>NC_092707.1:375594106-376263442 GCF_047496885.1 Scyliorhinus torazame
TTCCAGCAGTCGCTGCCGGATGTAGTTAGACCGGACCCCAGCCATGTAGGTGTCCCGGATCATCAGCTTCATGTGCTCATCGGCTTTCACATCCCTGTAGTTGCAGTTGCGGGCGAGTAGTGTCAGGTTCTCTAGATACTCGTCTAGCGATTGCCCGGCGCGTTGACGGCGGATAGTGAGGAGGTGCCGCACGAACACTTCGTTCATGGGCTTCACGAACTGTCTCTTTAGAATCGCGACCGCCGCTTCGTACGTGACTGCATCCTCAATCATACCCGAGATTCGGTGGCTCACCCAGGCGAGGAGGAGGCGCAGCTTGAGGGCGTCGGAGGGAGGCGCAGCTTGAGGGTATCGGAGGGAGGCATTTCAGAGGAGTCGAGATAGGCCTCAAAACAGCAGAGCCAGTGGGAGAAGATTTCCTTAGCTTCTGCTGCTCGTGCGTCGAGTTCCAGTTTATCAGGCTTCAGAGCGGCTTCCATAGTGATGCCTTTGGATATTAAATTGATATACCATCAATTCACCACAAGACGATGAGAACGAGTGAACATAGGCTTTATTATCCAAGAACTTGCCTGCCTGTGACTGCTGTAACAATGAGTGCCGCCCACAGGCGGCAGGTCTATATACTGCCCGGGGGTGGCGGAGCCAGAGGCGGAGCCCACCAGGGTTCCAGTAAAATACATGGAAGGAGATCATTTTAGCAATCCCTGGCCATAGGCCACAGTACTCTACAGACAATTTATATTATGGTGAATACATTCACCACATTGTGAAAGAGGCATTTGATTCATTATGAGCATGTAAGATCATGACACCATAAGGGAGAGGAACAGAAGTAGGCTATCCGACCCGTCGAGTCTGCTCCACCATTTAGCAAGATCATGACTGATCTGACATGATAATCCTCAACTTCACTTTCCTGCCTTATCCCCATAACCTTTGATTGCCTTACTGGTTAAAAATCTGCCTATCTCAGCCTTGAACATACTTGACGAGTCAGCCGATGAGACCATAAGCATGTTTCACTCTCGATCACTCCGTGCAGGGAAAGATAAATAAAGAAGCATTTGTCGTCTCGGTGCTGTGCCTTCTTTCGGTGTAATGGGTGGGTGGTGGTAAGCCACAAAACACGGTAATCGACTTCCTGTCCAGTCAACACCCAAGGCTCACTCAATGTGATTTTCAAGTGGGCCTCGATAGTTGGGGTCAGTGTTCCCGCACAAAACAGCTGTTAAATTTATTTAAATACTTAAACAGGGGTATACAGCTTTAATCTTCACCTTCTGCTGGGTGGAGCACACATTTGCCTACACCCTGCCCAGTGGAACTGAGCATTCAAGGAAAAAGAAATTTGCATTCATACAGCATTTCCCACACCCACCAGACATTTTGAAGGGCTGGACGGCCATGGTGTACTTTTGAAGTGTGGTCGCTGTTGTGACGTAGGAAACACGGCAGTCAATTTGCAGACAGCAAGCAGCTACAAACAGCAATGTGATAATGGCCAGGTAAACTGTTTTTGTCATGTCGATTGAGGGGATAAACATTGGCCAGAGTATTGTAAATAATCCTCCTGCTCTTCTTCAAAATAGTGCATTGGAAGCATTTACATCCACCGGGCAGGCAGATGAAAAATGAAATGAAATGAAAATCGTTTATTGTCACAAGCAGGCTTCAATGAATTTACTGTGAAAAGCCCCTAGTCGCCACATTCCAGCACCTGTTCGGGGAGGCTGGTACGGGAATCGAACCGTGCTGCTGGCCTGCCTTGGTCTGCTTTAAAAGCCAGCGATTTAGCCCAGTGTGATGGGACACAGTTTAGCGTCTCATCTGAAAGACAGCCGGCGGGATTTTCCCGTCTCGCCCACCGCCGGAGTTTACCAGTGCCGCCGAGGTCAACGGAATTTTGGCTGGCTTGTCACACCTGCCATGGTGGGGCTGGAAAATCCCGACGAGCATCTCCAAAGGTGCAGCACTGCCTCAGTACTGCACCCGGAGTGTCAATCTGGATTTATAGGTTCAAGCCCCGGTAGTGGGACTTGAACCCAAAATCTTTAGCAGCCTAACCTGTGTCCTGAGAAAGACTATTGGAATCTGCTCCAGAAACATGAAAAGCTAACATGGGAGCAGGAGTAGGCCATTCAGCCCCTTCAGCCTGTCCCGCCATTCAATGAGATCATTGTTGATCTGTGACTTAACTTCATATACCTGCCATTGGCCCATGTCCCTTAATATCTTAACTTAACAAAAATCTATCTACCTCAGATTTAAAATTAACAACTGACCTGGCGTCAACTGCTGTTTGTGGAAGAGAATTCCAAACCTCGACCACCCTTTGAGTGAAGAAGGTCTTCCTAAAATCTCTCCTGAATTGTCTAGCCCTAATCTTAAGACTGCGCCCCTTAGTTTTAGAATCTCCAACCAGTGAAAATAGTTTATCTTGATCTACCCTGTCTTTCTCTCTTAATATCTAGAATACTTCGATCAGATCATCCCTTAACCTTCTAACTTCGAGCGAAAACAGGTCTAATTTGAGTAATCTCTACTCTTAACTCACCCTCTGTAATCCAGGTATCATTTTTGTAAACCTACGATGCACTCCCTCCATCACCAAAATACCCTTCCTAAGGTGTGGTGCCCAGAACTGCTCACACTACTCCCGCCCATCCCAAGACCGGAACTTCCCGCCCAAGGACACCGGACATTTCAGTGGACCGTCAAATTTTACATCCAGCCCGCGACAATTCCCGTAGCGGGCAGGACCGGAAACTTTGCTCCAAAATTTTGAAATGATTTTTGGAGGGTCAGCAGGCAGATGTTGGGACCATTGCTAAAATGTTCCAACCACACCCTGTCAGACCCACAAAGATTCTTTGGGTTCAGCTCTCCATAGAGCAGCTGCCAGATTTCCTGAACTGTCGGTTTTGTCGATTGGGAAGCTAAGCGGAGGTTCTAATTTGACTCCGCCACTTCACAGATTCTTTCCATTCTTTCATGGGATCTGGACTCACTGTAAGGGCAGCATTCGTTACCTATCCATAATAGCGGTGAGCGGGCTGCTTGAATTCCTTCAGTCCATCTGGGGTAGGTACACCCATGGCAGTTGAGTTCCAAGATTTTGACCAACAACAGTGGAGAAATGATGATATAGTTCCAAGTCAGGATGGTTTGTGGCTTGAAGTGTGGGGACGCTCCCATGTGTGTATTGTCCCTGTTGTTCCAGCTGGTATAGGTCGGGATTTGGAAGGTATGAGCAAGTCCCATTTACTCTCACCCTTGCTGTGCTCGTTGATTTGCATTGGTTTCCGGCCAAGCATGACCATGATTTTAAAATTCTCATCCTTCTTTTCAAAACCCACCCCTATCTCTCTCATCTCTTCCAGTGCCACAACCCCCCAGAGATATCTACGCTCCTCCAGTTCTGGTCTCTTATACATCCCCAATTATAATTGTTTCATCATTGATGGCCAGGCCTTCTGTTGCCCAGGTCCCAGGCTCTGGAATTCCCTTCCTACACCTCTCCGCCTCTCTACCTCGCTTTCCTCCTTTAAGGAAACTCGTTAAAACCTGTATCTTTGACCAGGCTTTTAGTCGTCTGACCTAATATCTCCTTATGTGGCTCAGTGTCATACTCAGTTTTATAATACACCTGTGAAGCGCTTTGGGGTGTTTCATTGTGTTAAAGGCGCTATATATTGCTGTTGTATTAAAATGTCAGTGACATTCCTGGGTACAATGTTCAGAAGCAGACTCTTTCCAAATGCAATACCACATCCACAACAATAGACTCATATTTATGAGCACGTTTCAGTGCTTTTTAAAAAAAATTAAGGTTGAGATATTTTGAAATTTAAGCCAATTGGTTTATCGCCAGAGGTCGAATGTGAGATTTTACATCAAACTTCAACTTTAAAATATTGTTCTGTGTCACTGCAGTAAGAGAGAGTTCCAAAATTCCAAAGCACCATCTTGTATTGCCTGCAGAAATCTCCCCAGAAGATATAGGAAATCTTCTAAGAGGTCTGGAGGAACTGCAGTGCAAAACGGGGCAGTGCAAATTCTCCTGAATGCTTCTCTGAAAACACTTGATAAATAATTCAGTTCAAAATCACTTCTGGCCTGTTGGAAATTCCTGAGCTGCTTCCACTTTGTAAAATGGAATGCTTTGTTCCAGCTAATATATTCAATGCTTGGACGATCAGCAATCTTTTTCTGATAACCGTCTCTGCAGTTTAGAGAATCCTGAAGTTAGACTGTCAGTTAAGGGTTTAAAAAAAACACAACTGATGAGAAGTCCGCAAAGTGTTTCTCAAGATAGGTCCTTCTGGTGATCCTCAGGAAACATTACAGATGGTGCCGAGATATTCTCAAAGAAAGGTTACTGTGTTGGCCCAAGGGCTGCAGTTCTCCTGCATCGCAATGTCCTTTGTATTGGTTGGCGGAAAGGACACTGCCATCCATGGGTTGCGCCATGGGTGGAATTTCTGAAATGCTCTCGGATGCAAACACTGGAGGAAAAATGCTTCTGCCTCTTCGAGCCTGAGAACTCAGTGGCATAAGTGGTGTCAGGTCCACATCATCTAAACACCCTGATTTACTTGAGGGATAGCAAAGAGCTGAAATAGGTTGCCTGGTATCCAACATGGCTGGAAACATGCACTGCTGCAGCAATTAATAAAACATTTTTTACTTCTTAATTTCGCAAGATATCTTTAAAATTCTGACGGGCCGGAAGGACCCATTGCGGGAGATCCGGAGGGTCAGCCAAAGGTCTATTGTCTTTCGTTGGGATCAGCGGGCTGGAAAATCCTGGCCAAGATGCTTGCAACGCACAGAAAATGTTTCTACCTGCAGAGCAATCCAAAACAATGTCAGATAATCAGCAATAAATCCAATAAAGGAGGGAAAATATGTGTAGAACCAAAGAAAGTAGGTGAGATCCTTAATGAGTATTTTGCATCGGTATTCACAAAGGAGAGGGACACGCTGATTGGTGGTGTCTCAGAGGGATGTGTAAACACTTTAGTTCAGATTGTTCTTACGAGGGAGGAAGTGTTAGACATATTAAAAAGCATTAAGGTAGACAAATCCCCAGGGCCAGATGGCATCTATCCCAGAGGGAGACAAGAGATGAAATCGTTGAGCCTCTAACAGAAATCTTTGTGTCCTCATTGGCCACAGGTGAAATCGCTGCCTAACAAAAATCTTTGTGTCCTCGTTGGCCACAGATGAGATCCCAGGGGATTGGAGGATAGCCAATGTTGTACCGTTATTTAAGAAGGGTTGCAAGGATAATCCGTGTAATTATAGGCCAGTGAGCTTGACGTCAGTGATAGTGAAATTATTGGAAAAGATTCCCCGAGATAGGATCTATGCACATTTGGAAGTGAATGGTCTTATTAGTGACAGACAGCATGGTTTTGTAGGAGGAAGGTCATGTCCCATTAATTTAATTGAGTTTTTTGAGGAGGTGTCAAAAATGATTGATGAGGGAAGGCCTGTGGATGTTGACTACATGGAGTTCAGTAAAGCATTTGATAAGGTCCCTCATGACAGGCTGGTGCAAAAGATTAAATCACATGGGGGTCAAGGGTGAACTAGCTGGATGGATTCAGAACTGGCTTGACCATAAAAGACAGAGGGTAGCAGTGGAAGGTAGTTTTCCGAATGGAGGTCTGTAACTAGTGATGTTCCGCAAGGATCAGTACTGGGACCTCTGCTCTTTGTGATATATATAGATGACTTGGAAGAAAACGTAGCGGGTCTGATTAGCAATTTTGTGGATGGTACTAAGATTGCAGCAGTTGCGGAGTGTTGAAGATTGTCAGAGAATAGAACAGGATTATAGACAGGCTGCAAAATTGGGCGGGGAAATGGCAGATGGAATTTAACCCGGAGGTGATGCATTTTGATAGATCCAATTCGGGTGGGAGCTATAAAATAAATGGAAGAACCATCAGGAGCACACAGGGAGATCTGGGCATGCAGATCCACAGATCCTTAAAAGTGGCAGCATAGATGGAAATGGTGGTAAAGAAAGCATATGGCATGTTTGCCTTCATAGGGTAGCCATGATGTGGAGATGCCGGCGTTGGACTGGGGTGAGCACAGTAAAGAAGTCTTACAACACCAGGTTAAAGTCCAATAGGTTTGTTTCGATGTCACTAGCTTTCAGAGCGCTGCTCCTTCCTCAGGTGAATGAAGAGGTATGTTCCAGAAACACATATATAGACAAATTCAAAGATGCCAAACAATGCTAGGAATGCGACCATTAGCAGGTGATTAAATCTTTACAGATTCAGAGATGGGGTAACCCCAGGTTAGAGAGGTGGGAATTGTGCCAAGCCAGGACAGTTGGTAGGATTTTGCAGGCCAGATGGTGGGGGGTGAATGTAATGCGACATGAATCCCAGGTCCCGGTTGAGGCCGCACTCATGTGTGCGGAACTTGGCTATAAGTTTCTGCTCGCCGATTCTGCGTTGTCGCGCGTCCTGAAGGCCGCCTTGGAGAACGCTTACCCGGAGATCAGAGGCTGAATGCCCTTGACTGCTGAAGTGTTCCCCGACTGGAAGGGAACATTCCTGCCTGGTGATTGTTGCGCAATGTCCGGTCATTTGTTGTCGCAGCATCTGCATGGTCTCGCCAATGTACCACGTTGTACCAATGTACCAATTCACACCTCTTTAACCTGGGGTTACCCCATCTCTGGATCTGTAAAGATTTAATCACCTGCTAATGGTCGCATTCCTAGCATTGTTTGGCATCTTTGAATTTGTCTATATATGTGTTTCTGGAACATACCTCTTCATTCACCTGAGGAAGGAGCAGTGCACTGAAAGCTAGTGACATCGAAACAAACCTGTTGGACTTTAACCTGGTGTTGTAAGACTTCGTACTGTTCATAGGGTAGGGTATCGAGTATAAAAGCTCAAAAATCATGTTACAGTTAAATAGAACGTTAGTTAGGCCACATTTGGAATACTGTGTCCAATTCTGGTCACCGCACTACCAGAAGGACGTGGAGGCTTTGGAGAGAGTACAGAAAAGGTTCACCAGGATGTCGCCTGGTATGGAGAGTATTAGCTATGAGGAGAGGTTGAATAAACTGGGATTGTCCTCGAGAGAGAGAGAGAGAGAGAGAGAGGGAGGGGCGACCTCATAGAAGTTTATAAAATTATGTTGGGTATAGATAGGGTGAACAGTTGGAGGCTTTTTCCCAGGGCGGAATTGAAAATTACAAGGGGCATAAATTCACGGTGAGGGGGCTATAGGTTCAGTGGAGATGTGCGGGGGAAGTTTTTTTACACAGAAGGTGATGGTGACTTGGAGTGCATTGCCAAGTGAGGTGGTTGAGGCAGATACATTAGCGACCTTTAAGACTTATCTGGATAGGCACATGAACAGACGGGGTATAAAAGGATACAAGCGGTTAGTCTCCATAGGACACGTGATCGGTGCAGGCTTGGAGGGCTGAAGGGCCTGTTCCTGTGCTGTATTGCTCTTTGTTCTAAAGAATTCAGGTGACGGTTCCTGACTCAGTGGTCAGAATGTGGAACTCACTACCACAGGGACTAGTTGAGATGAATTAAAACCCACCTCTGTGACCAGGTTTGACCTTGTTAATACCTCCTTCTTTTGTGTGACGTTCAGTTTTGTCTGATTACATTTCTGTGAAGTTTCTCGGGGCTGTATTTCCTCGTTAAATGCACCACATAATGCAAGGTCTTGTTGTAACATAAGTACATTATTATCTCTGACTTGGTTGTCTGTCAGTAACTAATGGACAGAAACTACATTGACAGTTGGAAAAGGTTACCTTGTCTACTGTGAGTGCTTCACAAAATATGGTTGGGATAGGGCCGAGACAGCAATGGCTGCTTGCCCTGCATAAACTTCAAGATGGCAATGTTGCTAAAGGTCAATGGCATTTTTTCTGTTGAGGAAGATTAAAGGCCTTTATTGCCAATAGAAAGAACTCAAATTTATGTTTGTAGCATGTTTTATGTCTGCAAACACTTTGCAGCTAATGAACTACTTTTAAAATGCAACCACTGATTGTTATATCGGCAAATACAACAGGCAATTTCTGGGCAGTAAGGTAGATAAAGTAGATTGAGATAAGTGACCAGATAATCTGATTTTGTGTAGTTATTTGAGGGATATATTTTGGTTCGGATAACAGAAGAATTGCCTTGCTCTTCTACTAAGAGGGTCACAGGATATTTTATATAGTCAATGTAAGGAGTTGTCAGGAGGGATAGAAATTAGAGTTCTGATCAATTCTATAATAGAAATACTGGGTGAGATCTACAGGCCGCGTTGCTTCCGAAAAGCGGCACAGCCAGAAGATGCCGAGAGATCCCTCTTCCAGGACCTATCCAGCTTGTCACGCCTCACAAGATCTAACACGATCTCATGATCTGAATCTCGTGCATTGTGGCGGGATCACTATTTCGCAAATCTGCGAGACAGCTAGCCTCACCCTAATATGCTTTCTCATGATCTACCCAAGGTATGGGATCTAACCCCTTTGCCTCGGAGACCTCGGGCAAGTGCCATTCAGTGCTGGTCTCCACGAACAGGGACCAGACGGAGCAGCACTTGTGGGGGTCTCCCAGAGGATCGGAGGTATGGCATGTATGGCATTGCCAGGGTGCCAAGTGGCATTTTTCCCAAGCCAGGGATCAGGCTGGGGGTTCCCTGTGTGGGAGGGGGCGGGAAGGGGAGGGGAGGAAGACGGGAAGGGGGACCGGGGAAGGCGGGAAGAGGAAGGGGGGGGGAGAGATCCCTTATGGTTGAGTTGGGGCTTTGGGGGGAGTTTGGGGGTCGCGTCGGGAGGTTGAGAGATCTGGACACCATACCTCAGGATACTGTTGTGAGTTCATGAATTTAGCTGCCACCTTTCATATCACCCCGAATCGCCATGTCGAATTATATGGCTATCTCTGATGTGATATAATTTAGGCGCTCTCACTGCTGCCAACTATTTTGCAAAATGGTGTGTGGTGATGTCTTAATGCTGGGATCTTGGGACTTGCATATTTAAATATGAACTCTTTAACAGTAATCTTTAACTATTTACAGATCCATGGTATGATCATGTATGGAACGATTGTCTCCATGCAGGCTGGGTTCTTACAGAGTTCTGTAACTTGACCAGGATTTTTCAAAGTGCGGGTCGCAGAAGGGTGTTGGAAGGGTCACGCAGATATCGGTTGAACTGTTCCCATGGTGGTCCAGATTGTGGGGGAAACGCCCAATGGCCGCTCCCGGCTTTTACATTGAGAATGGTGGCTGCTGCCGCATTTTAAATGAATGAGGCTGTGTGGTGTCCTCCAGCCAGAAGTGATCGTGGTCGGAGAATCGCCGGGGGTTGACGTGAATCCCGCCCCCGCCGGTTGCCGAATCCTCCGGCACCGGATATTCAGCAGGGGCGGGAATCACGCCGCACCGGTTGGCGGGCCCCCCCCCCCGGCGATTCTCCGGCCCACGATGGGCCGAAGTCCAGCTGCTGGAATGTCTGTCCCGCCGGCGAGAATCAAACCACCTCTCTTACCGGCAGGACAAGGCGGCGCGGGTGGGCTCCGGGGTCCTGGGGGGGGGGGGGGGGGGCGGGCCGATCTGGCCCCGGGGAGTGCCCCCACGGCGGCCTGGCCCGCGATCGGGGCCCACCGATCCGCAGGCGGGCCTGTGCCGTGGGGGCACTCTTTTCCTTCCGCCTTCGCCATGGTCTCCACTATGGCGGAGGCGGAAGAGACCCCCTCCGCTACGCATGCGCAGGGATGCCATGAGCGGCCGCTGACGCTCCCGCGCATGCGCCGCACGGCAAAGTCATTTCCGCGCCAGCTAGCGGGGCACCAAAGGCCTTTCCCGCCAGCTGGCGGGGCAGAAATCAGTCCGGCGCGGGCCTAGCCCCTCAAGGTGAGGGCTCGGCCCCCCAAGATGCGGAGAATTCCGCACCTTTGGGGCGGCGCGATGCCGGACTGATTCGCGCCGTTTTTGGCGCCGGTCGCGGACATCGCGCCGATTGCGGAGAATCCCGCCCCAGATGTCAAGAGCCCTCCAGATACCTGCTTTTGGCATCAAATCATAGAGCAGGGTTGCTTGAATTCTCCAGCTGCAAGGCAAATAAACTGTTAAGATGAATGCTTTTCTTCAAAGTAAGAGATGGCCAGAGACTCAAATAGGCAGTTTACCTATTGGACAGGATCTCACAACAGAATCTGCTGGAAAGAGATATCAGGAGAGTCAAGGGCAGGACAGAGCAGTGCTTGGGTTAGCTCTGTACAAAGCTCCAGAGCCTCTGGTTAACAGCCTATAAAGAAGAAACTTATCTCAAAACAAAACAGTATAAAGATGATTTCTTGAGGTATGGTTTTGCCAATTGTGCAAATAAGTATGCATAGCCCATGTGTGTTATATGCAGCGAAGTACTGGCAAATGAGAGGGAAACTATCAGATTTTGAAAGAGAAGTGGTGGGTGAAAAATTCATTTCGAGGTTGAGACCCCAGATTTAGTTATTAACTTATAGCTGACTACAAATTAAATGACAACACTGTTGTAGCTGACCTGTAATAGCACATTAAAAATGCACCAAAAGCCAATTAGGCTGTCATCATTCTGGTGTAGACACTCGCAGGAGTATCCAGTGCTGACTAAAACAAGCATTTTGTTGCTATTGCCCTTCATGGCGACCTACTTGTGCGAGGTTGAATTTTCCTTTTTCATAAAGGTGAAGTTGATTCAAGTGAGATCATGAGGACAAAACCCTTTTGCATTAAAGATAAGTGAACTTGGCGTGTCGCGAAGTTCGGTTGACATGGGTCCCGAGCCCTCGCGGAAGCCCCTCCCGGCCAGCAGCACAGCTCCCGGCCGACTGTGGCGCCGCTGGACACAGTCCGCAGATGCCACGCCGGGTTCCCAACCGTTGAGACCACACGTCCCCGTGCAGTCGAGAACCCAGTTCATCGGGGGCGGAGCATCGGGGGAGGGCCTTCAGGCATCGGGCCAATGCCATTCCAATGGCATGCGGCACGCGACGCAATGATGCCATGAAAAATGAAATGAATGAATGAAATGAAATGAAAAATGAAAATTGCTTATTGTCACAAGTAGGCTTCAAATGAAGTTACTGTGAAAAGCCCCTAGTCGCTACATTCCGGCGCCTGTTCGGGGAGGCTGTTTCGGAGGGGGTGCAGGGTAAACTAGCGGCATCAAACTGACACCGCCCCCGATTTGGCCGTCGGAAGGGATTCTCCGCCCGATCGCCGATTGTGATATCGGGCAACGGTTAATCCCACCCAAGATTTTTAACAAGGTCTGGTTATCACAATTCACTACATTACAACAGTGATTACAATTCAAAGGTATTCCAATAGCTGTGAAGCACTTTGGAATTTTCTGGGCTCCTGAACGAGGCTATCTCAAAGCAAATTTTTTCTTTAGTACATGGAATTGATTTCAAGGCAGGAATCTATCTCTGGGTTCAGATAATGCTTCATTACATTGTCTGAATCTTTTAATTACATTGTCAGAATGCTGCCTTGCAATTACCTAAGGATACCCAATATTCTACTCTTAATTACGTGCGACACTGAATCTCGGAGGGTTCAGCAAGTGCTGTAAAAAGAATATTTATGACCTCTCACACACCCGTTCTGGATACAAAGCTTTCTCTCTGTCATGCATCATTCGAAAGTCACTGAAATTAAACATTGCCAAGGTAATGGATTGAGTCCATCTGCCAATTTTCTCTCAGTGTCCCTGACTTACAAGAATTTTTTTTAAATCCAGTTAATCCATACTATGCAAGGAGTGCAACTTTACAATAAGTAAACTGGTGTGGTGCTTTACAGTAATCCAGTTAAATTGCTTCATTTTTATTCCCTTGAGAATTTTATAATCCATTTTATTTAATGTCAGAGTACTTAAATCTAAACAAAATCTCAAAACTAGCACTAAACACACAAATTATTTGGAAATCCAAGCAAAGGCTTCCAGATTAATAGAAGGATGGTTGGCAATATTATGACTGTTATACCTTTAAGTTTAAAAACTGCATTTCTTTTAAGCACTGAAACTAGACTTCGAAGCAATATTAAAGTTTTGTGTTTTGAAATAATAGCGATATTTACCAACAAGGAGAACTTAGAGAGAAGAAAGGAAAAGGCCGGGGACAGGATTGCTCACCTCGTCAACGAAATATGCAAAAAGAAAAAAAAGGAGATGAATACATTTGACAACCATATTGCCGCACAGTTGATGAGTACCAGCTTCAGTTAGTTACTGTTTGAAGCCGACTGGAGAAAATGCAATTGAATGAGTAACATTCCTGATCGTTTAACGGGCTGGATAATAAAAGCCAAGTTTTCCCAGTACTCATGATTTAGAACTGATCGGTCCACTTAATTATCATTACGTGCATTCAATTATAAAAATGCAGACGGACGTTTCATGTACTTTATACTCAGTTTTATCAAGTTCGCACAATTGGTATTTTACACATTTACAATTTTTTAAAGCCCCCTAATGCAATGCATTGCAACTACCCAGTGCATCCTCCAATTAATCGCAATAAATATTTAGATTTAAATTTACTGTTGCGTGTAACGCTGTTTTGAAGGGGGCGGAGCATTTGAAAACAGGTTCCGCACCCAATTCAGTCGTTAAAAAGGGATTCTCCGATCGATCGCCAATTACGAATCGGCGTCAGCAAGCGGAGACTCCAGCCTCGGGTGTTTCAACGGAATATAGTGCTACAACTGTAGATAAGATGCCTAGAAAGATCAGTTCAGTCTTTATGAGGTCCATTCAGGAGTCTGGTAACAGCGGGGAAGAAGCTGTTTTTGAACCTGTTAGTGCGTGTTCTCAGACTTTTGTATCTCCTGCCCGATGGAAGAAGTTGGAAAAGAGAATAACCCAGGTGGGAGGGGTCTTTGAGCTGGCTGCTTTCCCAAGGCAGTGGGGAGGTGTAAACAGAGTCAATGAATGGGAATATAAACGGCATCATTCAATAGCTGATCTCAAGTATACGACAATGCATTGCACCCAGTTTCAAGCCAATCACCAACATATTCTCAATTCTTCCAGAAACAGCTAAATCATATTTGTGATGAGACAAAGTACAACAAATCAAGCTCACTGTGGTATTGTGTGAGAATGTCGTCGATCTCAGCCTGGAGATTCGCATTGGGCGAGGCCGTCACCGGTGTCGAGGACATGGCATGAACTCGCTGTACCAGATTTAGGAGTTTGCTTGCGCGAGCACCAAGCAGGGATGCCTTGTCAGGCTGGACGATCTCGAATCTCAACGTCGCCTTGATTTCCTTGTGAGAGACACGGCCCACTGGCAGCTATGGCATTACCATTGTAGTCAAGGAGCTGGCAGGCTGGTGGAAGAATGCTAGGTTGGTGTCGGATGCTGTTGAGGTCCGACTGCGATATGAGGTTCGCAGACCCGCCAGTGTCCAATTTAAATCGGATGCGAGACTGGTTGATCATGATGACGGCACACCACTCGTCGTCAGGATTCACACTGAGAATCGAAAGGTGGTTGGCAGGCACGCTAGAGACCAACCCGCGTGTGGTGATGATGCCCACCCGATATGGAGACTCGAGGCAGTCAGCATCGGGGTCCGTTGGGCTGTCTGGATCAGAATCCTGCATGCCTTCTTAAACGCAGCGGACATGTCTGTGCTGCAGCTGGGATTGCTGGCTGTTGTTTGGTGGAGCGGACCTGCAGAAGGCCGCGTAGTGGCCAGGCTTTCCACACTGTCGACATCGCCTGCCTTTGGCTGGATATTGCCGCTTTAAATGGGTGGAGCCACAATTCGGACACATCATGACGCTGACGTCAGCACGTTCTGTGCGCCACCGCACATGCGCAGTGCGGTCGGCCGACGTTTGCGCATGCGCCTCAGGGTCTTCCGCCTCATCGTCCACCCGGTCGTGGCGCGCATGCGTGGGGACCCGAGAAAAGCGCGCAAAGTGGCCACTCTCCTCGATGCTCAGGCCTTGCATTTTCGCTATGCTCTGCACCCTTTCTGCCTCGTGGGAGGCCAGTTTTGCAGTTTCTGCCGCCCTGATGCGGGAGTAGCGATTTCTGGCATGCTCATGGACGACGCACGTTTCGATGGCGACGGAGAGGGTGAACTGTTTGATTTTGAGGAGCTGCTCCCACAGGGAGTCGGACTGGACCCCGAAAACGATCAGATCCCGGATCATGGAATCAGTCGTCGAGTCATAATTACATGACTGTGCTAGGGTGCAGAGATGGGTCAAGAAGGATTGAAAAGGTTCATCCTTATCCTGAAGCCTCTGTTGGAAGATGTACCGTTCAAAGCTCTCAGACCTCAATGTCGCAGTGGCTGTCGAATTTCAGCAGAACTGTCTTGAACTTTGTCTTGTCTTCGCCATCGGTAAATGTAAGCGAGTTATAGATGTGGATGGCGTGATCCCCTGCAGTCGATGGGAACAGCGCGATCTTTCTGGCATCCGATGCTGCCTCGAGGTCGGAGGCCTCGATGTACAGGAGGAACTTTTGTTTGAAGACTTTCCAGTTGGCGCGAGATTGCCGGAGATCCGGAGTTGCGAAGGAGGCTGGATCCTTTCCATGCCGCTGGATGGCTGCTTGCTGGTCGTTGCAGATGCACTCGAGGTTGGTTCGTTAGGATTAATAGCACTCTGGTACCATGATGTGTTAAGTAAGTTGGTTCAACGTTGACTGCAACTGGATGCAGAGAAACTAGAAATAGGCTTCTGACACAGGAGATGGTCCAACACTGTTTTATTGAACTTACTGATTGCTGTATATAATCTGCTGTGAGTTGACACTCTATCAATCTAACTGATAACCTCCCACTGGCTTGACCAGACTAACTCTCTACCCTATGGTGATAGTGCTCACTGGCTTGTGCACTCTTACCATCTCAATAGCTGTGTCCTGAGAGAGAGAGAGAGAGAGATTCTTAATGCCCTGTGTGCTTTATAATGGTGGTGTCCTGTCTGGTGATTGGTTGTTATGTGTCGTGTGTTCATTGGTTGTCATGTGTGTCAATCACTGCCTGTCTGCATCTCATTATATACCTGAGTGGATATTATGACAAGGACAATAGCCAATTCTGCAATATTCATGGTGTTGTTTTGCACACTAAAATCCCCAAAGCAACCAAGGAAATGTTCACAAAGCATTGCCTTTGTAATAATCATAGTGTTAGTCTTCTTACACCAGATTTGAAACAACTGAGTTCCATGCACCAAATGCATTTGTCCTGTTCTATACCTTTTAGTGTTTATATCGAATATCTTTATCACTTTAGAATATCACTTTAGAATATTGCAACTCGCATTGTATAATTGGGTGCCATTTATTTACAATACACTTTGCTGAATTATTCTAAGATCACAGACATGCAAAATTAACACTGCTTCTCTCTCCACAGATGCTGCCCTAATGTGCCAAGTATTACCTGCATTTTCTGTTTTTATTTGCTGAATTATTGACTTTTCATGTTATATAACCCTACCAGCCATACTAGTGCACAGATCAAAATTCCCCGAAAAGGTTCATGAAAGTACCATTTTATGCTGTTCATAGATGAAAAATGTGGGCCACAATTCCCTTAAAAATGTTGACGTAACTAGGTTGTAAGAGCATTTTGTTGAAATTAATTATTGGGATATGGGTGTCACTGACGAGGATTGCATGGGTCATCCACCTCTAGTTTCCTTTGAGAAAATGGTGGTGGATCTTCTTCTTGAATGACCATTGTCCATAAAGTGGAGGTGCTCCCACAATGGATTCCAGTTTTTTGAAATAGAATTAATGATTTTTCCCTTAATGGTTATCAAGGCATTGCTGAAGTGTCCATCTCCATCGGCCCAGGAAGCCACAGACAGATTTTACAGTCATCAGGCAGTTATTGCTTGAAGTTGTGGCTTCAGCCCCCAAATGGGAGGATGTCTCACCTTCAAGAGCAGCCAGCCAATCAGATGGCCGGCAGCTCTCCAGTCCCAGCAGCGCCACTGGGAGGAGTGGGGACTAGTGGGACTGCAGTCAGCCTGCCACGCGGAGCAGTGATGGATGCTGGAGAACCAGGTAAATGCAGCAGCACGAAGAGGCCACTAAAGGACCCCAACTGGCCCAAGAACAGGCAGGACGCCCAACACCACTCAACACTGATGGTAACATTTCAGCGTTGGAGGGTAGACAATGGGAATGACACCTCTCCTGCCTGCCTGCCAGCCAGATCTCATAGTGGGGAGGGGGAAGAAGGTGGGGGTGGGTGGGAGCATGAAATTTAACCCATAGAATCCCATAGCACAGTAGGAGGCCATTTGTCCAAAGTGCCTTTAAAAGATTTATCCACTTAGTCCCACTCACCTGCTCTTCCCGGTAGCCTTGAAAATGTTTCCCTCTTCACGTATTTATCCAATTCACTTTTGAAAGTTACTCCTGAAGCTGCCTCCACCACCCTTTCAGTGCAGTGTATTGCAAATCATAAAAGCTCAATGTGTAAAAACAAAATCCCCTCTCGTTCTTTAAACAATGCCTTAAGTATCCTGGTTAACGGTCCTCCTGCCAGGGGAAACATCTTCCCACTACTCACTCTATCAAAAGCACTCTTCATTTTGAGTATCTCTATTAAAAATCTCCCCTTAGCCTTCTCTGCTCCAAGGGAGGCCTATCAACTATAATTGAAACATCTTCCTGACACTAGCACATCATTGCTTTCAAGGGGGAATTAGATAAGCGCTTGAAGGAAACATACTTACAGTGCTATGGGGATAGGGCAGGGGAATGGGATTGTGGTGCTTTTGCAGAGAGCTGGCACGGGCTTGGCAGGTCAAACGGTCTCCTTTCATGTTATTACTATTCTCTGATTCCATGTTTCTATGGACCATACATAAATGCATTTTTACAGTCATTTCTTGGTTTATACTGGCTCAACCAGGAGACAAGAATGCTCAATGGAAGGAAGAAAAAGTTAACTTGGTGAGTTAATAGTTGTGTTGTCCATTAACAGACCCCACAGCAGCAATTTTTCACCACCACTATGTGTAAACAGGATGAAATCGATACTGTGGCAATCAGCTGTTAGTTGATTTAGTGCATAAAAACCAAACATTAACTGCAGTAGCAACTGCAGTAACTCCAACAGCAAAAGGGTGTCCCAAGGCGAGGAAAGAAACTGCTTTGCAGTTCAGTTGCTTTGGCAACTTGGGAAGGTTTCTGTGACAGAAGCACTGCTCTCTCCACTCCCAAAGCTAGACTGAATGTCATTCCATCAGCCTCTCTTAATCCACTTCTTTCATCACGTTGAACAATAATAATGTCTATAAGTCAAAGCCCTGACTGTCGGACGGAGTAGAAGCAGAAAGTTGATTGTACAAAATTAAAATATTAAACTTCCTTGATATTAATCCTGAGGGATTAATCATTTTTAGCCAACAGATAGGGGGCTGGATTCTCCGAAAATGAGACTATGTCCCAAAGCCGGCGTAAAAACGGTGGAGCTTTACTTGTTAAATTCCTGGAAAAAAGTTTAACTAATTCTTAGCCCTGCAGGGGGCTAGCAGGGACCCGGAATGAATCTCGCAACTTTTGCTGCAGATACAGGCCCCCGCACTTCCAGGTCAGAGGCCACACATGCGCACGGTGGTGACCTCCAGCGGCTGCACTGTGCTCCACGGCGGACACGGACTGCAAAGCCAGACCCCCCCCCCGATCGGCCGCACACCCGAGCCTCAACCCCTGCACATTTAATCCCCAGCCGCCGATAAGGCCCTCCCCCGGTCTCCAATCCGCCCGGTCCCGACCAGAGCGGCCGCAGACCAGGTCCGCAGCCGGCAGGCGGCATCCCGACCGGCAATAGGTGGTTAGTTCCACGTCGTCGGGAACTCGGCCGGTCAGGAGCGGAGGATTGATGAGCAGGCCTCTGGCAATAGGCCCCCGACCGCTAAGCATACTCCACGGTGACGCCGATTTTCAGCGGCCAGAGAATCGGCAGGCCCAATTATACCGTCAATCTGGATTCTCCGCCTCGGCGCCGGCCGCGATTACGGCGTTGGGCTGTGGAGAATCCAGCCCATGAATAGTGACTTTCCATCACCTAATAAAAACCTGACTATTTCTACCAAGGGTAAGTAATCCAAAAGCAAAATATAGGAATTGGGGGGGGGGGGGGAGTGTGCAGGTTGGGAAATTAGCACTGATTAGGAGACAATGGAAAAGTTACAGGCGGGGATATAAAATTGAATAGAGTTCCGATAGCAGAGAGCAAGGCCACAGAGGGCTTTGGAAAATACGGGGCGGGATTCTGTGATCCCGCACCGGGTCGAATTCCGCCGCAACGCCGCTCTGACGCCAGGCCATCGATTCTCCGGCGACCGGGGAATCGGCGCACCGCGGCACTGGTCGGGGGCCGCCAAACACCCCCCAAAATGCCCGCCGAGTTCTGCCGTGTCCCGCCGGCGTCGTTCGTATGTGGTCTTACCCGGCGGGACCTCGGCGTTCTGGTTGCGGGGGCCGTCCTGGTGGGGGGGCATCCGACTCTGGGGGGGTCCTCCACGGTGGCCAGGCCCGCGATCAGGGGCTACCGATCGGCGGGCGGGCTAATTCCGGGGGGAGGGTATGTTCCTCCGCGCCGGGCACTGCCGGCATGGAGTCGCCAATCTACGCGCATGCGCGGAGCCACGCCAGCCGTACTGGGACACGTATCGGCAGTTGGAGCTGCGTGAAGCGCTCCAGTGCCGTGCTGGCCCCTTGGGCGGCGCAGGATCGCTGCTCCTAGTGGCCAGATGACGCCGTCGTAAAATGCTCCGGCGTTCACAACGGCGTCAACACTTAGCCCCATTATCAGAGAATCCCGCCCAGGGTCAGTCTACTGAGGCAATTTGAGTGTGACGATGATGGATGATGTGTTTGCTGTACTTTGTGCAGGAGAGGATGGGAGCACCAATTTCTTTATTGGATTATTTGATGCTTAGGGTGTAGGTGGAGGAAGGTGGAGGCCATCAAGGAGAAAACGTTGGAAATTAATCCTTAGGGTGATAAAGCACGTATTATCAGAGGAACAGACATAAGAGGGATGTGGAGACAATGGGACCGATGCTCCGTTTTGGGTTGACAGTAGATTGAGGTTGCTCCTATTGTATTCAGCCTGAATAGGGAGGTTAATGGAATTGAACCCAGAGGCTGATGCGAGCTAAAAGGAATAGCTTTGGATTACTAGTGTCGAGTTGAAGGAGATTAGGGTTCAACCTGGCTTTCTCAGTTGAACGGCAATTGAATAGTAATTATTTGTTTTTAGCCCGCATGTCTCGAACGTGCATTGAAACCTGCTGCCGCGTATCAAAGCCTCCAAGCCATATTACAGACGTATCCTGCAATCATGGAACGGTTAAAACACAAAAGGAGGCCATTCGGCCTCTCGTCTTTCATGCCAGCTCTCTGGAAGAGCAACTCACCTGTGTGTCCCATTCCCCCGCCTTCCCTGGAGGCTCTGCAAATTCTCACTCTTCTGTTAATTATCCAATTCTCTTTTGGGAAACGACCAATCGATCTGCTCCCACCACACTCTCAGGCGCTGCATTCCAGGTCCTAACCAGTAGTTGAACAAAGAAAGTTTTTTCCTCCTGTCGCCAGTTTGCCAATCACCTAAAAATCGGTGTCCTTTGGTTCGCGATCTTCCTGCCAATGGACGCGGTTGCTCTCTGTTTATTCTGTCTCAACACCTCGTCACTTTTAATCCTTCTATCAAATCTCCTCTTAAACTCCTTTTCTCCGGGGAGAACAGGGCCAGATTCTCCAGTGTATTCATGTAATTTAGAACATAGAACATTACAGCGCAGTACAGGCCCTTCGGTCCTCGATGTTGCGCCGACCTGTGAAACCACTCTAAAGCCCGTCTACACTATTCCCTTATCGTCCATATGTCTATCCAATGACCATTTGAATGCCCTTAGTGTTGGCGAGTCCACTACTGTTGCAGGCAGGGCATTCCATGCCCTTACTGCTCTCTGAGTAAAGAACCTACCTCTGACATCTGTCCTACATCTATCTCCCCTCAATTTAAAGCTATGTCCCCTCGTGCTAGACATCACCATCCGAGGAAAAAGGCTCTCACTGTCCACCCTATCTAATCCTCTGATCATCTTGTATGCCTCAATTAAGTCCCCTCTTAACCTTCTTCTCTCTAACGAAAACAGCCTCAAGTCACTCAGCCTTCCCTCATAAGATCTTCCCTCCATACCAGGCAACATTCTGGTAAATCTCCTCTGCACCCTTTCCAATGCTTCCACATCCTTCCTATAATGCGGCGACCAGAATTGCACGCAATACTCCAAATACGGCCGCACCAGAGTTTTGTACAGCTGCAACATGACCTCATGGCTCCGAAACTCAATCCCTCCACCAATAAAAGCTAACACACCGTACGCCTTCTTAACAACCCTCTCAACCTGGGTGGCAACTTTCAGTGATCTATGTACATGGACACCGAGATCTCTCTGCTCATCCACACTACCAAGAATCTTACCATTAGCCCAGTACTTTGTCTTCCTGCTATTCCTTCCAAAATGAATCACCTCACACTTTTCTGCATTAAACTCCATTTGCCACCTCGCAGCCCAGCGCTGCAGCTTGTCTATGTCCCTCTGTAACTTGTAACATCCTTCCGCACTGTCCACAACTCCACCGACTTTAGTGTCATCTGCAAATTTACTCACCCATCCTTCTATGCCCTCCTCCAGGTCATTTATAAAAATGACAAACAGCAGTGGCCCCAAAACAGATCCTTGTGGTACACCACTAGTAACTGGACTCCAGTCTGAACATTTCCCATCCACCACCATCCTTTGTCTTCTTCCAGCTAGCTAAATTTGGATTTCTCATCCAAACTGCTAAATCACCCTGAATCCCATGCCTCCGTATTTTCTGCAGTAGCCTACCGTGGGGAACCTTATCAAACGCTTTACTTAAATCCATATACACCACATCAACTGCTTTACCCTCATCCACCTGTTTGGTCACCTTCTCAAAGAACTCAATAAGGTTTGTGAGGCACGACTTACTCTTCACAAAACCGTGTTGACTATCTCTAAACAAATTATTCCTTTCCAGATGATTATACATCCTATCTCTTGTAAACCTTTCCAAGACTTTGCCCACAACAGAAGTAAGGCTCACTGGTCTATAGTTACCGGGGATGTCTCTACTCCCCTTCTTGAACAAGGGGACAACATTTGCTATCCTCCAGTCTTCTGGCACTATTCCTGTAGACAAAGATGACTTAAAGATCAAAGCCAAAGGCTCAGCAATCTCCTCCCTAGTTTCCCAGAGAATCCTAGGATAAATCCCATCTGGCCCAGGGGACTTATCTATTTTCACACTTTCCAGAATTGCTAACACCTCCTCCTTATGAACCTCAAGCCCTTCTAGTCTAGTAGCCTGAATCTCAGTATTCTCCTCGACAACATTGTCTTTTTCCTGTGTGAATACTGACGAAAAATATTCATTTAGCACCTCTCCTATCTCCTCGGACTCCATGCACAACTTCCCACTACTGTCCTTGACTGGCCCTACTCTTACCCTATTCATTCTTTTATTCCTGACATATCTGTAGAAAGCTTTAGGGTTATCCTTGATCCTACCTGCCAAAGACTTCTCATGTCCCCTCCTGCTCTTATTAGCTCTCTCTTTAGGTTCTTCCAGCTAACTTGTAACTCTCGAGCGCCCTAACTGAACCTTCATGTCTCATATTTACATAAGCCTCCTTCTTCCTCTTGACAAGTGTTTCGACTGCTTTAGTAAACCACGGTTCCCTCGCTCGACCACTTCCTCCCTGCCTGACAAGTACATACTTATCAAGGACACGCAGTAGCTGTTCCTTGAACAAGCTCCACATTTCCATTGTGCCCATCCCCTGCAGTTTTCCTCTCCATCCGATACATCCTAAGTCTTGCCTCATCGCATCATAATTGCCTTTCCCCCAGATATAACTCTTGCCCTGCGGTGTATACCTATCCCTTTCCATCACTAAAGTAAACATAATCGAATTGTGGTCACTATCACCAAAGTGCTCACCTACCTCCAAATCTAACACCTGTCCCGGTTCATTACCCAATACCAAATCCAATATGGCATCGCCTCTCATTGGCCTATCTACATACTGTGTCAGGAAATCCTCCTGCACACATTGGACAAAAACGGACCCATCTAAAGTACTCGAACTATAGCGTTTCCTGTCAATATTTGGAAAGTTAAAGTCCCCCATAACAACTACCCTGATGCTTTCGCTCCTATCCAGAATCATCTTTGCAATGCTTTCCTCTACATCTCTGGAACTTTTCAGAGGCCTATAGAAAACCCCTAACAGGGTGACCTCTCCTTTCCTGTTTCTAACCTCAGCCCATACTACCTCAGTAGACGAGTCCTCATCAAACGTCCTTTCTGCCACCGAAATACTGTCCTTGACTAACAATGCCAGGTTGTGAGAGGTTCCTCACTCCTGGAACCATTCTTGTGAAACCTTTCTGCACCTTTTTTAATGCTTTTACACCCCTCCTGAAGTGTGGTGCCCAGGAATGGACACAATACGACAGTTGAAGTCAATCCTGTGTTTGTAACAGGTTTATCATAACTTCCTTGCTTTTGTAGTCCAAGTCTCAGTATTGGTGGCAGAGCAGAAGCTGGTCCTTCGTCACCGTTCATGTTGCCAAGGGGCCGCATGTTGATGGTGAATGGGAACGGGGCTGAAATGGAGACACATAGAAGAAGGCAACACTGGAGGATGTAGAATAAACTCACTGGGGAGATAGGAATGGAAAGAATGAGACATTGAGTAACCTAGCGAAAAGGAATATTGCAGATTGGATCCATAAAGAAGACAGAGGCTCACAGACTTTGTAGTGTTGTTTTTAACCCAGCCATTCCCTGATAGCAACAGTGCAGTGGGGAGGGTCGAGTCAGTAGGGTGTTGGGGTTAGGGCGGCAGAGGCTCAGGCAGCATTCCCACCCCTCATCATTTTAACTAGCCTGAATTCACATGGGGGAAAGATGCCTTTCCCAGAAGAGCAGAGCTTTAAGGTAAATTACAAAATGACACGCTAATGACATAGCAAGTCTGCCCAACTATAATCATTCGGTTCTGAACTCCTCTATGGGCAGGTGGCAGCCTGCACCTGGCCACAACAGGCCGATGCAAGCGGATTTTAAAATTGTTTTTTAAACACTCCTTGTAAGCATGACTGCACCTCTTGGCCCCACAAAGACAAGCTGAGCTCCTCCTACCCAGGCTTTCAACCCACATCTTATCACAAGCTACCTTACTTTTTTTTCTTTATTCTTTCATGGATGTCTCTGGTAAGGCCAGTATTTGTTTTCCATCCCTAATTGCCCTTCAACTGAGTGGTAGTTAAGAGTCAACAACATTGCTGCGGATCTGAAGTCACATGTAGGCCAGATCAGGTAAGGATGGCAGATTTCCTTCCCTAAAGGATATTAGTGAACCAGATGAATTATTTGTTAATGACAATCAACAGTGGTTTCATGGTCATCAATAGACCTTTTAATTCCAGATTTTTATTGAATTCAAATTTCACCACATGCTGTAGTGGGATTTGAACTAGTGTCCTGAAACAGTATCCTGGGTCTCTGGATGACTAGCTTAGTGACCACCATCTCTCCTAGCATGGATCCTGTATGTGGGTCCCTGGCAGTAACCAGACCACCAACAATGTTTAATTCCATCCAGCAGGCAGCGCTGTCATCTGATCAACTCAAACAAAAATGAGACCTTAGATCCAAGCAACTTCCTTGCTTCTGTAGCCCAAATCTCAGTAATGGTGGCAGAGCAGAAGCTGGTCGTTGGTCACCGTTAGTTGGATCCAAGAGGCAGGCGTTTAGGAAGGTGTTGAAGGAAGACAGGAAAGTGGAGTTCTTTGAGCAGGATGTACAGTTGAGGCTGGATAAGGCTCTGGTCAGACCCCATTTGGAGTATTGTGAGCAGTTTTGGGCCCCGTATCTAAGTAAGGATGTTCTGGCCTTGGAAAGGGTCCAGAGGAGGTTCACAAGCATGATCCGTGGGATGAAGAGCTTCTCGTATGAGGAACGGTTGAGGATTCTGGGTCTGCACTTGATGGAGTTTAGAAGGATGAGGGGTGGTCTCATTGAAACTTACAGAATACTGAGAGGCCTAGATAGAGTGGACGTGGAGAAGATGTTTCCACTAGTAAGGATAAACTAGAACCTGAGGCACAGCCTCAGACTGAAGGGACGATCCTTTAGAGCAGAGATGAGGAGCAATTTCTTCAGCCAGAGGGTGGTGAATCTGTGGAACTCATTGCCGCAGAAGTCTGTGGAAGCCACGTCACTGTGTGTCTTTAAGACAGAGATAGATAGGTTTGTGATTAATAAGGGGATCAGGGGTTATGGGGAGAAGGCAAGAGAATGGGGATGAGAAACATATCAGCACGATTGAATGGCGGTGCAGACTCGGTGGGCCGAATGGCCTAATTCTGTCCTATGTCTTATGGCTCACAAAAATCAGGAGCGATACATAACAGCTGTCCGATTCCATGTCACCCAATTTGCATTATCAGAAATGAAAATAACCCCCAACATTTCTGGCTGTTTAGAAAATGAACAGGGTAATTCTGGCGCATGGGGCTAGGATGAGCAAATGATCCATCTGCACGTGCCCCGCAATCCATATACAAACTAGAGAAAACCTGTGCAAATTACTTTTGCTTCAATACTCAACACAAACGTTTTTCACCTTTTACTGTGATAGATTATTTTTAAACCCCAAAAATGACAGTATCCAAAAGAAAGAGTGCCAAATGGAGATGGGACAATGCTGGCATCCATGGTGGTAGAGAATGTACCCTGTTGAAACTAGAGATCCTGTAGACCCAGTAAAAGGGTTTACTGAGGGAAAGCACAGTACGGTAGCACAGTGGTTAGCACTGCTGCCTCACAGCACCAGGGATCCGGGTTCAATTTCAACCGTGGGTGACTGTCAGTGTGGAGTTTGCACATTCTCCCCGTGTCTCCTCCAGGTGCTCCGGTTTCCTCTCACAGTCCAAAGATGTGGAAGGTGTAGCCATGTAAAATGGCTGCGTTCCGATTAATCTGGCCAAAACCCAGTTTAAAATGGCTAACCCGAAAGACTGCTGGGAAAAGCAGCCAAAAAGACACAAGCAGGCAGCTGCAGACAGGTTTGCATATTCAGCTCTGGGAACGTAGCCCAGATCAATACTCAGGGCTATCAACAGCCCATCAACCCAGGTATCCGCAGTTGCATTCAGGACTGTTTACACCTAATCTACTCAAACATCCACAGTTAAATCGGCTATCCCCGGGAACATATTAGCAATTGAATACCGGGCCAGACCTGTCGGCGCCTGCAGTGGCCGAAACAAAGACAGGTGAGCGACCACCAAGGAATCGCCTCACCATTGGACACATCGATCCCAGAGACTGGGGACAGAATCCAATCACTTGGGACTCAGGGTCAAGGGCCGCCCCGGGAGGCGGGAAGCCCCTGGGCCCTATAAAAGTGAAGGTCCAAGTTCAGATCTCTCTCTCTCTCATCTTCGCCTGCTCGAGACCTTCGCAAGACCAGCCACCGGCCACTGTAAGTGTGAAGCCAACGATCGCTATCCGGTAGAGACACCTAGCCACCGACCTGTAGCAGCCTTTTGAATCCCGCAGGCCAGATTTGATTGGACAAGCCATTCGTTTCCCTGACCTGGTGGGCTCTTCCTAAGTTAAGTATTGGCCAGTAGTGATAGGTTTGTTATATGGAAAGTAGTATTAGGGTATTAATATTGCTTGTTGTATATAATAAATGACCGTTGTTTTAATCCTTACCAAGCGGTGTGCTGTGTTATTAATCATAACCTGAACTTGAACCACGTGGCGGTATCATAAAGATACCTGGCGACTCATGAGCAAAGGTGACCTAAACAGAGCAAATAGACTAAAGCTAGAAAGAGCAACAAAGGTAGGGCGATTGGCCATGCTAAATTGCCCCTTAGTGTCCAAAGCTGTTTAGGTTAGGTGGGGTTACATGGTATTGGGATAGGATGGGAGAGTGGACCTAGATAGGGTGCTCTTTCAGAGGCCTAAGAGCACTCTCAATGGGCCAAATGGCCTCCTTCACACTGTAGGCATTCTGTGAAAAAAGGAGCAGAAAATAAATGCTAATCTGCCAGATCAGTGAGCCATGAAGAGGGAGCTATACATAAAGACAGAATTGCTGAGAAAAGGAAATAATCTAATTAATGTCACTTAACTATCAGCTGTGACTCTGATGGGTGCTGTCTGCTCATGTCTTTGGCATGTCTGTTTTATTCGTTCTTGGGATTGAAATGTCACTGGCTAGGCCAGCATTACTGCCCAAACCTAATTGCCCTTCAGAGGTGATGGTGGACTGTCTTCTTGAACCACTGCAGTCCAAGTGTTGTCAGTATACCCACAGTGCTGTTAGGGAGAATGGTCCAGGATTTTGATCCAGCGATGGCGAAGGAATGGCAGTGTAATCCCAATCCAGGATGGTGAGTGATTTGGAAGGGAACTTGCAGGTGGTAGTGCTCCCATGTACCTGCTGCCCTAATCCTTCCAGGTAGTAGAAGGCAAGGATTTGGAAGGTGCTGTCGAAGGAGCCTGGGTGAATTGCTGCAGTACGTAGAACATAGAACATACAACGATACAGCGCAGTACAGGCCCTTCGGCCCACGATGTTGCACCGACATGGGAAGTCAAAAAACAAAAGTCATCTAACCTACACTATGCCATTATCATCCATATGTTTATCCAATAAACTTTTAAATGCCCTCAATGTTGGCGAGTTCACTACTATTGCAGGTAGGGCATTCCACGGCCTCACCACTCTTTGCGTAAAGAACCTACCTCTGACCTCTGTCCTATATCTATTACCCCTCAGTTTAAGGCTATGTCTCCTCGTGCTAGCCATTTCCATCCGTGGGAGAAGGCTCTCACTGTCCACCCTATCTAACCCTCTGATCATTTTATATGCCTCTATTAAGTCTCCTCTTAACCTTCTTCTCTCTAACGAAAACAACCTCAAGTCCATCAGCCTTTCCTCATAAGATTTTCCCTCCATACCAGGCAACATCCTGGTAAATCTCCTCTGCACCCGTTCCAAAGCTTCCACGTCCTTCCTATAATGAGGTGACCAGAACTGTACGCAATACTCCAAATGTGGCCGTACCAGAGTTTTGTACAGCTGCAACATGACCTCATGACTCCGGAACTCAATCCCTCTACCAATAAAGGCCAACACACCATAGGCCTTCTTCACAACCCTATCAACCTGGGTGGCAACTTTCAGGGATCTATGTACATGGACACCGAGATCCCTCTGCTCATCCACACTTCCAAGAATTTTACCATTAGCCAAATATTCTGCATTCCTGTTATTCCTTCCAAAGTGAATCACCTCACACTTCTCTACATTAAACTCCATTTGCCACCTCTCAGCCCAGCTCTGCAGCTTATCTATGTCCCTCTGTAACCTGCAACATCCTTCCGCACTGTCGACAACACCACCGACTTTAGTGTCGTCTGCAAATTTACTCACCCACCCTTCTGCGCCCTCCTCTAGGTCATTTATAAAAATGACAAACAGCAACGGCCCCAGAACAGATCCTTGTGGTACGCCACTTGTAACTGAACTCCATTCTGAACATTTCCCATCAACCACCACCCTCTGTCTTCTTTCAGCTAGCCAATTTCTGATCCACATTTCTAAATCACCCTCAATCCCCAGCCTCCGTATTTTCTGCAATAGCCTACCGTGGGGAACCTTATCAAACGCTTTACTGAAATCCATATACACCACATCAACTGCTCTACCCTCGTCTACCTGTTCAGTCACCTTCTCAAAGAACTCGATAAGGTTTGTGAGGCATGACCTACCCTTCACAAAGCCATGCTGACTATCCCTAATCATATTATTCCTATCTAGATGATTATAAATCTTGTCTCTTATAATCCCCTCCAAGACTTTACCCACTACAGACGTGAGGCTCACCGGTCTATTGTTGCTGGGGTTGTCTCTACTCCCCTTCTTGAACAAAGGGACCACATTTGCTATCCTCCAGTCCTCTGGCACTATTCCTGTAGCCAATGATGACATAAAAATCAAAGCCAAAGGCTCAGCAATCTCTTCCCTGGCTTCCCAGAGAATCCTAGGATAAATCCCATCAGGCCCCAGGGACTTATCTATTTTCAGCCTGTCCAGAATTGCCAACACCTCTTCCCTACGTACCTCAATGCCCTCTATTCTAATAGCCTGGGTCTCAGCATTCTCCTGCACAACATTCTCTTTTTCCTGAGTGAATACTGACGAAAAATATTCATTTAGTATCTCGCCTATCTCTTCAGACTCCACACACAACTTCCCATCCCTGTCCTTGACTGGCCCTACTCTTACCCTAGTCATTCGTTTATTCCTGACATACCTATAGAAAGCTTTAGGGTTTTCCTTGATCCTACCTGCCAAATACATCTTGCATATGGTACACACCGCTGCCATTGTGTGTCGGTCGAGGAGGATGTTTAAGGTGGGGGTTGTGGTGCCAATCAAAGCGGTCTGTGTCAACAGGTGAGATGTACGGCTCATGAGAGAAAATCTGACACCTGAGGTTTATTCAAAATGGGTACCCCTCATCCGAATTAACAGAGCTGCATTCATGTTGTCATTGCATAGCTGAGTCGCAGGAGAAAATTCACGTTCGAGGTTTTGTTGGAAGCTGAGCTGATATAATTACAAGGTTCTCACCCAAAGCTGTTACAGAGGCAAATTTCTATTTCTATCAAGCTTAACTTTTTTTTCTAAATAAATCTCTGGCTGTTCAGGGTATTGATATATTCTGGTTAATTTGTCTTTATCTGTGTTTCCTGGCTACCATTTCTGACTCACAAGTATGATTGCATAAAACACCTTTGATCTTCCAGAGAGTAAATGCTATGGCATGTTTGTTCCAGATTATATAAGTGCCCACAGCACTATAGTCCTGTAGTTTTAATGCTACGGACCAAATGCTCGCTGACATTTTTTAATGTAGTGTGAAAAGCACTTTAGAGAAATCATGCTGGAATTGCCGCAAGATGCTCCACTACATGTTCTTGCTCACTCCACCTCAAGGTACAAATCCCTTTAACTGCCAACAGTCATGCAGATGTGACTTTGAAAAACAGTTTCAACTAATTGCACTAATTGTCTCTTTTTTTTTTAAATTTCCCTACCCCCGAAGGCATTGACTGACCATTGAATATTGTTCATGTTTATCATAGAATTTACAGAGCAGAAGGAGGCCATTCAGCCCATCGAGTCTGCACCGGCTCTTGGAAAGAGCACCCTACCCAAGGTCAACACCGCCACCCTACCCCCATAACCCAGTAACCCCACCCAACACTAAGGGCAATTTTGGACACTAAGGGCAATTTATCATGGCCAATCCACCTAACCCGCACATCTTTGGACTGTGGGAGGAAACCCACGCACACACGGGGAGGATGTGCAGACTCCGCACAGACAGTGACCCAAGCCAGAATCGAACCTGGGACCCTGGAGCTGTGAAGCAATTGTGCTATCCACAAGGCTAGGGGCAGCACGGCAAAAAAAATCGGCAAAAAAAAATCTCAAACGTTGGGAGATAAAAACAGATAACGCTGGAAACACCCAGCAGGTCTGGCAGCATCCGTGGAGAGTGGGAGAGAGAGTTAATGTTTCAGATCCATAACCCTTCATCAGAACTGGAAAAAGTTAGAAATGTAATTGGTTTTGAGCAAAGAGTGGGTGAGGACACAGGAAGGTCTGTGACATGGGGGATGACGGGAGAGTAAATGAAAGTAGAGTTCGGGCCCTAAGACTACACTAAGAGAAATTTGGTTCAACTGCCCTATACACTGACAGGATCTTCGAGGTTCTGCAGCAAAAGAGGCAGCTTGATTTGGGACAGAAGACCACCTTTCTCTAAAAGCTGTGCTACAAGCAATGTAGCGAAAGATGACTAGGTATAATGGTGAGTACAGGATGTCAGACCTCAAGCAATCTAATCTTCTTGGGAGTCATGGCCAGGATTTTCAAAGTTGGAGAAACATCTGCAGATTTTTCGAAAATGGCGGACAGGACCCGGTTCCAGGATTTCCTCTTTCCTGGCATCCCCAATTTTCACTGCCATGGGAGAACTGTATTTCTGGAAACCTGGTTGGCTCCATTACTAGGGTAGGCACCTCCTAGGATCCAGAGATTTTTGTGCAGACAGGACAGCATCTCAAGGACTCCTGCTTCATGGCTCCTCAGGTGGATCCTCAACTACAGGCTGGATGAAAGAACCTTTCAAAAGATAACTTCAAAAGCTTTTATCCATGCACCCCATGCCAACTCATGCTTTCTACCCACTCCCAATGACCTCTCATAACCTTCATGCCAACCCACACTTCACCATGCATCCTTGACTGAGAGCAGAGACATATATTACTTTATCGAAAAGCCTGCAGAGAAGGAAAAACATTGCTTGATTGACAGCTCAAACTTTTTTCCTTCGATCTATTTTGTCAATGGCTCAAAGTTTGTTTACACAAGATGAAGAGGTGCCAAGTGCTCATAGCTTCTGCTATTGATGCTTTAAAAGTCTGGCTGATTGACATTTTTATAGGGTTACAGCTGCAGCATTCACTTAAGATAATTGTGAATGGCTGTTTTATTTATGCGTTTCTACACATGCCCTTGTTACTTTAGGGTTCATTAGTTTGTATACAGCAGAGGTGGGCAACCTGAAGCCCGGGGCCACATGTGGCCCATCTGCGTTCTGAGTGCAGCTCAGGAGACCGTTTTTTGACCGTTGCCCACGTGCAGGGTTGTCACAGTCCTCTGATTTTCATCCATGTAGTTTTTTCCCTCATGGTATGACTGAAGTGATACACAGTTAAAACAAGGGCGAGTGAAGTGAGGTGCATGGTGATTGACTGTAAGGGCCGTACGCTCCCTCTGCTTCCAAAGTGTAAATATTTATTGTGCGCTTATCATTTGAAGTTGATGACAGTTCTATTAATAGATGAATGATTAAGCATTTTCTATAACTCATTATGAAATATTCGGCATGTATTAAATGTATTCAATCTTACTCATAGGGTCATGGTTATTTGACAGACCTGGGGCGAAATTCTCCGGAAACGGCGCGATGTCCGCTGACTGGCGCCCAAAACGGCGCAAATCAGTCGGGCATCGCGCCGCCCCAAAGGTGCGGAATCCTCCGCATCTTGGGGGGCTGGGCCCCAACCTTAAGGGGCTAGGCCCACGCCGGACGAATTTCCACCCCGCCAGCTGGCGGAAAAGGCCTTTGGTGCCCCGCCAGCTGGCGCGGAAATGACATCTCTGGGCGGCGCATGCGCGGGAGCGTTAGCGGCCGCTGACGGCATTCCCGCGCATGCGCATTGGAGGGAGTTTCTTCCGCCTCCGCCATGGTGGAGACCGTGGCGAAGGCGGAAGGAAAAGAGTGTCCCCACGGCACAGGCCCGCCCGCGGATCGGTGGGCCCCGATCGCGGGCCAGGCCACCGTGGGGGCACCCCCCGGGGCCCCAGAGCCCGCCCGCGCCGCCTTGTCCTGCCGGTAAGGTAGGTGGTTTAATCTACGCCGGCGGGACAGGCATTTTAGCGGCGGGACTTCGGCCCATCCAGGCCGGAGAATCGCGCGGGGGGCCCGCCAACCAGCGCGGCGCGATTCCCGCCCCTGCCGAATATCCGGTGCCGGAGACTTCGGCAACCGGCGGGGGCGGGATTCACGCCAGCCCCCGGCGATTCTCCAACCCTGCGGGGGGTCGGAGAATCTCGCCCCTGATTCCAATCTTGGGCCCATTGTGATAAAAGCCCACTCACTAGCCTAGGTTGCCTATCACTGGTATCCAGGATGAATGGCATGGGAGTGCAATGCATTTGCTTGAAGCATATGTGGGGTCATTGAGGGTGGGTGGGGGCATGATTTGTACGAATGGAGCACGGGGAGTGGGTGGAGGGGGAGGTAAGGGGGTGTAAGAGGTGAGGTGTAAAGGGCCTCATACTTAACAAAACAACTATGAAGTCCCAAAAAACTGAGATGTGTGGGGGTGTGAGGGAGGTGTTCGGGTGGGGGGGTGACCCAGAAATTCCCATGGTGTGGGGGTGGAATTGCATTGAGAAGGGGGGGAGCCTGCTAGCGGGCTTGGCTATTGGGCCGCCCGCTTAAAATGCCGATGGAAAGCGAGATTTGTGAGGGAATCCCTCTCAAGCATCAATTTTCAAGACAAGGGATAGTGAATCGCTCCCAGAGTGAGCGCAAACCAGAGGCAATTCATCTCCGGCAGGAGAACCTGGGGCGGGATTCTCCATTGCCCGACACCGATATCGGAATAGGCGATCAGGCGGCGAATCCCTTTTGACACCAAAATCGGGGGCGGCGCCTGTTTTCGGATGCTCCACACCCTCCAAAATGGCATCATCGGGCAGTAAGCCGCACGCCTCAGGATGTCACCAAAAGGCCGTCCCCTGATGCTCCGCCCCCGATGGACAAATTCTCAAAGGAGTTTTCGTCAACCTCGCGTGGCGGCTGCGTGTGCAGCCACAGATGGGGGGAGCTGTTCCGCCAGCCTGGGGGGCTTCGGGGCGGGGGTGGGGGAACTGGTGGGGGGGTGGTTAAGGGGTAGCGGGGGGGACACAAGGGGACACTATCTGCCATGTTCTACGGCGTGAGTTCAGGAGTTTTACCCGGTGCCGCTGCTAGCCCTTCACCGGTCCCGGAATCGGTGAGGGGTCGGCACTGATTTTGGCGTTGTAAAACACCACTGTTTCAAACCCGACGTCGGCACTTAGCTGCAAAATCGGACAATTCCGCCCATAGTCTCCCAAACGGAGAATTCCAGCTTTTAACTAAACCCGTCATTGACCGATATGAATCCCATTTCATTCTCCTGTGCTCCAAGGAAAGCAAAGTCTGCTTCTGAAAACCTAACCTTTAGCTAAAGTCTCCTCTGCACCCTCTCAAGGATCCTCACATCCCTCGGTGACCAACACTGGACACTAATATTATAGTCGTAGCCTGACCAGAGCTTTATAAAGGTTCAGCAATATCTTCCTTGCTTTTGTACTCAATGAAGCCCAATATTTATGAAGCACAAGATCCCAAACGTTTCACTAACTTACTCTCTGAAAATGTCCTGATACCTTCAAAGATGTATGCAAATAATCCCTCGGTTCCTCTGACCGTGCACACTTCTTTGATCTTCAATATTTTGCATGATGTCCTTTAAGAGATGCACTGAATGAAAACCCCATGTCTTGCAATGGAACGGTGGTTAAAGCTTACAATATGGGCTGGATTTTCCCATCCCGACAGGAGCTAAAATGCCCAAGTCTGGGATATGGGGAGGTGGGGAGCAGATATGGGGGAGTAGGGAGGGTTATAGGGGGCCTTCACACTCATCTCAAGAACTGGGTTGATGTCTCAGTGAACGGAGACTGTCCTTTTAACCTGGTCTCCTCAGCACGGTCCTGCCTCCATCTCTGCTTCAGGTCTAATGTCAGAGGCGACAGCCCCGACTTCAGCCGATTCTCAATTCCATCTGATGAAATAGCGCTCATAATTCTCCTTCAAATGAACATATGTAGGAGCATACGAATTAGGTGTAGGCCACTCAGCCCCTTGAGCCTACACCACCATTCAATAAGAGCATGGCTGATCTACTTGTAACTTCAACCCCACTTCCTGTCTACCCATAACCATTCACCCTCTTGTCGATCAAGAATCCATCTAGCTCTACCTTAAAAATATTCGAAGACTCTGCTTACCCTGCGTTTTGAGGAAGAGTGTTCCAGAGACTTGCGGCGCTGTGAGAGAAAAAAATTCTCATCTCTGCCTTAAATGAGAAACGTCTTAGTTTGAAACAGTGACCCTAGTTCTAGGTTCTCCGACAAGAGGAAACATCCTCCCCACGTCTACTCAGAATCTTAAACGGTTTCAATCAAGTCACCTCTTACCCTTCTAAACTCGAATGGATACAAACCTAACAATTTCTCAAACCTTTCATCGTTAGACAACCCACCTATTCCTGATATTAGTCCAATAAACCCTCTCTGAACTGCTCCTACTGCACTTACATCTTTCCTGAAATAAGGAGGCCAATACTTCACAGGTGAAAATCCGGCCCCTATGACATTCCTTCCCAAAAGGCATATCTGCTGGCTTTGAATGGTTTGTGTTGGGCGAGAACCAGAAACACAAGAGCTGCCTTACTTACGTTAACCGTGTTGGCTTACCGAAGCTATTGCACATTCTATGGACAACCGAATCTTAAAGTATGTACGGCATGAAGCAGATGAAACCGTGACCAGTTCTGTAACTCACTCTTTTGCATCTTACAGTTACAGTTTTACAAGAGGAAATTTATTCCCTGTATTTTATTAAGTTGCCTCATTCACTCGGGTGAAATTATTTATGTTGCTCTCTGCACTAGTATAATTGCCAATCTAAATGAACAGAAGGTTTCGTACATGCATGACCATTCCCTGAAGGTTATTCATTGGCTTACTGAATGTAATCTAACCTCATTATCTATGAACTTAAAATCATTGCCAAATTAATTTTTAATTAGACTGGTTAACAGACACTTCTACATATATTGTATATTAAAGTTGTTGTTTTACTTTTGGAATTTGTTGCCAAATAATAAGTTATTTCATTCAATTTGTACATTTTTGGCCTGGTCAACGTAATAAGCCAGATCCTCAAACACAGTGATAAGTATATTATAACACAACACTGTTTCCGTTCTTGTGGGAATTGGATAAATACTTGAAGGGGAAAGAATTGAAGGGATATATGGGGCGTCATTCTCCGACCCCCCGCCGTGAATCATGCCCCCGCCGGTTGGCGGGACCCCTGCTGGATTCTCCAGCCCGGATGGGCCGAAGTCCCGCCCAGAAATTGCCTGTCCCGCCGGCGTAAATCAAACCTGGTATTTACCGGCGGGACCAGGCGGCGTGGGCGGGCTCCGGGGTCCTGGGGGGGGCGCGGGGCGATCTGACACCAGGGGGTGCCCCCACAGTGGCCTGGCCCGCGATCGGGGCCCACCGATCTGCGGGCGGGCCTGTGCCGTGGGGGCACTCTTTCCCTTCCGCCTCCGCCACGGCCTCCACCATGGCGGAGGCGGAAGAGACTCTCCCCACTGCGCATGCGCCGGGAAACTGACAGCGGCCGCTGATGCTCCCGCGCATGCGCCGGGAAACTGACAGCGGCCGCTGACGCTCCCGCGCATGCGCCGCATTTCCGCGCCAGCTGGCGGGGAAACAAACGCCATTTCCGCCAGCTGGCGGGGCGGAAATCCCTCCGGCGTCGGCCTAGCCCCTCAATGTTGGGGCTAGGCCGCCAAAGATGCGGAGCATTCCGCACCTTTGGGCCGGCGCAATGCCCGTCTGATTGGCGCCGGCTTTGGCGCCAGTCGGCAGACATCCCGCCGTTGGGGGAGAATTTCGCCCATGGTAAGAGCAGGAGAACAGAACTAACTGGATTGCTCTTTGAGGGAGCAGGTGCAGACTCCATGGGCCAAATGCCTTCCTTGTGTGCTATATTTTTCTCAGATCTTACAATTATATGCCATTTTTCATTGCCAAATCCTACAATTGTGTCATCCTACAATTGCACCAATTTGTGATACCACACTGTGTGATTTTGACCATCACATTTCAGTTACCAATCCTGAAGTGGTGACTCCAAAGTGGAGGTTAGGACTGGTCTGTTTAAAGCAAGCAAATTATTTTTCCTACTTCCAGATATGTAAAAGAAAAATACAAAGGAACTTTTGTTATGGGTCCGGGTTTACAGAACCCCAAAGTGTTTCATGGAGTTCAACCGACCCACAACTTTTAATAGATTGTGCTGTGGGAAGCACACGGCGTACTCTCCAGGTGTGATACAGCAATTATGGACAAATGGTTTTTAAAACAAAACAATGTTTATTCTATGAACTCAAGTTAACCTTTTAAGAACAAACATTGACAATCTTAATACCCATTACTTCAAAGATAACCCCAAAAGACTACAACACTAAATAATCCTTCAAACTGTTCCGTTAAACATGCAAAAGACTTCAAACCTTCAAAAATAAGAACACACCAGGTTACATTCAATATACTTATAGTCCTTGGATTGCAGACTTTAAACTAGAGATTGGGGGGGAAGGGAAAGTTAGGGAACCAAGAGGTGAAGTAATCAGTGGGAAGCGTAGCTGCTTAGGAATACAAAAAAGCACGGAAAGACAGAACTCAGGAGAGGTTACGATAGTCCCCATCCCACAAAATATGACACAGTGTATGGAAAGGCTCAGTAAACCAAGGTCCACCACACTAAGAAAACAAAAAGGGGCGGTCAATAGAGAATTAAAGGTGCTATATTTAAATGCGCGCAGTGTACGGAACAAGGTAGATGAGCTTGTGGCCCAGATTGTGACTGGCAGGTATGATGTGGTAGGCATCACAGAGACGTGGTTGCAGGGGGTTCAGGACTGGCATTTAAACATCCAGGGATTCACAACCTATCGAAAAGACAGAGAGGTAGGCAGAGGGGGCGGGGTTGCCTTGCTAATTAGGAATGAAATTAAATCAATAGCACTAAACGACATAGGGTCAGATGATGTGGAGTCTGTGTGGGTAGAGTTGAGGAACCACAAAGGCAAAAAAACCATAATGGGAGTTATGTACAGGCCTCCTTTCAGTGGTCAGGACCAGGGGCACAAAATGCACCACGAAATAGAAAGTGCATGTCAGAAAGGCAAGGTCACAGTGATCATGGGGGACTTCAATATGCAGGTGGACTGGGTAAATAATGCTGCCAGTGGACCCAAGGAAAGGGAATTCATTGAATGTTTACAGGAGGGCTTTTTGGAACAGCTTGTGATGGAGCCCACGAGGGAACAGGCCATTCTGGACTTAGTGTTATGTAATGAGCCAGACTTGATTAAAGATCTGAAAGTAAGGGAACACTTAGGAGGCAGTGATCATAATATGGTAGAATTCAATCTCCAATTTGAAAGAAAGAAGGTAGAATCAGATGTAAAGGTGTTACAGTTAAATAAAGGTAACTACAGGGGCATGAGGGAGGAACTGACGAAAATAGACTGGGAGCAGAGCCTAGTGGGAAAGACAGTAGAACAGCAATGGCAGGAGTTTCTGGGAGTAATTGAGGACACAGTACAGAGGTTCATCCCAAAGAAAAGAAAGGTTATCAGAGGGGGGATTAGGCAGCCATGGCTGCCAAAGGAAGTTAGGGAATGCATCAAAGCAAAAGAGAAAGCCTATAATTTGGCAAAGAGTAGTGGGAAGTCAGAAGATTGGGAAGGCTACAAAAACAAACAGAGGATAACAAAGAGAGACATAAGGAAAGAGAGGATCAAATATGAAGGTAGGCTAGCCAGTAACATTAGGAATGATAATAAAAGTTTCTTTAAATACATTAAAAACAAACGGGAGGCAAAAGTAGACATTGGGCCCCTCCAAAATGACACTGGTAATCTAGTGATGGGAGACAAGGAAATAGCTGAGGAACTAAATAAGTACTTTGCGTCAGTCTTCACAGTAGAAGACATGAGTAATATCCCAACAATTCAGGAGAGTCAGGGGGCAGAGTTGAATATGGTAGCCATCACAAAGGAGAAAGTGCTAGAGAAACTAAGAGGTCTGAAAATTGATAAATCTCCGGGCCCAGATGGGCTACATCCTAGAGTTCTAAAGGAGATAGCTGAAGAAATAGTGGAGGCGTTAGTTATGATCTTTCAAAAGTCACTGGAGTCAGGGAAAGTCCGAGAGGATTGGAAAATTGCTGTTGTAACCCCCCTGTTCAAGAAGGGAACAAGGAAAAAGATGGAAAATTATAGGCCAATTAGCCTAACCTCGGTTGTTGGCAAGATTCTAGAATCCATTGTTAAGGATGAGATTTCTAAATTCTTGGAAGTGCAGGGTCGGATTAGGACAAGTCAGCATGGATTTAGTAAGGGGAGGTCGTGCCTGACAAACCTGTTAGAGTTCTTTGAAGGGATAACAAATAGGTTAGACCAAGGAGAGCCAATGGATGTTATCTATCTTGACTTCCAAAAGGCCTTTGATAAGGTGCCTCACGGGAAACTGCTGAGTAAAATAAGGGCCCATGGTATTCGAGGCAAGGTACTAACATGGATTGACGATTGGCTGTCAGGCAGAAGGCAGAGAGTTGGGATAAAAGGTTATTTTTCGGAATGGCAACCGGTGACGAGTGGTGTCCCGCAGGGTTCAGTGTTGGGGCTACAGCTGTTCTCTTTATATATTAACGATCTAGATGACGGGACTGGGGGCATTCTGGCTAAGTTTGCCGATGATACAAAAATAGGTGGAGGGGCAGGTAGTATGGAGGAGGTGACGAGGCTGCAGAAAGATTTAGACAGTTTAGGAGAGTGGTCCAAGAAATGGCTGATGAAATTCAACGGGCAAGTGCGAGGTCTTGCACTTTGGAAAAAAGAATAGAGGCATGGACTATTTTCTAAACGGTGAAAACATTCATAATGCTGAAGTGCAAAGGGACTTGGGAGTCCTAGTCCAGGATTCTCTAAAGGTAAACTTGCAGGTTGAGTCCGTAATTAAGAAAGCAAATGCAATGTTGTCATTTATCTCAAGAGGCTTGGAATATAAAAGCAGGGATGTACTTATGAAGCATAATAAAGCATTAGTTAGGCCCCAATTAGAATACTGTGAGCAATTTTGGGCGCCACACCTCAGGAAGGACATACGGGCACTGGAGCGGGTCCAGCGGAGGTTCACAGGGATGATCCCAGGAATGGTTGGCCTAACATACGATGAACGTCTGAGGATCCTGGGATTATATTCCTTAGAGTTTAGGAGGTTGAGGGAAGATCTAATAGAAACTTACAAGATAATGAATGGCTTAGATAGGGTGGACGTAGGGAAGTTGTTTCCATTAGCAGGGGAGACTAGGACCCGGGGGCACAGCCTTAGAATAAAAGGGAGTCACTTTAGAACAGAGATGAGGAGAAATTTCTTCAGCCAGAGAGTGGTGGGTCTGTGGAATTCATTGCCACAGAGGGCGGTGGAGGCCGGGACGTTGAGTGTCTTTAAGACAAAAGTTGATAAATTCTTGATTTCTCGAGGAATTAAGGGCTATGGAGAGAGAGCGGGTAAATGGAGTTGAAATCAGCCATGATTGAATGGTGGAGTGGACTCGATGGGCCGAATGGCCTTACTTCCGCTCCTATGTCTTATGGTCTTATCAACAGACCAGCTCTGTGTTTCTCCCTGCAGCTCTCAGCAAAACACACACTCCCAGCTGCCTTCCCAAACTGAAACCAAAAAGCAGAAGTGAGCTCAGCTCCCCACCCCCCCCCCCCCATCCTCTGACATCACTTCAGTGATATGATCAGCTCCATTTCTTAAAGGTACATTGCTTAAACATCCATTTCTTAAAGGTACTCTCACATGACACTTTCAAAATGATAAATCAAGGCAAAGCAGTCGCATTCGGGAAATTACAAGAGAAGGAGAAAAATCACTTCACTTTGTGCCTGTTGAAGTTTTATTCCCTGGCTGTATGCCCCACATAAAATAACTCCACCGTGGCCCCGCAAAAAGCTTTTGAGACTTTTCTTATTCAGAAATTGGATTTGTTTCTCCTTATAATTATAGAGATTCTTCAGGGATCCAAGTGGCAAAACTGAGGGTAAATATGGCCAGCCTGTTGCTGGGTAAGGACAAATATTTTGATCCAGGATTTATTTCCTGGATTTTGCTCTGGATTGGTTGGCATCAGACAGCAAGTTCATTTCTTATTTTTTTTATTTTTCCACTTAAGGAGCAATTTAGCGTGGCCAATCCACCTACCCTGCACATCTTTGGGTTGTGGGGGTGAGACCCACGCAGACACGGGGAGAATGTGCAAACTCTACACGGACAATGACCCAGGGCCAGGATCGAACCAGGCTCCTCGACGCCATGAGGCAGCAGTGCGCCACTGTGCCACCCAAGCAAGTTTATTCCTGTTAATTTATTTACATCACATTTCCATCAATAGTCAACACATATGAAAATGTTTATTGTCTGTTTACGTGCTTTGGGTCGGTTTTAGAAATTCCCTCGAGTACAATGAAAACGCTCACTCCCGTAGTCAACCCAAGTGTCTTACATTAAGGACCGTGTCTGTATTGGTCAATACGTAATTATGTAATACAGCACCAAGCATAAACACACCTGTAAGGTCACCTGAAAAAAGCCATAAGTTGCAGTGTATCATGATTCAAAAGGTTGTGACCAGATTCCTAGCCCTTGAATAACCAAGTTTAAAATGCTGGCACAAATTCTTCCAGTCAAAAGTTCTCCCCTCGTGCTCAAAAGGTAAGTTGGGATGTAAGCCACGGAATTGTGACTGGTGCCAAAACAGAACCATGGTCTTTGGTTGAAGGACCTTAAAATGGGAAGAAACCCAGTTCCGCCAGGATTCCAACCCACTCATTCCACAAAGAGAAATTCCAGTAGTTCGGTGATCCCCCAAAGTAGTACCGTACTCAAATGCCAGCCACGATTATGTGCTCAAGCCTCACCGTGTTTTACTGATCCACATAATTAATAAGAATGTTCAAAATTACAATACAGTATTGCTGTAAGTAATGCTCCTAATGAATTGTAATTATCGTCTGCTCATCACTCCATTCTCTTATAATTGAGGGCTAACCAAAATGACCTCACGTGCATCTTGATTTGTCTTGATGGCAAATGACGTTTATTTTAATTAGTGCAAGTTTTACTCTGTTTAACGAGGGTTGGCTCAGATTAAAATTAGTTTCCGTCAGTCACTTATTTCCTTATTGTTCATTTTATCAATGATAGAACAAATGATGAATTTACACAGAAAGACAGTAAAGTTAGTGCAAGTAGCCATTTGCTCCTTACCAATTTTTCACCCTTTCCTACCCTCTCTCCCCGAAGTACTGAGTCCTTGCTGTACCTACCCAGTGTCTGTAGGTACAGGCCTACAGACACTGGGCTCTTACGAGTATCATTCCCAAGTTGCCGATGGTATCGCCTCCAAAGGCCAAGTGTCAAACTTTATTTATTAATCACTGCTGTAAACTGTCTTGTGTGCTTTAATACGTACAGCTGAGGGGCTGGTTTAGCACAGTGGGCTAAACAGCTGGCTTGTAATGCAGAACAAAGCAGTGCGGGTTCAATTCCCGTACCGGCCTCCCCGAACAGGCGCCGGAATGTGGCAACAAGTGGCTTTTCACAATAACTTCATTGAAGCCTACTTGTGACAATAAGCGATTATTATTATTATTACATAAAAGCAAATTCTTATTTTTGGCGTACATAAACACGTGGCAGGAATTTCCTTCCCCAAGACTGGAAATTCCTACCCAGGGTCAACGGTTCTTTAAGTGATCCATTAAATTTCCAATCCGTGGGCAGGACCAGAGAATTTACCCTTGGATCCTGCTGCCATGTTTGAATAGAATCCCTACAGTGCAGAAGGAGGCCATCAGGCCCATCGATTCTGCACCGACCCTCCGAAAGAGCACCCTACCTAGGCCCAAGCCTCCAACCTATCCCCATAACCCAGTAACTCCACCTAACCTTTTGGACATGAAGGGGCAATTTAGCACAGCCAATTCACCTAAACTGCACATCTTTGGACTGTGGAAGGAAACCCACGCAGATACAGGGAGAACGTGCAAACCCCACACAGATAATCACCTAAGGCAAGAATCAAACCTGGATTCCTGGCACTATGAGGCAGAAGTGCAAACCACGGGAGGCAAGACGGTGCAGTGTTTAGCACTGCTGCCTCACAGCACTGAGGACCCAAGTTCAATCCTGGCCCCGGGTCACTGTCCGTGCGGAGTTTGCACATTCTCCCCGTGTTTGCGTGGGTTTCGCCCCCACAACCCAAAGATGGTCAGGAGGTGTGTGAGTCTTTCTCCCAGCTCCTCTAGAATGTATAACTTGAAAATCAGGAAGAGAATTAAATCTGCAATCGATAGTCAGATTGTTTCCTGCCCACTAATCTGGAATCCCCTGAATATTACAATTAATATCGACTGCATGTTTGCTGTGCCATGTACAACTGACTAGAAAAATATTAAGCATCTCACTTTTGTAGGCACTTCCTCTCCACCTGTTTCGATTAAACATCCACATGTCCCCACTTACAATGCTTACTATGTAAACATGTCACAGTAATTGCACCTTCTTCACTAATGGAGGCACTTCAGTGTCACCATGGGCAAGGGAATGGAATCACATTCTGGCATATTTACCTCAGCAGTTTTCAATGTGAAGGTGGACATTGAAATTGCAAATAGGAATTGAGCATGGGATTATAGCACCAAAGATGAATGGATAACTTTAGAATGGGAACTGGATCACATCTACAGTCACTAGTCCAATTATCCCTGTCTTCCCTCTTCTCCAACTTAATGTTAGCTCCCAACATAGAACATAGAACATAGAACAATACAGCGCAGTACAGGCCCTTCGGCCCACGATGTTGCACCGAAACAAAAGCCATCTAACCTACACTATGCCATTATCATCCATATGTTTATCCAATAAACTTTTAAATGCCCTCAATGTTGGCGAGTTCACTACTGTAGCAGGTAGGGCATTCCACGGCCTCACTACTCTTTGCGTAAAGAACCTACCTCTGACCTCTGTCCTATATCTATTACCCCTCAGTTTAAAGTTATGTCCCCTCGTGCCAGCCATTTCCATCCGCGGGAGAAGGATATAATGAAAAGCCGTAGCTAAATGAGGAAAATTTGTTACCTAAAATTCTGTAAGGCAGAGGATAAGTGGAAGAGACGTATTTAAAGAAATAATAATAATCTCATTATTATTAAAGTAATAATCTTTATTGTCATAACTGCAATGAAGTTACTGTGAAAATCCCCTAGTCGCCACATTCCGGCACCTGTTCGGGGACACAAGGGAGAATTCAAAATGTCCAATTCACCTAACAGCACGTCTTTCGGGACTTGTGGGAGGAAACCGGTGCACCCGGAGGAAACACACGCAGACACGGGGAGAACGTGCAGATTCCCCACAGACAGTGACCCAAGGCAGAAATCGAACCTGGCGCTGTGAAGCAACAGTGCTACCCACTATGCCGCCCATGATAGAAGGCCTTATAAAAATGTCAGACTGCTGTGTTATGCTTGGCCAGTCATCATATTTTTTGACTTCTCTATCAGAATTTGGGATAAGAATTGATGCTGAGCAATATGGTTGGTGGCTAACCGTTGAGTCCCATCAATGACAGTAGTTAAGTGGCTTCCTACAGGTTGTGGAGTCTCAGCGCACTCGCTGAACATGAGTATGTGTTATGCCAGAATAAAAATAAATAGCAATTTGAGCGTGAGTTTTAATCAAACACCTAGCTTTAGCTGTCAAATGGAAATCTTTGAATCACACATCTACAGTTTGCAATGTTGCACTGGGTAAATGTATTACATGACCTGGTTTGCAGGCATAGAATTTTAAGGGTTAGATCCTGTTCAATTGCTGAGTCAATCAATCTCATTTAAATTAGTGTGGAGTGCAATTATTACCTCCACACATGACTATTTTCTAGCAGGGATCACAGGATTATTATTGGGTATGGGATATGCAGCTGATTTATCTCCCTTTCCTTGCCAGAGTTCTTGAAGATAACTATAACACATCTACTGTTTCTTGGCTAAATCCAAGTGATCAATCTTGGTACTTTCTTGATTTATTTCATGATCAGGTTTGTTCAATACCACACAGTGGGCGCGATTCTCCGCTCCCGCGCCGGTTTGGAGAATCGCCTGGCGCGCCATTTTTCCCCGCGACGCCGGTCCGATGCCGTCCCGCGATGCACCCAAGCGACGGGAACGGCCCCGTCGAGTTCTGCGCGGCGCAGGCCGGAGAATCGCCCGGGACACCCAAAATGGCGATTCTCCGCTACATCCGCTATTCTCCGGCCCGGATGGGCCGAGCGGCCTGCCCAAAATGACGGCTTCCCGCCGGCGCAATCCACACCTGGTCGCTGCCGGCGGGAACAGCGTGGGAACGCTGGGGGGGCGGCCTGTTGGGGGGGGGGCGGCCTGTGGGGGGGGGGGGGCGAGGGGGGTTCTATCACCGGGGTTGCACTCAAAAGGGGTCTGGCCTGCGATCGGTGCCCACCGATTGGCGGGCCGGCCTCTCTGAAGGAGGACCTAATTTCCTCCGCGCCCCGCAAGATCCATCCGACATCTTCTTGCGGGCCGGCCTCGGGGAGGACGGCAACCACGCATGCGGGGGTGATGCGGCGCTGCTTTTATGCGGCGCCAATGCCCGGCACGCGTTGACGACGCTGCTTTAGCGACACACCCCCCCGAGTTTCTCGTGGCCCCAATCCTAGCCCATTTTCGGGGCCTGAATCGGACGAGATCGGGGCCATTTCGCGCCGTCGTGAACCTCGACGCCATTCACGACGGCGTGGGCACTTAGTCGCGGGAGTGGAGAATCGCGCCCAGTGTGTTTACCTACCATATTATTTTTTAAGCCAGACCACAAATACGTTACCAAAAATCCTGCATCCACGTTTCCCTGTGATCTGACTCCTGTCAGCAACATTATTAATTGACTATTAATTGTGTTCATTTATATGCAGGAGATGAACATTTACTGGGGATTTACTTGAACCCTCAATAAACAGACACAGACTAAGGTTGTAGCGGTTGGCTTAGGAATTACGTGCCTGTAACACACAGCTCTATAAATAAACTAAAAAGTACATAAAGATTGGCTCCAGTTCTATCCTTTACCAACTGCTTTCTGGAGTAAAACAAACATTTTACATCTGTGCAACAATCTACAAATTAAACACAATCGAGAAATGTAATGCTTGCAGTAACGTACAATGCACTTGCTCAGGTTGGAAGATGGTCCAGTGCTTTTGCTGCCACACTGTAAGCTACTATTATCGCCACATAAAAACATGATTATTATCCTTAAAACAATCCTTCAAAGCTAACAATAGCTCTTCTGGAATTATTGATATTTTTGATACATTGCCCAAACCTACAATGGTCAGATAGAATCACATTCAAAATCGAGCTATTACCAGCATTGCTCCTGAACTAACCACTGTTCCCAAGAAGCCACAAATATATGCACTGTCGAATTGCCTTTTGGTAGTCTGCCCTCTCAAACCATTCATTGGAGCAAAATATTTAATTACATCTCAATGCTACATGGATGGTTGTAACAATTCCAACACTGTGTGATGTGTTTGACTTCAAGTTATTGAATGATTGTGATTCTATAACTAGAGAGTTTGAGCACAGGGTTTTCAAGGTTACTAGTTTGAAGCAGATTCCACAAGGTTGCTTGTTTATTTAAACTGAGCTTCAATTAGTACTCTTCTCCTTCTCTTTTCTCTCAACCCAAAGTCCAGAAATTAACTGATCATTCATTAAGTTATTTTGAGTATAATGAAGTTGTGTAAACGGTGAATCATAAACAGTGAAATTGAAATATGAGTGATCTTCTGCAGCTTGGCATTTGGCTAATTCCATTTGAGCTCTGACTTCGAGTCAAAGAATCATACAGCACAGAAAAGGCCCTTCGGCCCATCGTGTCTGCCCCGGTCAAAAACAACCACCTAGCCATTTTAATCCCATTTTCCAGCACTGGGCCTTGTATGTCTTGCGATTGCAAGTGCACAGTTAAGTACGTCTTAAATGTTACGAGGGTCTCTGTCTCCACCACGTTTTCAGGGAGCGAATTCCAAACTCCCACCACCCTCTTAGTAAAAAAGCTTTCCCTCACATCCCCTCTAAACCTCCTGCCCCTTAACTTAAATCTATGCTCCCTGGTCATTGATCCCTCCACCAAGGAAAGAGGTTTGTTCCTGTCTATCTATGCACCTCATAAACTCATACATCACAATCATGTCCCCTCTCAGTCTCCTCTGCTCCAACGAAAACAATCCAAGTCTATCCAATCTCTTTTCATAACTAACACTCTCCAGCCCAGGCAACATCTTGGTAAATCGCCTCTGAACCCTTTCCAGTGCTATCACATCCCTCCTATTATGTGGATTCCAGAACTGCACACAATACTCCAGCTATGGCATAACTAATGTTTTGTATAGTTCCAGCAAACCTCTTAAACTCTATGCCTCGGCTAATAAAGGCAAGTGTATCATATGCCTTCTTAACCACTGTATCCAATTGCTCTGCTATGTTAAGGGACTGGTGTATGTGCACACCAAGATCCCTCTAATCCTTGGTGCTTCCCATGGTCCTGCTGTTTATCATGTATTCCCTTGCTTTATTTGTCCAGCCTAAGTACATCACCTCACACTTATTCAAATTGAATTCCATTTGCAACTTGGTTCCTTTGTTTTCCAAATACACATTAAGTTCAATTTTTAATCATGTTAAGTGCAATACTTCAAACGATTTATTGGTCTGACTGCTGCCTCAGCTCCTTGTGGTTGAGTCCTGGTGCAAGTAATTGAGATACAACCAAGTACATGAAAATACCTAGCTAGCTTGCTGTCTACAGTCATTAGTAATACCAAACAGCAAGACTCCTGCTGATCCCACAGAAGGATACACTTGGACAGGGCTTTGTGTTCTAAAACCAACAGTAAGCAAACTGTGACTCTTAATGTATAGACTGTGTGGACATATTGTGTTGAATGTAGAAATTGATAAATTGGGCGCAACTCTCCGTTTGAGAGACCATGGGCGGGATTCTCCAATAATGGGGCTATGTCGAGGGCAGCACGGTGGCGCAGTGGGTTAGCCCTGCTGCCTCACGGTGCCGAGGTCCCAGATTCGATCCCGGCTCTGGGTCACTGTCTGTGTGGAGTTTGCACATTCTCTCCGTATTTGCGTGGGTTTTGCCTCGACAACACAAAAAGTGCAGGGTAGGTGGATTGGCCACGCTCAATTGCCCCCTAATTGGAAAAACAATAATTGGGTACTCTAAATTTAAAAAAAATTAAAAAAAATAATGGGGCTATGTCGCCAAGCCGGGGTGAAAAGCAGCGTCAACGGTCCCCGATAATGGGGAATGCTTCCCTTCCTAGGGGGCTTGTTGGCACCACGCGGAACGGCCCGCGCGAGTTCGCACATGTGCGGAATGGCCGCCGTATTTCTGTGCATGCGCGCTATGGTCGCCGTATTTCCGCGCATGTTCCCTTCTCCGCACCAGCCCCGGCAATATGGCGGAGCCCGGCAGGGAGTAAAATAGCAAGGGCCCGGCGTGGAGTAAAAAAGACCCCACGGAACCAACCCGCCCGCCAATCGGTAGGCCCTGATCGCGGGCCAGGCAACAGTGCGCCCCCCCCGGGGTCGGTTCCCCCCCATCCTCCCTCCAGGACGGCCCCCGCAGACTCATCTTTCTGGTCCCGCCGAGTAGGACCTGAGTAACCAAGCCGGCGGGACTCAGCAAAACTCGTCAGCCACTCGGCCCAACGGGACCCAGAGAATCGTCGGGGGGCCGCTGTCAACGGCCCCAGACCAGCGCGGCGGGAATCCCGCGGGCGCCCGAGAATCGGCGCCGGAGAATGAGGAAGTTGGCGTCGGGTCGCGATTCTTGTGTCCCCCGTCGATTCTCCGACCCAGCGCCGAGTCGCAGAATCCCAGCCCATGCTCTCCCACCGGAGCTGAATTGCACTTGATTTGCATTCCCGCTGGGAGCGCAAACAAGGAAGCGATTCCCAATCCTCCGCCATGCAAATTTACGCATGGTGAGAATTGCTACAGAATCCCGTTATTGGGCCACCATTGTGTGCTTGCGACCCAGTAGCCTGGTCCCATGGCTGCCCACGCTCCCCCACACATTGCAGTTCAGACCCCACCCCTGGATTTTCTGAGCCCCCCCACACACACACACACACACAGATGCCCTAAATTAGAGACCCTCCCAAGAGAGCCCCTAAATAAATTTACGCATGGTGAGAATTGCTACAGAATCCCGTTATTGGGCCACCATTGTGTGCTTGCGACCCAGTAGCCTGGTCCCATGGCTGCCCACGCTCCCCCACACATTGCAGTTCAGACCCCACCCCTGGATTTTCTGAGCCCCCCCACACACACACACACACACACACACAGATTAGAGACCCTCCCAAGAGAGCCCCTAAATAAAGAGACCCCCCAGAAAAGAGACTCCTGTCAGGAGATACCCGAGAAGAGAGAGCCCTATCAGGAAGCCTCCTAGAACAGAGAACCCTTTCTGAAAGCGAGAGAACAGTCCAGACAGCAGTGAAAACAATCACTACTTTAACACTCACCTGCGCAATACATGCAAACACAGGAAGCAGCACCGGTCAATTCCTGGAAAAAGAAAACCAGATTACTTTCCAATCACCTCCCTTCACTGTTGAGTGATTTTAGAGTGGTCAGCTAGATGTTGACAGAAGTTAACACTGTTTGAAGTGGTCCAGGTTCTGTCAATCAAAGCTTGATATTTATAAACATTGCGGTGAGACCACTTCAGAGTTACTCAATTGTGAAGGAAGATGAATGGAACAAGGCTGACAGCTGTGTTTGTGTGGAAACTGTCAATCACAGCAATATCAAAGAGAAATGAATGAATGGCTTGAATATGAGGGGGTTAAACATAGCTGACTGTTTTTTGCTTTCCAGTAATTGACAGGTGCTGCTTCCGGTGTCTGAGCCAGCAGGTGTATTGCCCAGTTGAGTGTTAAAGCAGAATTTTTTGTCACTGACTATCTGGACTGCTCTCCAGTGTCCAGACAATGGTCTCTCTTCTGAGGGGACCTTCCTGACAGGGGTCTCTTTTCTGGGGGATCTGTGAGGGGGTTCTCCTTATTTAGGGGGTCTCTTTATTTAGGGGATCTCTGTGTGGGGCCGCATTATTTAGGGGGTCACAGGGGGTACTAGGGGAGGACACAGAAAGTCCAGAGGTCTGGGGCGGATTTACACTGTGCGGGGGAGGGGGGGGGTGCTAAATTGCAATTAGGTGGCCAGCCTCGGGACCTCGCTATAAATTTGCATGGCGAAGGAGTGGGAATCACTTCCTAATTTGCACTCCCCCAGGGGCAATTCAGCTCTGGCGAGCACTGATTACCATTATTCAAAATGGATCTGGGTAGTTTTTGGGGCAGTTGGTCTGTAAAATGTAATCTATGATTGGGTAGTTTTCTTACATATCTTATTGAACATTCTTCTGAGCAACAGATCCGAATCAAAGCAATTACTGATTCATGCTTCAGGATTCAGTGGTGCCCCATCAAAATTATCCTGTAAAATAGGATGAGAAACAATGGGGTTCTGCTTTTTAGCTTAATAAAAGATAGCTGATAGGGACAGCACGGTGGCATAGTGAGTAGCACTGCTGCCTCATGGCGCCGAGGTCTCAGGTTCGATCCCGGCTCTGGGTCACTGTCCGTGTGGAGTTTGCACATTCTCCCAGTGTCTGGGTGGCTTTCGCCCCCACAACCCAAAGATGTGCAGGGTAGATGGATTGGCCACGTTAAATTGCCCCTTAATTGGATAAATGAATTGGGTAGTCTAAAGTTTTTTTTTAAATGATAGCTGATAACACATCGCTTTTCACAGACACTGCTTCAGTTGCTGCATTGCTATAACTCTGTTGAATGTAGGTAAACTTAGCAAAGGTTTATTTGCAAGTAATGATTCGACAATGGTGATGTTATCCAATCCCAGCAAATTGCTTCATTTTCCGTAAACTTCAGCTCATCCAGAACTCTGTTGCCAATTCCAACTTGCAAAACGTATAGTTCGTCCATCAAACCTAATACCTCTGACCTACTTTAGGATATTGCAACTTTACAATCCTCCTCCTTGTTTGAATTCCTCCTGTGGCTTTGCTCTTCCCTATTTCGGTAACCTCCTACAGCCATCAGAGATCTCTCTGCTTCTCCAATTTTTGTCACTCCGCCACTGGCAGCTGTGACTTCAGCTGCCTCGTGCCTAGGTTCTGCAATTCCCTCTCTAACAATGGGATTTCCCGGTCATACCAGTGGCGGGAATTGTCACGGGTGGGATGGGAAAATGCGGCGAGTGATCAAAAAAGGCCACTCTCCAAATTTTCAGGTCCCGCCCATGACGATGCCAGCCCCTGCTGGAACTGAAAAATCCCGGCCTAAATCACTCCAACCCCCTGTCCCCGAACACCTCTCTCAGCTCCTTAAAGCCTACATGACAGTAGGAACACTTTATTACACTAAAGGTGCCAAATAAACGCTGTTGTGCTGTGGTCAATATTGCTCAAAAATACTGCAATCGACACATTTGCTGTACACGGCAATGTGATAAATATCAATAAAGTGAAACTATAGATGGGGCATGGGGGTGAACTCAGGTTGGAAGGGTGCAGGTAATCCATCCCCCCATATAATCCATCCCATTGTTTCATGGTATTGGTGATGGTTCTTACTTTCCTGACAACCTTAGCCTTAAGCAGATTATTTTTTCAGCAACATATTGCAGGCTTACTAGAGATAGATCGCTGGATTTCCACATTATCTGGAGATCTGCATTTAAATAACCTCAAACCTTTTAGCCCTGCCTAAGAAGTGTACATTATTTTAACAGGATTATCAATATTATTGTTTATTCTTTCTATGCAACAGCCAATGAACGAGTCTGAACAATGTGCCAAACTGACAAGTCCTTCCCCTTTGAACTGTAATGATAAAGCACATGTCTCAATTCTACCAACACAATTATGTGTTTTTCACACATAGTTATGGGTGCATAAGCAGGATGCCTTCACATTTCTGCTCTGGTAATGCTGAAAATACACCAGAATCAGGGTTTTGAATGGATTGCTCCATGACCTCCGGTTTTACCAATCTCTCAATAAATTCCCGGCTTGGAATGTGTGGAGTCTGCACATTCTCCCTGTGTCTGCCTGGGTTTCCTCCGGGTGCTCCGGTGTCCTCCAACAAGTCCCGAAAGACGTGCTGTTGGGTAATTTGGATATTCTGAATTCTCCCTCCGTGTACCCGAACAGACGCCGGAATGTGGCAACGAGGGACTTTTCACAGTAACTTCATTGCAGTGTTAATGTAAGCCTACTTGTGACAATAAAGATTATTAATTAAATTTTGAATCCGCTGTTAAATGTGCTTCCACACAATATCAGCTGCAGCAAACTCTCCAAGACTTACTTTGCTCAGCAATCACTGACTTTATCAACCAATTGGTAATCAATGTATTTTGAATCCAGAACAATTCAGGTGATCAAACTTCCTTTCTGACTTTGTTGCTCTGTTTCTCTGGTTATGAATATGGCGGTCAATATGGTTGCTTTCCTTAATCCTAATTATGTTTGCTTTAGAATCGCCAGGTATCTCCCGATACCGCCACAAGGTTCAAACCCGAATACTGATCAAAGAGTCAGTACACCAGTTAGTTAGTTCAAAGTCAATACCATTTATTTACACACACAGTAATATCTACTCATGCACAAAGTACTCCAAACTAAACTATCTCTAATGCTAACGCCTATACTTAGCTTTGGGTGCCCACTCAGTCAGAGGAACAATGGCCGTTGTTCGGATCTGAGGTTGTTGGGTTCGAAGTGGTACAGGAGAACAGCTAAGGTCGTCCGTCTGGTAGCGAGCGTTGACCTTGGACTTACTTGCTTCTGGTGCAGCTGGTGGAAGGGTCTCTCCGCTTTGAGAGCCAAGTCCAAGAGAGCGATTCTCTCTTGGGGGTTCCTTCTTATACCCGGAGGAGCTTCACGCGCTTTTAGGTGCCTTAAACTTGGCCCCAATTAATAGGACCGCTTCTCGATCGCTGGCATTGATCTTGACCAATAAAGGGGAGGGTGCCCTGATGGCTGGGCGTGTCTTTGGTGACTGTTGGCCTTGCTTCGTTTGTGCTTTCGGTTGGGGAACTGGCGCCGGGATGTCTGAAACAGTATCGGTTGCTTGAGTGCATTTCCTTTGTTCCCAGAGATGGGCCATCAATATGTTAATTGACCTATAGTTTCAATTCCGTCTGGGAGCTGTTTCTCTTTTGCCCTATTGCTCGTAGCACAGCTTTAAAAAAAATAAATGTGAAGTACCCAATTCTTTTTTTTTCCAATTAAGTGCAGGTTAGCGTGGTCAATCCACCTACGCTGCACATCTTTGGGTTGTGGGGGTGAAACGCACGCAGACACGGGGAGAATGTGCAAACTCCACAAGGACAGTGACCCCTCGGGGCTGGGATCAAACCCGGGTCTTCGGCGCGTGAGGCATCAGTGCTAACCACTATACCACCGTGCCACCCTTAATATTGTCCAGGTTTTGTTGCATTTGAACATGGGCAGCTTCAGTACCTGGGGCGAAATCCTCCTACCCGCCCCGCCACATTTCTGCGCCGACCGGCCGGCGGGAGTCTCCGTAACACCGGCCGGTCAATGGGGTTTCCCATTGTGGGGCACCCCCACGCCGTCGGGAAACCCCCGAGCGCCGGCAGAACGGAGACTCCCGCCGGCGGAGAATGACGCCCCTGAAGTCTTGAATAGTGCTGAATATTGTGAAATCATCACAAAACAAATGCATTTCTGAATTTATGATGGAAGGAAGGTTATTGATGAAGCAGCTGAAGATGGTTGGGCCAGGACACTAATACCTTGAGGAGCTCCGGCAGCAATGCCCCAGGACTGAGATGATTGACCAGGGACAACTGCAGCTACCTTCCTTTGTGCTATGGATGACTCCAACCTTGAAGAATTCTGCTTCAGACACCATGAAGTGGGCTACGTAGACTGGAGTATGTTAAAAGTAAGTCTTTATTAACAACCCTCGTGTCAAGTACTGGGGGGCACAGGTTTAAAGTGCGTGGGGAAAAGTTTAGAACAGATGTGCGATGCAAGTTCTTTTTACACAGAGGGTGGTAAATATATGGAACGCGCTGCCTGAGGAGGTGGTGGGAGCAGGTACGATAGCAGTATTTAAGGGGTATCTAGATAAATCTAAGAATAGGGTGGGCATGGAAGGATACGGACTCCGTAAGTGCATACGGTTTTAGTTTTGGCAGGTCCCATGGTCGGCGCAGGCTTGGAGGATCGAAGGGCCTGTTCCTGTGCTGTATTGATCTTTGTTCATAACTACGTATGTATTTACAGTAGAAGATACAGGTGTAACAGCTGACCCCATTCTAGGACTTTACCCAACTATGTCCCTCTCCAGACTGACCCTGGCTCTGGGTCAGGTGACTTCTGACATCACTGTGTGGGCAGTACTGGACTCAGTCCCATATTAACTCTATGAACCAGACCCTTCCATGACACTGTGGAGAGTTTTCCCCATGGTTCCCATTCACTTCAGTTTGGGTGCCACACGCGACATCAAGGGCAGTCAGTCACATTCACCTCTCCTCTTGAGTTCAGCTCCATGTTCAGAACAAGGCTATAATGAAGTCAGGAGCTAAGTGGCCCTGACGAAACCCAAACTGAATTTGGAGGAAGAGAAGCAGAAGGCATCACTTAGATCACAAACGGGAGCACTTCTGTTGAACACACTTATTGCATTCCTAGTTTCTGAGCCAAGAGAGCAACTTCTATTTATAAAACAACAGGATAAATCATATTACTACCATTCAAATTAAATGTTTCACAAATTTTAATTTTGTGCTTCATTCAGCATTGCAGATTTAATTCTTAAAGGCATATTTTAAAAAATGTTTTGAATCGTACTGAGATTTGAATGTTCGGATTGCAGTCAACTATCAACTTAATGAACAATTGCACTCCGGAGAAACTGACTGCCATTTGCGAAAACTGAGCTGCCAAAGGCTGAACGAAGAACCATCAGAGATAATGGGAAATGCTCTATTTTGAAATCAGTGGATCCGTTAGCTAAAACTTTTATTCAAAACATAGTTCACCATTCCAGTTATTTACTTGTTTGTCCAATGGGACTAATTGAAACTTTTTTTTATTGCAATTTAATATTGCACATTTTCACTCAAGTTCTTTAAGTATTTCGACAAAACAGGACATTCCAATATTTTTAGTGCACACACATTTTTATCTGACTCAGTTGCCAAAATAGGTTCCCACCATTCTGTTTTTGTTACGCGCTACCATTTAAAACAATTCCAATAACTTATCCACATAAACGTTGACATTAGTTGGTGAGAAATCAAAGTTTAATATTCACTGCTCTGCATCCAGGAAATTCCTGGGGAAAATCAGAGAAAAAAGGGCAGGAATCTGTAATAATGGGCCATGCCCTTTGCACTGCCTTAAGAATTTAAAAAAATCAAATTGCATTTATATGATGTAACAACATCTCTCACCTCATGAGACCAAAACGTTATAAGAATCAGGAACAGGACTACTTCATTCAGCCTGTCGAGCCTGGTCTGCCATGAAACATCACGGCTGATTTGATTCTGGCCTCAATGCCATTTTCCTGTCTGCCCCTCAAAACACTCGACTCCCTTGAAGATCAAATATCTGTCTACCTCAGCCTTAAACACCTCCAACAGTCCTCAGAGAAGAATTTCCTCCTCGTCTCGATTTAAAATGGGAGACACCTTGGGCGAGATTCTCCGACCCTCCGCCGGGTCGGAGAATCGCCGGGGGCTGGCGTGAATCCCGCCCCCGCCGGTTGCCGAATTCTCCGGCACAGGATATTCGGTGGGGGCGGGAATCGCGCCGCGCTTGTTGCCACCCCCCCCGGCCATTCTCTGGCCTGGATGGGCTGAAGTCCCGCTGCTAGAATGCCTGTCCCGCCGGCGTAGATTAAACCACCTAACTTACCGGCGGGACAAGGCGGCGCGGGCGGGCTCTGGGGTCCTGGGGGGGGCGCGGGGCGATCTGGCCCCGGGGGGGTGCCCCCACGGTGGCCTGGCCCGCGATCGGGGCCCACCGATCCGCGGGCGGGCCTGTGCCGTGGGGGCACTCTTTTCCTTACGCCTTTGCCACGGTCTCCGCCATGGCGGAGGCGGAAGAGACTCCCTCCACAGCGCATGCGCGGGGATGCCGTGATCGGCCGCTAACGCTCCCACGCATGCGCCGCCCGGAGATGTCATTTCCGCACCAGATGGCGGGGCACCAAAGGCCTTTTCCGCCAGCTGGCGGGGTGGAAATTAGTCCGGCGCGGGCGTAGCCCCTTACGGTTGGGGCTCGGCCCCCCAAGATGCGGAGGATTCCGCACCTTTGGGGCAGCGTGATGCCCGACTGATTTGCGCCGTTTTGGGCGCCGGTCAGCGGACATTGCGCCGATACCGGAGGAATTTCACCCCTTATTTTTAAACTGTGCTCCCCCACTAGAGGAAACATGCGCCCAACATTTACCCAGCCAAGCCTCCTGATATGTATCAATAAGGTCACTTCTTATTCTTCTAAACTGCAAAGGCCAACTTGCTCAACCTTGGTGAGGCCACACCTGGAGTATTGTGTGCAGTTTTGGTCTCCTTCTCTGAGGAAGGATATTCTTGCTCTCGAGGGAGTGCAGCAAAGGTTTACCAGACTGATTCCAGGGATGGCGGGACTGTCATATGAGGAGAGATTGACTAGGTTGGGATTGTTCTCGCTGGAGTTCAGAAGAACGAGGGGGGATCTCATAGAGACTTATAAAGTTTTAACGGGACTAGACAGGGTAGATGCAGGGAAGATGTTACCAATCATGGGGTCACAGGGGTCACAGTCTCAGGATTCAGGGTAAACCATTTCGGACAGATATAAGGAGACATTTCTTCACACACAGAGCGGTGAGACTGTGGAATTCATTACCACAGAAAGTAGTTGATGCTAAAACTTTGAATATATTCAAGAGGCAGCTAGATATAGCACTTGGGGAGAATGGGATCAAAGGCTATGGGGAGAAAGCAGGAATAGGCTATTGAGTTGGATGATCAGCCATGATCGTGATGAATGGAGGAGCAGGCTCGAAGGGCCAAAAGGCCTCCACCTGCTCCTATCTTCTATGTATGTATCTATGTATCTATAACCTCTTCATCCCGGATTTCAGCTGAGTGAACCTTCTCTCCCACTGTTGGATTGCCAATCATTGGAAACACACCTGGAGGAAACAAGCCGTTGGGCCTTTTCTATAGAATCCTTACAGTGCAGAAGGTGGCCATTCAGCCTATTGAGTCTTCACTGACCCTCCAAAAGAGCACCCACATATGCCCATGTTTCACTAATTACCCAACCTCACTTGTGTAGCAAGGGCGAGTGCACAACTAAGGCCATGCGAGTGAAACTGGTTACAGCAACAGTGTAAAATGGCAATAATGAGTCCGCAACCATTCTATGTCTGCTTGCAGTTTACAGTGATGTCAACAGAAAATAAAATCAGAAAGGGTGCAAAAAAGGATGCCAATGGACAATTGCCCATTTTCGGCTATCATCTTAGACCAATTTTATGCCCACTCCAAGTAACTTCCTTTGCAGAAGCTTCAATGGACCGTCTGTACCAAATTGTTCTTGTGCATCATTGGTGATTAAGCAAGAGTAGCATTCAGAATAAGCCATCAGAAGGTAGCCTCTGTCACCCTTGTGGAAGTAGGAGGAGCTGTGATCAACTCTGCCACCACCCCTACCTTTCCATGATGATGTTCCATTGGGAGAAAAACTGGAAAATAAGTAAGTCCTTATAGGATGGAGGCCACATAACAATAAAATGGGGTGATACATTAACTACAATAATTCTTCAAACTAAGCTTGAGTTCAAGATAAAAGTATTTTGGCGAATTAATTGGCCAATTTGGAATGGTTTTAGAGTTTTACATTTTTTTCGGATGAGTCTGTAAGTCTGTCCAACTCGCCGATGGCAGGTGATGAGAGTGAGGTAGACTTCTGATCAGCCATGCTTGACGTAAAGAAGCATTGCTCAAGCTATAGCCTCTTGCTACAGGCTAGTGATCTGTTCCAGGAAAGCTCCAGAAAACAGACATAAGCATGTTGCGATGGCCCATGTGCTTTGGGAGAGACAGAACGTTTTTTGACACCATATACCCATGGACTTTTCCCGCCATATTGTTTTGACACTTGGTCAAAATAATTCAAGGAGGTGATTCCCATGACATCACAAAAGAGCGCTGCCCAGCCACACGCTGCCAGGGTACTGCCCGGGCATGAGCTTCCCTCCCTGGGCTGGACGTACCTCTGCACCCCAGCGGGTTCTATCCACCCGTTAAAATTTGTAAACCTGTCCATCACCCCTGGACATTCGTACATAGAGGGATTTTCCAGGGGGTGGTCCGCTAATTGTACTGAAATAAATCGAATGCCGTTCCCATCATTATACGGCAGGAACTCCGTTACGTCACTGACAAGGCGTGGGCATAATCAAGCGTGGAAAGCTGTGTGAAATCCGTATTGGGGCTCCCCCTCAATTCTCCGCCACGATTGTCAACCCCATCCGTTGAAAACAGGGTGAGGAAAATACCCCCACCCCACCCTCCGTGTTTTGGGGGTGATTGTCTCTTTCTGAACTAGATTCTTCTGAAAATAAAATTCTAACTCTCTTCCAGTCAATGATTATATGACTAATCTGCCTGGGAGATCAACAATAGGAAAAAAGCTCACAAGAAGTTAATAGAGAGGTGAGTCGGTCCCTGAGTGTGGTTCTGCCTTCAAGGAGTTTCGAAAATAAGCTTGCTAGCAGGAATCATCGCTTTCAAGCTGAGCTCAATTTGAATTGTGTGTGCTGGCTAAAAGAGTTTCAACTTCTTGTTAACTGAAGTACTCCTAACAGGGAGTTGAACTTCTAGGCTTTAAAGAGAGAGAGTTCTAGATACAGGACTCCAGAGTTAAAGATGTTCGAACCAGGAGAGTTCGGACCCAAGTTGGTTAACATTAGTGATGATTGTGTTGAACTGAGAGTCTGCCGGAAGTAAGCAAAATGTTCAGGAAATCCTAATGCTGATACAAATCATTTAAACAGCGCTCAGGACAAATGGTAAATCTTCCCATTTCAAATAAGGATCACGGGCGAAATTCTCCCCCAACGGCGCGATGTCCGCCGACTGGCGCCAAACACGGCGCCAATCAGACGGGCATCGCGCCGGCCCAAAGGTGCGGAATGCTCCGCATCTTTGGCGGCCTAGCCCCAACATTGAGGGGCTAGGCCGACGCCGGAGGGATTTCCGCCCCGCCAGCTGGCGGAAATGGCGTTTGTTGCCCCGCCAGCTGCCGCGGAAATGCTGCGCATGTGCGGGAGCGTCAGCGGCCGCTGACAGTTTCCCGGCGCATGCGCGGGAGCATCAGCGGCCGCTGTCAGTTTCCCGCGCATGCGCAGTGGGGAGAGTCTCTTCCGCCTCCGCCATGGTGGAGGCCGTAGCGGAGTCGGAAGGGAAAGAGTGCCCCCACGGCACAGGCCCACCTGCGGATCGGTGGGCCCTGATCGCGGGCCAGGCCACCGTGGGGGCACCCCCCGGGGTCAGATCGCCCCGCGCCCCCCCCAGGACCCCGGAGCCCGCCCACGCCGCCTGGTCCCGCCGGTAAATACCAGCTTTGATTTACGCCGGCGGGACAGGCAATTTCTGGGCGGGACTTCGGCCCATCCGGGCCGGAGAATCCAGCGGGGGGTCCCGCCAACTGGCGCGGCCCGATTCCCGCCCCCGCCCAATCTCCGGTACCGGAGACTTCGGCGGGGGCGGGGGCGGGATTCACGGCGGCCTACGGCCATTCTCCGACCCGGCGGGGGGTCGGAGAATGACGCCCCTGACTTGAGCTTTGTTGGTGCAAGTCAAATGGGTGTAGAAGAAACGTTAAGGAGTTTGGTTTAAAGTATAAGTGTTCATGCTTATTGCACTTTTAATATTGTTAACATAACTGCCTACTTTAGATAGAATGTAGTTATTGGTATTCATGTTCTTTGATTTTGTGTAGTAAAATTATTTTGATTTAAATCGTGAACTTTGTGGCTTCATTCTCTCAGTAAAGATCGGGGTTTTCTGATTCCAAAATGAAGTTGTTGGTGACGACCAATATCGTAAAAACTCGGATCTCTACCAAAGTCATAATAATGTACTTTATCTGCCTCATAGGTTCTTCGACGTGGGAAGTCTTCCAAGCCTACGCATATGCGATATTGATCTGACTTGTAAAAGCACTTCATCTACCATTTTTTTCTAAGTACTAGTTAGGAAAAAGTAAAATTCCTCTTCCTGGACATCAGCAAGGTTCATCACACTTTGCCCAGAAGGCCATTTTGGAAATATTCATGATGGAACAGTTCAATCTGTAATCCCTCACATTCCTCACTGCTCCAGGCACAGCTCAAACTCATTTCATTGCAGTTCAAATGCATGGTAAAGTGAAGTACTATAACAAAGGCACTCTCCCACTCTCCATGCACTCAATAAATCACATGCAGAAATATTAATATCAAGTTTTAGTATGATTGCATTTTACTAAGCCTTAAAAACTGTACAACCTTTCAAGTGACAGATCTATGTAAATGCTTAGTTTGGTTGTTCTTACGGTTCAAGAATGGTCTTTTTGAAGAATGTTCTCTTCCTCTCCTCCTGCAGCAACTGACTCTTTGTTAAAGTATGGTTCAATGAAGGATAGATATTGCTAAAAGAAATAACTTACATTTATATAGCACCTTTCATGGTCTCAAAGTGCTCCGAAGTTAATGAAATAATTTAAATATAGTTATTGTTACAGTGTAGAAAACCATAACAGCTTCATATTTGACGCAATCTCCCACTATCTGGTTTTAAATAGAATGTCGAGCAGGAAATTTGAAAGGAAAATGCGCGACCAAGAAATATTGGGCGGAATTCTACGATCCCCCGCCTGGTTGGAGAATCGGCACGGCGCCGCGCGAATCGCGCCACGCTTCCCCGACACAGGGATGCAATTCTCCGCAATTGCGCTGGTGTGGTGCTGGTCGGGGTGAGCGCCGACTCTCCGGCCCGGCCCGGCACAGAGAGACGGCCGAGCGGCCTTCATCAAAAAGCCGAGTCCCGCCGGCGCCGTTCTAACATCGTCTGAGCCGGCGGGACCTCGGCGATGAAGGGTCCGGGCGCAGCCTGTGGAGGGGGAGGGGGGGTCCGACCCCAGGGGGGTGGCTCCACAGTGGCCTGGCCCGCGATCGGGGCCCACCAATCGGTGGGCCGGCCTCTCTGCCCCCCCGGCCGTCTTTCCTCCGTGTCGGCTCCTGTAGCCCTGCGCATTTGGCGTCAGGGCCGATGCGGGGAAGAAGGCCACTGCGCATGTGCTAGTTGGCGCCGACCCAACTGCGCATGCGCGGACCCCACGGCGCCAGTTTCAGGCCAGGATCGGCAGCTGGAGCAGCGTAGGCTGCTCCAGCGCCATCCTACCCCTCTGTGGGCCGCAGAATGTGGGGCAAAATTCTCCGCATCTTGGGGGGCCGAGCCCTAACCTTGAGGGGCTAGGCCCGCACCGGACTGATTTCCACCCCACCAGCTGGCGGAAATCAGTCCAGCGCGGACCTAGCCCCTGGCGCGGAAATGACATTGCCGGGCAGCGCATGCGCGGGAGCGTTAGCGGCCGCTCACGGCATCCCCGCGCATGCGCTGTGGAGGGAGACTCTTCCGCCTCCGCCATGGTGGAGACCGGGGCGAAGGCGGAAGGAAAAGAGTGCCCCCACAGCACAGGCCCGCCCGCGGATCGGTGGGCCCCGATCGCGGGCCAGACCACCGTGGGAGCACCCCCCGGGGCCAGATCGCCCCGCGGCCCCCCCAAGACCCCAGAGCCCGCCCGCGCCGTCTTGTCCCGCCGGTAAGGTAGGTGGTTTAATCTACGTCGGCGGGACAGGCATTCTGGCAGCGGTACTTTGGCCCATCCGGGCCGGAGAATCGCGGGGGGGGGGCCCGCCAACCGGCGCGGCGCGATTCCCGCCCCCGCCAAATATCCGGTGCCGGAGAATTCGGCAACCGGTGGGGGCGGGATTCATGCCAGCCCCCGGCGATTCTCCGACCTGGCGGGGGTTCGAAGAATCTCGCCCGTGGTCCCGGAACGGGCGCCGACGCCGGAGTAAAACACTCCCGTTTTTACTCCAGCGTCGGCACTTAGCCGCCCGATGGGGGAATCCCGCCCAAGGTGTTTGATGATGCTAAGTTTTGTTTTTTAAAGTCTGTGAATCGTACAAGGGAAGACAGAGAAAATTAAGGAATTGCACACTTGTGTGTTCAATGAGAATTCCTGTAATCCCCAAGAGCTGAAAAAAGGGCATGTTCTCCCATTGTGTCGTGCTTGCCATTTAGGGATAGGTTAGCTCAGTTGACTGGATGGCTGGTTCATGATGTGGAGTGATGCCAACAGAATGGGTTCAATTCCTGTACTGGCTGAAGTTATTCATAAACCTTCTGCTCCTTGTCTGAAGTGTAGTGACCCTCAGATTATATCACCACCAGTCAGCTCTCAAAGGAGACAGCAGTCTTTGGGGCGGTGGTGACGTTTACATTTTGTTTATCGCTATTAACCCTTGTACATTGCCAAAATATATTGTAAAACTTCTCTTCAAATCCAATATTAACAATTGACATAATCAGGTTTAGAATGCAGTAACTGCACGTAGAACGTCCATGAACCAAATTAATCTGGAAAAGTCCTAAACTTATAATTAACCAATGAATAATTTAAAAAAGCAAACTTAAAGCACCACTGTAAAATAAATGTTTTTTGTTTGGAATGTAGGAAGTGAACAAGATTAACAGTGAGCTTGAGATGAAAACAAAAATAACAGACAAATAACAAGACTAGCAGGTATCTAGTGGAATAATCAGAAGCGATTTGCCCAGACAAGATTAGAAGGAGTCTAGAGACATTGAGGTACAAATGCCCATATCAGAAACATTGCTCGCCAAAGATAAGTGAGCTGCACAAAATATAACTTCTAAATGCAAGGAGTTTGAGAGTGGTAGACAGCGGCACGGTAGCAGTGGTTAGCACTGTTCCTTCACAGCATCAGGGTCCCAAGTTCAATTCCCGGCTTGGGTCACTGTCTGTGCGGATTCTGCATGTTCTCCCGTGTCTACGTGGGTTTACTCCGGGCACCCTGGTTTCCTCCCACAAGTCCTGAAAGACGTGCGTGTTAGGTGATTTTGACATTCTGAATTCTCCCTCTGTGTACCCGAAGAGGTGCTGGAGTGTGGCGACTAGGGGATTTTCACAGTAACTTCATTGCAGTGTAGTGTAAGCCTCCTTGTGACACTAATGAAGATTATTATTTTTAAAGCAGAATCCACAGAGGAGACTATCAAAGAGGTTGAACAATATAACTGCTAACTTTCTCATTGGGAATAGAGAGTAGTTCTCCATCTAATGATCAGAGAGGCCATCTGGGATCCGAGCCATGGAGGCCTGTTCCATCAAACATTTACAGCCACGGCAGATTGCAGATACTCTCCTCTAAAATGCGCAGTTTTGTGCCTTAGCTGAAACAGGAAGAGATGTTGTCCCACACTTGATCACCTAAGCGGCATTGTGTGGTAACTATTAAATGGATTTGACCTATATAGTTACTGACATTGGATGTTGCTTGGGAAATGGGGGTTTCAGTGAGTTCAGGGAGTGTAGGTATATTTTGGGAACAAGAGGTAAATTCAGATAAAACGGTGTGTTTAGTTATTCATATTCCTAAGTGTCATAGTGTACGTTAGTCTTTTGTCATGTGTTTTTCTTTTATGTTACTTTAATAAATATTGTTTATTCATTGTGGACACAACGATTGGACTGGTTCCTCACTGGGCTATACACAGTTCCTCACATTATTCAAAACCAAACACACCACTAAGAGCCAGTGTTTCAAGTTATCCATCAGGGTTTCAAGACACAAGCTAGTTATATCGAAACAAACCTGTTGGACTTTAACCTGGTATTGTAAGACGCTTACTGTGCTTTCCCCATGGCCTACAAGGAACACCGGAATAGAGTTTGAAGGAAGGGTGATGCCCTACACAGGGTCGAGAGGCAGAAGCTCGGGAAATCACGAGGGAGGATAGTTGGGGAGCTGCCAAGCCACTGTACCCACAACGGGGAAGGTGAAGAATGGCGCTCCCAAGCAGACTGATTAATCCACTTAGGTGGCTAATAGGGGACCTTTTCTCACCACTGCTCCCTCCACCATGTGGGGAGACCACTTGGTAAACCCTGGTGCCTTCCCTGAAGGCTCAGGGTGAGAGGGTCCTCCCATTCAAGCACTCTGTGACACATGCAAGGGTCCCCAGTGGCAAAGGCCAGCCCCGCAGCGACCTTTCGCCCAGCCCTCACCAATTCACCCCTCTATTCACTCCTTGCTGGGGCCTGCTTGACTGGCCCCAGTGCTCCCGGATCCCATTTTTTTGATTGGGAGGGCAGTGTGTTTCCATGGCATCGGCACAATTCCAGCAGACTTGTGAAGATTTGATCTTTGGACAGCCCAATTTCCCAGAAAGAATCACAGGCTTGTTGTTAAGTCCCTCAATACCATATTCAAAAGACTCAACCCCTGAGTTATGTCAACACCCTAAAGCCTAAACGATGACCGGACCCTTTATCGGGTTGGATACCTTTCAGGTGGCACAGGGTATTTTTTCCCGGAATTTTGGCCGCATTACTTCCATTTAGTGGGCATAAAACAGGAAAAGCAAGGACCAATTTATACCGTCAAACAATATTTGAGGTCTCAAATCCCTCTAACGCAACTAAGAAGCATGAAACGTACTCATGTTTATTTTATTAGTGTGAAGTGATTTCAGATGTGCATGGATGCAAAAGAGGCCATATATCTCTGCAGTCAGATCAGCGTTCTGACCTAGTGCTGCAATGATAACAACTTCCCTGGTGACAGTCTCATGCTACTTCTGCTTCAGCCGAGCTCAACTATAACAGCTTTGAAACTTTTTCAGCTTAATTTCAAACATTAACAGAGGATCAGTGATTCTGGTTGTGCTTTCGTGGCATCTAGAAGTTGGTCTGAGACCAATACCCATACTGGAACTATGAAGATTAAACTTCATTATCTTCTATTTCCATTGTTCAACCTTCACACCCGAGAGTGAATCATATTCCCAAACTTGGACAGGTGCCACAGGCCCACAATGGCTTTGGACATGTTTTTGGTGGGTGGAGGTTGCAATTTTTCCTCTCCTGATGACTTTTATGGAGAACGACACCAGTACAGACGTGATGAGCTGAATGGTCTGTTTTGTGCTGCAAAATCCTATAATTCTAAACTGTTAAAATCGGGCCCTTGACTGAGTATGGAAAAGAATAACTCACCAGAGTCCAAAAGAAAGAATATGTTGCGTAAAATAGAATTAGAGAGGAGGATTTCAAGAGGTGGGATATGCTGCCGCTCTCACTGGCGGGCAGAGTGTAGGCGGTCAAGATGATGGTCCTCCCAAGGTTTCTTTTTGTGTTTCAATGTCTCCCCATTTTGATCACTAAGGCCTTTTTTAAGAAAATAGACAGGAGTGTTATGAGTTTCGTGTGGGCAGGGAAGGCCCCGAGGGTAAAGAGGGGGTTCCTGCAGCGCAGCAGGGACAGAGGGGGACTGGCGTTGCCGAATCTGGACGATTACTACTGAGCCGCCAATGTGGCGATGGTTCGCAAGTGGATGAGGGAGGGCGAGGGGGCGGCGTGGAAGAAGCTGGAGATGGCGTCCTGTAAAGGAACGAGCCTAAAGGCGCTGGTGACGGCGCCGCTACCGCTCTCCCCGAAAAGGTACACCACAAACCCAGTGGTGGCGGCAACCTTAAGGATCTGGGGGCAATGGAGGCGACATAGGGGTCTGACGGGTGCCTCGGCGTGGTCCCGATCAGGAACAACCATAGGTTTGTCCCAGGAAGGATGGACGGAGGGTTCCAGAGCTGGCAACGGGCAGGAATTAGGAGATTGAGAGACTTGTTTATTGACGGGGAGTTTGCGGGCCTGGGAGCACTGGAGGAAAAGTATGAGTTACCCCCAGGGAATATCTTTAGATACGTGCAAGTGAGGGCGTTTACGAGGCAACAGGTGAGGGAATTTCCGCCGCTCCCGACACAGGGGATCCAGGATAGAGTGATTTCGGGGGTATGGGTCGGGGAGGGCATAGTGTCCGAAATATATCAGGAGATGAGAGACGAGGGGGAGGCGCTGGTAGAGGAGCTGAATGGAAAATGGGAAGAAGAGCTGGGGGAGGAGATTGAGGAGGGTCTGTGGGCTGATGCCCTAAGTAGGGTAAATTCCTCTTCCTCGTGTGCCAGGCTTAGCCTGATACAATTCAAGGTTCTACACAGAGCACACATGACAGGAGCAAGGCTGAGAAGGTTCTTCGGAGTGGAGGACAGGTGCGGGAGGTGCTTGGGAAGTCCGGCGAACCACACGCATATGTTTTGGTCGTGTCTGGCACTGCATGAGTACTGGAGGGGAGTGGCAAGAGTGATTTCAAAGGTGGTGAAGGTCCGGGTCAAGCCAGGCTGGGGGTTAGCTATATTTGGGGTAGCGGAGGAGCCGGGAGTGCAGGAGGCGAAAGAGGCCGATATTCTGGCCTTTGCGTCCCTGGTAGCCCGGCGAAGGATCTTACTCATGTGGAAGGAAGCGAAACCCCCCGGCGTGGAGGCCTGGATAAACGAAATGGCTGGGTTCATAAAACTGGAACGGATGAAGTTTGCGTTGAGAGGATCGGTTCAGGGGTTCTCCAGGCGGTGGCAACCGTTCCTTGACTATCTCGCGGAACGTTAAGGGAAAACAGATCGTCAGCAGCAGCAGCCCAGAGGGGGGGGGGGGGGTGCACTATTTTTTTAGTTAGTTCACTATTTTATTTAAATAATGTTACTTACTAGTTATGGTGATATTTTTTGTGTTGATTTGTAAGGTGGTAAAATTGTGTTTGAAAACTTTAATAAAATATATATTTTTTTTAAAATAGAATTAGAGCTATTTTATATTTAACTTCATCCAGTTTAAGTTTTGTTCAGCGTTGTGACCCAACAATTATGTAATTTTTAACTGTGAAGAAAACAGAAATAGGGCTTGTAGGTTACATGAGTTCAGAGGTTGATTCCTGGGTTGAAGGTGTTATCTGATGAGGAAACGTTTTGCAGGTTGGGCCTATGACGATGAGAGTTGAGAAGAATAAGAGTTGATCATATGGGGCGGGATTCTCCGTCTTCTAGTGAGGCCTGCCCCCGCCGGCAGCGGGATCCTCCATCCCGCCAGCCGGCCAATGCGGTTTCCTATTGTGGGCACCCCCACGCCAACAAAGAACAAAGAAATGTACAGCACAGGAACAGGCCCTTCGGCCCTCCAAGCCCGTGCCGACCATGCTGCCCGACTAAACTACAATCTTCTACACTTCCTGGGTCCGTATCCCTCTATTCCCATCCTATTCATGTATTTGTCAAGATGCCCCTTAAATGTCACTATCGTCCCTGCTTCCACCACCTCCTCCGGTAGCGAGTTCCAGGCACCCACTACCCTCTGCGTAAAAAACTTGCCTCGTACATCTACTCTAAACCTTGCCCCTCTCACCTTAAACCTATGCCCCCTAGTAATTGACCCCTCTACCCTGGGGAAAAGCCTCTGACTATCCACTCTGTCTATGCCCCTCATAATTTTGTATACCTCTATCAGGTCTCCCCTCAACCTCCTTCGTTCCAGTGAGAACAAACCGAGTTTATTCAACCGCTCCTCATAGCTAATGCCCTCCATACCAGGCAACATTCTGGTAAATCTCTTCTGCACCCTCTCTAAAGCCTCCACATCCTTCTGGTAGTGTGGCGACCAGAATTGAACACTATACTCCAAGTGTGGCCTAACTAAGGTTCTATACAGCTGCAACATGACTTGCCAATTCTTATACTCAATGCCCCGGCCAATGAAGGCAAGCATGCCGTATGCCTTCTTGACTACCTTCTCCACCTGTGTTGCCCCTTTCAGTGACCTGTGGACCTGTACTCCTAGATCTCTTTGACTTTCAATACTCTTGAGGGTTCTACCATTCACCGTATATTCCCTACCTGCATTAGACCTTCCAAAATGCATTACCTCACATTTGTCCGGATTAAACTCCATCTGCCATCTCTCCGCCCAAGTCTCCAAACAATCTAAATCCTGCTGTATCCTCCGACAGTCCTCATCGCTATCCGCAATTCCACCAACCTTTGTGTCGTCTGCAAACTTACTAATCAGACCAGTTACATTTTCCTCCAAATCATTTATATATACTACAAAGAGCAAAGGCCCCAGCACTGATCCCTGTGGAACACCACTGGTCACAGCCCTCCAATTAGAAAAGCATCCTTCCATTGCTACTCTCTGCCTTCTATGGCCTAGCCAGTTCTGTATCCACCTTGCCAGCTCACCCCTGATCCCGTGTGACTTCACCTTTTGTACTAGTCTACCATGAGGGACTTTGTCAAAGGCCTTACTGAAGTCCATATAGACAACATCCACTGCCCTACCTGCATCAATCATCTTAGTGACCTCCTCGAAAAACTCTATCAAGTTAGTGAGACACGACCTCCCCTTCACAAAACCGTGCTGCCTCTCACTAATACGTCCATTTGCTTCCAAATGGGAGTAGATCCTGTCTCGAAGAATTCTCTCCAGTAATTTCCCTACCACTGAAGTAAGGCTCACCGGCCTGTAGTTCCCGGGATTATCCTTGCTACCCTTCTTAAACAGAGGAACAACATTGGCTATTCTCCAGTCCTCCGGGACATCCCCCGAAGACAGCGAGGATCCAAAGATTTCCGTCAAGGCCTCAGCAATTTCCTCTCCAGCCTCCTTCAGTATTCTGGGGTAGATCCCATCAGGCCCTGGGGACTTATCTACCTTAATATTTTTTAAGACACCCAACACCTCTTCTTTTTGGATCTCAATGTGACCCAGGTTATCTACACACCCTTCTCCAGACTCAACATCTACCAATTCCTTCTCTTTGGTGAATACTGATGCAAAGTATTCATTTAGTACCTCGCCCATTTGCTCTGGCTCCACACATAGATTCCCTTGCCTATACTTCAGTGGGCCAACCCTTTCCCTGGCTACCCTTTTGCTTTTTATGTACGTGTAAAAGCCTTGGGATTTTCCTTAACCCTATTTGCCAATGACTTTTCGTGACCCCTTCTAGCCCTCCTGACTCCTTGCTTAAGTTCCTTCCTACTTTCCTTATATTCCACGCAGGCTTCGTCTGTTCCCAGCCTTTTAGCCCTGATAAATGCCTCCTTTTTCTTTTTGACGAGGCCTACAATATCTCTCGTCATCCAAGGTTCCCGAAAATTGCCGTATTTATCCTTCTTCCTCACAGGAACATGCCGGTCCTGAATCCCTTTCAACTGCCACTTGAAAGCCTCCCACATGTCAGATGTTGATTTGCCCTCAAACATCCGCCCCAATCTATGTTCTTCAGTTCCCGCCTAATATTGTTATAATTAGCCTTCCCCCAATTTAGCACATTCATCCTCGGACCACTCTTATCCTTGTCCACCAGTACTTTAAAACTTACTGAATTGTGGTCACTGTTACCGAAATGCTCCCCTACTGAAACATCTACCACCTGGCTGGGCTCGTTCCCCAATACCAGGTCCAGTACCGCCTCTTCCCTAGTTGGACTGTCTACATATTGTTTTAAGAAGCCCTCCTGGATGCTCCTTACAAACTCCGCCCCGTCTAAGCCCCTGGCACTAAGTGAGTCCCAGTCAATATTGGGGAAGTTGAAGTCTCCCATCACCACAACCGTGTTGTTTTTACTCTTTTCCAAAATCTGTCTACGTATCTGCTCCTCTATCTCCCGCTGGCTGTTGGGAGGCCTGTAGTAAACCCCCAACATTGTGACTGCACCCTTCTTATTCCTGATCTCTACCCATATAGCCTCACTGCCCTCTGAGGTGTCCTCTCGCAGTACAGCTGTGATATTCTCCCGAACCAGTAGCGCAACTCCGCCTCCCCTTTTACATCCCCCTCTATCCCGCCTGAAACATCTAAATCCTGGAACGTTTAGCTGCCAATCCTGCCCTTCCCTCAACCAGGTCTCTGTAATGGCAACAATATCATAGTTCCAAGTACTAATCCAAGCTCTAAGTTCATCTGCCTTACCCGTAATACTTCTTGCATTAAAACATATGCACTTCAGGCCACCAGATCCGCTGTGTTCAGCAACTTCTCCCTGTCTGCTCTGCCTCAGAGCCCCACTGTTCCTATTCCCTAGTTCTCCCTCAATGCTCTCACCTTCTGACCTATTGCTCCCGTGCCCACCCCCCTGCCATACTAGTTTAAACCCTACCGTGTGACACTAGCAAACTTCGCGGCCAGGATATTTATGCCTCTCCGGTTTAGATGCAACCCGTCCTTCTTATACAGGTCACACCTGCCCCAGAAGAGCTCCCAGTGGTCCAGATAATGGAAACCCTCCCTCCTACACCAGCTGTTTAGCCACGTGTTTAGCTGCTCTATCTTCCTATTTCTAGCCTCACTGGCACGTGGCACAGGGAGTAATCCCGAGATTACAACCCTCGAGGTCCTGTCTTTTAACTTTCTGCCTCGCTCCCTGAACTCCTGCTGCAGGACCTCATGCCCCTTCCTGCCTATGTCGTTAGTACCAATATGTACAACGACCTCTGCCTGTTTGCCCTCCCCCTTCAGGATGCCCTCTACCCGTTTGGAGACATCCTGGACCCTGGCACCAGGGAGGCAACATACCATCCTGGAGTCTCTTTCACGTCCACAGAAGCGCCTATCTGTGCCCCTGACTATAGAGTCCCCTATTACTATTATTCTTCTGCGCTTTGACCCTCCCTTCTGAACATCAGAGCCAGCCGTGGTGCCACTGCTCTGGCTGCTGCTGTTTTCCCCTGATAGGCTATCCCCCCCGACAGTATCCAAAGGGGTATATCTGTTCGAGAGGGGGACAACCACAGGGGATTCCTGCACTGACTGCCTGCCCTTTCTGGTGGTCACCCATTTCTCTGCCTGCACCTTGGGTGTGACCACATCTACATAACTGCGATCTATGACGCTTTCCGCCACCTGCATGCTCCTAAGTGCATCCAATTGCCGCTCCAACCGAACCATGCGGTCTGTGAGGAGCTCCAGTTGGGTGCACTTTCTGCAGATGAAGCCATCCGGGACGCTGAAAGCCTCCCGGACCAGCCACATCTCACAGTCAGAGCACAGTACCCCTCTAACTAACGCCGTCGGGAAATCCATGGGCATGAGTGCGCTGCTGGCGAAAACGGGAATCATGCCGACGGAGAATCCAGCTGAAGACTCTGAGGGGGTTTGACAGGACAGATGCTGAGAGAACGTTTTCCCTCGTGAAGGCATCTAGAAAAAGGGGCGACAGTTTCAGAATACGGGGTCTCCCACTGAAGATGGAGGTGAGGGCGAATTTCTTCCTTCAGTGTGTCACTCATCTTTGGAATTCTCTACTCCAAAGAGCAGTGGAGGCCGGGTCATTGAATATATGGAAGGCTGAGTTTTAATCAACAAGGGAGTCCAGGGGTACGAGAGGCTAGCAGTAAAGGTCACGATCAGATCAGCCACCGTCTTATTAATTGGAGCAGCAGGCTTGAGGGACCGAATAGCCGACTCCTGCTCCTATTTCTTGTGTTCCATGTTCTTATTTTGCTGGTGGCAGAAGTCTTTGAAGCAAAGAACAAATGACAGAAGCATCCCTGCTTACATATAAATGTGTGTGTGTGGGCTGAGCAGACTGCAGCTGGAGGTGTGCTCCCGCCCACTCGCAGCCTGACCCTGTTTCCCAGACAGCATGATAACAAATGAATAGAGGCAATCGGCTCACAATGAAATCCATGAAAGCAGTCCACTCTGCAATTGGGGTACACTACAGAAGTTACAACAAAATCAAATAAGAATCAATGATGTTCTGAAAATGGCACCACTTGCAGGGGAAAGATGAGACCATTCTCTGAATTCAAATAAATGTGACATTCAAAATGTTAAAACTGAAACATTTACCATTTAGAGAAAATGCGGTGATGGAATTTCCGCGACTGTTTTAAACCTGGAGGGAAGCAACTGCTTGCTGCTTCCAGACACAGAGACGTACCAATTCCTCTGGCTCACATCAGTTCATGTTTGACAGTGCAAATAAAGATGCAAGTTGAATGCCTGCCTCAAGAAGACACATTTTCATAGATAAATAAAGAAGTGTTCCCAGGACCTTGTTTGGATGCTGGATCGTGAGCTTTGAAACTGTTAAGAGCGAGATTGATATTCAGCTATCTGAATAAATGGGAGTAATATTGACTTTTGCTGATAAAGCAGACAACATCAAATCAGTTGCTTGTTGCACATCTTTTCCATTAATTCATTGTTGCTGACACCAACGGAAGTGGAACTCGAAAAAGACAAGCCTTTTGGTCCATTTTTTCTAGCACTAACTTTCTCCCACTTTTTTTGTTTACATTTAGAGTACCCAATTCATTTTTTCCAGTAAAGGGGCAATTTAGCGTGGCCAATCCACCTACCCTGCACATCTTTGGGTTGTGGGGCCGAAACCCACGCAAACACGGGGAGAATATGCAAACTCCACACGGACAGTGACCCAGAGCCGGGATCGAACCTGTCATGATATTCAAACACATAGGAGATTTTGTGGGAGCGTGAGAGACTCACGTTTGGTATGTTGCCTCCCAGGTGCAAGGGTACGTGATGTCTCGGATCGTGTTTTCCGGGTCCTTAGGGGGGAGGGGGAGCAGCCCCAAGTCGTGGTCCACATTGGCACCAACGACATAGGTAGGAAAGGGGACAAGGATGTCAGGCAGGCTTTCAGGGAGCTAGGATGGAAGCTCAGAACTAGAACAAACAGAGTTGTTATCTCTGGGTTGTTGCCCGTGCCACGTGATAGTGAGATGAGGAATAGGGAGAGAGAGCATTTAAACACGTGGCTACAGGGATGGTGCAGGCGGGAGGGTTTCAGATTTTTGGATAACTGGGGCTCTTTCTGGGGAAGGTGGGACCTCTACAGACAGGATGGTCTACATCTGAACCTGAGGGGCACAAATATCCTGGGGGGGAGATTTGTTAGTGCTCTTTGGGGGGGTTTAAACTAATGCAGCAGGGGCATGGGAACCTGGATTGTAGTTTTAGGGTAAGGGAGAATGAGAGTATAGAGGTCAGGAGCACAGATTTGACGTCGCAGGAGGGGGCCAGCGTTCAGGTAGGTGGTTTGAAGTGTGTCTACTTCAATGCCAGGAGTATACGAAACAAGGTAGGGGAACTGGCAGCGTGGGTTGGTACCTGGGACTTCGATGTTGTGGCCATTTCGGAGACATGGATAGAGCAGGGACAGGAATGGATGTTGCAGGTTCCGGGGTTTAGGTGTTTTAGTAAGCTCAGAGAAGGAGGCAAAAGAGGGGGAGGTGTGGCGCTGCTAGTCAAGAGCAGTATTACGGTGGCGGAGAGGATGCTAGATGGGGACTCTTATTCCGAGGTAGTATTGGCTGAAGTTAGAAACAGGAAAGGAGAGGTCACCCTGTTGGGAGTTTTTTATAGGCCTCCTAATAGTTCTAGGGATGTAGAGGAAAGGATGGCGAAGATGATTCTGGATATGAGCGAAAGTAACAGGGTAGTTATTATGGGAGACTTTAACTTTCCAAATATTGACTGGAAAAGATATAGTTCGAGTACAATAGATGGGTCGTTTTTTGTACAGTGTGTGCAGGAGGGTTTCCTGAAACAATATGTTGACAGGCCAACAAGAGGCGAGGCCACGTTGGATTTGGTTTTGGGTAATGAACCAGGCCAGGTGTTGGATTTGGAGGTAGGAGAGCACTTTGGGGACAGTGACCACAATTCGGTGACGTTTACGTTAATGATGGAAAGGGATAAGTATACACCGCAGGGCAAGAGTTATAGCTGGGGGAAGGGCAATTATGATGCCATTAGATGTGACTTGGGGGGGATAAGGTGGAGAAGTAGGCTGCAAGTGTTGGGCACACTGGATAAGTGGGGCTTGTTCAAGGATCAGCTACTGCGTGTTCTTGATAAGTATGTACCGGTCAGACAGGGAGGAAGGCGTCGAGCGAGGGAACCGTGGTTTACCAGGGAAGTGGAATCTCTTGTTAAGAGGAAGAAGGAGGCCTATGTGAAGATGAAGTGTGAAGTTTCGGTTGGGGCGATGGATAGTTACAAGGTAGCGAGGAAGGATCTAAAGAGAGAGCTAAGACGAGCAAGGAGGGGACATGAGAAGTATTTGGCAGGAAGGATCAAGGAAAACCCAAAAGCTTTCTATAGGTATGTCAGGAATAAGCGAATGACTAGGGAAAGAGTAGGACCAGTCAAGGACAGGGATGGGAAATTGTGTGTGGAGTCTGAAGAGATAGGCGAGATACTAAATGAATATTTTTCGTCAGTATTCACTCAGGAAAAAGATAATGTTGTGGAGGAGAATGCTGAGCCCCAGGCTAATAGAATAGATGGCATTGAGGTACGTAGGGAAGAGGTGTTGGCAATTCTGGACAGGCTGAAAATAGGTAAGTCCCCGGGACCTGATGGGATTTATCCTAGGATTCTATGGGAGGCCAGGGAAGAGATTGCTGGACCTTTGGCTTTGATTTTTATGTCATCATTGGCTACAGGAATAGTGCCAGAGGACTGGAGGACAGCAAATGTGGTCCCTTTGTTCAAAAAGGGGAGCAGAGACAACCCCGGCAACTATAGACCGGTGAGCCTCACGTCTGTAGTGGGTAAAGTCTTGGAGGGGATTATAAGGGACAAGATTTATAATCATCTAGATAGGAATGATATGATCAGGGATAGTCAGCATGGCTTTGTGAAGGGTAGGTCATGCCTCACAAACCTTATTGAGTTCTTTGAGAAGGTGACTGAACAGGTAGACGAGGGTAGAGCAGTTGATGTGGTGTATATGGATTTCAGCAAAGCGTTTGATAAGGTTCCCCACGGTAGGCTATTGCAAAAAATACGGAGGCTGGGGATTAAGGGTGATTTAGAGATGTGGATCAGAAATTGGCTAGCTGAAAGAAGACAGAGGGTGGTGGTTGATGGGAAATGTTCAGAATGGAGTACAGTCACAAGTGGAGTACCACAAGGATCTGTTCTGGGGCCGTTGCTGTTTGTCATTTTTATCAATGACCTAGAGGAAGGCACAGAAGGGTGGGTGAGTAAATTTGCAGATGATACTAAAGTCGGTGGTGTTGTCGATAGTGTGGAAGGATGTAGCAGGTTACAGAGGGATATAGATAAGCTGCAGAGCTGGGCTGAGAGGTGGCAAATGGAGTTTAATGTAGAGAAGTGTGAGGTGATTCACTTTGGAAGGAATAACAGGAATGCGGAATATTTGGCTAATGGTAAAGTTCTTGAAAGTGTGGCTGAGCAGAGGGATCTAGGTGTCCATGTACATAGATCCCTGAAAGTTGCCACCCAGGTTGATAGGGTTGTGAAGAAGGCCTATGGAGTGTTGGCCTTTATTGGTAGAGGGATTGAGTTCCGGAGTCGGGAGGTCATGTTGCAGCTGTACAGAACTCTGGTCCGGCCGCATTTGGAGTATTGCGTACAGTTCTGGTCACCGCATTATAGGAAGGACGTGGAGGCTTTGGAGCGGGTGCAGAGGAGATTTACCAGGATGTTGCCTGGTATGGAGGGAAAATCTTATGAGGAAAGGCTGACGGACTTGAGGTTGTTTTCGTTGGAGAGAAGAAGGTTAAGAGGAGACTTAATAGAGGCATACAAAATGATCAGGGGGTTGGATAGGGTGGACAGTGAGAGCCTTCTCCCGCGGATGGATATGGCTGGCACGAGGGGACATAACTTTAAACTGAGGGGTAATAGATATAGGACAGAGGTCAGAGGTAGGTTCTTTACGCAAAGAGTAGTGAGGCCGTGGAATGCCCTACCTGCTACAGTAGTGAACTCGCCAACATTGAGGGCATTTAAAAGTTTATTGGATAAACATATGGATGATAATGGCATAGTGTAGGTTAGATGGCTTTTGTTTCGGTGCAACATCGTGGGCCGAAGGGCCTGTACTGCGCTGTATTGTTCTATGTTCTATGTTCTATGTTCACACATATCATGATAGACACACCAACAGACAAATCAGCACACACAACACAACAACCAATCATAGACAAGGACAGAGACAGTATAAGAGAAGAAACACGACACCTGGTGGCCAGTAGATCTGGAGACCAGGACAAGGACAGGACCTGATTAACATCACACACAGGGAGTCACCACGTGCAGAGTATCACGTCAGAACTGTAAATAACAAGTTGAAATAAAACAGCGTTGTACCAAATACAACCGTGTTGGTTCATCTGTACATCAGAACACCCAACGCTACATGGTACAGGAGTGGATCGATACCTGCCGGCAAACCTGCCATCCTGAGATATGGACATCACCAACAAACCGCAGCCGTTGCAAGTCGCTGGGAACCTTGGCACCAATTGGAAGCTTTTCAAGCAGCGATTTGAACTGTGCATGCGAGCCAACGAGAAACAGGGTGCCTCGGACGAAACAAAGATTGCGATGCTCCTCACCACCGCAGGTCAGCACACCATCGATGTATTCAACTCACTGGTCTTCGCGGAAGGCGAGAACCAATCCAAGTATGACACGGTCCTCCTCAAGCTCGACCAGCACGTCAACGTTGAAGTGAATGAAAGTTTTGAAAGGTATATCTTTCAGCAACGCCTGCAAGGTAAGGATGAGCTCTTTCAACCCTTTCTGACGCACCTCCGCATACTCGCGCAGTCCTGCGGTTACGGCACCACCTAAGAGTCCATGATCCGGGACCAGATTGTTTTTGGCGTTGCCTCCAGTGGCCTACGCCAGCAGCTTCTTAAAATTAAAGGCCTGACCTTAGCATCTGTGGTGGAAGCCCGTGTCCTCCATGAAAATGCAACCAGCCGTTTTGTCCAATTTCAGGCGACCGAGTCGGCACGGAGGGGGTCCCTAGCCGTCGAATCGGCAAGCCAGGCCGCCCACGAGGCCAAATGCATCCAGGCAATTGATTATCTCCCGGCCCGCGGCCCGGACGAGGGCGGCCGTTTCCCGCGCTTTTCGCGGTCTCCCGCGCTTGTGCGCGCCAAAACCAACGGCAACATCGAGGGACGCACTGCGCAGGCGCGTCCGATGCAAGACCAAACTGCGCATGCGCAGTGGCGTAACGAACGCAGTGACGTCATGACGTGCGGCAACTGTGGAGCTGTACATTTAAAAGGGCAATGTCCTGCTAAAAACCGACAATGCCTACGATGTGGCAAGATGGGCCACTACGCTGCCTACTGTCGAGCGGTTCAACCGATGGATCCTACACATCTCCGACAACCTCGCAGACACGGCAGGACCGTCCAGCCCGTACATCAGGACATCCAGCCAAATGACACAGATGACCAAGATGCCTTCCGGGTTGCGGTCATTGATGTGAACCGCGTCAACACCATCAATCCGGCCGACGAATGGAGTGCCACCCTGACGGTCAACCAATCGCAGATCACTTTCCACCTGGACACTGGCGCATCCGCCAACCTCATAGCATATTCAGCATTCCATGCCATGAAGGTCAAACCACCTATCCAGCCATCCCGGTGCAAGATGGTCGACTACAACGGGAACGTTATCCCGGCCATGGGATCTTGCCAGCTCCAGGTGACACACAAAACGCATACGGCCACACTCCCCTTTGAAATTGTTGGCTCATCGAAAGATTCCTTGCTGGGCGCACAGGCATGCAAGGCTCTTCACCTTGTACAGCGAATGATGTCTCTCTCTCCAGACGACACATCCGACTTCCTGGATGCTGACTTCAACGCAAATCTCCAATCCCTCCTTGCTCACAACCAGGAGGTATTTGAAGGCATGGGGACTCTGCCATACACATACAAAATTTGCCTCAAACCGGACGCCATCCCGGTCGTTCAGGCACCTCGCAGGGTTCCTGCGCCACTTAAAGACCGCCTCAAGTTGCAGCTGCAGGATCTCCAGGACAAAGGGGTCCTATCCAGGGTCACGGAGCCCACGCCATGGGTCAGCTCCATGGTGTGTGTCAAGAAGCCCTCTGGCGAGCTCCGCATCTGTATAGACCCTAAAGACCTAAATAATAACATTATACGGGAACACTATCCCATACCTAAACGAGAGGAAATCACCAGTGAGATGGCCCAAGCCAAAATATTCACCAAACTGGATGCTTCCAAAGGATTTTGGCAGATCCAACTGGACCCGTCCAGCCGAAAGCTATGTACTTTTAACACCCCTTTCGGCAGATTCTGCTACAACCGGATGCCATTTGGCATCATCTCGGCATCCGAGGTCTTCCACAGAATAATGGAGCAGATGATGGAAGGCATCGAAGGGGTACGCGTATATGTGGACGATATCATCATCTGCAGGAGCACATACATCGTCTCCAACGCGTTTTCGCCCGCATACGAAACAATGGCCTGCGCCTCAACCGCGCCAAGTGTGCCTTTGGCCAGACCGAATTGAAGTTCCTGGGGGACAACATCTCCCGATCAGGGGTCCGTCCCGATGCGGACAAGGTAAGCGCCATCACAGCCACGCCCGGCCGGCCGACAAGAAAGCTGTTCTACGATTCCTGGGCATGGTCAACTTCCTCGGGAAATTCATTCCCAACCTTGCTTCCCACACAACGGCTCTGCGCCATCTCGTAAAGAAATCTACAGAGTTCCAGTGGCAACATACACACCAGCTGGAATGGGAGAAGCTCAAACACAAACTGGCCACGGCACCAGTGTTGGCGTTCTTCAACACGTCACGTCCCACCAAAATCTCAACTGATGCCAGCCAATCTGGTATTGGAGCAGTGCTCCTGCAGAAAGATAACACGTCGTCATGGTTGCCTATGCATCACGGGCCATGACCCCTATGGAACAGCGCTACGCGCAAATTGAAAAAGAATGCCTGGGCTTGCTAACTGGTTTGGACAAGTTCCACGATTATGTATATGGTCTTCCATGATTCACGGTCGAAACTGACCACCGCCCCCTGGTCAACATAATAAACAAGGACCTGACGACATGACCCCTCGCCTCCAGCGCATATTACTTAAACTCAGGAGGTATGATTTCCAACTGATCTACACTCCAGGGAAGGACCTCATCGTGGCGGCTGCCCTATCCCGAGCAGTGAGTACACCACCAGATGCGGAGGGGTTTGTATGTCAAGTTGAGGCACGCGTGGCTTTGACAGCGGCAAATCTGCCGGCTAACGACCCCAGTCTGGCCTGCATACGCGCAGAGACAGCGGCCGACCCCCTTCTACAGCGAGTGATGCGCCACATGCCGGTAGGTTGGCTCAAAGGGCCGTGCCCGCAGTTCTATAATGTGCGAGATGACCTAACCACCATTGATGGGATCCTTCTGAAGCTAGACAGGATCGTCATTCCGCACAGTATGCGCCAGATGATTCTCAATCAAATACACGAAGGCCACTTGGGGGTCGAGAAGTGCAGACGGAGGGCCCGAGAGGCGGTATACTGGCCGGGCATCAGTGACGATATTGCCAACATGGTACTCAATTGCACAACCTGCCAGAGGTTTCAGCCGGCGCAACCTCCTGAGACGCTTCTGCCCCATGAGCTGGTGATGTCCCCCTGGGCGAAGGTGGGTGTCGACCTATTTCACGCGCTTGGCGTTGCCATCATGGACTACTTCTCCAATTACCCAGAAGTCATACCCCTACACGATCTGACGTCGTCTGCGGTCATCAGGGCCTGCAAGGACACCTTTGCTCGCCACGGCATTCCGATGACTGTCATGTCGGACAATGGGCCCTGTTTCGCCAGCCGTGAATGGTCGTCCTTTGCCGCATCATATGGTTTCACACACGTAACATACAGCCCTCTACATCCACAGTCAAATGGAAAGGCGGAAAAGGGCGTTCACATTGCCAAGCGGCTCCTCTGCAAGGCTGCTGCTGCCGGATCGGACTTTCACCTCGCCCTGCTGGCCTATCGATCGGCCCCGCTAGCCACGGGTCTCTCGCCAGCACAGCTACTGATGGGTCGCACCCTCAGGACAACTGTGCCTTTCATCCTGACACCAACAACGGACCATGCTAAGGTACTGCACAAGATGCAACTGCAGCGTGATCGCCAGAAGAGTCTGTACGATACGAGGGCGACTGATCATCCCCCCTGTCCTCCAGGGATAAAGTCCGCATTCATCTGCCAAATGGTGGCTGGTCAGCACCTGCCGAAGTTCTCCGACGTGTGGCTCCCCGCTCGTTCCTAGTACGCATGCCGGATGGATCAGTGCGTCGCCGCAATCGGCGAGCCCTTCGCCGCCTTCCACGCTCGCAACCGAACAGTGCACACACGCCGGGTCCTCCACTGGTTCCCGAGGATGACTTTGTGGAGCTGCCACAGATCATGCCCCTTCCATCGCCACTCGTGGCCAGGCTCGCATCTCAGCCGATGGTTCTCGACCCACCCTTGAGGCGGTCAACCCGAATTCGTCGCACACCTACTAGATTGGACTTATGAGACTGTTCACACGTTAAAGTTGAAACACTATTGTATTGTAACATGTTACTGTTTTATCATTCCAGATATCGTTTGACTGGACCACACTTCAAAGTTTTTCGTCTTCCTGTTTTGTTATGGTACAACCTCGTTAGCATGACATACCCGACATCGCCCCATGTATATAGTTACGCCACACGCACCTGCTGTAAATATCACGCACACACACTTTTAGATGCACTCACGACACATTCATATTTATAACCACGTAGGCACATAATTTTGTAAAAAAGGAGGGATGTCATGATATTCAAACACACATATCATGATAGACACACCAACAGACAAATCAGCACACACAACACAACAACCAATCATAGACAAGGACAGAGACAGTATAAGAGAAGAAACATGACACCTGGTGGCCAGTAACTCTGGAGACCAGGACAAGGACAGGACCTGATTAACATCACACACAGGGAGTCACCACGTGCAGAGTATCAAGACAGAACTGTAAATAACAAGTTGAAATAAAACAGCGTTGTACCAAATACAACCGTGTTGGTTCATCTGTACATCAGAACACCCAACACTACAGAACCTGGGTCCTCGGCGCGCGAGGCAGCAGTGCTGACCACTGTGCCGCCGTGCTGCCCTTCTTTCTCCCACTTTAACACCGAAAATAAACTTTTCAAAATAGACATTAAAAACTAACTTCAACACGTCATTATGGATAGGGTGTGATGTTGGAATGTCGGATTGGGCGCCAGTGACCAGGAAGGAGGGTGGAATCAGGGGCAAGGGAGTGAAGTTCATGGCAGAGAACAAAAACGATGACTTCGACATTTTCCCCGTGACTCAATCAATCAATTATTGTCAGGTGACTAGTCAGAGGTGGTGGTGAAATCGAAAGTTAAAACTTTTGGATGAGGAAACTGAAACTTTGGAAGCTCTTGAGGGGACAATTCAGAGGAAAATAAGTCAGCATTGGGAGGTGTTCAGGCTCCACTTTCAATAATAGTAGAATCAAGAAATGGGCTGAAATTTTATAATTATAACATAACTATAACAGGAAATTGAGTGACTTTCTGTTTAAAATTCTTATAGATTCTATGTAATAACTGATCAAATCTATCACATTATTCGTACATCAAAAGTTAAAACCAAAAAGCTTCAGCAGAATCCCAAATCTCTTGCTTAAGCTTGATATTTTCTTCACAAGTCTGTTACTTTGCCCTCAAAGAGTTTAATGCACATTGCATGATAGAGGGAAAAAAACCTTCAAGTGCCGAAGCATTCATTAATATTGCATGCGGAGAGTGGGAGTGCTTGCCATAAAATCTAATCCTTCAAAATTGAGAGAAATGTGAATAGACTTCCGAAATCCAAAAATATGAATATCTCAGAGTGAGGATAAGATGATTTTAATCCCTGCTGTGTTTCTAATTGTATCAAGTGGAGAGATGCCAAGTGACATCTGCCAAGAAAAGGGGTTGGGATGGAAAACTGGGAAACAGACACATGTCCGAGTGGCCCTTTGCACCTTCTCATTGTCAGTCGCAGGTGGCACTGGCAGCAACAGCAGCCGTGGAAAAGACCCCTTCACTGCAAGCTGACAAATCAGACGGACAAAACCAAAATGAGGTACAAAACTACAGGGAATATGCTTAGGTTTGCACCTAATCACATAAGAATAAAAAGCCCACAAAAAGAGATTTAGGCTCTCATACAAATATTCTGTGGCTCCCAAACAAATATCGAGTTCTCCTTCAAATGGTCAGCACTACAAGCCACCACAGTTTAATTCACCCCTCTAATTCTTTTCTTTTCAGTTTATTTTTCTCTTCAAATTCCTCCACTCCCAAAAGTGAAAACTCCTAACGAAAGGAGGCAGCAGGGTAGCACAGTGGTTAGCACCGTTGCTTCACAGAGCCAGGGCCCCAGGTCCCATGTTCGATTCCCGGTTTTGGTCACGGTCTGTGCGGAGTCTGCACGTTCTCCCTGTGTCTGCGTGGGGTTCCTCTGGGTGCTCCGGTTTCCTCCCATAAGCTCCAAAAGACATGCTGTTAGGTTAATTGGCCATTCTGAATTCTCCCTCTGTGTACCCGAACAGGCGCCGGAGCGTGGCGACAAGGGGCTTGTCATAGTAACTTCATTGCATTGTTAATGTAAGCGTACTTGTGATTCTAATAAAGATTATTATTATTAAATAGAGTTTTTTGGGTACCGGTAGCCATTCTCTACATTGTCTAAGGGGCCATTAAGTGTGAAATTAGGAAACAGTGATGGATTATTCATCCATGGGACTGCTTCAGACCCAAGCAAGTTTCTGTCTTGGCCCAAAGACCACCCAAGCCAACTTTCAGCAGGGGTCACATGATAATAATAGGAGGAACTCTGGGCAATGTTCCCTGCTCCAGTTCTTAGGCTAATAACCATGCCCTTACCTTCATCCCAGGTGAGAAATAAATAGGTATAGTCTTCAGGTGAAGCAAGGCCACAAGGACAAGCAATACTTGGGTCAAGGAATGCAGGCATAATCCAGTTCCAATTTTAAAGTAATGCATTCTGTCTTTATATTTACATTACATAAAACTATTATATTAAAATTATTTATAAGAACTTGCTGCAATTTCGGTAGCAAAGAAGAATTGTTCATTCCCATCTAAGTACATTTTTAATGGTAAAAGTTGGTGCCAAACATCTCTGGTGCTGAAAATGATGAGTGTGCAATCTCATTTCTTCAAATTAAAATGATTACATGAAATCTTGAAAAATGCTTTTGTCTTGGACTTTCTTTCTGCTTCTCTTATTCATCTCTCTCTTAATCCAATCTTTCTTTCCCTCTCTTTATTTAATTTTCTGAGGTCGGTTTGGCATTGAATTCAATATTCTGGGTGGCACTTCCTGTTTCAGACATTCCATTATTCATCCACGTTCGTTCAATCAGATTGATTAATTTGTTGCTGGAAAAAAAATACGGGCCTTCATTCTGTCATTTAACCCTAAATTTCTTTGTTCCATTTCTGTCCTGAAAGCATAGACCAGCAGATAAATGCACTATGATTTCAAAATGCTCACATGTGCCTCACGTAGGCAGCTGTTATTAATATTAATTCTGATGGTGAGTGCTGACAGGTTGTCCAACCACACAGAGCATCATTCCTATTCCAATTCTGTCCTTAGCCAGTATCCATACATGCAATTTTCCAGTAAGCGTCATTGAATATGAATCAAAAATGGATATCCTGGCTAAATTTCTCTTCCATAGTTAGGGACGTTGTAGCCACCTTTAGCATAAATAACAATGGATCATACTTGGGATACTCTGGCTCACACTTCTGATAATTTACACAACACATGAGCACAGATGATCACATATTTTCTGCACAATGGCTTAATGAAACTTTTTATAAATGCACAGGGCTTTTCAATTTTCATGTTGCTCAAGTTAAAGTACGCTGATCTTTACACCAGCCTAATTACACTGAAAAAAACAATGATTTCTGCAAGGATTTACACTGCACCTGTGAAGAATCCTCTTGATGCTGACTCGGCATTCCACCGGCTATGGTTCCCCAGAGCTACAGCATAACCTTCCCCTCAACACAGAATAAGGCCAGTGAACAAATATAGAATTCTACTGCAGACGTAATGCCCTCCACGCACTCTGACAAGGATTCCTGTCAGGAAATCAAAGTCATTCAATTTGCAAGTTTCTAAGTCACTTTTGGTTGAATTTCGAAATGGAAGCAAACGGGACAGCGCAATCCTCCCAATCACCCGCCTGTCTGAAACATTGGTGTGCCGAAATGTCCAAATACTCGGGACATCCCTGTGTGTTCAAATAGGGGCGGGATTCTCCACTCCCACGCCGAAGTGGCCGCGCTGTCGAGGTTCACGACGGCGCGGAACGGCCCCGGTCCCATCCGATTCAGGCCCTGACAATGGGCCAGGATCGGGGCCGCGACATCTACCCGCGCCAGTCCTTGTCGCCCGCGTAAAAACGGCGGCGCATAGATGACGCGGCCGGCGCCGCATAACGGACGTCATCCGCGCATGCCGTCCTGTCCAAATCCGCCCCGCAAGAAGATGGAGGACGGATCTTGCGGGGCCGCGGAAGCAAGGAGGTCCTCCTTCAGAGAGGACGGCCCGACGATCGGTGGGCACCGATCGCGGGCCACCCCACATTGCAGGTGAAGCCCGGTGCAGGATCCCCCCTTGCCCCCCCACAGGCCGCCCCCCCAGCGTTCACGCACCGCCCACGACTGCAGCGACCAGGTGTGGACGGCGCCGGGGGGAACCCGCCGTTTTGGCCTGGCCGCTCGGCCCATCCGGGCCTCAGAATAGCGGGGGTGCCGGAGAATCGCCATTTTGGGTGTCTCAGGCCTGCGGCCCGCGAAACTCGACCAGGCCGTTCCCGCCGCTTGGGAGAGTCGCGGGAGGGCGTCGGACCGGTGTCCCCGGAAATTTTGGCGGCCCAGGCGATTCTCCCAACCGGCGTGGGAGTGGAGAATCGCGCCCGGAGTTCTGCAATTACAACTTCAAGATTGGTGGGCTAACTGACCCAACCTACAGGACTGCATCAAAATGAATTTCAGAATTTGTAATGTCTATTGGGAATGATAAAAATTACTCAGGCTATTTTGTTTATGGGAATCAGGTGCTCGATGTCCTTTGAAGTCAGTTTAAAAAAAGGAGCTTTTCCATTCACAGCAGTAGAAGTTGTGCTGCATAGGACTATAAGACATAGGAGCAGAATTATGCCACTCAGCCCATCGTGTCTGCTCCACCATATTTTTATCATCCCCATTCTCCTGCCTTCTCCCCATAACCCCTGATCCCCTTATTAATCAAGAACCCACTAAAGTCGACCTATCGTCTTGCATCATTGACTTTGTCTACATAAGTGTTTCTGGAACCCACCTCTTTATTCACCTGAGGAAGGAGCTGCGCTCCGAAAGCTAGTGATTTGAAACAAACCTGTTGGACTTTAACCTGGTGTTGTAAGACTTCTTACTGTGCTCACCCCAGTCCAACGCCGGCATCGCCACGTCATGGCTACAATCAACACCGCAAACTGCCGGCTCGAAGTGGAGAGGATCTCCAAGAAGATCGAGCATATAAACACCGACATTAAGTTTCTACAGAGATGCAAAAAAGCAGACAAGATCCCAAAAGGACCACAGATTGGACTTTAACCTGGTGTTGTCAGACTTCTTACTGTGCCCACCCCAGTCCAATGTCGGCATCTCCTAATCAAGAACTTATCTATCTCTGTCTTAAAGACACTCAGTGATTTGTCCTCCACAGCCGTCTGCGGCAAAGAGTTCCACAGATTCCACCCTCTGGCTGAAGAAATTCCTCCTCATCTCTGTTTTAAAGGATCGTCCTTTTAGTCTGAGATTTTGTCCTCTGCGTCTAGTTTTTCCTACTGATGCGACCATCAATTCACTCAAGACAAGAGTAAAAGTAAACCGTGGCTTTAATCAATGTAGAACAGTGCCTGCCTGCGACTGATACAATACTGTGCGCCGCCTAGAGGTCGACTGCTCTTTATACCCCCCTCAAGGGGAGGAGCCATGGGCGGAGCCCATACATGTCCCCCTATGGATGATACCATACAATGGCCCATAGGTGGAGCCAACAAGGGCAACAACATAGCACAGATGCAAATACAAAGGCAAAGCATGATACTGATACAGTGGTGGATTATTGGTATAATACATTCACCACATTCACCCCCTGTTAAAAAAATGAAGTCCGGCGGGGGTGATGGGTTCATACGTTCAGCAGGTCCGGCGCACGGATTGTGCGCTGTGATCGCCGAAGTTCTGGCGTTGCTGCCGGCCCGGGTGTCGAGCTCATCCATGCTGGCATCGGTAGTGGGGACGCCAGTGTGGGCACAGACGTGGACTCCGGGAGCATCTCTTCTGGAGCTTCATTCCTGTGGACCGGTGAAGGGAGGATGGCGGGCGGGAGGGAGCGCGGGAGCCATATAGGGGCGGGGGCGCTGGTCATGGTAGGTTGGGCGGAATATAGTGGAGGGGCGGCGGTGGTGATAGTGGTGGTGGTGGTGGAACCGGCGGGCGCCAGGTTCCGGAGGGAGACCGCATCCTGTCGGCCATCAGAGTGTTCGATATAAGCGTACTGGGGGTTTGAGTGTAGGAGCTGGACCCTCTCTACCAGAGGATCGGCCTTATGGCTCCTGACGTGTTTTCTGAGAAGGACTGGCCCCGGTGTCTTCAGCCAGGACAGAAGCAAGGCCCTTGAGGTGGATCCCCTAGGGAAAACAAATAGGCGGTCATGAGGGGTCTCGTTTGTGGCCGTGCAAAGTAGGGACCTAATAGAGTGGAGCGTATCGGGGAGGACCTCCTGCCAGTGAGAAACTGGGAGATTCCTGGACCGTAGGCTCAGTAGGACGGTCTTCCAGACCGTCCCATTCTCCCTCTCCACCTGCCCGTTTCCCCTGGGGTTATAACTGGTAGTCCTGCTCGAGGCGATGCCCTTACCCAATACTAACTGTCCCTCTACAGATCTTTATATCAATCTATTTGAATTATTTATCTAGGTTCCTAGACAGCAGATATGACTTTGTTAGTGCAAGTTGGCTATGCCCACTGACTATACTGCCATTTTCTCCATCTTGTCCAAATAATCAAAAGTTCATACGGTATCGGAGCAAAATTAAGCCATTCAGCCCTACGGGTCTGCTCTGCCATTCTAGCCTGGCTGATATGTTCCTCATCTGGTACCTACAATGTTACAGACCTGGAGCTGGATTGCAAAATCAGCCAGAGCATCTCCTCCCTAGAGCACATGAGCTCGGAGCAGGAATAAGCAATTTTACCTCCCAAGCCTAAACACCCTTAATGTGATCATAGCTGGTCCCATCCTGGCCTCAACTCCACCGTCCTGCCCCTTCTCCATAACCCTTCAACCCATTACCAATTGAAAATCTGTCTAACTCCTCCTTAAATTTACTCACTGTCCCAGCATCCACCGCACTCTGGGGAAGCGAATTCCACAGATTCACAACCCTTTGGGAGAAGTGGTTTCTCCTCAAATCTGTTTTAAATTTGCTACCTCTTATTCTGAGATTATGACCTCTCATTTTAGAATGCCCCACAGGAGAAAGCATCCGCTCCACGTCTACTTTATCCATACCTTTTAGTATCTTGTATACTCAATTAGATCTCCCTTCATTCTATACTCTAGAGAGTGTAGGCCTAAACTGTTCAATCTCTCCTCATACGACAAACCCCTCATCTCTGGAATCAATCTAGTGAACTTCCTCTGAACTGCCTCCAATGCCACTACATCTTTCCTTAAGTAAGGGGAACAAAACTGTGCACAATACTCCAGGTGTGGTCTTACCAAAGCCTTGTATAGTTGAAACAACACTTCCTTACCTTTATACTCAATTCCTTTTGCTATAAATACCAACATTCCATTTGCTTTCCTTATTCTCTGCTGCATTTGCATGCTCGTTTTCTGTGACTCATGCACAAGGACCCCCAGATCCCTCTGCATCGGAGCTCCCTGAACTCGCTCCACATTTAGATAATAAGTTGCCTTTCCATTTTTTTGACCAAAATGCATGACCTCACAGTTATCTGCGTTAAACTCCATCTGCCACATTTTGGCCCTCTCTAACCTATCTATGAAATGAATGAAAATGAAATGAAAATCGCTTATCGTCACAAGTAGGCTTCAAATTAAGTTACTGTGAAAAGCCCCTAGTCGCCACATTCCGGCGCCTGTTCGGGGAGGCTGGTACGGGAATTGAACCGTGCTGCTGGCCTGTCTTGGTCTGCTTTCAAAGCCAGCTATTTAGCCCAGTGTGCCAAACCAGCCCCAGTATCTATATCCATTTGTAAGGTTCTTATTTTCTCATTGCAACTTACTGTCCCACCTATTTTTGTGTCATCTGCGAATTTGGTTATAGAACCTTCTATCCCTGTATCCAAGTCGTTAATGTAGATTGTAAATAGCTGAGGCCCAAGAACCGAACCCTGTGGCACCTCACTAGTTACCTATTGCCATCCAGAAAAATATCCATTTATCCCGACTGTCTATGTCCTGTCAGAGGAAACCCTGCAGTCCAAGTTGTCCAAGATGCAGAACATGGGGCGTCATTCTCCGACCCCCCGCCGGGTCGGAGAATGGCCGTTGGCCGCCGTGAATCCCGCCCCCGCCGAAGCCTCCGGTACCAGAGATTGGGCGGGGGCGGCAATCGGGCCGCGCCGGTTGGAGGGACCCCCCCTCAATTCTCAGGCCCAGATGGGCCGAAGTCCCGCCCAGAAATTGCCTGTCCCGCCGGCGTATATCAAACCTGGTATTTACCGGCGGGACCAGGCGACGGGGTGGGCTCCGAGGTCCTGGGGGGGGGGGCGCGGGGCGATCTGACCCCGGGGGGTGCCCCCACGGCGGCCTGGTCCGCCGATCCGCGGGCGGGCCTGTGCCGTGGGGGCACTCTTTCCCTTCCGCCTCCGCCACGGCCTCCACCATGGCGGAGGCGGAAGAGACTCTCCCCACTGCGCATGCGCGGGAAATTTTCAGCTGCCGCTGGCGCTTCCGCGCATGCGCCGGGAAACTGTCAGCGGCCGCTGACGCTCCCGCACATGCGCCGCATTTCCGCGCCAGCTGGCGGGGCAACAAACGCCATTTCCGCCAGCTGGCGGGGCGGAAATCCCTCCGGCGTCGGCCTAGCCCCTCAATGTTGGGGCTAGGCCGCCAAAGATGCGGAGCATTCCGCACCTTTGGGCCGGCGCGATGCCCGTCTGATTGGCGCCGTTTTTGGCGCCAGTCGGCGGACATCGCGCCGCTGGGGGAGATTTTCGCCCATGATTAGCAGAAGGACGGAGAGGGTGGTGAGCCTCGGGCACGGAAAACAAAGAATAGCGAGCGTGGGGTGGTAAGGCCACAGCGGAGAGGGCTTTAACTCCCAAGGGTAAATTCGGCAGTCAGCTGGAAACATCCACGCCATTTTAGGACCCGAATCTCATTCACATGCACCAAGCAAGCTGTGTGCATCCACAGGTGGCAACTAGTTGGAGTTTTCTAGTCGGAGGAGGGCAGGAATTAATTTGGTTTCTGTGCTGCTCCAACGGACAATCGGAGACCAGGAAGAAGGGAGACACTGGGAACCTTACAGGAGTCAGCAGTGGGCTGGTGTTTGCTTTGTGAGCCCAGGGGTAAGATTCCTGAAGCTCCTGACCTGAACTAAAAAGATTTAAGAAAATTTGGGTCACAGGGCAATGGAGTAAAATAGTCACCAATACCCGAGGGCACGAATCCGGGGCGAGATTCTCCGACCCCCCGCCGGGTCGGAGAATCGCCGGGGGCTGGTGTGAATCCCGCCCCCGCTGGTTGCCGAATTCTCCGGCACCAGATATTCAGCGGGAATCGCGCTGCGCCGGTTGGCGGCCCCCCCCCCCGCGATTCTCCGGCCAGGATGTGCCGAAGTCCCGCTGCTAAAATGCCTGTCCCGCCGGCGTAGATTAAACCACCTACCTTACCGGCGGGACAAGGCGGCGCAGGCGGGCTCCGGGGTACTGGGGGGGGCGCGGGGCGGTCTGGTCCCAGGGGTTGCCCCCACGGTGGCTTGGCCCACGATCGGGGCCCACCGATCCGCGGGCGGGCCTGTGCCGTGGGGGGCACTCTTTCCCTTCCGCCTTCGCCACGGTCTCCACCATGGCGGAGGCGGAAGAGACTCCCTCCACTGCGCATGCGCGGGAATGCCGTCAGCGGCCGCTACCGCTCCCGCGCATGCGCCGCCCGTAGATGTCATTTCCGCGCCAGCTGGCGGGGCACCAAAGGCCTTTTCCGTCAGCTGGCGGGGCGGAAATTCGTCCGGCGTGGGCCTAGCCCCTTAAGGTTGGGGCTTGGCCCCCAAAGATGCGGAGAATTCCGCACCTTTGGGGCGGCGCGATGCCCATCTGATTTGCGCCTTTTTTGGCGCCAGTCGGCGGACATCGCGCCGATACCGGAGAATTTCGCCCCCGATCTCTAAATAACCTCGAAAGTGTTCATACCCCATATACAATCCATGGAAATCACTAGTCCATGGAAATTATTGTTTATTTTATTCAGCATTTTCCTTTCCGCAGTTACAAAGTAAAAAAAGAAATTTTTGGAATTGAAGTCGATGCACAGAAATCAATGTACTCACTTTATAAAAGTGAGTCAAAATGATTGTGAAATTGGATTCAGTTCACAAAATGGTCAACAGCGCGGCTCATTTATATTCAAAGAAGACATCTGTGTGACCTGCAATAAAAATCTGATGGCAGCACATCCCTTAAATTCCCTCACAGGCTGAAAATAAGTGCCACTCAGAATATGCATATACACAAAAAGCAGCTGATGACACACACTACATATTACCAACCTCATTAATTTCTCCATCACTAATGTGCATGCAGCCATATAAATTTAAAGTAATGAACTCTGTGCACAAAGAAGCATAGATCACTTGATATTTCCATCCGCAATTTTGCATGAAAGAATACAATTCTCAACTAAAATCAACCAAGGCAAATGTTCAATATCCTCTTATACACATAATTGAATCTTAACAACTTCTTCATAACTCATCGATAGCAGCTAATAAAAAAATTATTCATCAATACAACAATGACATAAGGGCAGCACGTAGCACAGTGGTTAGCACTGCTGCCTGCAGTGCTGAGGACCCGGGTTCAAATCCCTGCCCCAGGTCACTATCAATGTGGAGTTTGCACATTCTCCCTGTGTCTGCGTGGGTTTCACCCCCACAACCCAAAGATGTGCAGGTTAGCTGGACTGGCCACGCTAAATTGCCCCTGAATTGGGAAAAAAATAATAATTGGGTACTCTAAATTTTAAAAAAATAGAACAAAGACATGAATTGTAATAAAATCCGGGAAATTTCTATCAATATAAATGCATACTGGCAGAAACATACCAAGAAAACTGAAACTGTTTCCATTGGACAAATTAGCATCTGTTCTGCGTAAGTACTCCCTGAATCCTGTTAGTAAACCCCCAAAATATTAAACTGCACTTTTACAATTCCACTGTTCAATGTTCTCTGAACAAATTCTGAACACTGCCTATCCCTGCCCCACAAACAGCTCTGAACCATGTTGGGTAGATTTTTACTTTCACAACATGGGTGTTAATCTGATAGTGCCACCAAGCCATTTGTAGAACTTGCCCTGTTTAATTCAGTTCAAATCAATGTTATGAAAATTGGGTGAAATCAAGAAAAGATGGGTGGGTGGCCCACTCTGCCAAGTAACCATTCAGCAGATGAAGGTGAAAATCTATCCCAATGGGTCTCATGAAATGTTTAGTTATTTCAGCTTCTATTTGTCCTTGCAACTTCGAGTAATACATAATTTGCACTCTATCATTTAGAACTGCTACTTTTATCACTTGTACACCACAGCAGGGAGCTATTAATTTACATCATCGTTCAAAATTAAAGATCTAGGGCGCACTGGGCGGAACTCTACCATTTTGAGACTAAGTGCTGTGACGGGTGCTGGACCATGAAATGCTTCCTAGTGCGATGTCCGGCGGAAAAACATGCCAAATCTTCCGGCCCCAGCCTCATTAATCATACACTCGGGTGTTTTACGATGTATTCAATGCCGGGGCAGGCCGAGATGGGGCATAGTCCGCCATCATGTCCGTGGGCCAAATTGAAAAGAGTCACTGACCCACTATTGAAGAAAGAAAATACCCGATCGGGCCAAAGCCCAGCATGGAGCCCGATTTGGGGCATAATATCAGTGACTTCAAAGAAAGAGAATTCCATTCCTGGAATATTTTTTCTTCAGGATGTGAAATGAAAATCACTTATTGTCACGAGTAGGCTTCAAATGAAGTTACTGTGAAAAGCCCCTAGTCGCCACATTCCGGCACCTGTTCGGGGAGGCTGTTACGGGAATGTTGTTATGGAGGTGAAGGACTCACTTTATCCCATTCATGTTATTTTTAGCTGTTGTTTTAGTTCATGGAATTGCAGAATCTTAGAAATTGTGGGCACAAAAAGAAGTATTCAGCCCATTGAGTCCATGTCAGCCAAAAAAAGAGCAGCCCAGCCTAACCGAAATGATAAGATGGATGAACACAGTTGTCAGCTGCAGTGCACTGCCTCAGGTAAGGAGGAAGAGAAATTGTTATCCATGCGTTGTAGGTATAACTGATTTCCTGTATCCAAACTTTCCTTCAAACAAGTCTATTATTGAGTGATATACAACATATGCACTAGCAAAGTACGATTCTCTAATTATAAACATGGGGTGAGATCCTCCAGTCCCCCAGCTGCATGTTTCATGGCGGAGCACTGTTTGCTAGCAGAGGACTTCTCTCTTCCCGCCACTTATCAATGGGATTTCCCATTGAAGCCACAGCACGCCTCCGGGAAACCCGCGGGCGAGGGTGCGGTGCCAGCGGGAAAAGAGAATCCCAATGGCTGGAGAATTCCGGGCAAGAGCTCTGCCCATTGTTTGGAATGTTGCCTGTACACTAACAGCACCTGTTTAATGTCATACTATTCTCTACTATGACTACAGTTTTATTTACACAGCTTCCCTATTATTTGAGGATATCCAAGCTGTGAGTGAAGCTTGTATTCTGTAGATCTTCTCATGACTGGAGAATCCAATGTGAGATTGACATGGGTGCCCACAGAACAGGCAGTTCATATTGGCATTGTTGATGTTTGAGGGTCTTCCTCAACTCCGCCACCTCTTGGCCATCTTCTGAGCGGGTTGCATGTTGCAACTTTGACAGAGATGATCCTCAAAGTACACCGAACCAAATGTCAGTGCTTGCCCCCATATAAACTGGTCAGCTGTACTGTTTTTCTAGAGGAAGTGGTCCGAAGTACAGACGTTTGTAGGACTTTTTTTCTAGGCTGCCCTTATATTGATAGTACTGACCATCTTGATGGTGTTTGCCCTGAAACAGTTCCCCATAGCATATCTGCTGGGGGATTCTGTGGTCATGCATGGAGGAGACATGGCCTGCCCACCGAAGTTAAATCTTCTGGAGGGTGGTCTCCATGCTGTTGAGCCCAGCATGATGAAGGGCATTGCTGTTTGTGATTTTGTCCTGCCACTGAATTCTCATGCTAGACCTCAGGTGCCTTTGGTGGAAGAGTTCCAGATCTTTGGTGTGGTCCTTATGTCAGACCCAGTATTCTGCAGCATATAACAGGGTGATATGGACAATGGCCTGGTCGAGTTTGATTTTAATCTTCAGCTTCATGCCAAGTGCAGAGAGCAATATCAAAATCTATATTTTCTTATATAAACCTAACTGAAGCTTTTGTCAGTGTGAGTTGACCTAGTCTTTGGCACTTGCTTGCCAAGCTAGGATGTCCAAACAGGTTTGTCAAAATCATATGCCTACTGCATAATGACATGGCTGGATGTGATTGTGGTTGTGACGAGATGTCCAATGCTTTTGCAAAAACTAGCAGCATAAACGAAGGTTGCGTCATAGCTCCCCAACTCATCAATCTCTTCTTGGCTTAAGGAAACCACAAGTATTAACTTTAGGTTTTGTTCAGGAAAGCTGTTCAATTGCTTCCGACCCCATGCCTCCGCCAAAATCAGAGGGGCAGTAATCAGAGGGCTTCTATATGTGGATGACTGCACCCTAGCTGTATACAACAAGGAAGACATTCAGGGCACGGCCAACAAATTCTTAAGAACTTTGGTCCCAAATTAATGCCTCCAAAACCGAGGTTAGGATCTGGCCAGCAGCAGACTCATGGTCTGAAATGTTAATGGCACCAGTCTCCACAGAAAACTTCTCAGACCTTAGCAGTGCACTCTCTAGGAATGCCATTTTATTTACATAATCACAAAGGACAGTGCAGGATATCTTCAGTACCGATACAACATGGTGTGGAGATGCTGGCGTTGGACTGGGATGGGCATAGTAACAATGCAACAATCACTCAGTCCTGGTCCTGTGCTGCAATGATTTTTGCTCCTGGGTCGGGAGCACAGAATCGGGGCATTTCCCAAATCTGTAAATCTGACCCGGGAGAGAGTGGCACGGAAGATGGGATTTTCTTCCCAGGCTGGCGGGGTTTCTCTGGGTTTTGGGTTGCGTCACACTGGAAGTAGTGCAGAGGATGGATGCCCGGTGCAGAGGTGGGGACTGCACCAACATTTTTCTAATAAAAAAGAAAAACAGAGAACAGCCCTCCGGCTGTCAGCCTAGCCTCCCTCCTCACCTCCCAGACACAGTGCCCATGCCACCTCATGCCCTTAAGCCAAAATGCTCACTACCCAGGCGTCCCAACCTTCCTTACCTAATTGCTGCTTACGTTTTACAATTGCATAAAAGTTTCCCTCTGAAATGTGTTCTTCGTATTTGATTCTATGATTCGTAGAGGGTAGATGGCAAGATTATAAAAGAGACAGATTGCTCCTGGTTTAACAATCTTTCAAAATTGACATGTCTTTGTGGACTGTGATTCATGTTTTTGCTTCAAATACTGCTGTTAATGAATGAATAGGTTGCATCCTGTGTGTTTCTAATAAATGGGATCACTAAACTAGTCATTGCCATGTGCTGTTTGCAGTCTTAAGAAATCATAGTTCCTGCTGGTTTCAAGTAGATGGGATCTCTGAACTAATCATCATCATATACTGTTTGTGGTCATGTTGTGTAACCCTGCATATGAGAGGACTACCACAAGGTCAGAATAAATAGTGGCACAAGTGGATAGCACTGTGGCTTCACAGCGCCAGGGTTCCAGGTTTGATTCCCCGCTGGATTACTGTCTGTGCAGAGTCTGCACGTTCTGCCTGTGTCTGCGTGGGTTTCCTCCGGGTGCTCCGGTTTCCTCCCACAGTCCAAAGAGGTGCAGGTTAGGTGGATTGGCCATGATAAATTGCCCTTAGTGACCAAAACAAAAGGTTAGGAGGGGTTATTGGGTTACGGGGATAGAGTGGAAGTGAGGGCTTAAGTGGGTTGGTGCAGACTCGATGGGCCGAATGGCCTCATTCTGCACTGTATGTTCTATGTTCTATTGTATTATTGACATTATTATATCAGGGCTGCACAATAAAAAGAGAAAGTACCGGAAATACTCAGCACGTCTGGCAGCATCGTGGATAGGAACAGACCTGAAATGTTAACATTGTTTCTCTCTCCAAAGATGTTGCAGACCTGCTGAATATATCTAGCATTTTCTCTTTTCTTTCCAGATTTCCAGGACTTTGCTTTTCCAAAGGAATGCAGGTTTTTTTTTCATATGAAGCAGTCTACATGTGCGCATATCAAGCAACGCTGCAGGAAACTGTACCTGATGGGATTACGCGATGAATAAATCTTATTAACAATCAAGCTCACAGAAAACCATTGATCAATGAATCAGACTGTACGATCCTCCTCTCGTAAATTTTGACAGGTAGAAAAAGAGCATAACCAGGTCCTGCCCCAAATTCCACCCCGCTCACCGAAGAATTCAACTGAAAAGGTTGGTGGGGAACACTGGAGAGTTAATACTCTTGAGTCAGGAGGGCGGAGAGGAAGGGTCGGGGTCTGGATGTAAAAGCCAGGAAAGAGAGGGTTGACCTTGTACGTGTGTGGGGGGGGGGGGACGGGGGGGGGGATGCAGATTGGTGCCGGTGACCCCGTGAATGAGGCACCTGAAGCCCAGATGGGCTAGCCTGCCATGCTTCCTCTCCCCCCCCCCCCCCCCCCCCCCCCACCCCGCATTGCTAGAAAACTGCAGCTGGGACAGGAGGTGGCTCTTAATTGACCATTTAAGAGTTTCAACTGAGACGAGGCAGATGGGCCGCCCTAGACCTTATAATTTACCATTAAAATCACAGTACCCGTCTGGGATGCCTTGGTAGCTGGCGAGAAAGTCACCCCCGCCCCCTACCACCCACTGCACACCCATCTACGGGGGAAGTGTAAAATTCTGCCCCAGGTTACAATGGTTTCCAGGCTAGAACAACAGGAAATTTAGCCCCAGCCTCTGTGGATTTCTATTATTCTGACTTCTCTAATAATGCAACAAAGTTACTAATTTACTAATAAACCACACATCCGTGTTCCGTATCTTTAAGATGAATGGTGTTTCACTTGTTGGTAACATCTTCTGGACAACGGTCCTGCCAAATGATTTATACTGAAGTGAAGATGCCATAGTGCCAGATGACCATAGGCTGATCTCCTCTTTGAGGGGGAGAGCTGACTGGTGGTGATTAAACCTGAGGATCACCACACCTCAGGCGAAGGGCAAGATTGAGAAGGCAGAGCCTTCATGAATAACCTCAGCCGGTACGGGAATTTAACCCTCGCTGTTGGCCTCGCTCTGCATCACAAACTAGCTGTCCAGCCAACTGAGCTAAACCTAGTGCAAAGAAGGGTGCTGATTAGTTGGCAAGTGGACCTTGATCGGCTGGGGCATTGCGGTGAAGACAGTAACGGACAGCTTTAGGCTCCCCGGTACCAGTTAGTGAATGGGTGTGAGCGAGGTAAGTGGTCAGGTGGCAGAATGCAAGATAGGTAAGGTGGTGATGGTGGTGGGTGGGGGAGAAGGGGGGGGGGCACGGGGGAGAGGTACGGATGAGGTCAGGTATAAGGGGGTTGAGTTGGAGTCGTGGGAGGAGAAAGGATGTCAGCTGTAACCCAGGATTAGATCCATTTTTTTTTCAGTTCATCCATTCCGGAATACCTATCTAAGTATATGTCACAATCCTTCAAAGTCCCAGGGCGGGATTCTCCGAGCCGAAATCGCGATCGGCGCAGGAGTGGAGAATGGGCGTTGACGCCGAAATACGCTGCGATGCCGCTCCCGCGATTCTCTGGTCCCATGCTACCGGGAAGGCGGTGGCTGCTGCTGGTACAACACTCACTCAAGTTGCTGGACCCAGGCCTGAAGTGAGTGAAGCTGAGAGGGGGATTATGGAGTAGCAGTCACAGGGGAAGGCTGTTGGCAGCAAAGGTAGGAGGCAGGTCCAAGCAGGTCCCATTTCCAGATGACGGGTCCCTTGATCATTGTTATAACCTGCCTGCTTGCCACTGGCTGGGGACTAATGGCAATCCCACAATCCTTAGGGAGTATGAGCTTCCCCAATGAGGGGGGCAGAGAAATCATTAGCAGATTGATGCACGATCAATTGCACAAAGACTAAAGTTGGGTACAACTGTGGCTTTATTACAGTCAGATGCGTGGCCTCCTGCTGCACTGGCTAAATGGCAGGGCACTGGAGGTCATGCATATTTATACAGTTCTCCCTGGGCGGAGCCAGCTGGCAGGAGCTACCGGCGAACCTGTAGCGCAGGTCCTACCTTACATCTCCTATTACAGTGGTTCACCACACAGATTCCCTGCATAAATAAAGCTGGCCAGTATGGAACCAGCTAGAGAGGAGTGAGCAGCAAGGCAGTTACTGCTGCTGTTGTATATATATGTTATTGTAAATAAATATTATTTCTTTCTGTTCTACAAACTCGTGCTGGATTCTTTGTGGCCTCACAAAAATCAGGCACTGAATGCCTTTGAGCAAAAGGCCCCTCATCCCCAGGAGCCTGCAAGCAACCCCATAGGTTTGCTTATTGTGCTCCCTGCATGGCAAGCCCCCTCACGTGCCACTGAGTTAATACCCAGAGGTAGCAGCCTGAGGCCCTCAACTGAGCATTAATTGGCCATTCAAGGGTCTCAACTGGCAACAGAGCAGCAAGGCCAAAGCCAACAATTTAATCGGGGTTGATGCTGGGAAGATGGCAGGGTCCTGACCAACCACCCTTTCAACTGATTAAATATTCCTCCACCATCAGACCTGCCGGGGCGGGGGAAGGGCTTAAGATTCCGCCCTACAATTCTGTGTGTTTAAAGCCCCCAGCCCCAAGCTAAAAACACTTGGGTTTGGGGGGGGGGGGGGCGCAATCTTTAACCATCCCACCAGGGTGGAAATCTGATGCAGCTGATCGCCTACATGCCAGTGAGGAAAAGTTAAAATGAAAACCAGGGAAGTCCTATAACAGGAGGGCGATCCGCTCAATTTACTGCCCATGCAGTGATTGGGGAAAGTTAACCACGCTGAGTGGAAACCAGGCACTTGTTCAGAGGGAAAGAAGGAAAATCAAACAGAAGCCTTCCACTGCAATGTTCTTCCACACTTCCTTGTGGCTTCACAGACCATAATTGCCGGAAACTTTGAAGTATGTCACAGGTCTGTCCGCCCAACCAAGATTGGTGCAACATGTGTAGCATCCAAGTAATGGGGAAGCTTAGAATGTTATACCCTCAACTTCCACAATTAACACATCTACACAGATTTTTGACCTGGTTATCGTGTAATGCAGTTATATTAGTATCTTTAAGACTTTGCATTTACAAACCAAATATCAGCTCAATGTGGCCCTATAAGCCAACTGCAGAATAATATTAATGGCGTTCTACTGATAGTTACTTGAAATAGCTGGAGGGCGTTGGAAGATAACAAAACATTTCAAAGAGAGACATATGCCTAACAGGAAGTACCGTAGTTGATGGTCGTAGCTTAAATATTTTAATATTTGTTAAAGACACATCTATTAAAAATTAGTTTATTGCAACCACTAGACAGCTGTCTGCAATTCAAAGTGATTCATGAACCGTTGCAAAAATTACAATGTTGAAATAAGCTTAAAATATAAACCAGTTTTTGTACTAAAGACAAATTCACAGAGGTGCCTTGTATGGTATTGGCCTGCACAATGAGCACTGAGAACGTAAATGTATGTATAGGCCCAAGATCAAATTTGTCAAGGTGAAGTATAACAAGAGCTATGTAGAATATAAGGCCTGTGCAGAATACAAATTGTGCCGGAATCTCACATTTCTTTACTCTGTTAAATTTAAATCTAACAATATAGTGTTGAAAATAATTCCAGAGGGTCCCCGGCTTAAATTCCAATCCCTGCTGAAACGGGATCACTGCAATTTTACTGCACAAAGCTCATCAGTTTTCAGCTGAGCCATTAACTGAGCTATGGCAAGAAAACAGTCTATTGCACATCTGAGGGTGTGTGGAGGGGAGGTGCGGCGAGGGGCAAGAGAAACCCATTGTTGTCCGTACTTTATGGCAGTAATGACAACCACCACAGAGGCGTTCAAATGTCCCACTCTCCCAGCAGAAAGAGACATTGAAGCAGTGGAGGCAACGGAGGAGAATCTGCATAAAACCATGGGGAACAGTCACTCTAAAGAATAATTGTGATCCAAACATCCTAAACCCAGAAATTTAAAAACAACAGGGCTGGGCGTTTCTTTGTGCACCAGCTCTTTTAAAATAGGCAGGTCGATCCTCAACTCGAAATAGCAGGCAGAGAGAAGTTAGAACAAATCAAACACTGGTCTGCCAGTGTTATGGGCGAGGCGTTTTCAGAACCCGAAAATATATTATGGAGTTCAACCAACCTCTCCCTTTAATGTATTTGTTGCTTTTCCTATCACACAGCTTTTCCCCTAGGTGTGGGATTACAATTATGGACATGTGGGTTTTTAAACACAAAACACTGTTTATTCCATGAACTCAACTTAACATCTGAAATGAACATTGGATCTCTTAACACCCCTTACTTCAAAGATAACTCAGAAAATATTGCTACAGTAAATAACTCCTTAAATTGTTCCTTCAAACTTCCAAGAGACTTAACACCTTTAAACAGTATCACATCAAGTTAAAGGATATATATATTTTCTGTAGAATGGCAGAGATATGTTAGCTTGGTTGACTTCAGCTCCAGCACCTTGCTTTCTTTCTGCAGCTCTCCGGACACACAGACACACACAAACTGCTTTTTCCAACTGCAAAACTAAACTGCAAAATGGCTGACCTGACCTCAGCTCCACCCACTCTCTGACATCACTGTTTTCTAAAAGGTACATTGCTTAAACATCCATGTCTTAAAGGTACCCTCACATGACAGCCAGTATCACCCAACAGCAAATTCTAGACAGTTATCCTATCCCCTCTCTCCTTACCCTTTCTCCCCTTTGTACCCCCCTTCCCCCCCTACGTCTGTCACACCTTACCCTCTGATTTTAGTGTCTCTGCTGTTTGGCCTTTCACACCTTTTATTCTCTCTGGGACTGCCATTAGCACTTTTTACCCTGGGTTTCTGTGGCTATGACTTATCTTTCATTCCCTCACCCCATAGTATAAATATCTCCCACTTACTATGCCTTTTAGCTTTTGACACAGGGTCATCTGGACTCTAAATGTTAGCTCTTTTCTCTCCCTACAGATGCTGCTAGACCTGCTGAGATTTTCCAGCAGTTTCCCTTTTGGTTTCAGATTCCAGTATCGCAGTAATTTGCTTTTATATTGAGGCTTGACAGTGGGTGGGCAATCCGCTCTGGCGATTTACAGCCCATGCATTCTGCACAAGTAGCTAGTTACATTTCTGACTAGTTAACCAGTATTAAATAAACAACCAACGAGCACGTTGTGAATCAACTATGGATTACACATCCCTCTCCAACCCCGGATAGTGACACCCAGCTCCAGGGTCCCAGGTTTGATTCCGGCTTGGGTCACTGTCTGTGCGGAGTCTACACATCCTCCCCGTGTGTGCGTGGGTTTCCTCCGGGTGCTCCGGTTTCCTCCCACAGTCCAAAGATGTGCGGGTTAGGTGGATTGGCCATGATAAATTGCCCTTAGTGTCCAAAATTGCCCTTAGTGTTGGGTGGGGTTACTGGGTTATGGGGATAGGGTGGAGGTGTTGACCTTGGGTAGGGTGCTCTTTCCAAGAGCCGGTGCAGACTCGATGGGCCGAATGGCCTCCTTCTGCACTGTAAATTCTATGATAATCTACTCTGGCACTGCCATCCAGGTGGCACTGCCAGGGTGCTAGGCTGACAGTACCAAGGTGCCCGGGTGCCAGAGGAGAGCAGGGTGCAATCCTGCCCTGTCGTCGACCACCTGTGTGTCTCCAATGGTCTGGGAGACCCCTCTTCCCCCCCCCCCCCCAGGTGCCATTTCAACTAGTCCACATTTGAGTGGACCAGTAATAAACGGCACCCTGGCGAGGTCTCCTGGACTTGGCCGTTGAGTCCTGGGTGCCAGGTGAATCTGGCTAATGTATATTTAAATGAGCTATTAAATATGTTGATCTGGATCGCGCCCAGTGAGGGCGATTTCCAAAATCGGGACGTCTCGCAAGATTCCGCTGAATCTCGCGAGCCATTTGGAGCGTCGCGAATCTCATGTGGAGACCTCTCACAAGATTGAACTGCCTCTTCCTGATGCCAAATTGGTCATTACGAGGTCGCTGAATTGTGCACTAGATTTATTTAACTACCTGAGGTCTTTGGTTGAGTGCCATAAACTACAGTCACCAGGTTTGTAACTTTAAAGCACAAGTAACCTTTTATTACGAACAGTATCTTGAATTAAACAGTCAGAAAATGTAGCTGGCTATCTACTACCCATTTTCCAACCCCACCCCCCACCCCTTTTCTAACTCGCCACATTCTTTATACACACACGCACACATAGATAAACAACATTGCGGAGAAAGGGTGGTGGAAAGGGAAAGAAAATATTAATAAAATAAACGGATAGGGAGCTTTGATTCACAGGGATGGCTTCAGTCAAGTTCAGGCTTCCGGTTTGGTACTTCCTTTCTTCCAGGCTTGATATGATCTTCTCAGGCAAGGTTGTCTATCTTCCCTGCAGACTCAGCATCATTTCAGCTTCACAGCAAAGGACAGATCAGTTCTTGTCCTTCAGCCCCTGAAGAGCAACAAGCTTTTGGTTTTGATACATTTAAAAGATCATCAGCTCCCACTTACAGACAGCAGGCGGCAGAGAGAGAAAGCATCTCCCTTCACTTCTGAGGTCTGATCACTTCTGGAAGGTTCTCTCACAAACATCACCCAGTAGGAATCAATCACTGACTGTTGTCATGCAGAACACTGACCCTGGCCAACCCATTGGTTGTCAGTTGATTCCCTCCAAAACCTGTTCCTCCCATCTACTTGACCCCGATGAGTCTCACTTCTCCTTCTCCCAAACACAAAGCCTGAGAATACAGCATCTTGGCAAGCTGGCTGTTTTAAACTTTAAGCCTTTTGCTTTCCTCTCTCTACTTAAAGGCACATCCCAATTATTGATCCACTGATCAAAACAATAAAAGGAAATAAAAGAAAAGGGAACAAAGGAAATAGCCAGGAAGGACTGTTACACAAGTTAGTACAACACTGTACATTTTGTAAAGCATTTGATGAAATCTCACACAGGAGGCTTGTTAAGAAGATGGAAGCTCGTGCACTAAAGGGGAAATCGCAGAAGAGATGTGGGCCAGGATTTTATGGCCCCACCATAGAATATCTCTTCCCCCAGCCGGCCATTGAAATTGCTGTTTACTTCAGTGAGACCATAATATCCCACTGGGCAGGAGTCACCGTAAAATCCTGACCATGGCATTTGATCAGAGACAGAAAGCAGGGAGAGATGGTGTATGGGTGGTTTTCATGCTGAGAATTGTTTTGCAAAGGTGTTTGTTCCCCTAGGGTCAGTTTTGGTTCCATTACTCTTTTTCACTTTTTACAACTGACTGTGGCCTGAAATTACGCAGAAACAGGTGCCACGCCTTCGAAAAAATGGCACAGGAACCACAAACCAGCACCCGTATCTGACACCCACCACTTTTGGTAGGGACGGGGGAGAAACAGGGGCAAGACATATTTCATACAGCAGCCATTCACAGAAACAGTGGCACATTTAAAAGCACAGCTCCCTTGACTCATAAATAATTTTCATCATCTGGACCTCTGAAACACAAACTATAGGTTTTATGGATTTGCGAAAACTGTCTCAATCGGCCAGAGATATTCGGAGAACCCAGAAACCCATCTGGTGGTTTCCCTTTGTGATTGTTTAGCAGAGACATGAATGTGCGTAAAAGGTGGATAAACTCCGTGAAACTGTCAAGTCATTTAAACACCCTGCTATTTGAATTGGGGGGGGGGGGGGGGTGGAGTGGTGTCCCGATTGAAAATCAAACAATGCTTTCAATAGATGTTTGTTGGCATAAATCTGAGCATTGGCATTATAGCATTAATACAGTGGGAGTGCTTCCACAGCCTAATCATGTCCACAGTGGGTGGCCTGTAACTTAACAGTTTAATTAAAAACTCCAAGTAATTATAAAGGGACTGGCTACCTTTGATATGTGAATATGAATAAAAAATTTGTTCTTATTGTGGATTGAGTACTTGAAGGGATTTGCGATTTTAATAAATGAGAATTTTTTTTTAATATACTGAAGTCTGTAATGCATGCTGAGAATTTTACCTTACTTCAGTTCAGCATGGCTTCCGGGGTCATACTATGGTGGATGCTGAGAATTGGCATGGAGTGTGTAAGGGAAAAGGATGGTGGGTGGGGACATAGTTTGGCACTAAGTTGACAGACACAACTCCAGTCGAAGTGTGGACACCGCTAGAACATCGCAAATATGCCAATCTGTACCCAGGAAACTCCAACAGGCAGAAATATGACAGTGACCAGATATTCTGTTTTCATGATAATTGTTGAAATAAATATTATCCAGAACACTGGCAAAAAACCTCTCTGCTCATCTTCTAAATAGTGGCATGGGATATTTTACGCCCACCAGAGAGCCAAGATGGAGCCTTGGTATAGAAATTCACAGTTTTCTACAATGCCTACTCTGTCTCATTACTAATCGATTGATGAAGACCAAAATTTACCTATTGCCTCCTATGATGCAGTTTCATGATTGGAACTCCATCGGTGGAGAGTAATTTGCGCAAACTTGCATCTGGACCTATTCTTTTCTTCGATACTTTACATAGCTCCACATTTTAGTTAAAGAAAGGTTTGCATTCACATAGCACCATTTACATTCTCAAGACTTCCCAAAGCTCTTTACAATCGTGAAGAAATGTTGTAGTTGCCTTCACACTATTTACTGTAGGATGTAAGATGAGTCATTCCTTCTCTCTTTGCTCAAAGCTCAGTATGAACGTAACTTCTCACACCATTGTAATCCATTGGCAATCCTAGAGAATTCATCCTGACTTTGTTTCCCCAGGGTACAACCCTCTTGGGAGAGTAACTCACTTTTCTTCAAAGTTTACACGCACTAATTGAAAACATTTCAAATTCCTTTCAACGGTCCTGAAATTAATTACTAGTTTCGTGAATTTGCATAATTAATATCCAAATGTGCAATAAACTCGGAAAAATCAATCCACAGTGTTTAAACCTAAAAAAGACAATATATAAAACGAGAGCAAAAAACCCCCCAGCAAATATAAAAATGTCCAACACCGAGTTATCTAGATTTAAGGACGTTCTAATATTTAGGTAACAAACACAGATTCTGTCAGGGATTTTGCCATGGCACCGATAGCGTTTTCATGAGGTTAAGGGGAAAACTTTCTATGAGGTAGATGAATGATTATTCATATTTTCTAATTCATTGCAGCCCACTTTTAAACTACCATAAGAATAGAAAAGAGAAGACCAAGCAAGACCTGATAGAGGTCTTTAAGATAATGAAGGGTTTTGATAGGATATATACAGAGAAGACATTTCCATTTGTAGCAAGACAATGTTATATTTAATGATCCTGTGGTTAGCACTGTTGCTTCACAGCGCTATGGTCCCAGGTTCGATTCCCAGCTTGGGTCACTGTCTGTGCAGAGTCTGCACGTTCTCCCCGTGTCTGTGTGGGTTTCCTCCAGGTGCTCTGGTTTCCTCCCACAAGTCCCGAAAGACATACTTGTTAGGTGAATTGGACATTCTGAATTCTCCCTCAGTGTACCCCCCAAACAGGCACCGGAGTGTGGTGACTAAGGGATTCTCACAGTAACTTCATTGCAGTGTTCATGTAAGCCTATTTGTGACACTAATAAAGATTATTATTATTATTATTAATTATCAGGATCCCTATTTAATACCAGGTTGGATCTCCGGTCTCCCAGCCGCGTGTTTCACAGCGGCACGCCCTTCACTTGAGGCGGGGTTCTCTCTTCACGCTGATTGTCAATGGGATTTCCCATGGAAGCCACCCCATGGTGCCAGGAAATCCGCAGGCGGGGGCGCGCTGCCGTCGGGAACAGAGAATCCCGACCGTCAGAGAATTGCATCCACTGTAATTCCATAAGATTTTTAACATGGAATGTTAAAGTAAAAGCTGAAAACACAGCAGGTTAGTCAGCATTGTGGAGAGGCCACATTTTGGGAGACAACAAATACATTAATTCACGAGTTCACCAGAGCAGTGTGAAAACTTGAATTTAGCTTTTAAAATCTAACATTGCAAGGAAAAACAGCAGTCAAGTGCCACGACCAGCTAAATGCCTTTGGCATAGGAAGGATTGAGAGGCCCGCCAGGATGCCAATGTGGAATTTGTATCACTTTGATAGGTCAGGGGAAAGATTTCTGCAATATGGTCCAGCACATTTGTCCTGCAGAGTTGCAATCCAAAAAAGGCCAGGCTACGGAGCTGGTCCTAGCTGCTTGCAGTACAAAATTGAGGAAACCTCGGGACAAATCCTCAGTGAATTACTGGAAGGAACATCAGAACACAACTTATCTAATCTGTTTTCTAATCTGTTAACATCCTTTCTCACAACCTCCATAACTCCAAACCCAAGCTCAGATCAATGACAAATCCTCCAATCCAGTAACAAGAAGAGGAAGTTAAGAAAGCAGCAGAGGTAATTGATTGAACAGCCTCAATCTTAATGACAAAGATGACCCTGTGCTCCTCGCGCTTGGTGGAAGGGACAGTGAGGGAGGAACAAACGTGAAGGATTGAAGGGGAAAATGAGTATTTGAAAAGAAAACCAGAGGCTTTACAAGAATGGGTTTTCAAAAAAAAAAATGATACAATTTCTAATTCTTCTTTTTCTGGCTGTGTTTTTTTTTTAAACAATAAACTGTATTCCTATTAAGAAAATGGAGTTCTGTCGGCCACTAACGTTTTTTTTGTAATGAACAACCAGGCCGTACTTTATTGTAGATATTCAGCTGTAATAACAAAAAGAAACTACTAAAAGGTCAAATTGTGATCCATAAGGTGCAGAATGCAAATCTCTGCAACGAGTACAGTACAAGTGAGGTATAATCCCTTATAGACTGCTGCAGCATGTGATGACGCACTTAGTTTAGTTTCAATACATCTTGTATCCACTCCCATTCTGCCACAGGTGCTTTAAAATCACACTTTTTACAACACAGCAAACACCTGCAAACACGCACTTTTTCACTTCTTCCTTGAATAAGTCACAGTTATCATTCTACTACAAAATACCGACAAAACAGGGTTTATGCTGCTGCTGACCCGCTGTTGCAATGACATTCGAGTGCATGAAAGTCATGTGCTTTACAGTGAGTGAGGGATTGCAGGCACACAATAGATGGCAAGTTAATCACCTTTTACAGGAATAAACTTTGCAGTTATAACACCAACAAGTCCCAAACCGCGAAGAAAATCAATCTTTTTTTCCCTATTAAGCATATAGATTTTTCGTTTGAAATGATGTATAGCACGGTACCGAGTGCAATGCTTAAGTCGTGTCCCGTGTATACAATGGCGACAACAAAGGAATTGCGTTTTGTGCCTCGTCAAAGACAGGGAGGAAACAAATTACAGCACTGATGAGGACTTTAAAGGAAATGGAGATGCCAGCCAGTAACAATATGCAAACTTGCATTCCATCCAAGTGGGATAAAAAGGAACCCCCTCCCTCGGGAGTGGCGTGTTCTGCAGTGGTAGCGAGCAGCTCACCAGCAGTCGGCGATGGGATCTGTGGTGTTCCTTGTGGTTCTAATCCGAGGATGGTTGGCATAGTGTTCACAAAGACCACAACTAGCTCTTATATTGAACAAAGCTAAAGATTTATTTACACTACTAAATTGGATTTGACACTTACCCCTATATAATAAACAGTTGACAATAAACATACAATCTACACTCATCCACTACTAATCTCTACACTATTACAATAACTATGATCTGCTCTCACTCACACTATCTTTCCTGCAGTTTGTCTTCTAGCCTTCTCCTCAACCTCTCACCCATTGATGCCTTACATAGTTCTGCATCTAACTCCCTCTAGTGGTTGATTTTGACATAACATTAACCCTTACAGTTCTGTACATTTATCATAATGTCACAGGGGCCGGGATTCTCTAACCCCACGCCGGGTCGGAGAAACCCCGGGCGGACATGAGAATCACACCCCGCATGGCCCGACGCCGGCTTACCTATTCTCCAGCGCCGATTCTCGAGCGCCCGTGGGATCGCCGCTGCGATGGTCATGGGCCGATTAAAAGCGCCCCCCCCCCCCCCCCGGCGATTCTCCAGGCCTCGACGGGTCGAGTGGCCGCCGAGTTCAGCCGAGTCCCGCTGGCGTGGTAGATTATTCAGGACCCACACGGCGGGACCTGGAAGGTGTGTTTGCAGGGACCGTCCTGGAGGGGGGCGGGGGGGGATCCGACCCCGGGGGAGGCCCCACGGTGGCCTGGCCCGCAATCTGGGCCTACCAATCGGCAGGCAGGCTGGGCTGGTTCCATGGGGCCATGTTCCTCCGCGCCGGGCCCCTGTAGGGCTCCCCCATATTGCCCGGGGGCCGGCGCGGAGATGGGAACCCAGGCGCATGTGCGGAATCACGCCGGCCGTAGCGCGCATGCGCGAACTCGCACCGGACGTTCCACGCTGACTGGAGCTGCGGGGGCCATACCGGCGCCGACCTAGCCCGTTCGGAAGGTGAGCATTGCCATTGGAGTGGTTGGCACCGCTTTTCACGCCGGTGTCAGAATGTGGCCGTGGGATTGGAGAATCCCGGCCAGGATCTTCTAGTCCAGCCGTTGTCAAGGGGGGTTTCCTGTTGAATGAACCCCTCGTCGCTGGGTAAGGGTACGCCGTCGGCGCGGCTTCCGGATCCCGCCAGCGTGAATGGCTAGAAAATCCCAGCCCCCCCCATCCCCCATCTCTTGTTGGCTTTTACACTTTCCTGAGGCTGCAAAATGCAATTACCTGTTCAAAACGAACAATGGCCCGTGACTTCCTCAGAGTGACACCCTTCTGCGGATTGCCACTCTTGATGGACTTACCCTCCCTGAAACTCCAAAGCCTTTGTCTCACCGAACCCACCTCAGTCAGGCTGGGTGAGACAGGAGCAGTGAAGCACACCACCAGATGCATCGGCGTGCAGTAACTGAGGCGCAGAGAGGTAAGAAATGCCCCTTTTTACGGAACTGGGTTGGATTGGGCGGGCGGAGTGATGTGGTGTCGGGCAGTATGGTGAGTCCCCTGGAGGTTGTGTTTGCGTGGTGTGTCCCGTGCAAGGCTGGATGTGGGTCTTTGAAACGGTTACTTTGGATTTAGAAGTGGTTTTTTTCCGCTAACTCTTTCAGAGTAACTATCAGGGTAGAATTGGCAGAACCATCCAAAGGTAGCGATCTAAATTGCTTCTGTCAGATGGTTCCCAGCCCCAGCACAATTGTCCAGAGGAAGTTAGCACTTCTGGACAATTGCCAGGTAAACCCTTAGGTGGGAACCTCCTAGAGGGATTCCCCAGTGCATCATTGGGGTTGCACCCTAAATGGACACTGGGGAACCAGGAAGTTATGGGCCAAAGATGATAGGAGATCTGGATTAATCAAATTCCTGTGAAATATAGACAATAAGTCTTTAAGAACTGTTTACATAGCCAGAGAGATCGGAGATCAGAATACTGAAAGGTTGCAAAGAAGCTGTTTTCACTCTCTCTGTCCTCCAAATGTACTGCACCCAGATTTGCAAAGTAACTATCTTGAGAAGTGAAATCCATCAGAAACCAAGATATTTTGGGAAAACCCATGGAAATCTGCTCCATACATCTACACCCAGGAAGACAATTGGACAAAATGGTCCCAAGGTGGAATCACTGCACAGAGACCAGCCAAAGGACAGCTAACCGTATACTCCTTTGTTTATCTTTTTCATAGACTATTCTTTTTTAAATGTTTAAGCCTATCCTCCTATTCTATCATTTACACGAGTGCATATATACGAGTGCGTATACGAGCAAATGGTGGCTACGATTTACCTTTTTTCTCAAGTCAGGAAATAATTTTGATGAACTTACCTTGCTCTTTGTTTCAAGCAGACAACGAGCCTGACTAATAATGTTCTAATCTGGAAGAGTGAAGAGTGGGACTCCTGCAGTATTGACAAAGCAAAGTTGAGGAGATCCACTGTTGCTGAACTATCGTGGCAAATGGAGTGTCATGGAGACATTATTGATAAGTCCATGTAAGTGGATAGAAACTGGTCAAGGATGTGAAAGAAGATTGGCAAGACAACAGGAGAGAAAATTAGTTCAATTCCCCGCTGGGACACTGTCTGTACGGAGTCTGCACGTTCTCCCCGTGTCTGCGTGGGTTTCCTCCAGGTGCTCCGGTTTCCTCTCACAGTCCAAAGATGTGCAGGTTAGGTGGATTGGCCATGATAAATTGCCCTTAGTGACCAAAAAAGGTTAGGAAGGATTATTGGGTTACGGGATGGGGTGGAAGTAACAGCCTCCCGAACAGGCGCCGGAATGTGGCGACTAGGGGATTTTCACAGTAACTTAATTTGAAGCCTACTTGTGACAATAAGCGATTTTCATTTCATTTTCATTTCATTTCAAGTGAGGGCTTAAGTGGGTCGGTGCAGACTCGATGGGCCGAATGGCCTGCTTCTGCGCTGTATGTTCTGTGTTCTAAAATACATAATTATATCTGTTCAGACTCAAAGCAGAACCACACACAAAGCTGATAATGAGGGGCATTGATGATATTGCGAAACAATGTGGCTGAAATGTTCTTGGTTGAGAATACCTACAGTGACTTTAGTGCTATCTATCTAGTCCAGGAGAACGCTGCACAGTTTGACACTGAACTTGTGTGTTATGAGTCATAGTTGCAGGTTTGGCATTTAAGAACTCGTCTGGGAATATGCAATTGTTCCGATTGCTGGATATTCAAGCATGGAAAGGTTATTTTAAAAGATTCCATATTATAACATAAATGCAGAGATAAAAATCTTCCCAAAGGATCATTCAAACTCCACATTGTATTTCATGAAACTGGCATAGCAAAAGGGCAACAAAATAATGGCTTGTTACGTCTGGCTGTACCTCACTTGAAAGCCGGCTTAAGAATGCAGAATAAAATCTACAAACATTACATCAATAACCAGCTGACATATTTTCACAGAACAAAACATCATCAACTGGAAGTGATCCAAGGATGCACATTTTGGAATGGAAATTGTTTCTCAGTTAAAAAAGTCATAGATCACAACCACAGTTAAACACCTCATCCGCTTTGCATTTTAGATATGGTTAACACAGCACTTACAGTGGAGATAAAGCTAAGTTGACAGCATATACTGAATTTTCGATCACATGCTGGAGATGCATTACTTTTGTTTTATATTATCCTGTAGATGGTCAACACAAAGTAATTGTAAGATACTATTGTGCCATGCTATTATTTTGAGTATTTCTTGGGAAAATCCAATGTATTAACCATATGAATGGTGAGAGCCACCAGAATATAAGCAATGCCTGTGAATTGGAAGTATTCTCTTCAGTGGGCATTAATTATATGGAGCTTTGGTGTTCTTCCATAGAATCCACAAAATCCCTGCAGTGCAGAAGGAGGTTATTCGGCCCATCGAGTCTGCACCGGCCTTCCAAAAGAGCACCCCACCCAGGCCCAGTCGTCCCCGCATCCTATCCCTGTAACCCCATCTACCCTACACATCTTTGGACACTAAGTGGCAATTTAGCATGGCCAATGCACCTAACCTGCGCATCTTTGGACCATGGGAGGAAACCGGAGCATTCAGAGGAAACTCAGGTAGACATGGGGAGAATGTGCAAACTCCACTCATACAGTCACCCGAGGCCAGAATCAAATCTGGACCCTTGGTGCTGTGATTCAGCAGTGCTAACCACTGTGTATCCTGCCACCCTATTGATTAATAAACGTTTCTTTTTTGGATATCCTCACTGCCTTGAAGGGGTTGACTAATGCCAACTACGATGAAAATGAGATCATAAAATCATAAGAAATAGAAGCAGGAATAGGCCATTCAGTCCAGCAAGCCTATGATCATGGCTGATCTGACAGTGGCCTGAAGTCCACTTTCCTGCCTGGAGCCATAACCCTTAACTCCCTTGCCAAAAAAAAAATCAAGTTCAGTTTTGAATATATTCAACGGCCCAGTCCCCATCATTGACTGTGGAAGAGAATTCTAATGACCAGCTACACTCTAAAAGAAATTCCCCCTTATCCCCATCTTAAATGGGAGACCTCTTATTTTTTAAACTGTGACCCCCATCCCGTGTTCTAGATTACCCTACAAGAGGAAGCATCCACTCAACATGTACCTTATCAAGTCCACTCAGAATCTTTTCAATAAGATCACCTCTCATTTTTCTAAACTTCAACGAGTGACTTGATCTTTCTCCATAAAACAGCCTTCATCCCAGGGAATCAGCCTTTTGAATCTTCTCTGAGCATCTTCCAATGCAAGTGTATCCTCCCTCAAGAAAGGACACCGAAACTGTACACAATACTTCAAGTGCGATCTCACCAATACCTTGTACAGCTGCAGCAAGACTTCCCTACTTTCGTATTCTGTTTTTCTCTTCTTCCTGCCAAAGTGGGCAACCTCACATTTTCCTGCATTATACACCATCTGCCATTATTTTGCACTCACTTAGCCTATCGCGATCCCCTTGTAGACTCTTTGCATTCTCCTCACTGCTTGTTCCCTGACCTATCTTTCCACTGTGTCAGATGTGAGAGCTTTTCATGTTTTTAAAGTCTGCATTGAGCATTTTTGGTGAGATTACAAAGGGAGATAATCGTTGATTATCGGAGATAATCGTCTAGGAGATCTTGGTGTACAGGTCCACAAGTCACTGAAAGGTGCAACACAGGTGGAGAAGGTAGTCAAGAAGGCATAAGGCATGCTTGCCTTCATTGGCCGGGGCATTGAGTATAAAAATTGGTAAGTCATGTTGCAGCTGTATAGAACCTGAGTTAGGCCACACTTGGGAGTATAGTGTTCATTTCTGGTCACCACACTACCAGAGGGATGTGGAGGATTTAGAAAGGATGCAAAAGAGTTTTACCAGGATGTTGCCTGGTATGGAGGGCATTAGCTATGAGAAGAGGTTGAATAAACTCGGTTTGTTCTCACTGGAACGAAGGAGGTTGAGGGGCAACCTGATGGAGGTCTACAAAATTATGAGGGGCATAGACAGAGTGGATAGTCAGAGACTTTTTCCCAGGGTAGAGGGGTCAATTACTAGGGGGCATAGGTTTAAGGTGCGAGGGGTAAGGTTTAGACGAGATGTACGAGATACATTTATTTTTACACAGAGGGTAGTGGGTGCCTGGAACTCGCTGCCGGAGGAGGTGGTGGAAGCTGGGACGATAGTGACGTTTAAGGGACAACTTGACAAATACATGAATAGGATGGGAATAGAGGGATACGGACCCCGGAAGTGTAGCTAGTTTAGACGGGCATCATGGACAGCGCAGGCTTGGAGGACCAAAGGGCCTGTTCCTGTGCTTTCCTTTGTTCTTTGATTTTTGCAGGGGCAATGTAACCTTTTGTCACAAGACACAACAAGGTGGTGTGCTTTTGGATTGCAGGTGGTATAGTTAATGGGGTTGGGGAGGCGGGGGGGGGGGGGGGGGGGGGGGGGGGGAGAGAGCAGGTTTGTCTGTTGATTATGGATCACCAAGCTGGACAGACAGGGTTTGGTTTGCTCTTAAACGACTCTCTATCTAATAATAATCATCTTTCTTGTCACAAGTAGGCTTACATTAACAGTGCAAATGAAGTTACCTTGAAAAGTCCCTGGTTGCCACATTTCATGCGCCTGTTCAAGTATACAGAGGGAGAACTCAGAATGTCCAATTTACCTAACAGCACATCTTTTGGGACTTGTGGGAGGAATCCAGAGCACCCGGAGGAAACCCACGCACACACAGGGAAAACGTGCAGACTCCACACAGACAGTGACCCAAGCAGGGAATCGAACCTGGGACTCTGGAGCTGTGAAGCAACAGTGCTAACCACTGTGCTACCATGTCGCCCATCTATCTAAAAGGCTTTGTACAAATTTAAGCAAGTGGAAACCATTGTTGTTGACTTTATCCATGTTTGGTATTCAACATATGACTGTTTGCTTAATTGGAATATATATTTTTAAAATATATATATAGGGAGGGTTAGAAAACAAGTAAAATGTTACAATTGTTAAATGTAAGCTATTTTCATGTTGCTAATCTGTTTAATTCTATGTTTAAATTAAAGTTTGTTTTACCATAAAAACTGTCTACTTGTCACTGTAATCACTCTTGTTGTGCAGTAACATTTCCTCACAAGTTTCCAAAATAAAAAATTGGGTTCGCATCCGGAATCCCGTGATAAATTGCAGCATGGAACAGTAAACTGCCCAGCTTTATTCTAATTCAAACTGGACAGATCGACTCTGATTGATCAAGGCATTGCCATGTGGAATGAATCAATGAATGACTGTTCCTTAAGCTTTTATTTAGTTGAAAAAGACACATTGTGGACATGTTCCTTCTGTCCGTAAAGGACAGGGCCCTGTGTGTGAATATTTGTATCTTCCAGCATGACAAATTCTAGAATGTATATAATTCCCTGTTTCAAACCTCAGGGCAATGCCGTGACCAAGAGTCGACCTGCCCAGTTTGAATCTGAACAAAGCTGGGCAATTAACTGTTCCATGCTGCAGTCTCTAAGGCAACACTTCTATCAATCACAGTCGACTTGCAAACTAACCAGCACTCTCTTCTCATGCGGTATAAATTGTTTTTCTCCTGTTACTGTTGGTAGTTTCTCACGAGCTATCCTGATGAGTGCAAGATAAAAAACTTTGATGATGTTTCTTTTTTCAGCAATACTCATGTTCTGTACTTGCATTTATGAGAGGCAAGCTTTGGTTCAATGAAGAATGGTCAACCGGGATGAGTTCCTCAGTTAGATGTGGACAGCCTACTGACAAACCTCCAGTGTGGCTCCATCGTGGCTCCATTGTGGTGCCAATGCAACTCCCACTTCCATCATTCTTTCAATTACATGTTTTTGTTGTTGAAATCCTGTATTCTGACGCGTCGTTATTCAAGATCCGACCCACTATGGTCATGTCGTCAGCAAATTGTAGATGGAGTTGGAACCAAATTTTGCCACCCAGTCGTGTGTGTATAGTAGGAGGCTAAGTACACCCTTCTCCCCTACTGAAGTCTCTGACTTTATAAATTCTGATGGCCGAGAGGATTGACTATTCTGCCCAATCTTGTTCTGTCACATTTGGAGAAACGGTAGTCTCAGTTGCTTTGGGTTGACATTGTAAGTTTGCCATAGAAATTGTAGTATTTTATGTATGGGAACTTGGCGGTCTCCATTTGATTCGCTTTATGCGCTCCATCAAGTTACTTTTCACTTCATCTCTTTGTTCGGACATCAGGGGTTAGTCCCATTCCTTCCAGAGGGAATGTTCACTGCATTCATTCCTAGAATGGGGCAGCACAGTAGCATAGTGTTCAGCACTATGTCTTCACAGCGCCAGGGTCCCAGGTTCCATTCCCGCTTGGGTCACTGTCTGTGCAGAGTCTGCACGTTCTCCCCGTGTCTGCGTGCGTTTCCTCAGGGTGCTCCGGTTTCCTCCCACAGTCCAAAGATGTGCAGGTTGGGTGGATTGGCCATGCTAAATTGCCCTTAGGTTAGATGGGTTGCTGGGTTACGGGGATAGGGTGGAGGTGTGGGCTTAAGTAGGGTGCTCTTTTCAAGAGCCGGTGCAGACTCGATGGGCCGAATGGCCTCCTTTTGCACTGTAGATTCTATGATAATCTATGAATGGAATCGGATTTTCTTTTCCCGTCAGGGGCCACAGGGCAGCACGGTAGCACAGTGGTTAGCACTGTGGCTTCACAGTGTCAGGGTCCCAGTTTCGATTCCCGGCTTGGGTCACTGTCTGTGCGGAGACTGCACATTCTCCCTGTGTCTGCGTGGGTTTCCTCCGGGTGCTCCGGTTTCCTCCCACAAGTACTGAAAGACGTGCTGATAGGGTGAATTGGGCATTCTGAATTCTCCCTCCATGTACCCGAACAGGCGCCGGAATGTGGCGACTCAGGGCTTTTCTCAGTAACTTCATTGCAGTGTTAATGTAAGCCTACTTGTGACAATAAAGATTATTATATTAGTCTTTCTGGACATTGACGTTCCTAAAAATGTAACCTTCATTTTCATGGTAGCACAGTGGTTAGCACAATTGCTTCACAGCTCCAGGGTCCCAGATTTGAGTCCAGGCTGGGTCACTGTCTGTGCAAAATCTGCACGTTCTCCCCTTGTCTGCGTGGGTTTCCTCCGGGTGCTCCGGTTTCCTCCCACAGTCCAAAGATGTGCGGGTTAGGTGGATTGGCCATGATCAATTGCCCTTAGTGTCGAAAAAGGTTGGGTGTGGTTACTGGGTTAGGGGCTACAGGGATAGGGTGGAGATGTGGGCTTAGATGGGGTGCTCTTTCTATTTGCCTCTGCAGACTCGATAGGCCAAATGGCCTCCTTCTGCACTGTAAATTCTATGTAAACTTGTATCACAATTGTAGCCAAATATTTGTTTACTTTCATATCTTCCAATCCTTTTCAGGCTAATGAATCTTTTTGTTCAGCTTGGCAATTCTGATGAGTTCAATTCTCTTTGTTTCAGAGTTATCTGTGGAATATATATGCTTAACAACTTCACCTGAGCATTCCGTTCCTTCCCGAGTCTTTCTTCCATAGTCACTGACTGCTCCTTAGACTCTTTCAATTTGCTCATTAGATCCTGTCTATTTCTTTCAAAATTGCCTTTGCTGCTTTTAAAGTCATGATTTGCTCTTCCATCGTAAAATCATCAAATCACTACAGTACAGGAGGCCATTCGTCCCATCATGTCTGCACTGACCCTCTGAAAGAGCACCCTACCTAGACCCACTCCCCTGCCCTATCCCCATAACCCCACTTAACCTGCACATCTCTGGATGCTAAAGGGCAATTTAGCATGGCCAAGCCACCTAAGCTGCACATCTTTGGACTGCGGAAGGAAACCGGAGCATCTGGAGGAAACCCACGCAGACACGGGGAGAAAGTGCAAACTCCACACAGTCACCCAAAGTCAGAATTGAACCCCGGTCCCTGGCGCTGTGAGGCTAACCACTGTGTCACCGTGCTGCCATGCTGCACATCTCGGGCGGGATTCTCCCGCAATTGGCAGGATGGCCCAACGCCGGCGCAAAGAACGGCACGAACCACTCCGGCGTCGGGCCAACCGAAAGTTGCGAAATCCTCCGCACTTCCGGGGGCGAGGCCGTTGGCGCATGCACAGAACCGCCGGCCAATGTGGAGCCCTACAGAGGCCGGCACGGAAGGAAGGAGTGCCCCCACGGTACAGGCCCACCCGCAGATCGGTGGCCCCAATCGTGGGCCAGGCCACAGTGGGGGCCCGACTCTCCCCCCCCCCCCACCCCCCGAGAACTCACGGCCTACAGGCCAGGTCCCGCCGCGTGGGACCGTGTCCATTTCACGCCGGCGGGACTGGCCAGGAACTGACAGCCGCTTGGGCCCTTCGGGGCCCGGAGAATTGCCTGGGCGGGCCGCAGCCAATGGCCCCCGACCGGCGTGGCATAAGCCCCGCCCCCGCCCAAAATCAGGCGCCGGAGAATACGACAGCCGGCGTCAAGAGTGGCGGGACGGGATTCACGCCGACCCCCGCGGATTCTCCGACCCGGCGGGGGGTCGGAGAATCCCGTCCCTCATCTTTTAAAAGCTTTGATCCTATCTGAAGAATATGAATTTCATTGCTCTTTTCACAATGAAATTCTAAGTTTTCATCAAACTCAGATTTTGTCTGTGTCAGTTGGTTCTCTACACTGAACAGTTTTTCTTTGGCAGAGCCTAATTCTTCCCTTCCAGTTCACATTCTTTAATTCTTCTTCTGCTAGCTGCTTCAGAGACTCTTCACCCTCCATCATGAGAACTTCTACTTTCTCTTGCAACTGTTTAACTCTTTCTTGACACTCCAAATTCTGGATTTTCATTTCAGGCATGTCATTTTTGAGCAAGTCAATGGTTCTCAGCCTTTTCTTTTAGTGCCTTCAGCTTCGCCATCGACATTAAATTTATTTTACTTTACTTCATAATTTTGCCAAGGAAGAAACTTTGACTTGTGGGATTCTATTAGCATATGAAGGACCTTCACCAGGTTTTCCTTTATTTGCAACGCTCAATTACTCTGTCTTGTGCTTTCTGGTAATTTAACAGAGCCTCCTTGACTTTCTTCCATTCTGCTGATCAAGACAGTCTTCATTTCTTCATGCTGCTGGAGGGTCACATGCTCCTCTTGTATTTGATCTTGAAGGACGATCAACTGTTCTTCAACTGTTTATTTTCTTGTTGACCTTTTGCAAGCACACGATGTGATTCAGTGCAGTGCTTTGCTGATGCTGATAGTTTCAACACAGCTTTTTCTGAAGTAGTACTGAATTAATTCCCAACTCCTCACCTTTTTCCAGAGCTGTGTCTTGATTATTCAAAGAATGTTTCAAGGCCACAACCTTTCTGCCTGCTGTTGTGCCTGGCTGTACTCCTCGTTGAGCTTTCCAACTCTTGCTTCGAATAGCCAACAATTGAATTCAGAGTTGCTATTTCCTCCTGGTGTCTTTGTGATCCTCGGATATTTGTTTGTACAAATCCCAAACTGTTTTTTGCATTGAAGACATTACTTTATCATGCCCTTGCAAACGTATATACTCAATCTGAATTTCATGTTTCAAGTCACTCAATTCAGCTTTGATGTGAACATTTTCCAGTGGAATAGTTTCTTTTTTTTTTTGCACGTTTTGTTTCTTTTGGGTTACCTCAGATAACTTCCTTCATTCACAGCCAGCTGCTCACCCTGCACAGCCACCTGCTGTTCCAGTTTCGATGCTGTGTCAGCATTTTTGAGAAGATATATTTCTGGGGCATCTGAAAAGTTCTGACCTCTCTGGCACCATCCTTTGCTGTGGTAATGTCTTTCTCCTCTTGTAGCATTCCTGGGGATTTCCTATCCCTCATTTTAAGCTGTGTGCACTCCGCAACTTGAAGATTAAAATATTCATCAAAGGCACTTAATATTTATTTGAAGCTGGTTGAAGATCCATCAACACCGCGCATTAGGATTACTTCATCCACAAATACACCAAATGAGTAAAAAAAAGCATGAACTTGTACTTTTCCTGTTTTCGGACTTAACCCTGATGTATTCTCTGCAATGATCTCTAGCAGAGTGACACAGTGGTTAGCACTGCTGCCTCACAGCACCAGGGATCCGGGTTCAATTCCGGCCTTGGGTGACTGTGTTGAGTTTGCACACTCTCCCTGTGTCTGCGTGGGTTTCCTCTGGATGCTCCAGTTTCCTCCTACAGTCCAAAGCTGTGCAGGTTAAGTGGATTGGCCATGTTAAAATTGCCCCTTCGTGTTCAAGTTTGTGCAGGTTAGGTGGGGTTACGGGGATAGGGCAGGGGAATGAGCCTAGGTAGGATTCCCTTTCAGAGGCTCAGTGCAGAATCAATGGGCCGACTGTCTTCCTTCTGCACTGTAGGGATTCTATGTCTTCTTCCATTCAACCAAGATGCCCAATTTTGGGTCTGGTTCGCCCCTTCCTTCAGCCAAACTGGTCTGGTAGTTTTAATTTACTATCCATGGCCATTTCTATAACAGGTGCGTACATCTTTAAAATACCCTTTGTACAAGATGGCTCCACAGTAAAAAAATGTTTTCTTCTCTCTGTTCTTCCCACTCTATGTCGGCGAGCGGCTACCATTGTGCTGTTGGGCCATTTTTTAAAACTTATTCTCTGCAGGAAAACTTTAAAACAAGTAGCCTGGGCCAACTGGTGGATTCGTAAATCAGAGAAAATATGTGGGAAAGCAATTGTTAAGCTCCGCCTTCAGCTCTAAAACTTGCTTTTTCATTCAGTTGAGGTTGGCCACAGCTTTTTATGATGCCAGCTATGGGCCTGTTACCGCAGCTTTCTGAAATACAAGCTGGCGCTAGCATTCAATGGAGACAAAGGGATTTCCCGCGCCTGCCAGTGTTACAGGCTCTGCTACACTGGCAATCGCTGCTCAGCTTATACAATATTTCAACAATGGCTGCCTGGGCCAGCTGCCTGCAGAGTGTTTCTGCTCAGCGTTGATGTCTAAAGTCACAAATTCGTTCAATCCTGCCTTTTGATTGCATTTAGCTGGGTTTAAAATGCCACGATTCTCCTGGAGTATACAAATAAACGATTTACAAATGTTTTCGGAGTGAGCTTGGACCTCACATGTTCGACCGTTAAAGTTCTGACTCGGATTTTTAGCAACATCTTTTGGTTTGGAAAACAAAAGTAGTTTTAAGTGATTTATATTTGTATTGGTAAAAATTGGAAATAAGGTATAGTTTTAAGTGGGTTTAATTGAATAATTCTGTGCCTGGAAGGGTAAAACCTATAGTTAGATTGTTTGTATATGTGGGGGTTGGTTTCAATTCCAACAGTGTTTTTATTGTGTTTAAGAGAGGTGAGAGGAGTAAATAGAGGCTGGCAGAAGTAGCAGTGGTTGTTTAGCAATTGGGGGCCTTGTAACCTAGAAGGGCTCTTGAATTTAGTTTCAACTGAATTTGTTGGCAGTTGAAGGACAGGGAGTGAACATTCCTGATCTCTGCAAAAAGAAGCTGTACAAGACAAGGGAGCTGCAAAGGTGCAGACTACCCAAAGAACCAGATACAGTCCGGATAACTGGGGAATTGTGACAGAAATCAGTCTTAAAAAGACTGAAGATAAGAGAACAGAGACCAAGGTATTGTTCAGAGGAGAATTCAAATAAGAGAAGCAGAGAAAGGCTAGGCTTCTCCGTTCCAGAGTATAAATGCTCCTGCCAGCGGAGAATCAGGGCTGGTCGCCACGAGCACTGGGAGTGGCACCCAGGAGCGATTTGCAGCCCTTGGCCATGCAAATTTATGCATGGTGGAGACGATGCCGGATTCCACTCAAATCTTGGTATCGAGCTGCCATTTTGAGCCAGTGGCCTAATATCAGCATCCATTGGAAGCCCCCTCCCCCACCCCCTCCACAATGTAAATCTTGACCAAACCCCCCTCAACTGACAAGGAGGGCTAATGCTTTCAGCTGTTAGAAAAGAGGAAGTAAAACCACTTCGCTGCTTTGATGTGGTCAGGAGCTGTCAATCATAGTAAGAGTGTTTATAAACATTGTGGTTAGTGTCAAAGCAGAGTACTTGAGATATATTCAAGCCTGAAGGGAAAGATAAATAAACAAACTCCCCCCACCCCCAAGAAACTGTGTCTAAACCATTAAGATGTCAATCCCGGGGGCAGTCCCAGGGTCAACCCCTCACCGGAAACTCTCATGTGACAATCATTTAGGGGGATTTTGAGGAGATAGGCACAGGCACTAACTTGGGTTCAGGGCGGAGTATGTGTTTTGACACAGCCAACATGTGTGTTTAAAAGGACTTTGCATTACTGAGACACTGTAGCTTAAGATTTATTTTGTAATCCATGTTAACCTTAAATCTGTGTGTATTTATGTGTGTAACCTGGTGTTGTAAGACTTCTTACTTTGTGGATTTGTTAAACTAAGGGGGGAATAAAGGAGTATTTGTGTCATAATCCAACTTTTCATGTTTTTGTTCTTGTTGTTAAAACTAATTAGCTGTCCCGTGACTCTGTTTCTCCATATTTTCTTTAAAAAATAGTAAATGTTACGGTCTTTTGAGCCAGGGTTCCATTCTGGCATCTTCCTGGCCCGTTATGACATCAACTGGGATCGTAACATTTTTTTCAAACTGCATACCCGACTCTGAAATTTTAAAAGATTTTTCAGGGCTTGCTGTAGCCTGGAATTTTAAAAGCTTTTGCTCACCCTTCCTAGGACTGCTGACTCTGCTCTGGGATTTCAAGGATTCCAAAGGTAATGCAATGGAGCCTTCTGCTGGAGTAAGGAATTTTAAATTACTGCTTTCAGCTTCCAAGCCTTTCCTTCGGGCTTTTAGTTTGGGCAATCTTTCCTCTGCACCTGTGTTCCTGGAGCTTATCTATGGATCAGAATGCTTTTAATTTTTTCTCAGTCTTTCAGCATTTTAGTTTTTCTCTGCATTTTCCATGAGGTTTTGGGTTTTTCCACAAACTGCCACCATGTTGTAAGGATTGTTTGGTGTCTCACTAAGAGGTCTGGGGGCTTGTATGGTTAAACATAAACTGTTCTTTAGTAACCCATAACTATATACATCTCCAAGGTACTGCCCTATATGGGTGCTGTTTCCATGCTGTCTCTTTCCAGACTCTACTCCACACATAGTCAACCGTGGGCGGCACTGCTCTCCAGTCCCACATTTACCCTTACTCTGCCGAACACACTTATTCTATACCATCTGGCCCATCAAGTCTGCATCAACCCTTCGAAAAAGTACCTCACTTAACCTTTTGGACACTAAGGGGCAATTTAGCAAGGCCAATCCACCTAACCTGCACATCTTTGGATTGAGGGAGGAAACCAGAGCAGCCGGAGGAAACCCACGCAGACACTGGGAGAACGTGCAGACTCCACACTGATAGTCACCCAAGGGTGGAATCGAACCAGAGTCTCTAGCGCTGTGAGGCTGCAGTGCTATCCATAGTGCCACCATGTCACCCTATTTTTGGGACCCTCTTGAGCTGCAGACATCAGGGGTGGGATTCTCCGACCCCCCCCCCTCCCCCCCCCCACCTCCGGGGGGCGGCCGTTGGCAGCGGCTCCCCAGCGATTCTCCGGCCCACGATGGGCCAAGCAGCCTCCCGTTTTCGGCCAGTCCCGCCGGCGTAAATCAAACCAGGTCTGTAACGGCGGGACCTGGCTCTACGGACGGCCTGCAGAGTCCTCGGGGGGGGGGGGGGTGCAGGGTGATCTGGCCCGCGATCGAGGCCCACCGATCTGCGGACGGACCTGTGGCGTGGCGGCACTCTTTCCCTCCGCGCTGGCTGCTGTCAACCTCCACCATGGCCGGCACGGAGAAGAACCCCCCTGCGCATGCGCTGGGATGACGCCAGCGCACGCTGGTGCTCCCGCGCAAGTGCCAACTCGCGTCGGCCGACTGGGGCCCTTCAGTGCCAGTTGGCGCGGCGCCAAGCCCTTCCGAGCCAGCGCCAACCCTGCCGGCGACGGCCTAGCCTCTGAAGGTACCGAGGATTCCGCACATTCCGGGCGGCCCGACGCCGGAGTGGTTCACGCCACTCCTTGGCGCCGGTATGGCCCGCCCCGCTGGGTAGGGGAGAATCCCGCCCCAGGTCTGTTTTATTTATGTTTTCTAGAAGGAGTTGTGGCCTTGCCAGTGGACTCCAAGATTAAATGGTCCACCATTTCCTTTAATTTATGTGGAACAGGGGTGCTCCCCCAGCTCCACCACATGCCTGACTGCTATTGTTTACTTTGATCCATGTCCCACTGCGCCCCCACCAATTGTCTTCCCCCTCCCCCAAGGCTTACCCGATGGACGCTGCCAACAAGGCAGGCAATCGGAAATTCCTCAGTTCAATGTGTTATTCTGCTGTAACCATTGACACATCCACTGGATCTCCACTGTTGTTCCTCTTCTTATTGCCTTGTTTTTCCTTCACTTTTGTCATTTACTCACCTCCAGTCTTCTATCTAATCACAGACTTTTTCCTTTGCTCCTTGCCCTTTTAACCAAGTTCATCCTTGTAGGCTATTCACCTGTGTCACCTGAAAGGTTGGCACTCCCTTCCGCTCTTCGTAGATGCGGCCTGATCTGCTGAGTGATCCAACCCCATACTGTTCAAATGGATTACATAGATTTTACAGCACAGAAACAGGCCATTCTGACTGACTGGTCTATGTCAGTATCTACACAAGCCTCCTCTGATTCCTCTTCGTCTAACACGTTGTGTGCTTTGTCTATCTTCCTCTTACTGGAGCATGCACAGATGTTGAAAACGGGAGGCTTGGCACTTTTGGAATCAGGTAGAACAGAATGGGAGCCCAATTCCAACTGATGGATCAATTTCCATCTTTTTCATGTTGAACATTATTATGATCGAAACCCTATATATAGAAAAACATCTTATTCGTAGAAGCAAAGCAAAAACTTTGGTTGAGATAAAAATACTGTGGAAGACCTACTTTCATTATTCTGATGAAGACTTCTATTATAATAGAACAGTGCAGGTCATAATAATCTAATGATTTTTGTACCGTATCTGTGTAGCTTAAACAGCGTCTACGCCATTACATGGCCATCACCCAACTCATCTCAAGCCTCTTCTGTGGAAATGTCAGTGCAGTTCCCAACTTTGTCCACTGGATGGCACTTCGGCAACCTTTCAGCAGACATAATCCTTCTAATCATAGAATTTACAGTGCAGAAGGAGGCTATTTGGCCCATCGAGTCTGAACCGGCTCTTGAAAAGAGCACCCTACCCAAGCCCACACCTCCACCCTATCCCCGTAACCCAGTAACCCCATCCCACCTTTTTGGACACGAAGGGGAATTTAGCATGGCCAATCCACCTAACCTGCACATCTTTGGACAATGGGAGGAAACCGGAGCACCCGGAGGAAAACCCATGCAGACACGGGGAGAACGTGCAGACTCCGCACAGACAGTGACCCGGGAATTGAACCTGGGACCCTGGAGCTGTGAAGCAACTATGCTAACCACTGTGCTACCGTGCTGCTAATGTTTCTTGCAAAGAAACAGGTCATTCGGCCGATTGAGCCCATGCTGGTTGTGAGTATAGGGGAGTGCAGGTAAGTTTCCTCAAACGTTTTCAGACACAAATAACATCACAACCACAAAATAACAATGGCACAATATAATACTAACTGCAATAGAAACAAGGTTAATCCCACTGCAATCCTCCTCCATCACCCCCCCCCCCCTCGCCTTTTGGAGAAATTATGTCAGATTCTTCCCCAAAATCCCCCCCGAGCAGAGATGTCATGTTACCCACTTCACCATTTACCGCCCTCCATCACCACATACCACCCCCACCAGCAACAAATGCGTACTTCGCACCTCCTAACTCTGAACAGAGATACACGGACAATCGCAACCACCCTTCCTCCTCACTGCCCAAGCAGCACCTAAATATAACAGGCGCTGGAATGTGGCGACTTGGGTTTTTCACAGTAACTTCATTGAAGCCTACTTGTGACAATAAGCGATTATTATTATTTGTAGTAAATATGACAAACAATTTGAAAACAAGAAGATCCCAAAACAACAGTTTATAATGACCAGGATCCATTTTTGTAATAAGGATTGAGGGATAAATCTTCATCAGGGCACCTGGGAGACCTCTTCTGCTCTTCTTCAAAATGGCATCTTTCACATCCAATCGCCAGGCCGGCCGACCGGGCCTCGGTTTAACATTACACGCAAAAGGCTGCACTTCCAACAGTGCTGCAATCCCTCAGTGCCACACTGGAGTGTCAGCTTTATCGTTGTGCCTGGAGTGGCACTTGAATCTGGAACCTTCTGACCTAGAGATGAGGATGCTACCAAATTAAGCACAGCTGTCACACGAGATGATAACAGCATGCTTGCTTGTGCGTCGTAGCTAACATTGGCCAGACCTGTCACCATGATAACCATCTAAATATATAATCAGAAAAAAAATGAACCAATTTGCATTTAGATAGCACCCTTACGATACATAGGATGCCCCAAAAGCCCTTAACAGGTAATGAGCTGAACTTAAAGTGTGCTCCATGTTGCAATGCAGCAGACAATTTCCACACCCCAAGACGGACAGACAGTGGTGAGGTATGTTAGCAGCTCTTCTGTTACTTTTTTGAAGATTTTGGGCGCGATTTAACCACTGTGTTGCGCCCGGGACGCGGCAGGTAAATAGTGGGAAAGGCCAAATCGAGATTTGCGCCAGGCGATCTAACCAGCCTGCTCTCGATGCCAAGTTCCGCATCACGCCCAAATATGATGAGCATTTCATTAAACCTCATTGACATTAATTTCCAACTCATTAGCAAGATTGAAGATGAATGCAATGACCTCCTGGGAATTTTCCAGCACCCGAGCGAGAAATCAACTGGACATCGTTTAGTACTCTTTTTTTTTTATAAAGTGAAGCTGGCACAATGGCTGCTGAGGGGAACTGAGGAGGTGAGTAGCCATTTCCATTTTACGGCATGCAGCTCCATGGCAGTGCAGCTGCTGCCCCAGTGCTTGGGGGCTGGAGGAACCCTCAGGGGGGGTTGGGCTTGGTCAGGGGCTGAAGTATTCCAGGTATGGGGTCGCCCCCCTGGCCAGGAAGGGGGCTGGTGAGGGGCTTGTCTGTGAGGCCTTCAAGCCATCAGTAATTATTGTGGATCCCATAACAGGGGCAACTACAGCTGCTGCCGAACACTTCCAGGTCAGAGCCCTGCTCTTGGTTCTATGCTGAAGGTCACTTTAACTCCCTTTGACTGTGAACAGCCTCCAGCTTCACAGCTGAACGCTATTGCTAATGAGGAATTGGCCTTGTTAGTTGTGAGAGCAATTCATAGCTCTCAAGTGCTGCAGGTTGTGTTTGCTGCTTGTGGCTGCAAATGCCTGGAGGCTGCTGCTGCTGTTTCCTTCTTTTTCTGTAGCCCAGAATAAGGAAAGGGAGAATGGGAAAGTGACCTGCTGCCCCGTCTGAAGAAGAGGATGGGGAGCTTTTTCTCTCTTCTGGCCTGCTCTGGGTTGGTGCGATTTCCACTGGAGAGGAGTCTACTGCTGGGAGTTGCAGGAGGGAGAGAGGTGGATTGATCCGAATGAGTAACTTGATGAAGGTGTCAAAGAAATGCTTTTGCAGATTGCTGGTGTTTTTTTTGTACATGTGGTGAGTGTTGCATGTCGAATAGCACATCACCGTGAGTCAAACAGTCTGGACATCAAGTCTGTTTTACTGCACCTTTAACACCAGTGAAACATATGGGGCGGGATTCTCCAACCCCCCCCCCCCCGCCCGACCGGAGAATCGCCGGGGGGCAGCGTGAATCCCGCCCCCAATGGCTGCCGAATTCTCCGGCGCCGGGGTTTTGGCGGGGGCGGGAATCACGCCGCGCCGGTCGGCGGGCGCTGGCAGCGCCCCCCCCGGCAATTCTCCAGCCCACGATGGGCCGTGCGGACGCCCGTTTTAGGCGGGTCCCGCCGGCGTAAATTAGTCCTGGTACTTACCGGCGAGACCTGGCTCTGCAGGCGGCCTCCAGGGTCATCGGGGGGACACGGGGGTATCTGGCCCCGGGGGGTGCCCCCACGGTGGCCTGGCCCGTGATCGGGGCCCACCGATCTGCAGGCAGGCCTGTGCCATGGGGGCACTCTTTCCCTCCGCACTGGCTGCTGTGGACCTCCGCCATGGCCGGTGCGGCGACGAACCCCCCTGCGCATGAGCTGGGATGACACCAGCACACGCTGGCACTCCCGCGCATGCACCAACTCACGCTGGCCCTTCGGCGCCAGTTGGCGCGCCACCAGCCCCGCCGGCGCCGGCCTAGCCCCTGAAGGTGCGGAGGATTCCGCACCTTCTGGGCAGCCCGACGCCACAGTGGTTCACGCCACTCCACGGCGTCGGGACCGCCCGCCCCGCCGGGTAGGGGAGAATCCCACCCATGGATACCGGGCTTCAGTTCTGATGAAATTAGGCCATATAAGACTTGTACAACGGAGGCTCATGGACAGGGACTGATACATAAAACGACCAACCAGCTGAGGACCTGTAAGGGATGATACAGTGTGTTTAGGTTTCTTTGTACATATTGGATTGGATTAGGTTTGTTTATTGTCACGTGTACCGAGGTACAGTGAAAAGTATTTTTCTGCGTGCAGCTCAAACAGATCATTTAGTACATGAAAAGAAGATAAGTAATAGGGCAACACAAGATACACAATGTAAATACATGGACATCGACATCGGGTGAAGCCTACAGGAGTGTAGTATTAAGGGGTGGCGTGGTGCACAGTGGTTTGCACTGCTGCCTCACAGCGCCGAGGACCCGAGTTCGATCCCGGCCCCGGGTCACTGTCTGTGTGGAGTTTCCACATTCTCCCCATGTCTGCGTGGGTCTCAGCCCCACAACCTAAAGATGTGCAGGGTAGGTGCATTGGCCATGTTAAATTGCCCCTTAATTGGAAAAAAATAATTGGGCATTCTAAATTTTTTTTAAAAAGGAGAGTATTAATCAGATCAGCCCATAAGGGGGTTGTTTAGGAGTCTGGTAACCGCGGGGAAGAAGCTGTTATTGAACATGTTCGTGCGCGTTCTCAGTCATTTGGATCTCCTGCCCGATGGAAGAAGTTGGAAGAGTGAGTAAGCTGGGTGGGAGGAGTGTTTGATTATGCTGCGCGCTTTCCCAAGGTGTAAACAGAGTCAATGGAGGGGAGGCGGTATCACGTGACAACTGGGCAGTGTTCACGACTCTCTGTAGTTTGTTGTGGTCTTGGGCCGAGCAGTTGCTATACCAGGCTGTGATACAGTCAGATAGGATACTTTCATTGACTGTTGTACCGATATTCTGTGGTGAAAAGGTTTGTATTGCATGGTACCTTTTCCTTATTAGTTATGGTTAGTGTGATATATGGACTGTTAAGTAGTTTGTTTTCATCTTTTTTGTGTAAAAGAAGTGTTGACCATTTAATAAATAAGATATTCTCAAGTGGTGCTGCAGATTGGGTTTGCTGCTGCTTGTGGTTGCAAATGCCTGGAGGCTGCTATTGCAGTTTCCTTCTTTTTCTGGAGTCCAGAGTAAGGAAGGGGAGAATGATAAGGTGACCTGCTGCCAGGGCTGGAGAAGGGGAACTTCTCCCTCTCTTTCTCTCTTCGGGCCTCTCTTTCTCTCTTCGGGCATGCCCTGTAACGGTGCGATTTTCCCATGCTGAGGAGTCTACTGCTGGGAGCTGAAAGAGGGGGAGGCTTTATCCGAATGAGCAATTTGCTGAAGGTGTTCAAGAAATGCTTTTGTGGATTGCTGGTGGTTCTATTGTAAGTGTGGTGAACACTCTGGACATTGAGGCTATTTTTTATTTCAGAAAACATTTTATTGAAGCATTTATAATTTTAACACTTCACCATTCGAAACAAGACACATGCAACAACATCACAATAACACACCCAACTCCCCCACCCCCCTAGCTCCTGACTGCCCGTATCTGAGATTCCCTAACCTTATTCTACAATGCCATGCCTCCCTTTCCCCGTCCCGTCGGTCTCTCCTCTCCCTCCCTTCTGCTGACGATCAGTTGTCCTTAAAGAAGTCGACGAACAGCTGCCACCTCCGAGCGAACCCCTGTGTATTGAACCTCTTAAAGCGAACTTAATCTTCATTCCCACCCGGCAACTCAAACTCCTCCTCTAATCTCTCCGGGCTCGAGAAACCCTCTTCAATGAAGAGATCACAAAATCTCTCAATTCCTGCCCGCTGCCACCTCCTGAAGGCCACGTCTAGCCCTCCCGGAACAAAACGGTGGTTATCACAGATCGGTGACCACACCGACGCCCCCTCCAGTCTCATGTGCTGCCTCCATTGCCCCCACACCCTCAAGGCTGCCACCACCATTGGGCTTGTGGAGTACCGAGCCGGCGAGAACGGCAGAGGTGCCGTTAACAAAGCCTCTAAACTTATACCCTTACAGGGCGCTGCCTCCACTCGCTGCCACACCGACCCCTCCCCCACTACCCACTTCCTAACCATCGATATATTCGCCGTCCAGTAATAATTAATCAAATTTGGAAGGGCCAACCCCCCCACCCCACGCCCATGTTCCAAAAGGACCTTCCTCACCCTCGGGGGGGTCTTACCAGCCCATATAAGATCCGAGATCACCGCGTTCATCTTCCTGAAAAACGCCTCAGGGATAAACATTGGAAGACACTGAAACACAAATAGCAATCTCGGGACGACTGTCATCTTCACAGTCTGTACTCTCCCCGCCAGTGACAGCGGGAGCATGTCCCACCTGCGGAACTCCCCTTTCATTTGCTCAACCGCCCTGCCCAAATTTAGTTTATGGAGCTGACCCCAGTCCCTTGCCACCTGAATCCCCAGGTACCTAAAACTCCTACCCACCACTTTAAACGGTAACTCCCTCAGTCTCCTCTCCTGCCCCCGTGCCTGGATCGCGAACACCTCGCTCTTACCCATGTTTAATTTGTAGCCCGAGAACCACCCAAATTCCTCCAATCTCTCCATAATCCCAGCCCCCCCCCCCCCCCCCCCAACGGGTCTGTTATGTAAAGGAGCAAGTCGTCCGCGTAGAGTGAAACCCTGTGTTCCACCCCCCTTTCACTATCCCCCGCCAGATGTTCGATGACCTGAGCGCCATTGCCATGGGCTCTATGGCCAGGGCAAACAGTAGTGGGGAGAGTGGACACCCCTGTCTTGTCCCCCTATACAAACTAAAATATTCTGACCGGACCCGGTTGGTCCTTACATTCGCCACCGGTCCCTCACAAACAGCCGGACCCAGTCAACGAATCCTCGCCCGAACCCAAACCTTCCCAGGATATCACACAGGTACTTCCACTCTACCCGATCAAAGGCCTTTTCTGCATCGATGGCTACCACCACCTCGACCTCCCGCCCATCCACTGGCATCATTATCACATTTAAGAGCCATCTAATGTTGGACATCAGGTGACGTCCCTTCACAAATCCCGTCTGGTCCTCGCCTATCACCTCCGGAACCCAATCCTCGAAACGCGTGGCCAAGATCTTTGCCAACAATTTCACATCCACATTTAAAAGAGTGATTGGCCTATACGATCCACAGTTCTCTGGATTCTTATCCCACTTCAGAATAAGGGAAATTGATGTCTGCGATAACGTTGGGGGGAGCACTCCCAGCTCCTTGGACTCATTAGTTTAGGGGCTGGTTGAGGGAATGTGCCCAGTTTCGCACACTGGGCTAAATCGCTGGCTTTGAAAGCAGACCAAGGCAGGCCAGCAGCACAGTTCAATTCCGGTACCAGCCTCCCCGAACAGGCGCCGGAATGTGGAGACTAGGGGCTTTTCACAGTAACTTCATTTGAAGCCTACTTGTGACAATAAGCGATTTTCATTTTTCATAAAAGCCTTTACCAGGAGCAGCCCCAGCAGCCCGGTAAACGTTTTGTAGCACTCGACCGGGCATCCATTGGGTCCCGGAGCCTTACCCGATTGCATCGCCCCCCAATCCGTCTATAATCTCCCCATGCCCGATTGGGCCTCCCAAGCCTTCCACCAACTCCTCATCTATCCTCGGGAATTCCAGCCCCCCAAAAATCGCTTCATACCCTCCTCCCCGGCTGGGGGTTCCGATTTGTATATTCACCCCCGCTGGATCCACAACCACCTTCCCCCCTACATCCTTCATTTTCCCAATCTCTCTAACCGCCTCCTGCTTCCTCAGCTGATGTGCCAACATCCTGCTGGCCTTTTCCCCGTATTCATACACCGCCCCCTTCACCCTCCTCAGCTGCCCCTCCGCCTTACCTGTGGACAGGAGCCCAAATTCCATTTGCAGTCTGACGCTCCTTCAGAAGCCCTTCATCCGGAGACTCCTCATACCTCCTGTCCACCTACAAACGTTCGCCTACCAGCCTGTCCAACTTCGCCCGTTTAGCCTTCTCCTTATGGGCCCGAATCGAAATGAGTTCCCCCCTGATAACCGCCTTCAGTGCCTCCCACACCACCCCTGCCGAGATCCCACCCGTATCATTGATCCTTATGTATCCCTGAATGGCCTCCCCTCACTGCTCGCACACCACGTCCTCCGCTAGCGGCCCTACATCTAACCTCCATTGCGGCCGCTGGGCCTTTCCTTTGCTCACTTGCAGGTCTACCCAGTGTGGGACATGGTCTGACACCACAATTGCTGAATATTCACTATCCACCACCTCAACCAGCAGCGTTTTGTCCAGCACAAAGAAACCTATCCAGGAGCACACCTTATGCACATGGGAGTAGAATTAGAACATAGAACATACGGTGCAGAAGGAGGCCATTCGGTCCATCAAGTGTGCACCGACTCGCTTGAGCTCTCACTTCCCCCATATCCCCGTAACCCAATAACCCCTCCTAACCTTTTTGGACACTGAGGGCACTTTAGCATGGCCAATCCACCTAACCTGCACGTCTTTGGACTGTGGGAGGAAACCGGAGCACCGGGAGGAAACTCACGCAGACACGGGGAGATCGTGCAGACTCCGCACAGACAGTGACCCAGCGGAGAAACAAACCTGGGACCCTGGCGCTGTGAAGCCACAGTGCGAACCACTTGTGCTACCGTGCTGCCCAAAATGAAAACAGAATGAAAACTCCTTACTCCTTGGCCTCCCAAATCTCCACGGGTCCACCCCTCCCATGTGCTCCATAAACCCCCGCAGCTCTTTTGCCATCGCTGACACCTTTCCGGACCTGGGACTCGACCAGTCCAGTCTCAGATCCAGGACTGTGTTAAAGTCTCCCCCCATAATCAGTTGATGTGAATCCAGGTCCGGGATCTTCCCTAGCACCCTCCTAACGAACTCGACATCATCCCAGTTTGGGGCATATATATTCACCGATATCACGGCCATTCCCTCCAGCTTCCCACTAACCATGATGAATCTACCCCCCGTCCGCCTCCATCTTCCCTACCTCAAATGCCACCCTTTTGTTGACCAGATTTGCCACCTCCCTCGTTTTAAAGTCCAATCCCGAATGGAACACCTGCCCGACCCATCCCTTCCTCAACCAAACCTGATCTCCCACCTTCAAGTGTGTCTCCTGCAACATGGCCACGTCCGCCTTCAGTTGCCTCAAATGTGCGAACACACGGGTCCTTTTGACCAGCCCATTTAGCCCACAAACGTTCCACGTGACCAGCCTAGTCGGGGGGCACCCCACCCCCCTCCCCTGCCGGTCAGCCATAACCTCGGCCAGTCCTTGGTCCATGTCCCGCACCTCACCTGGCCCACCCCCAGGCAGCTACCGCCATCAACTCTCCTTCTCCACCATCTTAAAAGTCCCCTCCCCATCAGCAGTCTAACCTCCCCCACCCAACACCCCCTCCATCTCCCATCCCCCCTCTCCACATTGGTCTCCAGCTCACCCCACACTTTGCTTCCGTGAACTCGCCCTCCCAGGTAGCCTGGCAGCCCCCGCCTCTGGCAGCGAGCCAAAGTACAGTTTCCGACCCTCATAGGTCACCCACAGGCGGGCCAGGTACAGCAGTCCAAACCTTATTCCCTTTTCATACAGGGTCGACTTGACCTTGTTAAAACTCGCCCTCCTCTTTGCGAGTTCAACTCCCAGATCCTGGTACACCCGATCTCAGCATCATTCCACATACATCGCCTCGTCTCCCTGGCCCACCTCATAATGCGTTCATTGTCCAGTAACCAATGTAATCATACCACCATCGCCCTTGGGGGCTCACCCCCCTGGGGCTTACGCATAAGCGCCCTGTGGGCCCGGTCCACCTCCTGCGGCTTGTCGAACGCACCTTCTCCCAGCAGCTTCTCCAACATCTTCCCCACATATGCACCAGCATCCGATCCCTCTTTTCCCTCCAGCAGACCCACGATCCAAATGTCATGCTCCGAGAACGGTTTTCCAGGTCCTCCACTTTCTCCAGCAGTAGCTTCTGCTGGTCTTGCAGCATCCCTATCTCTGCTGCCATCGAGGTGGACTGCTCCTCATGCTCCCCCGCCAGCTCCTCCTGCCTCTGGATCACCTGTCATAGATTTCATAGAATTTACAGTGCAGAAGGAGGCCATTCAGCCCATTGAGTCTGCACCGCCTCTTGGAAAGAGCACCCTACCCAAGCCCACACCGCCCCATAACCCAGTAACCCCACCTAACGAAGGGCAATTTGGACACTCAGGGCACTTTAGCATGGCCAATCCACCTAACCTGCACATCTTTGGGCTGTGCGAGGAAACCGGAGCACCCGGAGGAAACCCACGCAGACACGGGGAGAATGTTCAGACTCCGCACAGACCGTGACCCAAGCCGGGAATCAAACCTGGGACCCTGGAGCTGTGAAGCATTTGTGCTAACCACTGTCCCTGGCTCGTCACTCTCGCCTCCACGTGGTCAACCACCACCCTGATCGAGTCCACCGCCCGGGCCAGGTCCTCCGCACACTCTTTACGTCGTTGAGTGAACTTCTCGTTTAGGACGCTCTGGTCCATTGGCCACTGAGCTGACGGGGCCGGACTCTGCGCATCGGCCATTTCCACACTCGATATCAGCTCCTCACTCGCCACCAGCATTGGATTCCTCCTTTTCCGATTTTTTTTCTGGGTCGCAGCTCCATAAACTGGGGGCACCTCCTTCTGTTCCTGCTTCTACACCTTTACTTTACAAAATTCCTGCAACAATCCAGCTTAAAAGCCACAAAAAGACCACCATGAGCGGGAGCTGCCAAATGTGCGACCTTTCACTCCATGGCCGCCACCGGAGGTCCCCATAGAGGCTGTTTTACTGCACCTTGAACGCCAGTGGAACTTGTGGATACCGAGCTTTGGTTCCAATGAAATCAGGCCGTATAAGAAGACATCGGAAGCTCATATATATAGACTGATACATAAAACGACCAAACAGCAAGGGTCTCCCATTTTGTTAAGGACCTGCGAGGGGTGAGACAGTGTGTTTGGTTTTCTTTGTACAAATGAACTGTTGAAGGTTTGTGTTTGTACTGATATTCTATAGTAAAAAGGTACTTGTGTGTGTAATGCACAGTGCCTTTTCCACTTTGGCTAATAGTTAGTGTGATATATGGACTGTTAAATAATTGGTTTCGCCTCTTTATATACAGATACTGTTGACCGTTTAAGAAACAAAATATTCTCAACTGGCTTCTCGTGTATGCATGTGCCATGTCTCCGACAATGATTATTGGATCGCATTTCAATCAAACTTTGAAGCCTGAACAGTTTGCCTGAATTCTAGAAGCGTCCGCACCATAGAGGCAGCAGCCAACAATCAAACACTCAAGAGCTGGGCTTCAGCATCGGGGAGATTCTCGCTACCAAAGGCTGAGTGTGTGGATCAGGGTAGGGCATCTGAGCATGGCATCCAGAATGTCCCCAGCAGGAATTTGAGGTCTAGAGGCTCCTGTAATAGGGGGACCCACCACAGGGACGCCTGTAATAAGGGAACCCTCCCCCAGGGACCCCTGCAATAGGGGGACCCCCACAGGGACACCCTGCCTAAAGGAACCTCCTCCACAGACCCCCCCCCCCCACCCCACCCCCACGACACAAAGTCCCCTCCGCCCAGAAGAGACTCCTGACAGGAAGCTAGAGAGCAGACCAGATAGGGGCTGTGGGATGTATGAGCTGTAATATTTACCTTGTAGCTCCACGCCTCCATTCCTGGAAGGTTAACAGCTGTGCCTGCATCTGGTTCCCACAGATCCACTGTCTGCAATCCATTCATGGCTTTCCAATAATGGTTTGTGATTGACAGCTTGTAAAAAAACATCTGCAGCTTTGATCTATTCATATCCCTTCAGGCTTCAGTGGCCTCAGTGGTAAAATCCCAATGTTTGTAAACACTGCCACATCAATGAGCGAACGTGCACTCAATGCATTCCAATCACTCAAGCGTGTGATTTCACCACACTTATGATTCTTGCATGGTGTGGAACACTGAATTGCATCCTGTTTTATGACCACAAGGGGATTGTAAAGCTCGTGCAATTCAGCTCCAGCGGGAGAACATGGGGCTGGATTTTAGGATTTTGCGGCTAAGTGCCGATGCCAGCGTGGGAACTGTGGCGTTTTACGACTCAAAAATTGGCGCTGAACCCTCACCGATCCTCCGACCGGTGAGGGGCTAGCAGTCGCGCCACGTAAAACGCCAAGCCTCCACGATATAAGCGGACAGAGAATTGCCAGGTCCGTGGCCGTGCATGCGCACAGCGACGACCTGCAGCGGTCACGCTGTAAGACATGGCTCCGGCTGTGCGCGGACCCGGCCTGCCAGATAGTGCCCCCCTGGACACCCCCCACCAGTTAGCAGCATGATTCCCGCCTGACTGTGGTGCCACTGGACACAATCCGCAGCCGCCACGTTGGGTTCACGACTGCTGAGATCAAAAATGAACTGCGCCGTGGTGAACTTGGCCCTCTGGGGGCGGAGCATCGGGGGAGGGCCTTCAGGTGACGCACTGAGGGCGTCCCAACAGCGTGCGGCGCGCGACTAGATGATGCCATTTTGGAGGGGGCGGAGCATACGAAACCTGCGTCAAACAGGCACCGCCCGCGATTTCACCGTCAAATGGGATTCTCCGCACAATCGCCAATTACGAAATGGGCGTCGGGGGAACAGACAATCCCGCCCATAGTCTCCCAAACGGGGAGTCATGGGCAGCATTTATGAAACAAACATTCTGTAATATCAACATAGGACAGTTAGAGATGGTTTGCTCCTGCTGTAAGCCTAGATTTATAGCTGGCAATGTAAAATGAGAAATGTATTACGAAAACCAGCAGCTCCTCACATATATGCAGATCAGGGATACACAGGTACAAATTCTTGCCCAACCATTCCACACTGTGTCTGTAATCCACAGTTGTCACTTTGCTGCCTGAACCATGCAGGTTTCTATTTTATTACTTGAACTCGAGATGCTCCATGATTTATGGCAAATGAAGAATACAATCTAACAAAACTGACAGCAAAAACAACTTATATTTATATCGCTCATTTAATGTAATAAAACATCACAAGGTGCTTCACAGGAGCCTTATAAAACGAAGTCTGACATGTCAATCAGATTAAGGAGACATTAGGACAGATGAACAAAAGCTCGGTTGGAGTTTCGGTTTTAAGAAGTGTCTTGGGCGAAAGAAAGATAGAGAGGTTCAGAGAGGGTATTCCCAAAGTTTGAAGCCTCGACAAGTGAAGGCACATCAACCAACGATGGGGCAGTTAAAATTGGGGCTGCACTTCCAGAATTAGAGAGGGCATAGATAACTCGAAGGGCTGTAGAGCTGGAGAAGATTACAGAGTTAGGGAGGAAGGAAGACATGGAAGGATCTGAAAACCAGGTTGAGAATTTTAATATTCAGACACTGCTTGACCAGGAGTCAATGATGGTCAGCAAGGGGTGAGAGGGGAACGGGGCTTGGTGCGTGCTAAGATACATTAACGCAATGGAGAAAAATAAAGGCAAATGCTGTTTTTAAAAGACCATAGGTTACTGAAGGAGTTGGTTATATTGCAAGTGGAGACATAAACAAAACAAGAAAAAACAGCAAATTAATTCCAAAAGCAAAAAATTGACAACACAGCTCATAATTCTTTGCAACAATTGTGCAAAATTGTTAAAAGTGTAAAGTAACAATTTGGAGCGGCAAGGTGGCACAGTGGTTAGCACTGCTGCCTCACGGCGCCGAGGACCCGTTTCAATCCCAGTCCCAGGTCACTGACCATGTGGAGTTTGCACATTCTCCCCACAACTCAAAGATGTGCATGGTAGGTGGATTGACCACGCTAAAGTGACCCTTAATTGGAAAAAAATAATTGGGTACTCTTTTTTTTTAAGTGTAAAAAGATGAGGGAACTGAATGTAATATCTCCAAATTTTGCAGATGACACAAGGCTAGGTGGGAGAGTGAGCTGTGAGGAGAATGCGGAGATGTTTCAGTGTGTTTTGGACAAATTGAGTGAGTGGACAATGCATGGAAGATGCAGTATAATGTGGATAAATCAGCGAGTCATAGATAGAGTCACAGAAAACACCCTTCAGCCCATCAAATCTGCCCCGGACAAAATCATCCACTTAACTATTCTAATCCCATTACCCAACACTTGGCTCATAGCCTTGCTTGCCTTGCGATTGTGAAGAAATTGTGTTCTTTCTGTCCAGTCTGGTCTGAATCAAAAGCTGAGTTCGGATTTAGAAATTCCTTCAGTTTATTTCAAATAGCTTGCAAGCTTACACTCCCTCTGATGAAGGCAGGAGACCCACGTCTCTTGAAACTCCCAGAGCGAGTGAGACAAAGGGAGGCAACACATGTGGTCTCATATACATTCATGCAGTATCGAGTTCCACATACACGAATACAAGATTCCAAACGCGGGTTCAATTCCCGTACCGGCCTCCCCGAACAGGCGCCGGAATGTGGCGACTAGGGGCTTTTCACAGTAATTTCATTTGAAGCCTACTTGTGACAATAAGCGAGTATTATTATTATTATCTCTACCAGCCTTTCAGGCAGCAGGTTCCAAACTCTCATCACCACATCCCCTCTATACCCCCTGCCTTTTCCTTAAATGTATGCCCCCGATCTTTGATTCCTCCACCAAAGGGAAAGGTTTCTTCCTGCCTACTCTACGTATGCCCCTTATAATTCAGTACATCACAATCATGTCCGCCCTGATCAGCCCATCTGAGGAGCCCGCTTATATCTTCCAGTAATCAACGGCTATGCTCCTCACTATTTACCACCCCACCAATTTTCATATCATCCACAAACTTACTGATCAACCCTTCTACATTCATATCTAAATCATTCATATAAATTACAAACAGCAAGGATCCCAACATTGATCCCTGCGGTACCCCACTGGACACAGGTTTTCAGTCAGAAAAACAAGATGGGGGGCTGGATTCTCTGTTTGGGAGACTAAGTCCCCACGCTGGTGCGAAAATGGCGCAAAATGGCCACCGATTCCTCGTTTTGCTGAGGGCTCGCAGGGTGGCAGCATCGAGCTAACAGCTCTAGCTGCCTAGACAGCCCTGAGCATTCTTGGGTCCGTGGCCACGCATGCACACGGTGGTGGCCTGCATCAGATCCAGACCGCAAAAGTAGTGGCCCCCTTCGGCCGCTCGCCCACAGTGCCCTCAGGCCCGAATGAAGACCCCCCTGCCCACGGATCAGCCCTCCCCCGACTGTGGCGGCGCCAGGCTGAGTCCGCAGCTGCCACACTGAGTTCACGACAGGTGATGCCACACGTGTTCCATGGAACACGGCAGGTCGGGGACAGAGCATCGCGGCAATGGCCTGAGGCCATGGATACGTGAAAATGAAAATTGCTTATTGTCACAAGTAGGCTTCAAATGAAGTTACTGTGAAAAGCCCCTAGTCACCACATTCCAGCGCCTGTTCGGGGAGGCTGGTACGGGAATTGAACTGTGCTGCTGGCCTGCCTTGGTCTGCTTTCAAAGCCAGCGATTTAGCCCTGTGCTAAACAGCCCCTACGTGGTAGGAGTACGCCGCTTTTCAGGGGGCGGAGAATCTGAAAACCGCCGCCGCCCTCGATATTGACGTCAAAACGGATTCTCCGCCCCGTCGCGGAATGCAATTTCGGAGCGCAGAATATCCGGCCCATGACGTTATCCACTTTTAGGAGAAAAAGGCAGATTATTATCTGAATGGCTATAGATTGAGAGAGACCTGGTGTTCTTGTGCATGAGTTGCTGAAAGTAAGCATGCAGGTGTAACAGGTTGTAAAGAAGGCAGATGGTATGCTGGCCTTCATTAGAGAGAGATGTGAGTACAGGAATAGGGATGTTTTGCTGTAATTATGCAGGGACTTGGTGAGACCACACCTGGAATATTGGGTTCAGCCTTCACCTCCTTATCTGAGGAAGGATGGGGGGAGTGCAGCGAATGTTTGCCAGACTGATTCCTGGATGGCGAGACTGACATACGAGGAGAGATTGCGTCGGTTAAGATTATATTTGCTGTAGTTTCGAAGAATGAGGGAGAATCTCATAGAAACTTATAAAGTTCCAACAGAACTAGACAAGGTAGATGCAGGAAGGTGGGAGAGTCCAGAACCGGGGTTTCAGTCTGAGGATACAGGGTAGACCATTTAGGACTGTGATGAGGAGAAATTTGTTCACCAGAGTGGTGAGCCTGTGGAATTCTCTACCACAGAAAGCAGTTGAGGCCAAAACATTGTGGGCTGTATTCTCCATTTCAGCGGCCAAGTGCCGGCTGGAACCGAGAATTCGCGGGAGGTTTATGACCAAAAAGATAGGTGCCGACCCCTCACCGATTCCGGGCTAGCAGAAGCGGCAGGAGAAACTCCGGCTCCCGAGCCAAAAACGGTCGGAAAATGGTCGGGTCCCTGGCTGCACATGTGCATTGCTGACGATCTTCAGCAGTCACGCCATACAACAAGGCGCCGGCCATGCGCGGACCCGACCTGCCATCCGCAACCCCTGGCCATCCCCCACCGGTCCCCCGAGCCCTCGCAGAAGTCCCCCCAGCCAGCGGCACGGATCCCACGCTAGGTTCCCGATCGCTGAGACCACACGTGTCCCGCGCCATCGGGAACTCAGCCCATCGGGGTGGAGCATCGCGGGAGGGCCTGCCGATGACGCGTCAACGCCATTGCAACTGTGCACGGCGTGACGCAATTAGCCATTTCCGAGGGGTCGGAGAATGGCTGACCCGCGCCAAACTAGCGCCGGTCCCAATTTGGGCATCGGAGTCGATTCTCCGCCCAATCGCTGATTACGATATCGGCATCGGGCAACGGAGAATCCAGCCCTGTGTGTTTTCCAAGAAGGAATTAGGATCGATGGTTATGAGGGAAAGCAGGAACAGGTTACTGAATTGGATGATCAGCCTTGATCATAATGAATGGCCTACTCCTCCTGGTCCCATTTTCTCTGTAAAATGTACTTAAAAGCTATGTCACCCAATTCATTGGTTTGAGGACGGAAATTATGAATTTAATTAAAACAGATTTTGTGGATTGTTTCCTGAAGTCACCGAGACTGTACTTTTAAACAGCCTGGAAAAATCACAATGCACCAGTGGACATTTGTTCCAGTTGAGGAAGCAACCCAGAAAATCTCACCACCAGGGTGCCCACAATGAGCTGGTGAAGCATTTTGAGATACTTTTTTCTGAATGTCACCATCTGTTGCAAACTCACACAGCATGAGTCCCCCCCCCCCCCCCCCAGAAGCTTTAAAACAGTCATCTTGGTGTTAGATAAACTTTTCAAAAGGTTAGCACACCTCAACATGTTTCCAATTCGTCTGACTCGCAATCGATTTTAATTTGTTCTCTACCTTTGTGTGAAAAACATTGGATGGATAACCTTCAAAGCATTTCTCCACAGTTGGAAATAAAGTCATGCTTAAAGGTTATTATCCTCCATATCAGCATTACTGTTTTATCTTATTTTCTCGTTCTTTTCAATGTTTCTATGTTTTTAATTCAAACTATGCCGTTGAATGGCAGGAAGGGAATTTCTCTTCAGTGCCTCCTGTAATACTACAGTACTTAATGCTTTCAAAACTAGCACGCAAATCAGGAAAGACAAGGCATCGACCCGGTCAAATTTAAAGTCAATTAATTAAATCAAATCTGAAATAAGAAAGCTAGTACCAATAATGGTGACCATGAAACTGCCAATTGTCGTAAAAACAGATCTGATTCATTAGTGTTCTTTAAGGAAGGAAATCTGCCATCTTTAGCAGGTCTGGCCTAGTTGTGACTGCAGGCCCACAAGACTGGTTGGTTCTTTATGACCCTCTGAAATGGCCCAGTCAGCTACTCAGCTGTATTCAAGAAGACGGCTCACCACCACCTTCTCAAGGGCAATTAGGGATGGGCTAATGCTGGCCGAACCAGCAAAGTCCACATCCTGTGAATGAATGAAAAAGAAATGCATTTTCTTTTTGCAAATAATTAATTAGTCATTATGAAATCCTAAGCAACTTAACACCACTTAGTTGTAAGCCAAGTGAAAGGATTTTTTTCCCTCTTTAGCACTGCTGCACTTTAGATTAAATTCTGAAGTAAATAATTTCCCCAGTATACAGCATGCCAAAACAAAAACAGTCGGGAGGGCAGCAGTTTTGGACCAAAATACTTTGGAAGTGGACTGAGCCTCTGCTTTTGTGGTAACATTCCCGCCTCTGAAAGGGAAGGGTTCAACAAGCACCATTTCAGATAGACCTAATGCTTGGTTGACAACTCCCATCCAGACTGACCATTGACTCTGCATTCTTGGATGGAATTCTCCATCCGTTCACAGCAGCGGGATTCTCTGGTCCCGCTGTAATGAATGGGAGATTTGGCTGAGCGCCAAATTCTCCATCCTCCATAGCAGCGGTCGCAAGGCGGACTCACAACAGAAAGCCCTTGACTCTGAGGCAGAAGAAGAATTGAGTTTGAATCTCACGTCAGGCAACCTCAGTGAGTGGGGCCTGAAACGACTGCTCTGAATACTGTATTTGGCCAGCGCCTAATGGGGGGGGGGGGGTTGTCCACTCTCCAATTGGCACACTCTCAGGGACATTGGGTCTCTTTAGCCTTGGGTTTCAGCCCACCAGGGAGAGGCTACTCCAAAGAGTAGGTGGCCGGTTTAGCTCAGTTGGTTGGACAGCTGGTCCGTGATGCAGAGCAAGGCCAACAAAGCTGGTTCAATTCCCGTAACAGCTGAGGTTATTCATGAAGCCTTCTCAAGCTTGCCTCTCACCTGAGGTGTGGTGATCCTCAGGTTGCATCACTACCAGTCAACTCTTCCCCTCAAAGGAGAAAGCAGTCGATGGTCATCTGGGACTATGACAGTGAAATGGAGCTCTGACAAGGAGCAAAGTGCTTTCAAATGACTGAGAATTGTTTTCATAAAGACAGATCTAAGTTGAGCTCTTCTTTTTCCCTTCACCACAACCTTTTCTCCAGCACTATTTCCCAAAGACGCCCCAAGTATATGTCAAACTGGACATGTTCAGGGTGGAAGTGGGTGAAGGGCATCTCAAAGGTAATCTCACTCACCCTGGAACTTGGTAAATCAGTATCTGTGGAGAGCCCAGAGTGTGTTTCAAGTGCAAACCTTTCATCAGAACTAAAAGCAAAACGCAGAGAAATCATGCTCTCAGAAAAGGAATGTGTCCGATGACAAAGAACTTGCAATTTGTGAGATACCTTTCATTTTCAAGCCCTTTTGATGTGCAGTCACTTGCAATGTAGGGAAACACGAGAACCAGTGAATGTTCTGCAAGGTCCCAAAACAGGACTGAACCCGTTAAAAGGATCCTGGCTGAGGTGGTGTTATCTTGGCCAGGAAACCCTCTGATCTACAAATAGTGCCATTCTTTGCTTACATCCGAGACGGCAGACAGGACTTTGGTGAACATCTCATCTGTAAAATGGTACCTCTGGCAGTGCAGCACTCCTTCGGCGTTGCATGGAAATGTTAACCGGTATTATGCACATTCGACCTGGAATGCGACTTCAACCTACAGACTCATGAGGAAAGAGTCGCACCACAAAACCTACGCAAACACCTGTGATGTAGCTATAGCTGTGTAGATGGGGGATCTTAAAAAGAGAAAATGAGAGATGGAAAACGTGGGCCAGAATTTTATGTTGCTCGGGTAAGTGTGCGCCAAACCCAGAAGCGTGTAAAATTGCACAAGAAGATCTTGGGAGTGGTCCAGATGTCATTGCGCCATCGGGCGATATTTCAGGCAGCAGGCGTGAGTTGGAAACTCACCAGTCGGCAATCAAGAAAGCAATTTTGATGAATAAAATAGCAATTGACTGGGATTTTACATTCCCCATCTGCCTTTACGATGGGTGGACAGGCCGATTGGTCCTTACATTTTGGCTGCAACCTCAATCTACGGCGGGATGAAAGTCAGAGTTAAAATACAATTAACCTGTGTGTCCGAGGACTGAGGTCTGTGTACAATTGTGCCGCCCAGGCACCCGTGGCACTTTTTCCACTGATTTTCTTTTAATAAGTCAGCATCTCCGTCAGACAGATCCACAATGGCTTCACTACCTGAGGGAGCAGGGTGGCAGTGCCAGCCCCCCCCCCCCCCCCCCCCCCCCCGTTGTCTTGGCACACGCCCTCCACAGCAGCACTCAGCCTCCCACAGAGCTTGTTTCACGCTGGATGGCCGTTAATTGGCCAGCGTAATATTGTGTTGATAATGCGATCTCGGGAGGGAGCGGTTTTCACAAATACTCTCGCCCGCGTCACCTTCGGGCACGCCCCGAACGTAAAATTCAGGAATTCAGGCCATGGTTTCAACAAGCTAAAAGTTGCTAAAATTTAAAAAGTTGAAATTGAAATGTGTGGAAATTAAATACAATGTGCTGCCAAAATGTAGCAAATTCACCAGTTTCTCCTCCCTGTTGATCCAAAGAGGAGGGAAAGAAATGTTCCCTTTTGGTCTTTGCTGATGATATTGGGGATGATGATGATGATTATACTGATGAGATAGACTGTGATAGAATGGCCCAGCTATGTATTAGATAGCATTAGTAAGCACATTATTACAACCCTGGACCAGACCCCAACAGTTGCTAGGATACCGGGCAGAAACCCCAATAGCTTATTTAATTTGTAGGACTGTGAGGAAAGGATACTTTGCTCCAGGAGTGATTCCACGCACAGTGATATGGTATATTAAAACAAACTTTATTATTATCACAGTCATAAAACTAACTTATCATAAATAGCTTTGAATTGCCAGTTGAACATTGCTTAACACTGAAATGAGACACAAATTGCTAACTGCTATATTTTATCTCTACTCAACCAAAACCCATCTCAGGTCAAAATGCACTGTTAAATACAGTTAGCAGACCAAGAATACTTGCTGTAAAGGGATGTCTTGGATAAACCACTTTGAGCGAGAGATCCTTTTGGAAACCAGCTTGCAGATTCTTACCTGTGTCAAATTACGGTTTAAGCAGCCAGCCTTTTTCCGAAACTGAAACACCCTTAAGGCATTACCCCCAGTGGCCCACCTTGAGGTTCACCACGTTTGGTGAGACCTATAGTAACTCCCGCACATGATTCCCAGTCTTGGGGACTGGACAATCACAGAGGGCCGGAGGTTGGGGTGCCGTGCCCTACGAGCCATTTGCTTTTGTTTACATCCTCCTGCTGGAGCGCGGGGGAGGGGTCTGGGCATACCGTTCGGATTTGAGTCCACCAACACCCGACACCGATCCCGATCTTCCGAACCATCAGAAAGCGGGCTTCAAGTTTCCTGGGTCGGGGAATTCACCTCGAGGTGAAAAAGCAAAGAGGGAGTTTGAAAAGAGACTGGCAGCCAAAATTAAAGGGAATCTCAAAGACTTTCAGAGGCATATAAATAGTAAAAGGATGGTTAAAAAGAGGATGGCTGATTAGGGACCAAAAAGGGGATTTGCACATGGAGACAGGGACACAACTGAGGCATTAAATGAATAATTTGCATTTGTCTTCACCAAGGAAGAAGATGCTACCCAGAGAAGGTGAAAAAGAAGGTAAGTCAAGACACAAGATGGGTTTAAAACTGATTTTAAAAAGAGGTATTGGATAAGCTGCCTGTAATTAAAAGCGTGAAGGCACCAGGACTGGATGAGATGCATCCAAGGATGCGGAGGGAAGTGAGAGTGAAGATTGCAGAAGCACTGGCCATCATTTTTCAGTCTTCCTTCGACTCAAGGGTGGTGAGGGCCGGAGAATGGCAAATATTACACCCTTGTTCAAAAAACATGAGAAAAGATAAGCTCAGCAACTACTGGAGAGTGAGTTTTCCATTGGGGAAACTTCTGGAAACAATAATTCAGGACAAAATTAATAGTAGCATGAGCAAATGCATGAAAGAAAGCCAGCATGGTTGTATTCAACTACCTTGCTGGGGTTTTACAAAAAGGTAACTGTTAAGCAGTTGGAATGAAATTAAAAGTAAAGAATTGGATTTAAAAAAAGAAACTGTTAGGGGTTAAATTGCACTGAGGAATGTGAGAAGTACATTAGCCTAATAGCAGGGTGAAAACAGATACTTTATTCAGTAAAATGGAGTTCAGCAGTCTAGTGGCCGAGATCTTAGCCAAGCCTAGTTTTCAAACAGAGTTTTTCCCTCACAGATCGTAAAGCTGTTATGCAGAAAACAGAAGTCTGTCTATGATAGACCCAGGAAATTCTACTCTAAACTGGAAGAAGGGTTCCCAAAGGAATACTACAGGTCCTGAGTGGTAATTATTGGCTGTATTTGGCTCATAGTGATAAAACCTATGGGATGTTGTTTTGGGGAAGATGTATTCTCGGGGTTTAGGAAAGTGGATAGGTTAAGATTGGGGTGGGTAATTCAAGTAGACTCTCTGTGTAACCATGGCTGTAGTTCATCGTAAATGCTGTTCTTTACTATTGCCTTTTGTGTTGTGCTTTAAAGTTTAATAAAAGTTTTGTTTTTTAAATATTTACACCAAAACTGACCTCGTTCCTCACCGGGTTCCAATTGCTCTTCTCACATTTTCTTTCCAAATCGCAAAATAAGCTACTAAGGACTGGCATTCCAAGTTTCCCTTCTGGGATTTGGAATGCCCTCGCATTTAACTTCAGTGCGGTTCATAACAAAATTGGTGAATCTTTAGTGAGATATTAGAAGTCTACTTCCTTGATTGTATTGGAACTTGTGATTTTAATTGTAATGACAGTGAGGAGAGTGTTGAACCGGGTGTGGTGTTCTTCCCCCCGCCCCCCCCACCCCGCCGGGTGGGAGAATCGCCGGGGCACCGTGCAAATTGCATCACGCCGCCCCGAACCCCGCAGGCGATTCTCCCAACCCCCCGAAACCAGCGCCGTGCAAATCGCACCAGGCCGCTCGGAGAATCGCCGCAAATGGCGAGCGGCAATTCTCCGGCCCAGAAGGGCCGAGCGGCCGCGCGTAAAGGGCCTGGGCCCACTGGCGTCATCCACACCTGGTCGCTGCCAGTGGGTACTCGACGCAAAGGCTTGGGGGGGGCAGCCTGTGGGGGAGGGGGAGGGGCTCTGTTCCCCGGGGGGGGGGGGGGCTCCAGAGTGGCCTGGTACACGATCGGGACCAATCGATCGGCAGGCCGGCCTCTCTGTCGGTGGGCCTTCTTTCTTCCGCTAGTGAGCCTGGATCCATCCCCCATGTTTGTGCAGGACGGCCTGGGGAGGACGGCCATCGCCCATGCGCTAGCTGGCACTGGCGCAACTGCTCATGCGCGGGACCCAAGTCTTTTACTTGGCGCCGGGTCTCTGACGGCGCGCCAAGGCCACGCCCCCGTAAATCGTGCGCCGCCCCTGCTAGCCCCACGGAGGGGGGAGAATAGGGGTCTGGGAACGGGCGCTGACGCCGGAGTAAAACACTCCGTTTTTTACTCCGGCGCTTAAGACTCCCGTTGGGAAAATCCCGCCCCGTGACTGCAAAATGGCTCTGGCAGTGGCCGAGACGTTTTTGGGAATAGACGATATAACTGATATTCATTTCTGTGTTTCTTTTACTATGTTATCCATAGTTGTAAAAGCTCCCTCTTTTCTATCTCCTTTGTGCACTTGCGTGTATGTGATGTTGCATGTTGTGGAAAATGCAGCAAAAGCCATTTACTTTTAAAAAAAATATTTTATTGGGGTATTTGCAATTTTTATAATAACAATAACAGTGACATAAACATGGCACAATAAACATTCCCACCCCATCACAATCTTCACACCACCCAACAATAACAAAAACAGTCTGGCCCTCCCTTCTGCTGACATTTTAATTTTCCCCGAGAAAGTCGACGAACGGCTGCCACCTCCAGGTGAACCTTAGCATTGACCCTCTCAGGGCGAACTTTATTTTCTCAAGACTGAGAAACCCAGCTATGTCACGAACCCAGGTCTCTACACTTGGGGGCTTCGAGTCCCTCCACATTAATAAGATTTGTCTCCGCGCTACCAGGGAGGCAAAGGCCAAAACGTCAGCCTCTTTCACCCTCCGAACTCCCGGCTCTTCCGACACTCCAAAGATCGCCACCTCTGGACTCGGCACCACCCGTGTTTTTAGTACCGTGGACATTGCCTTCGCGAACTCCTGCCAAAACCCTCTAAGCTCCGGGCATGCCCAAAACATGTGGACATGATTTTCTGGACTTCCCGCACACCTTGCACACCTGTCCTCTGCCCAGAAAAACTTGCTCACTGTGCCACCGTCATGTGTGCCCAGTGGACTACCTTGAATTGTATCAGGCTAAGCCTGGCACATGATGAGGATGAGTTAATCCTGCTTAGGGCATCCGCCCACAGACCCGCCTCTATCTCTCCTCCTAGCTCGTCTTCCCACTTGCCCTTTAGCTCCTCCACCGGAGTTTCCTCCGATTCCATAAGTTCTTGGTAGATGTCGGATACTTTCCCCTCTCCCACCCAGGTATTAGAGACTACTCTGTCCTGTATCCCCCGTGGCGGCAGCAGCGGGAAGGCCAGAACCTGCCTTCTCAAAAAGTCTCGTACCTGCAGATACCTAAACCCATTCCCTGCTGGCAATTAAAATTTATCCTCCAAGGCTTTCAAGCTGGGGAAGCACCCATCTATAAATAGATCCCCCATCCTCCTAATTCCTGCCTTCTTCCATCTCTGGAAGCTATCATCCAGCCTACCTGGTACAAACCAATGGTTATTATAAGTCGGGGTAAAAATCGATGCTCCCCCCACTCTCTTATATCTCCCCCACTGCCCCCAGATTCTCAGAGCCGCCACCACCACCAGACTTGTGGAGTATCTGGGCGGCGAGAACGGGAGAGGTGCCGTTATCAGTGCTCCCAAACGTGTGTCTTTACATGATGTTGCCTCGATCTGCTCCCATGCCGACCCCTTCCCCACTATCTACTTCCTAATCAGGTCTGTATTTGCCACCCATGAGTAATTACAAAAGTTTGGTAGTGCCAACCACCCTCCCCCCGACTGCGCTCCAGCAACACCTTCCTCACTCGCGGGGTTTTAGCCGCCCACACAAAGCCCGCGATAACCTTATTCACCCATTTAAAAAAGGCCCTTGGGATCAAGATGGGGAGGTACTGAAAGACAAACAGAAATCTGGAGAGGACCGTCATTTTCACAGTCTGTACCCTACCTGCCAGAGATAGCGGGAGTATGTCCCATCTCTTTCATTTCATTAAAGTCTTCTTTCATTTGTTCTACAAGCCAGGATAGGTTTAACTTGTGCAGTGCCTCTGATTCCTGAGCCACCTGGATTCCCAAATATCGAAAGCTCCTTCCTACCATTCTATTTAAAAAAAAAAAAAATTTAGAGTACCCAATTTATTTTTTCCAATTAAGGGACAATTTGGCATGGCCAATCCACCTACCCTGCACATCTTTGGGTTGTGGGGGCGAAACCCATGCAAACACAGGGAGAATGTGCAAACTCCACACAGACAGTGACCCAGAACCGGGATTGAACCTGGGACGTCGGAGCCATGAGGCAGCAATGCTAACCACTGCACCACCGTGCTGCCCTTCTTCCTACCATTCTAAACGACAGCTCTCCCAGCCTCTTCCCTGCCCTCTCGCCTGGATCCCCCTGCCCCCCCCCCCCCCCCCCCCGAGGACTCCGCAGGTCGCCCACAGAGCCAGGTCCCGCCGGTATGGACCATACCTTTTTCTTCACCTCCTGGATCGCACGTCCGGTTGTCACGGTGAGGTTTCTTGATTCTGCACCACCTGATCAATCAAAGCCTTGATTGGGTCCAGCGTGTCCTTCTTAAGCTTGCAAAGCATTCTACAAAAATCTTCACCAGCTGCTCCATCGACCATTGTGCCATCTCCCCGCGGCCCTGCTTGTCCGCCATGTCTTTCCACGATACCAGCTCTACTTGCATCTTTCTTGTAAAACTTTGTCTTCTCAGACGGCCACTTCTGGTCCAATTCACCACACACCGGAGGGGGACTTCTCCTCACCATCGCACTCTCCACCGATTCATCCAATAAAATCCGGGAAAAAAAATGGAGAAAAAGGTCCAAAAGTCCATCACAGGAGGGTGCAACCTACTCCTCCATGGCCGCCACAGAAAGTCGCAAAAGCCATTTACAAGCTCATCTGCCTGACTAGCCTTGCCAATTTAATTGGTCCAAACTATAATAAGATTAAAAGTTTGCCACAACTATTACACATTGCCTTTGTTACAAGTTCCAATAATTTATTTTTTGATGCTCTGTCCAAATGTATAACTACACTTAGAGAGACTATAAATTTGTTTCCATCTGCATTTTCTGACCCTTGCTATTGTTAATCTCCATACATAATGATTCTGCTTCCTGATTCTCTCAGCCAAGATCATTCCTCACTAATGTCCCTATGTCATCATTTATTATCAAGTCCACCCCTCTTCCTTTTCCATTGTCTGCCTTTTCAAAATGTTGTGGATGCGAGAATATTTATTTCCCAATCTTGGCCACCTTCTGACCATGTCACTGTAATGGCAATTAGATTTATTGCTCTCTATTTTTGACAGTAATTTATCTATCTTATTGTGCATACTCCACACATTAAGATAAAGTGGCTTCAATTTTGTTTGTTTTACTAATATTTCCCTGCATGGATCTTACTCTTTGATACATTATTACCCTTATAATCCAGTTGACACAGTGCATGGGTGTAGCAAAACAGAGGTAAGACTTAGAAAGAGATTCTGCTGAGAGAGTATGAGCATGAGGGAGTATTACCACAATGGTAATAACCTCTAGATTACAACTACATTGCAGTGGTCCTTGAGTTGCATATATGCCAGACCCAGTAAGGATAATAGATTTCCTTCCCTAAAGGACATTAGTGAAGCAGATGGATTTTTATAACAAGCGAAGATAGTTGCCATGATCACCATTATTGACACTGCGGACAGGTTTTTCTGCCCCCCCCTCAACCCGCCTGCATGGCGGGGTCCCCACAATCTTGTTGGTGCGATGGGCTGAAAAATTCCAGCCTATCTTGATATTCCAGATTTATTAACTAAATTAAAATTCCACCAGTTGTCACGGTGAGGTTTGAACCTATGTCCCCAGAGAATTAGAATCATAGAATCATAGAAGTTTACAGCATGGAAACAGGCCCTTCGGCCCAACCAGTCCATGCCGCCCAGTTTTTACCATTAAGCTAGTCCCAGTTGCCCGCACTTGGCCCATAACCCTCTATACCCATCTTACCCATGTAACTATCTAAATGTTTTTCAAAAGACACAATTGTACCCGCCTCTACTACTACCTCTGGCAGCCCATTCCAGACACTCACTACCCTCTGAGTGAAGAAATTGCCCCTCTGGGCCCTTCTGAATCTCTCCCCTCTCACCTTAAACCTATGCCTTCTAGTTTTAGACTCCCCTACCTTTGGGAAAAGATGTTGACTATCTACCTTATCTATGCCCCTCATTATTTTATAGACCTCTATAAGATCACCCCTAAGCCTCCTACGCTCCAAGGAAAAAAGTCCCAGTCTATCCAGCCTCTCCTTATAACTCAAACCATCAAGTCCCGGCAACATCCTAGTAAATCTTTTCTGCACTCTTTCCAGTTTAATAATATCCTTCCTATAATAGGGTGACCAGAACTGCACACAGTATTCCAAGTGTGGCCGTACCAATGTCTTGTACAACTGTACAATTATCCTGGGCCTCTGGATTACTGGTCCTGTGACACAACCACTACACCATTGTCTATCCCAAGTCTGCAAGTTAGCACTCATCCCTCATCACACTCCCTCTTCATTGTCCCCACTCTGGGCTCTCACTCCCACAGCCCATCAAAAAGCCAGAGGAAAGTCAGCACTAATAAAGAACAAAGGCCAATCTCCAATAATCCAGAGTAAGATTCTGAAGTTACAGTCTCAAAATATTGCCATTCCCACCAGATTCAGCAGCTATTGGCTGCAGGTATGCCATATTTATTTCATTCTGAGTCATTTTGTCCCTGGTGCATTGCAAGAATCATTCCCAGGATTTCCAGTACTATTGGTAGCCAGTTAATTAATTACATTTAATTGAGTTCAATGTAACTTGGCGATGAAGGCCCAAATAAACATTGACACCGGGTGCGACTCCATTTGGGAGGAGAAGCCAAGAATGCACAAAAATATCACATTAAAAAAAACATACAAATTACAATGCAGAAGGATGTCAGTCGGCCCATCATAGCTAAGTCATCCATCAAGAAACCATTCAGCCCAATCCCACTTTCTGGCTCTTGGTCTGTAACCTTATAGTTACAGTACTTCAAGTGCATATCTAAGACTTTTTAAATGTTATCATGGTTTTTGCTTCTACCACCTGTTCAGACAGTGAGTTTCATATTCCCACCACCCATTGGGCAAAAAATGTTTTCCGTGAATCCCCGCTAAACCTCTCACCCTAAAATCTAACCTCCCTGGTTATGGACACCTCAAACAAAGGGAATGCAGCCTTCTTATCCATTCTGCCTAGACCACTCAACTTTATACATACCAATTGTGCCGGAAAAAACAATTCTAACTTACCCAAAATTTCCTCATTTGCCCTGTCCAGACAACATCCCGTAAATCTCTTTGCAAATTCACTGTAATCCAGTTGCATCCTTCCTAAAGTGCTCGGACCAGAACTGCATACAGTGCTCCAGCTGTGGCTGAACTGGTGTTTTATACAGTTCTAGCATTAACCTACGAGTTTTTACATTCAATGCCTTGTCTAATAAAGGCAAGTATCCCATATCCCTTGTTCACCAACACATCCATCTGTCCAGCCACCTTCAGGAATCTGTAGACATGCATTCCAAGGTCACTCTGTTTTACAACAGTTCATAGTGTCCAACATTTATTGCATATTCCCTTGCCTTGTTTGTCTTCCCCAAATGCATTATCCCACATTTGCCACTCTTTCACTCGACTGCCTAGTCCATTGATATCTTCCTGCAGTCTGCAGCTTCCTTCTTCATTATTAACTATACAGACAATGTTTGCATTGTTTGCAAACTTCTTACTTATACCCCTGCCTCTGAGCCAATTTTGGATCCAATTTGCCTCTTTGCCTTGGATTATTTTTGTGACCAGTCTGCCGTGTGGGGCTTTATCAAAAGTCTTGCTATAATCCAAATAGACTACATCAAATGCACTACCATCAATGACACTCCTCATTAACTCTTCAAAAGATCCAATCATGTGTGTCAGACATCAATCTTTCCTTATCAAATCCATGCCCACTGTCTTTGTGTAATCTGTGTATTTCTAAATGAAGGTTTAGCGTGCCCTTCAAAACCTTTTCCAATAAATTTCCCGCCATCAAAGTTAGGTTGACTGATCTGTAATTACTCGATCTACCCCTTTCACCCTTTTTAAAAAATGGAACATTTAATTTTTTCAAAACATTAAGTCTCCACATCCCCATTTAAAGAATGCTGGCTCTACTTTCAACTTTTAATGACTGTTCACACATTGTTCTCAAGTGAAGCATGGTCTAATTTCATGCCAGTAATTTGACTTTGATACCAAGGTCTCAAACAAATTGGGCTTGCATATGTTCCAGAGGTGATATCACACAGAATTAATTATCAGTTGGATATTCAAATGTGTGCAACTTATCAGCAATCAGACTTTTTAAAATGTATTTCCTTTCCTGCAAGGTCACTTGCCAAGCTCCTTTGTCAAGCTGGTGTGCAGGACATTTATAGGGTGTGGACTTCACTCTCTGATACCAGTGTCTTAAGTAGGAATTCAATCAAGCTATGTCAGTCAGTCAGTGACATCTTCCAGGTTTGCTACAGATGGCTCCCACAGAGTTCAGACTGAGCGTTAACAGCTCCGAGGCCCCTTTAAATCCATACTTCTTTCTTTCGTTGGCACGGACTGACAGGCAGATCTTTGAGGCCCAATTGCTGCTGTTGCAAAAGAAAGGTATGTATTCATTGCTTTAAAAAAACCAGCAGTTTAAGCAATTTCACCACGTGGAAGCTCCCCCCCCCCCCCCCCCCTCTCTCCCCCCATCATCCAAACTCAGGAACTAAAGCCCAAAACCCCCCAACCCACCATGCTCAGCAGCCAAAGCAATCCTCCACCCCAAACCCTCCATCTAGGATCAAAGTCTGAAGCATTAAAATGGAGTCTCATCGGGAAAAGGTTTGGGAAGCAATGGTCTAGAATTCCAAATAAATATTTGCTGCAATACCTTATAAGCAACTCTACATTAACACAGTAAGAAGTCTTACAACACCAGGTTAAAGTGGAATCACCAGCTTTCGGAGCGTAGCTCCTTCATCAGGTGACTCGCGTAGCTCCTTCTTCAGGTGACTCACCTGATGAAGGAGCTGCGCTCCAACAGCTAGTGATTCCAAAGAAAACTGTTGGACTTTAGCCTGGCGTTGTAAGACTTATTACTGTGCCACCCCAGTCCAACGCCGGCATCTCCACATCATGGCTATATTAACACAAAATGTAAATGATATTGGATAGAAGACATTGTCACTGCTGGTTCACTCTCGTGCTACTGGGCATTAATTTCATTGAAGGCAATGGGGGAGGGGGGGGGGGAAGCAACTTTAATAACCATTATGTAAATGAAAACGGCCATTATCTGAGAAGGTGATACGAATGAGGGATCAACCACCACATGAGAGGTTTGCCTGATGGTATTTAAACTTACTACAGCTGTCACATTATTCCTGAAGAAACGAAGTAGGTTTGAGCCCTCTTTTCTTACAGCGACGGACTTATTTGATTTAATTATTCCGACCGAGTGGCAATGATTGGCCAAAGAAATCTGCAAGTTAGATGTGACCTGCTCACCAACTTAGATGGAAAGAGAGAAGTAATTGAGACAGGCAACCTCAAAGGAAAAGCAGTAAATAGTTTTTTTAATAGCTAAATGCCTGATTGGAGAGTGGGGAGTGGCAAGCTGAAAGCATTTGAACATTCAGTTGATAATTATTTGTGTCATATCACCTCTGGGACACTGACAGCCAAGTCTCAGGCACACTGGGATTGAATAATTCAAATTGGTCACACATATACTGTGCGCCTGTTTTTATTTTAAACTTCCAAAGTAGGCTATAATACAATTTGTGAAAATAAATAAATAGAATATTAAATGTCTAGTTGTATCATTATTAACAAAGCAATATTAAGGAACACATTTTAAAATAATGTTGTGTTTCTACATTTGTATCATTATTAACAAAAACAGTAATATTAAGCAACAATTTTTGAAATACAATTGTTTCCATAATTGTTACATTAATACAAGTCAATTTATATTTCACAAATGTACCTCTCCTGTTAGGTGATAATTGACACAGCCATTCACCACCACCTTGTTAGATGTCATTAAAGGAAAAAAGACTGGCATTTATTAAGTCCCTTCCACAATCTTGGGATATCCAAAAGTGTTTCACAGCCAACATGATCAATTTTGAAATGTAGTTTACTGATGTAATGTAGAAACTGTGGCAGCCAATTGGCACATGACAAGGTCTCACAAACAATACTAACCAGGTCATATGTTTTAGTAGTTTGTATTGGCCAGGACACCAGAGAGGACTCCTTTGCTCCTCCTCAAAGAGCGGCCTCGGTGTGATGTCTCACCCAAAAGATGTCACCTCCAGCAGTGCAATACTCACAGTGCTTCACTGGAGCATCAGCATTTTACATTCAAGGCTCTGGGCTTGAAACCACAACCTTCTGACTAAGAGGCAAGAGTGGTCCCACTGAGTGAAGAATGATACACTACCTCATCCTGAGAGAAATAAGTAACCAAACTGAGATATCAGGGAACGCCATCAGAAAAAAACAGTTAACTTCTTCAAGCTTCATTCTATGATTGGAACCGCTGCTTCCCTATCAACTTGCAAGTTTCTGCAGCACCTGATGGATGTTCTTATCGTTAGGTACTGTAACTTCTTTCCAACTTTAATTTACAAAAGCTGTGACACCAGCTTTTCAGTCACTATAGCTAAAGAAGCAATGTGAAATCGGACCTCAAATACGGACAGTCACTGACCATTACCATGCATGCATGCGTCAAGAAATAGAGTTGAGAAATAACTAGGAAATCCCTGCCGTACTGCCCTATGGTCATCAAGAATAATCTCAAGTAGGAATGCCCAATGGCATCTTAACTCATATTGAAGCATTCAGCAAATATAAAGGAGGTACTATCTCTTGATCTATTGCAGTCTACAAACCATAAAAGCCAAAAGAAATTGATTGATATTTAATTTAAACTAAGTATATATAATGAAAGGAGCAATGTATACATCTAAAAGGTGGTGTGCACTGAACATAGAACATACAGTGCAGAAGGAGGCCATTCGGCCCATCGAGTCTGCACAGACCCACTTAAGCCCTCACTTCCACCCTATCCCCATAACCCAATAACCCTTCCTAACCTTTTTTTTTTGGACACTAAGGGCAATTTAGCATGGCCAATCCGCCTAACCTGCACGTCTTTGGACTGTGGGAGGAAACCAGAGCACCCGGAGGAAACCCACGCAGACACGGGCAGAACGTGCAGACGCTGCACAGACAGTGACCCAAGCCGGGAATCGAACCTGGGACCCTAGAGCTGTGAAGCAACTGGACAAAGGTTCACTCCCACTATTCCCCCTAAGTAATATCCCAAGCTTGACACCACAGCAAAGTACAAAACAGAAGTACACAAGTAGGGATCAAAGGAAAACTATACACAAGCTTACACTTGCTTTATGGCAGCTGATTTCACCATAACATAATGCACCCCCTGGCGAAAGCTCAAAAAGGATTTAAGAGTGTGCAAAAAGATCTAAAACTGAAGAACAATATCAAATTTAATGTCAATAAAAACAAAAGTGCATTTTTTTGGTTCCTTTGTCCATGTTTGGACCAAGGCTGTAATGAATTTTGGAATCAGGTGGTCCCAGCAGAAACCAAACTGAGCACTGGGATGTTAGAAAATTGTGATAAAATAAAAACAAGGAAATCCAGTCATTGGGAATGTGTTCTGGTTTTCCATTTAAAAATGGAAAATGTAGTAGAGGCAGTTTGGCTGGGTTGGTGGAACTAGCGTTTGATATGGTGATAAGCCTAGCAACACTGTAAACAGATGTTTAACGAAGGGAAGTTGGTAACAATGGAGGATAGAATGTCAAACCTGTAAGTAAAGATGTTAGACGTTCAACGGAAGTGGCGAGGTGAACACACAAAATGAAGGTAATTAAAAGTGACTTCTGATAAGGTTTGTTTAGATAAGGAATGGTCAAAAGAGAAGATAGTATATATGGGGCAAGTTCCCCTGTTTTTGAGTATGCAGCCCACAAGAGGAAGCTGTTCAACTCCCAACTAGCTGTGCTGAAGAAAAGCCTGTTTGCAAAAACAGTTGTTCTATTCTAAGTTGGAAGCAACATTGAAAGGTGTGTCTGGTGTGGTAACTACTGCTGGATTTTGCCAAAAGTTTTAAAACCTATGGGATGTTTGTGGAAATTTAGCTCTGAAAGTAGAGGGGCGGGATTCTCCCAGTCCCGCGCCGGACCGTAGAATACCCGCGAACGGGCCACGCCGGCACGTGTTGGCGCCATTGGCGCTGGCGTGGTTGAAGCGGCACCAGTCGCGGACCGCTCTATGCAGCTGGCCCGCCGATTCTCCGGTCCGGATGGCCGTAGGAAAGGAGCCGAGTCTCGCGGGCACTGTTCTAACCTGCTCTGGGCCGGCGGAACCTCGGCGTGTAAGGGTCGGGTGGCAGCCTGTGGGGAGGGAGGGGGCGGGTCCGACCCCGGGGGGGGGCCTCGGATGTGGCCTGGCCCGCGATCGGGACCCACCGATCGGCGGGCCGGCCTCTGTGGCTGGGAGCCTCCTTTCCTACATGCCGGCCCCTGGAGCCCTGCACCATGTTGCGTCGGGGCCGGCGGGTTGAAGGAGGCCACTGTGCATGTGCGCATTGGCGCCGGCGGCACTGTGCATGTCCTCATTGGTGCCGGCGCAACAGCGCATGCGCGGATCCCGCGGTGCCCAGTTCGCGCCAGGATCTGCAGCTGGAGCGGCGTGAACCACTCCAGCGCTGTGCTGGTACCCTGTAGGGGCCAGAATTGGACATGGGAGCGGCCCGTTCACACCGTCGTAAAACGCAACGGTGTTTACGATGGCGTGGACACTCTGCCGCGGGATTGGAGAATCCCGCCCGAGGTATCTGGAACTGGACAAATTTAAAAGATATTGTGTATAGCTATTAAGTTAGTTAAGTGTATTTATATTTGACCTTTTTTGTGTGTTTTATTGTTTAATAAACATTTATTTTGTTTATCATCACAAAAATGTCTGGGACATCCTTTACTGGTCTTCACATCTTTCTTCACATTATACCAAATTGAAAAATACAGTTGAGAGCAGATATTTCAAGCTTCCCTTCGGAGTGTTAAAATACCTAGCGTTTAACATCAACTGTGCTCTTAACAGGGAGCAGGGTATTGGTAAGTGCCACATGATAGCACTGTTAATGACACCTTCCATTACTTTGTTGTGAGTGAGCACCTCATTTCACCATCCATGCTGCTATCTAAGATGATAACGGCAAATGATAAAAACCAGACCCACAGGGTAGAATTTATGTCTCATATGGGACAAGAATGGAAATGTACACCACCAGTGTTGTGCCAACTTGTTTTAATGAAGCCACCCTCTGTCCTTCAGGGCCTTCACAAAAAAAAACACAAGAGCATTTTCTGTACAAGGTGCCTTATTTATCTACCTATATCGACTGGTCAGAGGCCAAGGTGTTGAAATTAATTCCGATTAATCATGAGGAATGAACTTACACCATTTGACTGCCATGTTTTATAAATGTCGTCTTTCGATCACAACCCATTACCTTTCCAGGTCATTTCCATTCCCAATAACCGCTATTTTATAATACCTCAAATCAACTGAATTAAATTATTTTCGGGGCAATATGGTGGCCCAGTGGTTAGCACTGCTGCCTACAGCCTTAAGGACCCAGGTTCGATCCCGGCCCTGGGTCACTGTCCGTATTGAGTTTGCACATTCTCTCCATGTCTACGTGGGTTTCAGCCCCACAACCCAAAGATGTGCAGGTTAGGTGGATTGACCACGTTAAATTGCCCCTTAATTGGAAAGAAAATTGGGTACCCTAAATTTTATATATATTTATATTTTTTTAATTCTCTGCAGGGTTCTCCTGCTTTGCTGGAAGCGCACCCATGTCCACGGGTTTCCCGACAGCGTGGGATAGCCACGGTGGGAAACCCCATGGACCGACTGTCGGAACGGAGGATCATAGTGCCGGCTGCGGGGGGGGGGGACCGCACCGGAAAACAGGGCTGACGGGATGGAAAATCCCACCCTCTATCTCTGATGGTCTTAAAAGTCTGAAACCTATCAAAGTCTGCCCATGTCCCATAGGCATTTAGTAGATCATCTTCTTTCTTACTTTCATTCAAGAACTCTATAAACGATCCAGGCCTTCATTAGTATCCAACTTACAAACATGCAGCTTAATTAAAAGTTTAGTTCTGATTTTATTTCTGGTACTAAGTGAAAATTCAAGGTCAGGGATGTTATCCGTGTTCACATATCCGCTTCCTTCTTCCGATGCTCATATCTTGACCGTCAGAGGATAACCATACCCCAGCAATTTACACTTGCTTTCTGCCATTTTCCACAATGACTACTAGGATAGTAGTTGCTTTTGTTTAAAGTTTTTTTTTCTCTTAGCTTCCAACCTTCAACTTTAATCAACAATCGTCTGCTACCTTGTTATAGTCCAAATAACCAGGAGGATAGAGCTGGCGCGAAGCTTTACATGCTTTTCTAAACATTTATTTATATTGTCACAGGTTACAAGCAAGTATCTACTTATAAGGGCACAAGTGAATCCTGGTTAATGCCTCGGCCTATCTATAATTAAAGACAATTAATGGTCAATTAACAAATAATTTTTTTAAATCGACTTCAGCAAAAATGAACGGAATAATGGTCTTCAACAGTTAGCAATAAGCAGCATAAAGTACAATTATACCAGTGAATGGTTTTTAGAAATCAAGCCCGTGTATTGCCATGATGGATGATCTGAACATTGAGAATCTTCAGGTATTTTTATTGCAGAGGCAAGAGGGACACAAAGTAGTGTCATTATTGTAAATAAAGCAAAGGAACGTTGTGATTTATCACCAAATGGTGACATTTTAATACAACATCTATTAATTTAAAAAAATCAATTGACAGCAAACACTGCATATTTATAATTGAAATGAAATATCAAACTCAGGATTTGTTGAGGATGCAAATTCTATTATTTCTCCCAGTTCTCGTGAACCCTACTTCACGCCATCTGAAAGATAGTTTGATATCTTGTTTCTTCAGCCTCAGCCTTCTCACAAAGTCATAAAGCGATATATATATTTTCTCAGAAGTGTAATATTGGCTTCAAAGCCTATGTCAACGTCCAAGAATTCTTTTGGTGCAGTATCTGTTTTTCAGGCACAAAACAGTCACCTAAATGTTCCAATATGTTGGGTGGCATGCATTTGTAGATTCTGCATCATTCCACTATATTGGTAAGAAAGAAATAGAAGTGCCCCAGGGCAACACGATGCCGCAGTGGTTAGCATTGCTGCCTCACGGCGCCGAGGTCCCAGGTTTGATCCCAGCTCTGGGTCACTGTCCGTGTGGAGTTTGTACATTCTCCCAGTGTTTGCGTGGGTTTTGCCCCCACAACCCAAAGATGTGCAGGCTAGGTGGATTGTCCCTTAAAATTGGGTACACTAAATTTTTTTTAAAAAAGAAATAGAAGTGCCCCAGGAAACAGGCCCCTTGTTTAAATAGGGATTGGGTATAACTTCAATACTATGCCCCCTCATGGAGACAGCTGGCCATTTAAATCATCAGCTGCCTCCACTCAAGTCAGATTTTGGTAGTCCAGCTGGGGCGAAATTCTCCTGAAAAGGTGCGATGTCCGCCGACTGGCGCCCAAAACGGCGCCAATCAGACGGGCATCGCGCCGCCCCAAAGCTGCGGAATGCTCCGCACCTTTGGGGGCCGAGCCCCAACATTGAGGGGCTAGGCCGACACTGGAGGAATTTCCGCCCTGCCAGCTGGCGGAAACGGCCTTTGTTGCCCCGCCAGCTGGCGCGGAAATGACATCCCCGGGCGGCGCATGCGCGGGAGCGTCAGCGGCCGCTGACAGTTTCCCACACATGCGCAGTGGAGGGAGTCTCTTCCGCCTCCGCCATGGTGGAGACCGTGGTGGAGGCGGAAGGGAAAGAGTGCCCCCACAGCACAGGCCCGCCCGCGGATCGGTGGGCCCCGATCGCGGGCCAGGCCACCGTGGGGGCACCCCCCGGGGCCAGATCGCCCCGCGCCCCCTCCCCAGGACCCCGCCCATGCCGCCTTGTCTCGCCGTTCAAAAGGTGGTTTAATCCACGCCGGCGGGACAGGCAATTTATCGGCGGGACTTCAGCCCATCCGGGCCGGAGAATCCAGCGGGGGGGCCCGCCAACCGGTGAGGCCCGATTCCCGCCCCCGCCGAATATCCGGTACCAGAGACTTCGGCAACCGGCGGGGGCGGGATTCACGGCAGCCCCCGGCGATTCTCCAACCCGGCGGGGGGGTCGGAGAATGACGCCCCAGGAGTGTAAAACACAGTGTGCAGAGTATACCTCATAAGAGCAGAACTGAACTTTGTACAGTTCTTTGGGTAGTGCTGGAAATGGTCCCAGGACACATTTGGGGGAGGCTAGGTACCATTTATGCGAAGTAAGGTGCCCTTTGGGGGAGGTCAGTTGCTCTTTGGTATTGTTAAAAGTAGTTATAAATGTGCATAAAAAGTACATGAACTCAGTAAATGTCAAGCCCGTTGCAACTATCAACAGCCCTGTCAAAAATCAACTGTCAAAGGTGTTAAGAGGATCTGTCAAGAAGACCGGTCAGATGTGTCAAGAGGACCTGCTGGGATACTTATCAAAGATATCAAAAGGAACTGTCAAAAGCACCTGTTAACAGGAGATATCAAGCTGTCAAGGCATTTAAAAGGCCTGCCATTTAAGTCTTTGAAAAAAATGCAGAGCCTTAAAAAATCATTGCTTGCTATTTTACTTTGTTGTCATAATCTTGAGAGCTTCCATTGCTGTATTAGTGCTGCAAGACTGATTTCAACCATTATCACAATAGGGTGTCTGCCATCTCATTTTAATTGACAGCTAAATATGGTTATATACTCTTTGATGTGGGACAATTGTAGCCACCTGGGTTGGCCACTTCCCGACTTAAAATGGAGATCCGCAAAGAATGCAGGGAAATTCAGTCAAGCCAGGAAAAACTAGCAGGTGCAAAGTTTCCTGTGTATTAGAACTTGCAGAAACCCAGACAGCACTGAAACCACAGCCATCTGCATATCAATGAACGATCCCCGGGAACAATTGAAACATTTAAGGTGAATAAGGCCAAGCCAGACTCCACGGCGCCAGCAGGAGCCAAGACAAAGGAAAGCCAACGGACACTTAGGAACCGCCCAGCGATCAGGGAACGGCTCCAGTATTGGAGAAATCGATCCAAGTGATCAGAACGTAGTCCAATCACTTGGAACCAGATACGGGGTCCGCCCCGAACGGCGCGAAGCCCCTGGGGACTATAAAATAGAGTCCCCAAGTTCAAATTGTTCTTCTTGGCAGGGTCACTCAGCAGCTCGAAACAACCCTTGACAGTGACCTGCCTAGCTGCCACATCAACCAAGTAAGTCTCCAGTCAACGCACGCTACGAGACAGGCGCTCCTAGCTACCAGTTCATACCAGCTTTTGAATCCTGCAGACTCAGAATCGAACGAAAAGCCATTTGTTCCCCTGACCTGGTGGGCCAGTTCCGAAGCTAAGTATAGGCCTTTTAGTGTTAGAGATAGTCTAGTAAGTAGAGTTTTATGCATGAGTAGTGATTGACTGTGTATAATAAATGTGTTTTGATTTGAAACTTACTAACTGGTGTATTGAGTTATTGATCAGCACTTGAAGCTCGTGGTGGTATCATAAAGATACCTGACGACTCCAAAGGTTATAGAAACAGAGCAAATTAAGTAAAGACACAACGGGCAACAAATTAAGAGCCAACCAAAGTTAGCAACACTATGAATTCCAAAGATTGTTGCTTTAAGGGATTGTGCACTGAATTAAGTACTTGTTATGATAAGGTTTTATGTAATTGAAGAAATGTAAATGTAGTAAATGAGGTTTTATGAAAGAGTGTGAGCGGGATTCTCCGTCCAGCGACGCCGGAATCGGGAAACGCGATTGGGCAGAGAATCGCTCATGAGCCGAAAATCGTGGACGGCGGCGGGCGCCTGACGGAATGCCAGGCTTTGCTGCCTCGACAGCAGCATCAATGTGTTCTACTCCGCATGTACAGTAAAGGCTGCCCGACCCGGAATTCTCCGCGGCTCCCGCGATGTTCCACCTCTGCCAGGTGGTATTACCAACGGCGAGTTTCACTTGTGGTTTTAAAAATCAGGGGACAGGTGCCCTGACTGCTGAGGGAGGGAGAGGAGGTAAGGCATGCTCCTAGAAGCACGGCTGTGGGCAGCCGGTCCAGCCGCTGGCATGGCTGGCTGGCAGGAGGGCATCTGCCAGGGCCAAGAAGTGAGCAGGGGGTGACCATGGGTTGGGCCGTGGTATGATGGGGGATGACCAGGGGATACCGCAGCCACCTTGCGGCGCACCCCACTGACCACTCACCATGGACCGCGGTCGCGCAGTCACACCACCCCCCGCAAAGCAAGTCAGCCCATCCCACCCTCCTCCCGGGTACTGGGTCATCCCCCGCCCCCTCCCACCCACAGTCCACCGGGGTGACCAGATCCACCGCCTCCCAACACCGGAGACCGCTAATTAAAGAGACCACCCACCAGAGAACCCCTAATTAAAGAGACCCCCATCAGACAGCCCCACCAGAGAACTAATTAAAGCGACACCCCTCTCCAGAAGAGAGACCCTTAACTAGAAGTCCCCCAGAAGACAGTCTGTCTGGAAGCCCCCAGTATAGAGTCCCTTGTCTGGAAGCACCTCCCCCCCCCCCAGAAGAGGCCTGTCTGGAAGCCCCCCTGTAGATGGGCAGGAGAATAATTCTGTAAAAATTACAATGAAAAAAACTAAATTGTTGGAACAACCCGTACTTTCCTTTGAGTGGCAATCTCCGACATGTTGCCACTCACGATGGACTTCCTCACCCTGTTATTCCAAAGACTTTGTCTCACCCAACCTTCCTCACTCAGGCTGGGTGAGACAAGAGCATTGAAGCGTGCCTCCAGCTGCATTGGCGAGGAGTAACTGAGGTGCAGAGAGGTAAGAAACGGGTCAGATCGGACTGTTTGTGGGCGTCAGGTCCAGTCAGACCAGAGTGCATGTCGGAAGGGGATGGGGTGGTGGGCCCCCTGGGGGTCATGTGTATGTGTGCAGGGTGCCTTGTGCGAGGCTATGTCTGGGTTTTTTAAGTAGTTAACCTGGAGTTCGAAGTTATTTTTTTTCCCTCTAAATCTTTCGGAGCAACTATCAGGGTAAACCTGGCCGAACCACCCAAAATTAGCGATTTAAATCGTTTCTGTCAAATGGTTCCCAGCCCAGTGCAATTCTCCAGAGGAAGTTAGCACTTCTGGGTGTAAACCCTTACGTAGGAACCTCCTGCAAGCATTCCCCAGCGCATTCCGGGAATAACCCCTAAATGAGACGCTGGGGAACCAGGAAAAAAGCGTCTTACTGGTTCCTCGTACTTTACATCCAATGTTTTACTTTTGAACTGCATTCAACATGATATAGGCAAACAGAAAATGTGGTACAGTCATGCACTCTCAGAATAAATGAAGTGCAAGAGGTCTCTTCATTTGGCGAACTGCACAGCAGGAACGATTTCCAATTTTTAGGTTTGTCACAACACATTCCTGAAGCTGCTTACAATGTGTCAAAAAAAGACCACCCGCTTTTAACCTGGTTTAACAGCTGTCACAACAAAACCAGAAAAGACAGTTTGTGACAATGTGTGTGGAGCAACATGTCACAACCAACCTGACTTAACGGCTGTCAGCACCAACTTGGTTTAACAGTTGCCGTTACAAACCTGGTTTAGCAGCAGTCCAAATTGCTATGCCTGAACATATATGGATAATAGAGTACTCTACAACAGTCAGCTGCAATGTTATTCTCTATCAACAGGCCTAAGTGACCGCCTCTCTCTTCAGCTGGCCAAGTTAAATTGGCCACCTTTGTCAAACTTCCATCATATGACCTCCTGCCTCCAAATACATCTCCCCAACTTTTTTTCATGCCTTTAATTTTTTTTAAAGAGTACCCAATTCATTTTTTCCAATTAAAGGGCAATTTATCCACCTACCCTGCACATCTTTGGGTTGTGGGGACGAAACCCACGCAAACACGGGGAGAATGCGCAAACTCCACACGGACAGTGACCCAGAGCCGGGATCGAACCTGGGACCTCGGCGCCGTGAGGCAGCAATGCTAACCACTGCGCCACCGTGCGTTTTCCTGCCTTTAGTTGTTCAACACATCCATCCTCACATCAAATCACCCAATCAGAAAGTGAGTAGAGTCTTAATCCTCTACTGGGTGATTTTCTGACTGTCAACTAAACAGTATTTTTCCTCACGCCTAATATTTTCACAGCGAACAAACAAAAGCAAAGGAAAAAAAATTTTTTTTAATGCTTTTTAAATGTCCCGAAGAATTTCGTCCTCAGATATTTGCAGAAATTTCCTTAAGATTGGTCTTTAATTCCCAGACAATCCGGGAAAATTGGCAACCCTACCGTCACTCGCAACATACTCTAGAAATAATTCCTTCAAAATAGAGGTTACCATTTTTAAAATCTCTCAAGAAAAGTTTTGACATTGGCGTTGTGTAGCACACCACCAGTTTGAAGGACTGCAACGAGCCAGTGAGCTTACTACATCAAGCCTATGGAAGCATCAAGATGGTAGTCTCTGCATCTTGAGTGAAGCAGAGAAAGAACACTGCTTTGAATTGCTGTCCGTGCTCTTTAAAATAACCTTACTACAATTAATAATATTTTTTTAAATGGTGTTTGGTGTTCAATAATATTTTAAAATTCTCGCACAAGACACAATTTTTGCATACATTGTTTCCGTCTCACAACTCTGCTTTTCCCACAGCTATTTTCCCCATTTATTCATTTCCCCTTCCCACAACCCAATTGTTCCATTTGCTTCCTCTTTCCCACCTGAAATTTTTAGACCTGAATTTGCCTTCTCTTGATAAAACCAGACAGGAAACTGTCATCTAACTAAACTAAACTGCCCCCTTTTCAAAAAGGCACAATGAATAAAGAACTAAACTATAAGACAAAGGAAATGTAAAAAATGAAATAACTACAGTAGCCCCAGAGCTCAATTCTCTTCCCCATCATCAGTCTCCCAATACTGTTCACTATTCCAAGGTATATTGTCATTCACGTAAATGATTCCACCTCTCAACTCATCACATATCTCAATTCCCCTCCCAAACAACATACTCTGTAACTTATGATTATTAACATCCTGCCATTTCAACTTAGAAAATACTATGCGAGTGGCCGATGAAATCAGTCTATGCCAGTAGCACAAATCAGCTGTCAAGATTTTTCATCTTTCCCAATCGTCTTTCCACTGAAGTTCACAAATTGATAGTTTAAAGTCTTTTTGGAAGCTCGTTTCGTGGTCTCACTGTTGCTTTTCCTTGGCTTCAAACAAAAACTCTTGGGAATATTTTCCATGCCAGTAGCAAAAACTGGCACGGTGGAAAAATTGGCTGGCCATTAACTACGAGTTAGTTTCTGGCATAAGCCAATATCACCCTTTATATCCTCTGATGTGCAATTAGCGACACAATGTGAGATCCATTAGTAATATATTTAAAATATTGCATCTGGCACACATTGTTTCTATCTGTAACACTTCCCGTCACACTATTTTCTCATATTCTTCTGGCCCAGTATCACTTATCTATTGACTCACCTTTTCTCAGATAGAGCCGTGTATACTTGATCTCCAAGCTGGATACTAATGTTGCCTATTTCACTCTTAGACCACCTAACTGCAATTTTAACTTTGATGTTACTGTTGCAATAAGCCTCAGACATCTATGGCATTTGAAGATTGCTTTCTAAATTATTTTTTTTAATTGTGAAACTTCTGCGCTCCAGCTGTTTCTGGTTCCTACCATAGCAAAGCAATTGCCACCAACCTCCCACCAAACCATCCCTGTCTGATCCCATCACCTCATTCTCCCTGCCAACATCAGTCACCTCTTCCAGCCATTTGTCCTTTCATAGCCCAAGGGTATTGCTGTTCAGACACATCCCTAACTTAATTTAATTTTTTAATAATCTTTATTGTCACAAGTAGGCTTACACTAACACTGCAATGAAGTTACTGTGAAAAGCCCCTAGTCGCCACATTTCGCCACCTGTTCGGGTACACGGAGGGAGAATTCAGAATTTCCAAATTACCTAACAGTACATCTTTTGGGACTTATGGGAGGAAACCGGAGCACCCGGAGGAAACCCACACAGTCACAGGGAGAACGTGCAGACTCTGCACAGACGGTAATTCCCAAGTCGGGAATTTCACAGTAACTTCAATGCAGTGTTAATGTAAGCCTGCGTGTGACAATAAAGATTATTATTACAAATAGAACCTAGAACAAAGCTAAAGGACACACACATCTGCTAAAATATAAAACTCTACATGCTCTATAATTTTCCAGCTCATTTCCACTGAACCATGCCAATACAATTCCACTGGCTTCTTTATTAAAAGCACCAATCAATATAAAAATAAAGAATCTGAACAACGAGGAACAGCAAATTGATCCTTACACTATATTTGTATAAACCTTATTTGTTTCGCTTGCTTTATACTATAGGATGTAACTGTTGAATAAGCGTGTACATGACTGAAATTAATTGACATCACTTGCAAAATAATAAAGTAAATTTTCAAGATTTATCATCCAGTACCATGGATTTCAAGAGAAAGTTCAGCAGGGAAACAAATAGGTGGGAGCTAGGAGAGATTTGACAAAGATGTAATTGGCAAAAGACAAAGGGAGTGTTAATGGTAGCGCTGAAAGAAGGTGCTCATCCTGGCATAAAGGTAAGATAGTAGGACCATTCCAACTAGGCTTTTCAGGGCAAAATCAAGAAACACTTTTGCCACACAAGAGAGTGGTACAAATCTTGAATCTCCTCAAAAACGTGCTTAGACATTGGACAAGAGGACCGAGATAGATAGATTTTGTTCAGCAAGAGTATCAAGGGATGTGGAACAGAGGACGATGAATGTAGTTCAGGAGCAGATCAGCCATGATCTAACCGAATGCTGAAGCAGGCCTGAGGGAGCTGGATGGCCTACTTCTGTTCCTCTAACTCCCTCTTTAAATGAGTTGACTCCTTGCACAGTAAGGGCAGGACAAGACGTGTTAGATCATGTTTAATTAAAGAGAAACTGCAATGTGGATCGGAGTTTTAAGTAAAGCATAGACTTTGGGAATAGCCACCATATGAACATTTCCGTGAAGCAAATTACGCTCTACTGAGATTCTGTGATGTACAGCAAGTATGCTTATCTGATTATTAAATAATAGAGTTATGATTACGTGGGAGGTGAAGCTGAGTAGGATCCATACGGCAAAGTTACGTGACCAATTTTCCTTCGCTTATATCTATAAAGTAGGCTAATACAGTTAATACCTTAACAATTTCCACATTTTAACATCTGTTTAATTAACTAAAACTCTAGATGCTGACACCTTACCCACACACAAAATGCTAACAACTAGAAGTCAATCTCTTCTGTTTACTTCCCCCCCCGCCCCCCCGAGATTTCTGGGCCCGAAATACTGCAGCCAATACATCTGATTGTAAATGCTGAGATGCACCAATGCTTCAGTTCCTTCATGACTCACCCAAAGTTCACTGGACTCGAGGATGGGGTGCAGAGGGTGATCCCATTGCTTACAAGCCTTTGCAGATTGAGGTTAGGAGAAAAGTTTCCTAATAAACAAAAGTGGGGCCCTGATCTCATGGAGCACAGGCCTTAATCCAGACCTGAATCTTCAGGTGGGTGGCACTAACCTCGGCAGCCAAACCAGACAAACCATGTTTAATTGGTTATAGGGCACAGGAACTTCAATATTTAATGGAGTACTGATCCAAATGCTGGAATATTGCAGGTGACATCCTTGTGATGAGATTGTTGGGCGGGATTCTCCGGTCTTCCAGCTGGCAATTACCGGAGAATTCCAGCTGTCATGTTGCATAGGCCTGGATTCTCCATCCCAGGGTGCTTGGAATGCGTTCCCTGAAGGGACGGAGACTTGGGTGCTGGAGCAAAATCGAGATGCTCCGACCCCCCTCTGGCAGCGTGAATGAGTTCCATGCCAGCAGGAGCAGAATGACCCATTTGCATCTGTTTAGCAGGCCCGACGGCCTATGCTGCAGACTCCCGTGATACTCCGGTCCCCCCCACCCGGCAGGGTGTCACATGGGTGCGGTTCACTTGTGGTCTCGACAATCATGGTCCTGATGAGGTGGACCTCGCAGTGAGCCAAAGAGGCAACCGTCACCCCTTTGGTCCACCGCGAGGTGCACCACGCCAGGGCCACGATGGTAGAAACCATCCGAGGCACACACCCTCGCCCGCAACACAAATCAGCCAGAAGACTCCCCCCTCCCCCCCCCCCCCCCCCCCCCCCCACGCACCACACAGCAGCCCCAACCCCAAATTGCCTGGGTGCCCCTCCACCATATATGGAGGGTGACCCGCCCTGTCCCCCAACCAGGGACCCTTGTAATAGGAAGACCCCCCCCCCCCCACAAGGACCCCTGTGAGAGAGAGAGATAGAGAGACCCCCCCCCCCCACAGGGACCACTGTGAGAGAGAGACTCCCTCCCACAAGGATCCCTGCAGTGGGGGACTCCCTCCCACAGGGACGGATGTAATAGAGGGAACACCACAGGGACCCCTGTGATATGGGGACCCACCCCCACACACACACAACACCTGTGATAGGGAGACACCCCACAGAGACCCCTAGAACAAAGAAAAGTACAGCACATGAACAGGCCCTTCGGCCCTCCAAGCTTGCCCCTGCCATGCTGCCCGCCTAAACTAAAATATTCTACACATCCGGGTCCGTATCCCTCTATTCCCATCCTATTCATGTATTTGTCAAGATGCCCCTTAAATGTCACTATAGCCCCTGCTTCCACCACCTCCTCCGGCAGCGAGTTTCAGGAACCCACTACCCTCTATGTAAAAAACACTTGCCTCGTACATCTCCTCTAAACCTTGCCCCTTGCACCGTAAACCTATGATCCCTAGTAATTGACCCCTCTACCCTGGGAAAAAGCCTCTGACTATCCACTCTGTCTGTGCCCCTCATAATTTTGTAGACCTCCATCAGGTCGCCCCTCAACCTCTATCATTCCAGTGAGAACAAACCATGTTTATTCAACCTCTCCTCATAGCTAATGCCGTCCATACCAGGCAACATTCTGGTAAATCTCTTCTGCACCCTCTCCGTAGCCTCCACATCCTTCTAGTCGTGTGGCGACCAGAATTGAACACTATACTCCAAGTGTGGCCTAACTAAGGTTCTATACAGCAGAAATCTCTATGATAGAGAGATCCCCCACCAAGACTCCTGTGATAGGGAGACACCCCACAGGGACCCATGTGATAGGGGGACTCCCCACACAGACCTCTGGTGATAGGGAGGCCCCCCCCCCCCGCCCCACACACACACACAAGGACCCCTGACTAAAGGACTCCCCCAGGAACCCCCTGACTTAAGGGACAATCCCCCAGGAACACCCTGATGAAGGGAACACCCACCCCCCTCCCAATAAAAGACCCTTGTTTGGAAGTTAGAGAGCAGTCCAGACTGGGGCTGTGGGAAGCATTATGACTGTAATACTCACCTTGCAGCTCTATGTGTCCATTCCAGCTGTGTCTGTCTGGTTCCCACAGATCCACCAACTGTAAGCCATTCATAGCTTTCCAGTAGTGGCCTGTGATTGACAGCTCATAACAAACATCTGCAGCTTTGATCCAGTCGATGTCCCTTCAGGCTTCAGTGGTGAAACCCAAATGTTTGTAAACATTGATCACATCCAAGAGATGTAAATGCACTAAGTGTATTCCAATCTCTCGAGCCTGTGATTTTAGGACATTCCCTATCCATCATGGAACCTCTTGGGAGAGGCAAAAATGCAGCTATAAACGGCCAGTACCGACTTCTGCTCCCATCCTGAGAGATTGAACATCAAGAGTGATAAAACAAAGTCAAAGACTTTACGGATAGCTGTCAAGACTGTGGACCCTGAGACAGCTAAATACTCTGCAGCCAAACAGGCAGCACAGATGAAGGAAGCAAAGGAAACTGGAATCGGAAAAGTGGAGTCATTGCAGGACTGCAGGGCTAAATGGGGTTGCAGAGATAAGAAGGTTGAGGTAATGGATGAAGAAAAGTGTTTTGCAATTAGTAAATACGGGGATAGCCAACGCAGGGGGTGGCAAGGACAGGAGTGATGAGACGTGAAACTTAGCAGTGGGATAAGATATAGGTGGCAAGATTTTGAATGGTTTGTGAAAGGCGGAACTAGGGACGTCAGCAAGGAGGACATTGGAGTGATTGATTTTGGAGGTAACAAAGGTTTGGGTAAGTATTTCAGTAATATTGCAGTTGAGGGAAGGATAGAGCCGAGCAAAGTTGCAGAGATTCAGGTAATGGCTAGGATGTGGGTTTTGAAGCCCAGTTGAGGACTGGACTCTGCTTGTGTGAGCGGTCAGGGGCAAGGCAAAGGTGAAAAGCTTCTGGTTACGTTCAGAGGGAATAATGTTACGTTGTAAGTTCATGTAATAGGAATGAAAAGGTGTTCTTTATCAAGAATAGTCTGTGTGGAGTTTGCACTTCCTTCCCGTGTCTGCGTGGGTTTCCTCCGGTGTTCCGGTTTCCTTCCACAGTCCAAAGATGTGCAGGTTAGGTGGATTGGCCAATGCTAAATTGCCTCTTGGTATCCAAAAGGTTAGGTGGGCTTACTGGGTTACAGGGACAGGGTGGAGGCATAGGCTTAAGTAGGGTGCTCTTTCCAAGAGCCAATGCAGACTCAATGGGCCGAATGACCTGTTTCTGCACTGTAAATTCTATGATTCTTTTTTTTTAATAAACATTTTATTGAGGTATTTTTGGTATTGTAACAACAACAAAATAAACAATGTACATGAAACTATAAACACAGTGCAAAAGCCGTCTCCCTTCCTTACAGGTCCCACCTTTATTAACCCCCTACTCCAAGCTAAACTAACCCCCCCCCCCCACCCCCACCTTCTGCTAATGATTAATTTTCCGCAAAGAAGTCGACAAACAGCTGCCACCTCCGGGCGAACCCTAACAGTGACTCTCTCAAGGCAAACTTGATTTTCTCCAAACAGAGAAAGTTGGCCATGTCTGATAGCCAGGTCTCCGACTTCGGGGGCTTTGAGTCCCTCCAAGCTAATAGTATCTGTCTCCGGGCTACCAGGGAAGTAAAGGCCAGAACATCTGCCTCTTTCTCCTCCTGGATTCCCGGGTCTTCTGACACCCCGAAAAACACCACCTCTGGACTCAGCGCCACCCTTATTTTTAACACCGTGGACATGACATCTGCAAACCCCTGCCAAAATCCCCTAAGCTTCGGACATGTCCAGAACATGTGGACATGGTTCGCTGGTCCTCCCGCACATTTTGCACACCTGTCTTCCACCCCAAAGAATCTGCTCATCCGGGCCACTGTCAGGCGAGCCCGATGAACGACCTTGAATTGTATTAGGCTGAGCCTGGCACATGTTGCAGACGCATTGACTCTACTCAACGCGTCTGCCCATAGACCATCCCCTATCTCTCCTCCCAGCTCCTCCTCCCACTTGCGCTTCAGCTCCTCGGTCTGCGTCTCCTCTGAACCATCACTTCCTTGTAAATGTCAGAGAACCCCCCTTCTCCTACCCACCCTCTGGAAACTACCCTGTCCTGAATCCCCCTGAGCGGTAGGAGCGGGAAGGTTGACACCTGTTTACGTAGGAAGTCCCTCACCTGCAGATACCTGAATTTGTTTCCCCTCGCAAACCCAAACTTCTCCTCCAGCGCCCTCATACTCAGAAAGCTCCCCTCTATAAACATATCCCCCATCCTCTCAATCCCTGCTCTCCGCCATATCCAGAACCCCCCATCCATACTTCCCGGGGCAAACCGGTGATTATTACAGATTGTGGACCGATACTCCCTCTGCTCCCACATGTCTCCTCCATTGCCCCCAGACACTCAGGGCCGCCATCACCACGGGGCTGGTGGAGTACCGTGCCTGAGGGAATGGCAGAGGCGCAGTTATCAATGCCCCCAGGCTGGTACCCTTGCATGAAGCCGCCTCCATACGTTCCCATGCCGACCCCTGCCCCACCACCCACTTCCTGATCATGGCTATATTCGCTGCCCAGTAATAGTTACTAAAATTTGGCAGCGCCAGCCCGCCCTCTCCCCGACTCCACTCAAGCATACCTTCCTTACTCGCGGGGTCTTGCCCGCCCAAATGAAGCCAGTGATCACTTTGTTGACCCGCTTAAAAAAGGACCACGAAATAAAGATGAGGAGACACTGAAATACAAACAAGAATCTCGGGAGGACCGTCATCTTCACCGTCTGTACCCTCCCAGCCAGTGACAACGGAAGCGCGTCCCATCTCCGAAAATCGTCCTTCATTTGGTCTACTAGCCGGGGCAGATTTAATTTATGCAGCTGGTCCCATTCCCGCGCCACTTGAATGCCGAGGTACCTAAAGCTTCCCCCTACTAATCTAAACGGCAGCTCCCCCAATCGCCTCTCCTGTCCCCTCGCCTGGACCGCAAACATCTCACTTTTCCCCATATTTAGCTTATACCCCGAAAACCGGCCAAATTCCTAGAATTCTCATGATTTCTTCCATCCCCTCTATTGGGTCTAATACATACAGAAGCAGGTCGTCTGCATAGAGCGAGACTCTGTGCTCCATTCCCCCCCCCCCCCCCCCCCCCCCCCCGACCAGCCCCTCGAGGCTCTCAGAGCAATTGCCAACGGCTCTACAGCTAGCGCGAACAACAGTGGGAGAGGGGGCATCCCTATCTCGTCCCCCGGTGTAGTCTAAAGTAGTCCAATGTTGTCCTATTTGTCCGTACGCTTGCCACAGGAGCCTGATACAGCAACCTGACCCAGTCAATAAAACCCCGTCCAAATCCGAACCGCCCCAGTACCTCCCCCAGATAATCTAATTCTACCCGATCAAAAGCCTTTTCTGCATCCATTGCGATCACTACCTCCACCTCCCTATTTTCCGGGGGCATCATGATCACGTTTAACAACCTTCTTACATTGGCCACCAACTGCCTACCCTGAACAAACCCCGCCTGGTCCTCCCCAATAACGTCCGGAACACAATCCTCAATCCTGGAGGACAAAACTTTGGCCAGCAATTTAGCATCCACATTCAACAGGGATATCAGCCTGTAGGACCCACACAGCTCCGGCTTCAGAATCAGCGAAATCGTGGCCTGTAACATCGTCGGGGGCAGCACCCCTCTTTCCCTTGCCTCATTGACCATCCTCATCAACACCGGCCCCAATATCCCACAAACTGGGATTATCTGTGGGAGGTACTGGGACGGTACCCGTCTGGCCCCGGGGCTTTACCCGCCTGCATGGCCTTCAGACCCTCCACTATCTCTTCCAACCCGATCGGGGCCCCCAGCCCTTCTCCCAGCTCCACGTCCACCTTTGGGAAATTCAGCCCCTCCAAGAAGTGCCTCATCCCCTCCGGCCCCGTAGGGGGTTCCGACCTGTACAGCCTACTGTAGAAATCCCTAAACACCTTATTCACCCCTGCTGAATCTCCAACCAGGTTCCCATCTCCGTCATTTACTTTCCCTATCTCCCTGGCTGCCTCCCTCTTTCGAAGCTGCTGTGCAAGCATTCTGCTGGCCTTCCCTTCATACTCCTAGATCACCCTCCTCGCCTTTCTCGGCTGCTCCTCCGCCCTCCCTGTGGTTAACAAACCGAACTCCGCCTGTAGCCTCCGCCGTTCCCTTAAAAGCCCTGCCTCTGGGGTCTCCGCATACCTCCTATCGATCTGTAGTATCCCCTTAACCAGTCGGTCCGTCTCTGCCCTGTCCACCTTCTCCCTATGGGCCCGTATCGAGATCAGCTCGCCTCTGACCACTGCCTTCAGTGCTTCCCAGACCACCGCTGCTGAAATTTCCCCCGTGTCGTTGACCTGCAGGTAGTTCTGAATACATTTCCTCAGCCGCTCGCACCCCCTTCGTCAGCCAAAAGTCCCACATCTAACCTCCAGTGCGGGCGCTGGTTACTGTCTTTACTAACCTGCAGGTCAACCCAGTGCGGAGCATGGTCTGAGATTGTGATCGCCGAGTACCCCATGTCCACCACCCCTGCCAGTAAGGCCCTACTCAAAATAAAGAAATCACTCCGGGAGTACACTTTATGCACATGTGAGTAGAAGGAGAACTCCTTCACCCTCGGCTGCCCAAATCTCCATGGATCTCCCCCCCCCCCCCCCCCCCCCCCCCGCCATTGCTGGCACCCTGCCCGTTTTCAAGCTTGACCGGTCCAAGTCAGGCTCAATAACTGTGTTGAAGTCCCCTCCCATGACCAACCTGTGCGAGTCTAGGTCCGGTATCTTCCCCAGAATCCTCTTTATAAATTCCACATCATCCCAATTTGGCGCATACACATTTACTAGTACCACCTGTACCCCCTCCAGTTTCCCACTGACCATAATGTACCGACCTCCCACATCAGAGACTATTCTACCCGCCTCAAACACCACCCGCTTATTGATCAGGATTCTATGATTCTTAAAGCTACATTTAATGCTCAGTAATGATTAAGCGGAAGGCTAGTTAGCTCAGTAATTGGAGCGTGGTGCATATGAATGCTAAAGGCTCAGGTTCAATCCCCCGACCAACAGAGCTAGCTCCTGCCCCATTGTGACATCATTATGTCATGATTAATAACCCTCGGACAACTGGGGGTTCTACATGAAGAGAGAGGATGTTCAGGCAGGTTTCTGGCAGGATTGAAACAGAGGGAGGGGCTTTACGCGAGCAATCCATGTGTGCCCAATTGGTCTGTATGTCATCTTCCTTGGTGGTCTGATGTGGAGACACGCATATCTGCGAGACGTTGTTGAGTGGAATTCTTTCCGGACCACCACTTAAAGTGGCCTAAATTGACATGGTCACAGACTATAATGAAGCTTATCCCCAGCAGAAAAAAACAATGCACAATGAATTCATTAACTGAAAATTTGATGATCTTGATATAAAAATTGGTTCGCATAGAAAATGTTTATTTTCAAATTCCGTCACTAAAATACAATAGAGTATAAGCAGTGCCATCTCTTTTCTTTAAATGATGTAATTTTGCTGCACTTCATTGCAATTCCAAAAAGATGGAATTCCTGAATAATAAAATCCTTTATAGTTTCCTTTAACTGAATATTTTCGCAATGAAATGGCTGACCCATACACTGCTGAATTAAACCACCTTTGGTTTGCGCCAGGCATTTAGAGCAGTGGCCTCAGCCACAGTGTAGCATTGCCAGACAAAAGCAGGGAAAGGGGGTGCGAGTTTATCCTCTGGGAATCTGACTGAAGTAGCCATGTCTGCACAATCACTGCAATTTATTCCCAACTTTGCAACAAATGAAGATGCCAGTTTTGTCCTTCATGTTCAAAGCAGATTTTGATGGATTCCGGACATTTGTAATTTTGCTTCCACTGAGTTTATTTCACCAATGTGTACAGAGGGGAAACTGTGCTGTCAAATATTGCATATCATCATTTCAGAGCAACAGTAACAGAGGGCTTTTAGCCTGCTAAACTGGCCACAACCTACATGCTTATTTCCTTCTCACTTGCTCTACCAATATGAATCCGAACAATTAACGCTCCCTAAGTAAAAAAGGTAATACTGCATTAAAGATAATTCATTCCCCGAACTCTCCACTGATAGGCTATTTTTCACAGAAACTACTGCAGTTAGCTTGCTGCACCCGCATGCTCTCTATCAGCCTTTTACACCCAGCGCACCACTTCTGATCAATCAGATTACATAAGAATACTGCAGATCTCTGCAGAGAAATGATCCGAGTCCTGTCTGCTAACAAAAAAAACAAATAATCCCTTTAATCTAATCTTTTTTTAAACTTCATACCAAAACAATTCAGCTGAAACAATGCTATAATATCAATTTACATGATGTCGCGTTGATACAAAATTCTCTCTCTTTTAACCAAGGTATTAATCAATAGGCATGCATTTGCTAAAAACGTGCAGCTCAACAGCACACCCCATTGTATCTGGAATTCCAGGAAATTGGGGCAATACCATCACATGCACCGTGCCATAATTTGTTTGCTCACTCGCTGAAAATGTTAAAGAGCGAATTATCATAGCTCCGCTGCTCAGCACAACCCATCGGGTTTAATGAGTTAACACTACTGTGATCACCACAGCTACAGAGATCGGCAATAGGAGGCTCTCAATCAGTGAAGTATTCAATCATTCATGAGGTTGCCAGAGGGCCACATTTTTACTGACTTGGTAGGAACTTCACTGAAATTTTAAACCTCAATTAATTGATAAAGTAAGCATTTTAATGGCCAAGCATGTCTGATTGTGCCTGGACTGATATTTTTACATGAATGTTTATTGATCTTGTGCACTGAGCAATGATTGCAACTCGTAATGAAACATGACATGTTGGCAAGCTCTACTGCCTCACAGGCACCCGGATTCAATTTCGGCCTTGGGTGGGCTGTGTGTGTGTGTGTGTGGAGTTTGCACGTTCTCTCCGTGTCTGCGTGGGTTTTCCTCCGGGTGCCCCGGTTTCCTCTCACAGTCCAAAGATGTGCAGGTTAGGTGGATTGGCTATGCTGAAAGATTACCCCTTAGTCTCCAAAGATGTGCAGGTTAGGTGGGGTTACAGGGCTAGGTTGGGGGAGTGGGCCCAGGTGGGGTGCTCTTAGGGAGGGCCGGTACAGACTCAATGGGCTGAATGGCCTCCTTCGGCACTTTAGAGATTCTATGACAAGGCATCACATGTAATTCAGGATATGCCCTGTGCATTAGGGTTTCTTTTACATTTATATTGTATCAGTGCAAAAACTGTGCCACGAGTGCCTAGGCAGCACACTGGTACACTGACCTCAGTCCCCTGACACATCTGTTAATTTGATTTGAGCCCTGAATTTAAACCCGCCCTGGATCACGGTTACAGCTTAAATGTAAAGGCCACTTTGCCAATTGGCCCACCCGCAAACCAAAAAGGCAGAGAGGCAAAGTAAAATCCACATTGCTGTCAATTAATTTAAATTGGCTTCTTGATCGTCGGCAGGCATGCATCCAACTCCCGTGCGTGCATCCACCGATCAGAATATCACGTGAGGGCATAATGTCGTCAGGACGTGCACCCAATGGCCCCTCACCATAACCAGTTTTATTCACTTATGGGTCAAGCCTGCTCCTGAATCAAAGTCTGGCCTTGATTATTCAAAATCCATTTTGACACAGCATCCTCTGCAGAGGATCTTGTGGCTGTTTGACTGGAGTAGGCAAGTGTGTACCTTCGTAACCAATCAGATTGAAGCATTCTTGAAGAGCAATGCTGAGTTTAAACCTGCAGATTTAGAATATTTCATTCAATGTACAATCATGTACATGGATAAAAAGAGAGGAAATGAAAGACGTGATTGAGATAGAAATAAAATTTAAGGACTTCCAGATGCGGCTATGCCTAGGTAGGCCGCACGGTCGGCAGCTCCCGCCGATAACGGACTTTTGGGCCCTTTTAAGGAGCTCCAGCGGCACTTTGACGACGATTCCCGGTGTGGGAAGGAAACAGTGAGGGTCCCCCAGCGCTGTATGGAGTGGACCAGGAGTGGGGCGGTTAAAAGCGGCTTTGGAGAAGAGTGGAGAACGGGCATGAAAAAACAAGATGGCGGAGGGCGGGGATCAGGCAGCGTGGGCCCAGTGGTCACGGGAGCAGCAGGAGTTTTTAAGAAACTGCTTTGCGGATTTAAAGGCGGAGATGTTGGCCCCCATGAAGGCGTCGATTGAAAGGTTGGTGGAGACCCAGAAGATGCAGGGGACGGCGATCAAGGAGGTGCAGTAGAAGGCCTCTGATAATGAGGACGCGATTCTGGGCCTGGCGGTTAGAGTGGAAGCGCACGAGGCGCTGCACAAAAAATGGCAGGAGAAGCTGGACGACCTGGAGAATAGGTCAAGGAGGCAGAACCTGCGGATCCTGGGTCTCCCTGAAGGCGTGGAGGGGTCGGATGCTGGGGCATATGTGACCACGATGCTGGGTACGCTGATGGGTGCGGGGGCTTTCCCACGGCCCCTGGAGCTGGATGGGGCATACAGAGTCCTGGCAAGAAGGCCGAGGGCAAACGAGCCGCCGAGAGCTATGGTGGTAAGATTCCACCGCTTCACCGACAAGGAGTGTGTCTTGCGCTGGGCGAAGAAGGAGCGGAGCAGCAGGTGGGAGAACACCGAGACCCGTATTTATCAGGACTGGAGTGCAGAGCTGGCCAAGAAGTGTGTGGGATTCAACCGGGCCAAGGCGGTCCTCCACGGAAAGGGGGTGAAGTTCGGGCTGTTACAACCGGCGAGGCTGTGGGTTACATATCAGGACCGGCACCACTATTTCGACGTGCCGGGCGAAGCGTGGACTTTCATCAAGAATGGGAAGCTGGACTTGAGTTAATGGACTGCAGTATTGTGGTATTATAGGTATTACGGTACCTGATAGGCAAAAGCACCATTGGTGGAAACTGTATGCTTTCTATAGGTTAGAATGTATGATAGCTCCGCCATGCTATAAGAACCCGTGCCGCCCCAGCAGCCCTCATTCTGTACCTGAGCTGCTGGGGGAAACATCTAGCTTATTAAAGCCTTCAGTTGGACTACAACCTCGCTTTAGTGGTCATTGATCGTGCATCAATTTAATAAGCTATATTTTTTAAGAAGGATGGAGCTCCAAATCAAGCCGGAGTGTCTGCAACTTAGCCCCCACACGGCGAACTCAGCAGCAACCTTTAAGCACTGGCTGGCGTGCTTTAAAGGGTATCTCGGGACGGCCGAAAACGCACCCATGGGAGAGCAGAAACTGCACGTCCTGCGCTCAAGGGTGAGCCCGGAGGTTTACACCCTCATCGAGGAAGCGGAAGACTTCGATGCAGCAATAGAGCTGCTAAAAGGACACTATATTCGCCCGGTAAACCAGGTCTACACCCGGCACCTGCTTGCAACAAGGCGACAAACCCCTGGGGAATCGCTGGAGGAATTCTACCGTGCACTCCTGGTGTTGGGAAGAAGCTGCAGCTGCCCGCAAGTTTCGGCAAGCGAACACTGGAACTCTTAGTCCGGGATGCTTTCATGGCAGATATGCTATCGTCACAAATCCGCCGGTGTTTGTTAGAAAAGGACACCCTGGGTCTTAGGGAGGCAGGGGCCCTTGCAGGCTCCCTGGACGTGGCCTCCAGGAACGCCCGTGCTTACGTTCCCGACCGCGCGGCAGCCCCCAGGGCAGCGTGGAACCCCTCCACAGCCGACCCTGAAACTTCCCCCATTCCCCCACAGGCCTGCGCTGCAAGGCGGCCTGGCAACCACGAGGAGCCCCGCTGCTACTTTTGCGGGCAGGTCAAGCACCCCCGCCAGCGCTGCCGGGCCCGCACATCCACCTGAAAGGGATGCGGCAAAAAGGGCCATTTCGTGGGGGTATGTCAGGCCCGTGCGGTTGCCGCGGTCTCCGGCGGCGAATGCGGACTGCAACCACAAACATCTCCACGGACCCCGTGCGGCCAGCAGTCGCCTCCATCTTCATATTCCAGGGCCACATGCGGATCCCGGGCGCCGCCATCTTGTTCCGCGGATGCCACGTTGGAGGGATGGGTGGCGCCATTTTGTGCACCCCCAGCCATTTGCGACCAATGGGAGCCGCCATCTTGGATGAACCCCCAGGACCCCAGCTCGGCTGACCACGCACTGCCCAAAGAGAACTCTCAACTATTGCGATTAGCCTCGGAGCCTCTGGATCAGTCTCGGCCTCGAACACTCAACTGCTACGACGACCGTATTCATCAGCGGGCATGAGATGTCCTGCCTAATCGACTCTGGGAGCACGGAGAGCTTCATACACCCTAACACGGTAAGGCGCTGTTCTCTCCTCATCCACCCCATTAATCAAAAAATCTCCCTGGCCTCCGGTTCACACTCAGTGGAGATAAAGGGGTTTTGTGTAGCAAACCTCGGTCCAGGGAAGGGAGTTCAAAAATTTCCATCTCTACGTCCTTCCCCACCTCTGCGCGGCCACACTCCTGGGTTTAGACTTCCAGTGAAACCTTCAAAGTCTGACCTTCAAATTTGGCGGCCCTATACCCCCCCTTACTGTCTGCAGCCTCGCGACCCTTAAGGTCGACCCGCCTTCCCTGTTTGCGAACCTCACCCCGGATTGCAAACCCATCGCCACCAGGAACAGACACACAGTGCCCAGGACCGGATCTTTATTAGGTTAGAGGTCCAAAGACTACTAAGGGAAGGGGTCATTGAAGCCAGTAACAGCCCCTGGAGAGCTCAAATAGTGGTGGTAAAGACCGGGGAGAAGCATAGGATGGTCATCGACTACAGTCAGACCATCAACAGGTTGACGCAGCTGGATGCGTACCCTCTCCCCCGCATATCCGACCTGGTAAACAGGATCGCGCATTATAAGGTCTTCTCCACGGTGGATCTCGGGACGGCCTACCACCAGCTCCCCATCCATACTAGTGACCGCAAATACACTGCCTTCGAGGCAGATGGGCGGCTCTATCACTTCTTAAGGGTTCCCTTCGGCATCACCAACGGGGTCTCGGTTTTCCAGCACGAGATGGACCGAATGGTTGACCGGTACGGTTTACGGGCATCATTCCTGTATCTCGATAATGTCACCATCTGCGGCCATGACCAGCAGGAACACGACACCAACCTCCGAAAATTTCTCCAGACCGCTAAAATCCTTAACCTTACATACATCAAGGATAAATGCGTGTTTAGCACCGACCGCCTAGCCATCCTAGGCTATGTAGTGCAAAATGGAGTAATAGGCCCAGACCCTGAACGCATGCGCCCCCTTATGGAGTTCCCCCTCCCTCGCTGCTCCAAGGCCCTGAAGCGCTGCCTAGGGTTTTTTAGCTACTACGCCCAGTAGGTCCCCAACTACGCGAACAAGGCACGTCCCCTGATCCAATCCACAGCTTTTCCCCTGTCGATAGAGGCCCGCCAGGCCTTCAGCTGCATCAAAGCAGACATTGCAAAGGCTACGATGCACGCCATCGATGAGTCCCTCCCCTTCCAGGTCGAGAGCTATGCGTCCGACGTAGCACTGACGGCCACCCTCAACCAAGCGGGCAGACCCGTGGCCTTCTTCTCTCGTACCCTCCATGCTTCTGAAATTCGCCACTCAGTCGAAAAGGAGGTCCAGGCCATAGTAGCAGCTGTGCGACATTGGAGGCATTACCTGGCAGGCAGGAGATTCACTCTCCTCACGGACCAACGGTCGGTTGCATTCATGTTTGATAATGCACAGCGGGGCAAGATTTTAAAAAACGACAAGATCTTGCGGTGGAGGATCGCACTGTCCACCTACAATTACGAGATCTTGTATCGTCCCGGGAAGCTAAACGAGCCTCCTGATGCCACCACACAAGTGGACCGCCTCCGAGCCCTCCACGAGGACCTCTGCCATCCGGGGGTCACTCGCTTTTTCCATTTCGTCAAGACCCGCAACGTGCCCTACTCCACCGAGGAGGTCAGGACAGCCACCAGGGACTGCCAAATCTGCGCGGAGTGCAAACCGCACTTCTACCGACCAGAGAAAGCACACCTGATAAAGGCTTCCCATCCCTTTGAACGCCTCAGCATGGACTTCAAAGGCCCCCTCCCCTCCACCGACAGCAAAACGTACTTCCTGAACGTGATTGACGAGTACTACTGGTTCCCATTCGCTATGACCGCAACCACCGTCATCAAGGCCCTCCATAGCATCTTTGCACTGTTCGGGTTCCCTGTTTTCATACACAGTGATAGGGAGTCCTCCTTTATGAGCGACGAACTGCGTCAATTCCTGCTCAGCAAGGGCATCGCCTCGAGCAGGACGACCAGTTACAACCCCCGGGTTAACGGACAGGGAGAACGGAACGGTCTGGAAGACCGTCCTACGTGGAACGATGCGAAGCCCCCCAGTGGGGAAGCATGGGTAAATGACATGGCAGGGTTTATCAAGTTGGAGGGGATAAAGTTTGCCCTGAGAGGGTCTGTGCAGGGGTTCTCCAGGCGGTGGCAACCGTTCCTAGACTATCTCGCGGAGCGTTAGATGGAGTTCGGTCGACAGCAGCAGCCCGGGGGGGGGGGGAGTTGGGGGCATCTCGTTTTGGGGGGGGGATGGAAGAGGGAGGGACGGGGAAGGGTTTTTTTTGGGGGGGGGGGGCATCTGAGCAAGAAAATACATAAATGGTCCGGAAAACTGATATGTACGGGAGGAATCCAATGTACAAAGTTCTGTATCATATTGATTTGCCATGTTTATGTCTTGCTATGCGAGTTTTTTTTTTCTTTTTGTTATGCGGGGGGGGGGGGGGTTTTGTTTGTATGGTTGAAAATGTTGTTAAAAAATTCTTAATAAACATATTTAAGAAAAAAAAAATGGAACACCGTCATACTGGCCATACGGTCCAGGAACCTCCCAGTCTCCCACTGGCAAGAAGTCCTCCCGGATGCCCTCCACTCCATCCGGTCACTGCTTTGTGCTACCAGCAATCAGACACCCCACGAACGTCTCCTGGTCTTCCCTAGGAAGTCCTCCTCTGGGACCTTGCTCCCGACCTGGCTGGCAGCACCCGGACCCATCCTGCTCCGAAAACACGCGCGGGCACACAAGTCGGACCCGTTGGTCGAGAGGGTCCATCTACTCCATGCTAACCCCTAGTACGCCTACGTGGCGTACCCCGACGGCCGACAAGATACGGTCTCCCTACGGGACCTGGCGCCTGCCGGAACCCCATGCACATCCCAGCCACCAGTCCCACCCTCCCCTCCACCGCAGCACCTTACAGGAGGATCGGTCCTTCCGCCGGCCCCGTCTAGGCCCCTCCACCCACCGACGCGGCCCGCAGGCGCTCCCTTCCCAGGTGAACCGTTTTCCCACCAGCGCTGTCTCGGGGTGCCGAAGCTGCCATGGAGATCGAAGCCACGCTCCCGGAGTCACAGATGCCCGAGCCTCCACCGGAGTCACCACCGAAGCTCCGACGATCACAGAGGACGTCTAGGGCCCCCGATCGACTGATTGCTTCATTTTAATTGTAAACTGTAAATATAAAATATCAAATGTACATAGCTATCAGAATTGTAAATAGTTACTAAACACTGTACAGAGGTATTACGGTACCTCCTTAACTAATTATACCACGTTGCCATGTTTTGTAGTTTCAGGCCACCATCCCCGCCGGACTCTTTTTTAACAGGGGGTTTATGTGGTATTATAGGTATTACGGTGCCTGATAGGCTAAAGCACCATTGGTGGAAACTGTATGCTTTCTATTGGTTAGAATGTATGATAGCTCCGCCTTGTTAGGCAGGGTATAAGAACCCGTGCCGCCCCAGCAGCCTTCATTCTGTACCTGAGCTGCTGGGGGAAACATCTAGCTTATTAAAGCCTTCAGTTGGACTACAACCTCGCTTTAGTGGTCATTGATCGTGCATCAAGTATGTTGTGGGGGTTGTTGGTGGGGTGGGGGGGGGGGGCGGTGTTATGTTGGGGTTTTCCCCGTGTTTTCGTGGCAGCTTTGCCCTGGGCCCTCGAGGCTTTGGGTGGGGTCGCAGTTGGGAAGAGCTGCATCACAGGAGGTGCGGTTGGCCCAGACAGGGAGCGCGGTTTACCCGCGAAATAGTGGGGGTGGCACCTGAAGCTGGGGGTTGAGTGTATGGTACTTTGTTTTGTTTTTCTTTCTCTGTTCACACGGGGTGTAGGGGGGGGGGGGACTCTCTCTACCCCACTTAGGTGGGGGGGGGGGTTGAGATTTGTAAGGGGAACCCACAGGGGGATTGGAGGTGGAGGCGGGAGCGGCCAGGGTCAGCATGAGTCAGCTGACTTATGGGAGTGCAATGGGGCGGGGGTAGGGGGGTTAAGCGGATGCTTGACTGGGGGAGGGGGGGTTGAGGGGGGACAGGCTGGGTTGCTGCTTTGCTGACTGAAGGAGAATCGATTTTAAAGGGGAGAGTCGGGACGGGGAGCCTCCGCCTGGGGGGGGGGGGGGGGGGGGGAAGGGCGGGCACGTGGCTGGCCTAAAAAAGGAGATGGCTAGTCGGCAGGAGGGGGTAGCCCCCCCCGAGCAGGCTGATCACGTGGAACGTGAGAGGCCTGAATGGGACGGTCAAGAGGGCCCCGAGTGTTTTCGCACTTAAAGGGGCTAAAGGCAGACGTAGCCATGCTACAAGAAACGCACCAGAAGATCGCGGATCAAACCTGGCTGAGGAAAGGATGGGTGGGGCAGGTTTTCCACTCAGGGCTGGATGCAAAGAATAGGGGGGGTCGCAATTTTGGTGAGCAAGCGGGTGGCATTTGAGGCGGTGGGTATTGTGGCGGATAAAGGGAGTCGAAATGTTATGGTGAGTGGCAGGTTGCAGGGGGCCCGGGTGGTGCTAGTGAATGTGTATGCTCCGAACTGGGACGATGCAGGGCTCATGAAGCGGATGTTGAGTAGGATTCCGGATCTGGAGTCATGCAGTTTGGTAATGGGGGGGGGGGGACTTTAACACGGTCCTGGACCCGGCACTGGATCGGTCTAGGTCGAGATCGGGTAAGAGGCCGGCAGCGGCCAAAGTCCTGAGGGGGTTCATGGACCAGATTTGGGGGGGGGGGGGGGGGGGGGGGAGATCGGTGGAGATTTGCCAGGCCAAGGGCGAAGGAATTTTCCTTCTTCTCCCATGTGCACAAGGCGTACTCGGATTGATTTTTTCGTGGTAAGTAGGACGCTAATCCCAAGAGTGGAGGGGGTGGAGTATTCGGCCATTGCGATCTCGAACCATGCCCCGCACTGGGTGGAGTTGGGGCTGGGGGAGGAGAGAGGCCAACGCCCTCTGTGGAGAATGGACATGGGACTTCTGGTGGACGAGGAGGTCTGTGGGCGGGTTCGGAGGTGTATCCAAAGCTATGTGGAGACCAATGATAATGGGGAGGTTTCGGTGAGTGTGGTCTGGGAGGCGCTGAAGGCAGTTGTCAGAGTGGAGCTAATTTCAGTCAGGGCCCACGGAGAGAAGAGGGATAGGATGGAGAGGGAGAGACTGATGGCAGAGATACTTAGGGTGGACAGGAGGTATGTGGAATCCCCCGAGGAGGGGTTGTTGAAGGAGCGCCGGAGCCTGCAGGCGGTGTTTGACTTGCTTACCACGGGGAAGGCTGAGGCTCAGTTGAGGAAGGTACAGGGAGCAGTGTACGAGTATGGGGAGAAGGCAGGTAGGTTGCTGGCGCATCAGCTGTGGAAGAGAGAGGCGGCCAGGGAGATTGGGGGGATTAGAGATGGGGGGGTAACACGGTGCTGAGCTCGGCTAGAATTAACGAGGTCTTCAAGGACTTTTATAGCAAATTGTACGAGTCAGAACCCCTGGGGTTGGGGGGGGGGCAGTTCCTGGACCATCTGAGGTTTCCACAGGTGGAGGAGGGGCGAGTAGAGGGATTGGGGGCCCCGATTGAGATGGAGGATTTGGTTAAGGGGATGGGGTTATGCAGGCAGGCAAGGCCCCGGGACCGGATGGGTATCCCGTAGTTTTATAGGAAATTCTCGGAGCTGCTGGGTCTGCTGTTGTTGAGGACTTTCAATGAGGCTAAGGAAAAGGGAATCCGTCCCCCGACGATGTCGCAGGCTCTGACCTCGCTTATACTCAAGCGAGATAAGGACCCGTTGCAATGTGGCTCCTATAGGCCAATTTCGCTACTTAATGTGGATGCCAAGCTGTTGGCCAAGATTTTGGCCACTAGGATTGAGGGCTGTGTCCCGGGAGTGATCAATGAGGAACAGACGGGGTTTGTGATGGGCAGGCAGTTGAATACGAATGTGCGGAGGCTCCTGAATGTGATCATGATGCCCTCGGAAGGGGGGATGCAGAAGTGGTAGCAGCAATGGACGCGGAGAAAGCCTTTGATCGGTTGGAGTGGGAGTACCTGTGGGAAGTGATAGGCAGATTTGGGTTTGGAGAGGAATTTATAGGGTGGGTCAAATTGTTGTCTCAGGCCCCGGTAGCGAGTGTGTCGACGAACCGGCTGCAGTCGGGGTACTTTAGGTTATCACGAGGGACGAGGCAGGGGTGCCCTTTGTCCCCCCTGCTGTTTGCCCTGGTGATCGAACCGCTGGCCATGGCATTGAGGGAGTCCAGAAACTGGAGGGGGTTGGTTCGGGGGGGAGGGGCACCGTGTTTCACTGTATGCGGATGACCTGCTCCTGTACATTGCGGATCCGATGGAGGGGATGGGGGAGGTCATGCAGATTCTTAGGGATTTTGGAGACTTTTCGGGGTATAAGCTGAATGTTGGAAAAAGCGAGCTTTTTGTGATACATGCAAGGGGCCAGGAAAAGGGACTTGGAGAGCTACCGCTTAAGATGGTGGAGAGGAGCTTTCGCTACTTGGGCATTCAAGTGGCCAAGAGCTGGGGGGTCCTGCACAAGCTCAATTTAGCACGGCTGGTGGATCAGATCGAGGAAGACTTTAAGAGATGGGACATGCTGCCGCTTTCCCTGGCGGGCAGGGTGCAGTCCGTAAAGATGACGGTCCTCCCCAGGTTCTTGTACGTCTTCCAGTGCCTGCCCATTCTCATCCCCAAGTCCTTTTTCAAGCGAGTAAATAGGATTATTACGGGATTTGTGTGGGCAAACAGGGCCCCACATGTTAAGAGACTGTTCTTGGAGCGCAGTCGGCGGGGGGGGGGGGTGGCGGCGCTGCCGAACATTTGCAGCTATTACTGGGCAGTGAATATATCCATGATTCGGAAATAGGTAATGGAGGGAGAGGGAGCAGCATAGAGGCGGCGTCTTGTAAAGATACTAGTTTGGGGGCACTGATAACGGCACCGTTGCTGCTTCCGCCGACGCGGTATACCACGAGCCCGGTGGCGGCGGCGACATTGAGGATCTGGGAGGAGTGGAGACGTCACAGGGGGGAGGCAAGGGCTTCAGTCTGGGCCCCGATACGGAACAATCACAGGTTCATTCCGGGTAGAATAGACGGGGGGTTTCTAGGTTGGCACAGGGCGGGTATCAAAAGGATGGGGGACTTGTTCATTGATGTGACTTTTGCTAGTCTGAGGGCGCTGGAGGAGAAATTTGGGCTACCCCCGGGGAATACCTTTAGGTACATGCAGGTTTGGGCGTTCGTGAAAAAGCAGGTGGGGGAATTTCCACTGCTGCCTGCCCGGAGGATACAGGACAGGGTGGTCTCGGGCGTGTGGGTAGGGAATGGCAAGATATCAGAAATATATCAGGAGCTGCAGGAGCCGGAGAAGGCCTCGGTGAAGGAGCTGAAGGGCAAGTGGGAGGAGGAGCTGGGTGAGGAGGTGGATGGGCAGGGTCAATTCCGCCTCATCTTGCGCCAGGCTTAGCCTGATTCAGTTTAAGGTGGTGCACCTGGCATATGACAGTGGCGAGAATGAGTACGTTGTTTGGGGTGGAGGACAGGTGTGTGAGGTGCTCAGGGAGCCCAGCAAACCATGTCCATATGTTCTGGGCATGCCCGGCACTTACAGGATGTTGGAAAGGCTTCGCAAAAGCCATGTCCAAGGTCTTGGATACTCGGGTAAAACCGAGCTGGGGGATAGCGATATTTGGGGTATCAGACGATCCGGGAGTGCAAGAGTCGAAAGAGGCCGGAGTTCTGGCCTTTGCCTCCTTGGTAGCTTGGAGAAGGCTCTTGTTAATGTGGAGGGATGCAAAACCCCCATGTGTAGAGGCTTGGGTCAGTGACATGGTGGGATTTCTCAGGTTGGAGAGGATAAAGTTTGCCTTGCGAGGGTCCTTGCAGGGGTTCTCCAGGCGGTGGCAAACGTTCCTTGACTTTCTCGCGGAACGTTAGGTGGAGGTCAGCAGCAGCAACAAACCAGATTGGGGGGGGGGGGGGGGGGGAGTGGTTTGGGTGGTGGATGGATTTTGTTTGTAACGGGCACATACCCCACCTTGTTTTGTTAAATTGTGTTAAGGGCGAGGCATTTTCAGAACCCCAAAATGTATCATGGAGTTCAACCAACCTCTCCCTTTAATGGATTGTTGCTTTTGAAGCACACGCCTTGTTCCCGAGGTGTGATATTACAATTATGGACACGTGGGGCGAAATTCTCCGGTATCGGTGCGATGTCCGCCGACCGACGCCAAAAAAGGAGCAAATCAGTCGGGCATCGCGCCGCCCCAAAGGTGCGGAATGCTCCGCATCTTGGGGAGCCGAGCCCCAACCTTGAGGGGCTAGGCCCGCGCCGGACTAATTTCCGCCCCGCCAGCTGGCGGAAAAGGCTTTTGCTGCCCCGCCAGCTGGCACGGAAATGACATCTCCGGGCGGCGCATGTGCGGGAGCATTAGCGGGCGCTCACGGCATCCCCGCGCATGCGCTGTGGAGGGAGTCTCTTCCACCTCCGCCATGGTGGAGACCGTGGCAAAGGCGGATGGAAAAGAGTGCCCCCACGGCACAGGCCCGCCCGCGGATCGGTGGGCCCCGATCGCGGGCCAGGCCGCCGCGGGGGCACCCCCCGGGGCCAGATCGCCCGGAGCCCGCCCGCGCCGCCTTGTCCCGCCGGTAAGGTAGGTGGTACAATCCACGCTGGCGGGACAGGCATTCTAGCAGCGGGACTTCGGCCCATCCGGGCCGGAGAATCGCGGGGGGGGGCCCGCCAACTGGCACGGTGCGATTCCCGCCCCCGCCAAATCTCCGGTGCCGGAGAATTCGGCAACCGGCGGGGGCGGGATTTACGCCAGCTCCAGGCGATTCTCCGACCCGGTGGGGGGTCGGAGAATCTCGCCGTTGGTTTTTAACACAAAACAATGTTTATTCTATGAACTCAACTTAACCTTTTAAATAAACATTGGATCCCTTAACACCCCCTTACTTCAAAGATAACCCTGAAAATATTACAACACTAAATAATCCCTCAAAATGTTCCTTTAAACATCCAAAAGGCTTCAAACCTTCAAAACAGTAACACCCCAGGTCACAGTTAATATCTATTTTCTGTTTTATGGCAGAGATATATCAGCTTGGTTGACTTCAGCTCCAGCACCTTGCTTTCTTCCTGCAGCTCTCTGGAAACACACAGACACACCCAAGCTGCTTTTTCAAACTGGCTTTCTCCCTTCAAGCAACTCACAGCAAACCAGAACTTCTCAAGCTGCTGTCTCAAACTGGCTTTCTCCTTTTAATCAGCTCACAGCAAAACAGCCAGGCACTTTGAAACTGCTCTCAGCAAAACCAGCCAGGCACTTTTCAAAACTGAAACTTCAAAATGGCTGAACTGCTCAGCTCCACACACTCTTTGACATCACTGTTTTCTTAAAGGTATATTGCTTAAACATCCATGTCTTAAAGGTACTCTCGCATGACAATTGTTAAATGGTTAAGTTGTTTTCTGTTTTATTGCTGTTTTCTTTTCGTTGTTTTTCTTTTTGTAGTGGTTTGTAAAAATTATTGTAAAATTTTGAATAAAAACAAATTTAAAAAAAAAAGAAATAAAATTTAAATAAAGATTATTTTATTTCTCCAACCATAATGAATATCTGAAGGAATGAGCCTCCATGTCTGCAAAAGTTATTTTTCAGTGCCAGAGAGATGACTTATCATGTTGTTAAAGGCCCTGTACTCTAGAAGAGACTAGCCCTAATTTTTCCTTGTGTGCCTAATGGTGAAGTATTCAGCTTCACACATTCAATGTGTTCCAATGGCAATTCAAGGTGAAATATAGGTGGTAGTGAAACTTGTGGAGGAGTAGGGAGACTCAGACAGCAACTTCCAAACTTCTGCATTTAATTACACATGTGCAGTCACTGGTAGCTCACCCTAGACTAATGTGATATCAGTTTCCTATCATTGCTTACTGTGAGGCTTCTAAGTGAAATGAATTGGTGAAATCTCAATCCAGTTACCAGTGGATGAGCCCAAGGCAGCAAATTACAAAATTGGCAGCAGTTGGACAATTAATGTCATAAAAATGACGAATGTAGATAACAAAACTGCCACATTTGTTCTGTATGGAATTATCTTCTGCTGTTGAGATAGATTGTTGGTTCACCATACAGGAGCTCTACTCTGTATCCAGCCGATACTATACTGATCCAGCAGGCCTTGATCCTTCGAGATGAGTATAAAAAAGGTTATAGTCAGAGGCTTTTCCCCAGGGTAGAGGGGTCAATTACTAGGGGGCATAGGTTTAAGGTGAGAGGGGCAAAGTTTAGAGTAGATGTACGAGGCAAGTTTTTTACGCAGAGGGTAGTGGGTGCCTGGAACTCACTACCGGAGGAGGTAGTGGAGGCAGGGACGATAGGGACATTTAAGGGGCATCTTGACGAATATATGAATAGGATGGGAATAGAAGGATACGGACCCAGAAAGTGTAGAAGATTGTAGTTTAGTCGGGCAGTATGGTCGGCACGGGCTTGGAGGGCCGAAGGGCCTGTTCCTGTGCTGTACATTTCTTTGTTCTTTGTTCTTTGTTCTTTGTTTGGACATCCCGCAGGTTGATCAGTGCAAAATTAATTACCTCCCCGCCAAAAAGCGAGACACAGACTAATCATATGCGGCATGGAGATAATTAAATCAGTTATTTTCTTTCATAGTCAAAATAGTCCCAGATCAGAGAGAATGATTAAGTCCGTAAAGGTCAATGGCCTTGGAGATTTTGAGGTCAATTCCTATCGCCCACTTCCCAATTCTGAAATCGTTGCACCAACTGTCCTGTTACATTCCACAGGATGTGCAACTGAAGTAGAAATTATTTTAAATGGTTTCTTTAGGAATGAACAAGTGGGAAACCCTGATAATGTAGAAACACTTACTGAACTTGAAAGCATGTTTCACCCTGAAAGATGCAATGCCATTCTTCGTACAAAATGCTATTCATATGTCTTATTGCCAGCCTAAGGCACAATTACTTCATTACATTTTTGTTTTTAAAAAAAGTACACTATGCATTATTGAAACGAAAATCCCTGTTCCACAGACGAGTGCACCAATATTAGGAAAGGTCAGTGTTTTCCCTTGGATGTCTGATTTATAACACATTTGTAAAAAGGTCAATTTTAACCTTCAAAATTATCTTAACTTACAGTTATGGTGGTATGTTGAAGTCAAATATTAAATTTCAATTTCATCTGCTGGACTCATCTGTGGAATTTTTCAAAAAGGGCAGTTTCAAAAATAAAACAAAGACACTGACTTAAGTTTTACCATAGGTCACCTGACATGTCTGCACCTGCATGTTAGTCAAGACTATAATGACTACATTTCATTTCCATCAGCCTGGAGGCAAAGAGTATACATAGACAATGACCATCTTGAAGGCATTGATATATTTTTCCTAGCTGATTACATGTGTCAATCAGAAATGATGGCTCAGACCTAAAATAAATCACCTGAGCCATAACCCTAACCAAGGTCTGTCCAGACATGGGCTAATCAATTACCTTTTGTGGAATGCTCAATCATCACGGAGAGAGGCCATGGGATCATCATCTTGAGATGTCTTTTATTACAAAATCCTGCTTGCTTTGGAGCAGCCTGGAGAAGGAACGTTGGAAGGCAGAAAAAAAGACTGCTTGCCTCCTCTCTCTTTCCCTCTCAACTAAACTGAACCCTGCCTTCCTGCATCATATTGTGGACAATAGACAGAGAAATTCAAAACTCCAAAGCAGCATTTTCAGGAGAATGAAACCAAGGGTTACAGCTTTAAGAATTACCTCAGTCACGAAAAACAGCAAAAGATTTACCATCGGTGAACTCTTTTTATACCTGTGCCTTTTCTTGTTGTATCTTAATTTTGTCAAAAGTTAACCTCCTCAACTTCTTAACATGTATTTCCTCATGCCTGTGCTTGTGTGTATGAGTGTGCACGTTGTGACAGTCGGGAAATTAATTTATCTTTTTAAATATTTTAACATCTTTACCTGGGTGGGCTTTTAGGATAATATAAAGTAACTTCTTTATATGTTTTGAACTCAAGAAAGCCTGTCCGACGGAGTTCTTTGCAATCAGCATGTAAACAATTAAGTACATATACGGAATTGGCACATTCATCCATGGAAACTTCGAAAGGCCCTGTTTCGTTCAGCTGAGGAATGGGAAGTAAGGCAAAGTCCTTGTACCTTTCCTCACCTGGTCATAATATACAGGTTTAAAAGCCTTATGCTGATAGCTAACATACATCATCAGTGATGTCAGATCACCTGTCACTGGAACTCAAAGAGGGATGTTTCTGGAAGGATAAGGTCATAAGGTCAAGGGACAGCATGGTGGCACAGTGGTTAGCACTGTTGCTTCACAGCTCCAGGGTCCCATGTTCGATTCCCTGCTTGGGTCACTTTCTGTGTGGAGTCTGCATGTTCTCCCCGTGTCTGCGTGGGTTTCCTCCCGGTGCTCCGGTTTCCTTCCACAAGTCCCGAAAGACAAGCTGTTAGGTAATTTGGACATTCTGAATTCTCCCTCTGTGTACCCAAACAGGTGCCAGAATGTGGCGACTAGAGGCTTTTCACAGTAACTTAATTGCAGTGTTAATGTAAGCCTACCTGTGACAATAAAGGTTATTATTATTATAATGAAACCCGGAGCAGGCTCGAAGGGCCGAATGCCCCCCGCTCCCTGCTCCTACTTTGTATGTTTCTATGACCCTCATGCTGATCTATCCCTATACATAATTGTATATAGGTAATAAATGTTTGGAAGTTCCTGAAAGCTTTGTTCCTAGTGGTCTCTGTTAAACATGTTCTGAGATCATGGACGGGATTCACCGTTGCCCGATGCCGATATCGTAATCGGCGATTGGTCGGAGAATCGACTCCGACGCCAATAATCGGTGTCGGTTTGATGCCGGTCAGCCATTCCCCGCCCCCTCCAAAATGGCGTAATTGTATCGCGCGTCATTGCAATGGCGTTGGCGCGTCATTGGCTGGCTATCCCGCAATGCTCCGCCCCTGATGGGTCGAGTTCCCGATGGTGCGGGACACGTGTTCTCAGCCATGCAGGAACCCGGCGTGGTGGCTGCGGACTGTGTCCAGCGCGTCCACACTCGGCCGGGATTCGTGCCGCTGGCCAGGGGGGGAATTCCGTGAGGGCTGGGGGAACCGGTGTGGGGTGGCCAGGGGAGTGGGCTGTGGGGTCGCGGATGGCCGATGAGGAACGCTCACGGACGGCGCCATGTTGTACGTCGCGATTGCTGTAGGTCGTCAGTCGTGCACGTGCGGCCAGGGACCCAGCCATTCTCTGCCCATTTGTGGCGCGGGAGCCGGGAGTTTCACCTGGCGCCGGTGCTAGCCCCTCACCAGTCCCAGAATCGGTGAGGGTTGCACGCAGATTTTTTGCTTGTAAAAGACCACATATGCTCCGCTGGCATCAGCACTTAGCCCCTGAAACAGAGAATCCAGCCCCATTTGTAACATCTACAATGCAGACCTTTTTCGAACTAAAGATATGCTCAAGTGGACAATACAATATCTTGAACAGAGATAGCTCTGAGGATTATCATTTTTTCTAAATTCATTCACGGAATAATACCTACACTGGCTAGGCCGATCTCTCTTTGCCCTTGTGAAGATGGTGGTGAGCTGCCTTCTTGAACCTCTGCAGTGGGTACACCCTTCCTGCTGAGAGGGTGTTCCAGGATTTAGACCCAGCAACAGTGAAGGAACAGCGATATTGTTCCTAGTCAGGATGGTGAGTGGCTTGGAGGTCAACATTCCAGGTGGTGGTGTCCAAATATATCTGCTGCCCGTGTACTTCTAGTTAGTAGTGGTCATGGGTTTGAAAGATAGTCTCAGGAGCCTTGGTGAGTTCCTGTGGTGCATCTTTATAATCTTTATTAGTGTCACCAGTAGGCTTACATTAACACTGCAATGAAGTTACTGTGAAAATCCCCTAGTCGCCACACTCCGGCGCCTGTTCGGGTCCACTGAGGGAGAATTCAGAATGTCCAATTCACCTAACAAGCATGTCTTTCGGGACTTGTGGGACGAAACCGGAGCACCCAAAGGAAACCCTTGCAGACACGGGGAAAACATGCAGACCCCGCACAGACAGTGACCCAAGCCGGGAATCAAGCCCGGGTTTACTGGTGCTGTGAAATAACAGTGCTAACCACTGTGCTACCGTGGCCCCAGACAATGACCAACTTACAGATGATGTACACTGCATTGGTGGTGGAGGGGAAGTGAATGTTTGTGGATGGGGTGCCAACTAAGCTTTGTCCTGGATGGTCTCAAGCTTCTCGAGTGATGTTGTATTTTACCAATTTCATCTATGTTGCATATTACCAAAACTTCATAATGTAATAGCAGTGGCCAGTAGTGACCACAATATTTGCTCTCTTAATAGAGCTTTGCTTTATCAACTTTAGAAAGGGAAATCACTGCTTGTGAGGGAAAACCCAGAATATCCCATCTTTCTCACAGTCAGCAGGTAACTGTAGCATCATTTTCAAGCAACATAACTAGTTTGTGTTGCAAATACTACTTTTCAGTAACAATTATCCTTCCTTAAATCTCAAAAGGTCCACAATCAGAGACACGGGCAGAAAACACTGTTTTCTGAAGTTGAAACTATTCTTAAGCATGGGTGAGTCCCTGGGTGATTTCAAGTGGGGCACAACTCAACACTTCACAATGTGAACAGATATTGCAGTAAAAGAGAGCACGTAATGTTTCAAACACTATTGTAAAACTGCGGTGATAATTCACACCAAAATTAAGCAGCTAATGTCAATAACACATAAACCCTTCTTCTTAGGCTGCCCTCAGGATCGAGAATGATTTGCTTCCACTCTAGCTTGATGGGTTCCGAGATGGCTGATAAGCCCAATGCGCGATCTGCGCACTCTGCCATATTTGGGGTAGGTGATGCTTGAAGGGTTGGGCAAATGGGTTGTTTGGATGTTTGTGCACTCCCTGTGATGCCTCAACCTGGTCTCTGCACATTCCCAATGAATGTTCTCAATGTATGCAGTGCCTTCCTGAATTCCTTCTCCATTTTGGTCATTCACAAGCCAGACTCCCATGAGTTGGCAGGGATTTTTGAACTCTTCAGGGATGTTTTGAGGATGGGTTGCCACTAGTTAGAGGGGCACCAATATCCTGGCTGGGATGTTTGCTAACGTGGTTCAGGAGGGTTTGAACTAGTATGGCAGGGGTGGTGGGAAACCGGAGCAGCAGGCCAGCAAGTGTAGAGACTGGGGAAGAGCTTGAGACTAAGACAAATACAGCTAAGAGGGAGAGCAGGCAGGGGGAGGTCGCTGAACTCAGCGGATCTGGAGGACTGGAGTGTGTTTGCTCCAACGCAAGAAGTATAACAGGTAAGACGGATGAACTTTTGAAACTGAATGAGACTGAAATATAGTGAATGTCAGTGTGTGCATCTTGTTGATTGGAGTGTTTGCTCCTGCACTGGCCTGTGCTGCAGTGATGACATTGGCTAATTTTTTCCCATCTCGTTGCTCATCAGCAAGTTCCACGTTTGCTCACTCACCTCAAGACACACTAATATTGACCATCTTCACCGTCAAGAGGTAAACTTGGATTTCAGTTCAGCAATTATTCACACAGGTGTGCTTTTACAAGATGGAAAGCAGTGTTCAATTTGTGTATTTTTGTGGCTTCCATCTTTGCATTCTGTGGGGTGAGGGTGGGTGGGGTCGGGAGGGGCAGAAATGAAGGTGAACACGGGCCCTACAAACTGGAAATCCGCCTCTGGCGATAACTGTTATAACACAGGACGTACAGCAGCCACATGACAAGGTCCTACAGCAGTAATGTGATAACTGACCATCCGTTTAATAGTATTGGTTGCAGGATAAATGCTTGCCAGGACAGCAGGGAGAACTCCCAGCCACTTCTTTAATTGGGATCTTTACAACGACTTGACAGGAATGCCAGATCCCCATTTAACATTTCATTGAAAAATGGCACCTCTGGCAGTATGCAATCATAGGATCCCTACAGTTCAGATGGAGGTCATTCGACCCATCAAATCTGCACCGACCCTCTGACAGAGCACCCTACCAGGGCCCACTCTCACACCCGATCCCCGTAATCTCACCTAACCTTCGTACTGCACTGACAGCCTAGATTCTTTACTCAAGTCAGGAGCTGGACTTGAACTCACAAACTACCGAATCAGAGCCAAGAGTGCTGCTGAGAGGTACAGTTGACACCTATACTTAATTCAGGATATTTCTTAAGTCACTTTTTAACATGTAATTATTCTTTATTTATTTTACATTAATGTATGTAGGCTGGTTGTGGTGTGACTCTGGGTGTACGGAGTTTGTCAGGTGGTGGAAGACGGAACAGTGGGGATGGAAAATGAAACAAGTATCGAAGAACTGTGGGCATGGGGGGACATGATGGTTAATTTGGTCAAGTCAGAATCGTGACAGAAATCACAAGTTCTGCTAAATACATTAAACTACAGAAGTGCTTACATCAGGGGGGAAAAAATAGACTGTCCCTTGTTGAGACTCATAAACATGTCCCCTTCTCTCAGCTTTGAAGATTGATAACAGTGCTAAAGATAACAAAGCAGAGTCAAGCTGGCTTTGTTACTTCAAGCGTGGCCTTGTGATTCCTGAGAGGAGCCCAGCCAGGGGATCTCTAGGAAAGTAACAGAGAACTCACTGACTTGCATTGGAAAAGACAGTAAAGTAATTACAGATCAATTACAGTAGTTAATCCACAATAAAATTAATCAGAAGTTTAAAAAAAAAACTTCTATGGCACAAGGCCAAAGCCACAAACAGCATAAAGAGCACACAAAGATATTGGGCAGGGCTTTCTGGCTGTTCATGCTGGCGGGATCTTACGGTCCTACGAATGGTGCACCCTCGCCGTGGGTTTCAGGGCAGCGAGGGGTGACATGCAAAGGGAAATCCCGTTGACAGCGTCACCCTCCAAAGCTGTAGAACATGCCACCAATGGGGAGTAAAATCCCACCCAATGTTGCTGCGGTGGACAGAGTGACTTGGACATTTGCTCAGTTGTGCACAGAGGGCTCATTAACTGACTCACCACTTAAGGGGCTCCAGCTCACAGGTAAACTAAGTACTTGAGTAGAGAATCTAGGCTAACAGCACAGTACAAGGTTAGGGGGGGGCGGGGGGTTACGGGGATAGGGTGTAGGAGTGGGCCTCGGTAGGGTGCTCTTTCAAAGGGTCGGTGCAGACTCGCTGCAGGGATTCTATGATAAAGGGGTGCTGCACTGCTGGAGATGCCAGTTCTTCCTGCTGTCCTGACAAACATGTATCCCTTAACCAATACCATTATAGGAGTTGAGGAGAAGTCCGGAAAGGAGACTCACAAATGGTTTATGTACGATTACTTAGTGGTTTAATAAAGGTGTACCACACTTAGTGGAACAATATTCAAGTTAATGTGTGCGATTGATACCGAGTAAAGACTAGAAATTTTAGACCAGGTAGAGCGGGATAAGTACAAAACTGACAAGAGCCTATACATCATAGGGTTACATAGCAATAGGTATAATCGAGGGAATGCAATTCAAACTTGATTTGTTTTAATATTTAGTATACACCACAGGGGCTGCAGCCGTTCAAGAAGGCAGCTCACCAAGACCATCTCAAGGGTAATTAGGGATGGACAATAAATGCTGCCCTAGCCAGTGACACCCAAACCCCAATAAATGAATAAAAACAATTATCCTTCTTTTGTCACTGATTGTCACGTCACAGACAGAAAAAACACAAGCATTAGTTGGAACAAAATCCTGCTAATTTCACTTGTGGAATTATTGTACCAGGTTGGAACAAGCAGTATGAATGTGTTTCAAGAGTGAATTAATTCTTTTCCACAAATCAGATTCAAGGTTATAAAGAACGAATGATGGAAATAATGAATGAAATACTCCGGCTCACGACGCCGCAAACACGATCTGCGATCAGGCAGAGAATCAGGCGTCCAGCCAAAACCGAGGTCCAGGCCCGCTGCTGATTTAGGTGCCTTGTTCTAGTCCCTCACTGGTACCAATAACAATGTTTGCACCCTGTGCTGGCGACGGCATGCAAACCCAGCATTTGCATACACTTATATGTGATTAGTGGGTTGGATACAGAATGCTTCGCCCTTCCACAATGCTCCGCTCCTCTCCGGCAGCGGTCTCGTGGCCATGAATTAATACAAGCATTTCCAAACATGGACTGGGTGCCATGGCTGCGCAGGGGGGCGGGAGACCGAAGAAAAACTGAAACCCCATTGAAAACTCTCGGGCTTGCTGGGGGGTGTGGCTGCCCGGGCTGGGGGCAGTAGCGGGTAGTGACTTGGTGCCAAGCTCATGTACTTGGGGTGTCCCCTTCGGGATTGGGTGGCCTGGCTCAGGCTGCCATTGCCTTTCAAACACGCCCTTTGCTGCTATTTATAGGCTCCTGACTGCTCTCACTGCTGAGTGCTACATGTGTCCTTTTAAATGTTCAGAGGCCTCTGGTCATCTGGGAGCCCACCCAGGTCACCCCTCTGGACACCCTCATACCCAGCTGTATCACCAAGGACCAAGTTCAATCAGGACTCCACCAGATGTTGGCACTCCTCAGAAGCACCACCCGATTGTCTAGGAAGCTCACCCCAACCAGGGGATACCTGCACCACAGCCTTTGTAACCCTCTGTGGTTCTTTGCCCCTCTCAGGGCAGAGGACTCAACCACTGACCTATAACCCACTGGATCACCAACTGCCTCCTCCTGGTGAGACTGGCAGCGCTGACTGCCTCTGCCACCACCTCCCAGGCAGCGTTCAGGAGGGCAGGCTTTAGTCTGCAGCCCACAAAGGGAAGTGGGTGTCTCAACGCTGCTCACTGGCATGGAGCTGGGGTCCACCCCGGACTCTCGGCCTCAGGGGGACAGGTCTTCTCTGAGCCATCTTGGTGGCTGCAGTGAGTGTGTGGAAAGTGATGCATTTAAAAACAGCTCCAGCTGACAGGCCCTTTGGCTCTAACTCCGGCCCCAGCAGTTAGACTGCTCACTGGGCCGGGAATTTCTTGGAATTCGCGCCAGCAGAGTGCTGGCCCATTAGCATGTCCTGAATTGGTCCACAAATATCGCCCAAAATGGGAACGTGAACGCCACGCAATTCAGTCCCAGTGTCAACATTTAGGGCAAGAGCCTCCGGCCACACTGCGCCGGAAAAGCATCTCGCTGCGGTGCAGCATGGCCGGTGAAAGCTGGGAGACGACGCTCACTGGATCCACCCGGCTTGCAACACCTCGAGAGGTTCAATGGGCAGGATCACCTTTTGGCAAATCTGCATGGAAGAGCGAGACAGTAAAGGGATAATCCCTTTGCCTCGAAAACCATGAGCGAGCGATGTTCAGCACTGGTCCCCACAAACTGGGACCAGACGGAACGGAACTCGCGGAGGGCCTCCAAGGGGATCGGAGACCCCTAGCTGCATGCCCTTTGGACAGGGTGGCGCCCTGGCACTGCTGGTGCTACCTGGGTACCATGACTGTGCCAGCCTGGCACCCTGGCAGTGTCACCTGGGTGCCATCCTGGCAGGCAGGGGAACTTCCATGGTGCCAGGATGGTGCTACTGAGGTTTTGGCTGGATGCCTAGGCCCCGCAGCGACTGGGGTGCTTTATTGACCCTTTTAATCATATTTTAGTTTGAGGTTTTAAATTTCATTTGTGATTTGTTTTTGTTTAAGGCAGTATCCCTTGAAGGTGCTGCCCCGTTTAATATGTCCCCCAGTTTGTTTAATTTAATTTATTCAGTTTAATCAAAAATAGTTGCAACCCTGGAATGTTTTGCCAGCTCCGAGATCTGGTCCAGGCGAAGCTGATGGACGGCAGAGGTCACTGGTCTCAGCTGCTGACTTTAACAGGCACTCGATTTCTGGCTGTGAACAGCAGGAGATAAAAGCTGGAGACACAAACACAGGCAGAGTCATCCAGGTTTCTGATGCAGGATGCGAGACGGCTGTCAAGCAGCAAATTCTACAAGAAAGTTAGAAAGCAGGAGGGTGTTGTCTGGAATGATTTTGCTCATGAAGCCAGATGGCCTGCCGATGTGGGCAAACAGTGTGCCTCCTATTTTGTGTTAGAGTACAAAGACAGTCTGTACTGATGTAACAAAGTGAATTTGATCATCGCTGTGGCTCTGTATGTTCACGTACTGCTAAATTAAGCAACTCAACAATTCATATAAAATCTCAGCTGACTGGATATTTTCTCAGTCTGCCTTCAGCGAGATTGAAGGTGAGAATGTATGAGGAACATAAACCACTGCTTCGGGCCAGAAGGGACACTGTTATACCCCCTTGGTTACACCATCAGACAAAAAGCGCAGGTCAACACCCATAAAAGCAACTGACGCAACTACCACCGCAGGAGGGTTATGTACAGAAAACCCAAATGTCTAGCATTCACTTAGCTTTTGATTTCTTCAACCTCTTTCAACAGTTGATATTCGGAATTCAACTTTAGCTACTGTAGAACAAACTGACATCCCAACAACCTGAGACAAAGTGCAAAACCTGGTACAAAACCTCCCACAGATATTCCTGAGGGGTAGAGTTGTGAGCAGGAAGGTGCAGGAGCAGGTAGCCTGGTACAACCTTAATTATTTCCGTAGCAACCCTCTAGGAATCTTGCCGCCTAATAGCACAGCTGTCATGTGCATTCATGATATGTTAGTGACCAAAAAAAAATCAACAGGATCTCACATTCCACTCAGGATCTATGCTAATCTCTTTTCTTCAAGTGGTAGAGGTGCAATTAGTACAATTATCCCTGGTTAGAGGTGGATAAAATCAACAAGAATGCCTATTCCTGATCATTATCCCGTGATCCCTACCATATTCATTTTTGATGTGGTCGGGATTATGTTCAGCCCTAATGTGCGATGGTAAAAGGTCTGTTGACTACTCAACATCTGGAGCTGTCAATAAAAAAAATCACCACTTGAATGAGAATCAGCATCTATCAATGAACTCAGAAACATAGAAAATAGAAGCAGGAGGAGGCCATTCGGCCTTTGAGCCTGCTCCGCCATTCATTATGATCATGGCTGATCACCCACGTTCAATACCCTGATCACACCTTTTCGCCATTTCCCTTTATCCCTTTAGCCCCAAGAGCTAAATCTAATTCCTTCTTGAAATTACACAATGTTTTGGCCTCAACAATTTTCTGTGGTAGCAAATTTCATAGATTCACCACTCTCTGGGTGAAGAAATTTTTCCTCACCTCAGTCCTAAAAGATTTACCCCTTATCCTCAAACTATTCCCCGAGTTCTGGACTGTCCCACCATCGGGAACATTCTTTCTGATTCAACCCTGTCTAATCCTGTTAGAATTTGGTCCGTTTCTATGAGATCCCCACTCACTCTTCTAAACTCCAATGAATATAATCCTAACCGACTTAGTCTCTCCTCATATGACAGTCCCACCATCCTAGGAATCAGCCTGGTAAGCCTTCACTGCACTCCCTCCATAGCAAGAACATCTTTTCTCAGATAAGGACACCAAAATTGCACATAATACTCCAGGTGTGACCTCATTAATGCCCTATACAATTGCAGTAAAACATCTCTATTCCTATAATCAAGCACTCTCGCTATGAAGGCCAAAGTACCATTTGCCTTCTTTACTGCCTGCTGTACCTGTGTACTTACTTTCAGCGACTGATGCACAAGGACACCAAGGTCTCTCTGAGTATCCACCTCTTTCACTTTACACCCATTCAAATAATAATCTGCCTTCCTATTTTTGCTCCCGAAGCGAATAACCTCACATTTATACTGCTCTGCCATCCATGCATGTGCCCACTCACTCGGCCTGTCCAAACCCTGCTGAAGCATCTCGGCATCCTCCTCACAGCTCACCTTCCCACCCAACATTGTATCATCTGCAAATTTAGAGATAATACATTTAGTTCCCTCGTCCAAATCATTAATATATAATGTGAACAGTTGGGATCCTAGCACAGATCCCTGCGGTACCTCATTCGTCACTGCCTGCCAATCAGAGAAAGACCCATTCATTCCAACTTTTGGCTTCCTGTCTGCTAACCAGCTTTTTATCCAGTTTAAGACACTACCTGTAAACCAATGCACTTCAACTTTACATATTTATCTGCTATGTGAGACCATGTCGAAAGCCTTCTGAAAGTCTAAATAAACTGCACCCACAGGTCTTCCTGGTCAACTCTGCTATTATATCTTCAAAGAATTCGAGTAGATTTGTTAAACATGATTTTCCTTTCGTAGATCCATGCTGATTTTGTCTGATTACACCACTGCTTTCCAAATGCTGTGCTAGGAAATCCTTGATTATGGACTACAGCAACATCCTTACTACCGACGTTAGGCCCACTGGTCTACAGTTCCCTGTTTTTCTCTACCTCCCTTTTTGAATAACGGGGTTACATTCTTTACCCTCCAATCTGTAGGAACCGTTTCAGATTCCAAAGAAATTTGGAAAATGATCACCTATGGATCTACTATTTCTAGGACCACTTCCTTAAGTACTTACTCTGGGGTGAAGTTTTGTTCTGGCCCTGGAGATTTGTTCGCCTTCAATTCCATTAATTTCCCCAAAATCATTTCTTTACAAATACTAATTTCCTTCAGCTCGTTACTAAAACTTGTGTTTCTCAAAGTTCCAGTACATTATTCATGTGAAGACAGAAGCAAAGTACAAATTTAGTTCCTCAGCCATTTCTTCGTTCCCTGTTATGAATTCCATGTTTCTGACTGTAAGGGGCCTACATTCGTTTTTACCAATCTTTTTCTCTTTACATCCCTTTGGAAACATTTACAGTCAGATTGCATGTTCCCCACTGGTTAACTTTCAAATTGTATTTTCCCCTTCTTAATCAATCCCTTGGTCTGCCTTTGCTGAATTTTAAACTGATCCCAATCCTCAGCCCTATTGTGTTTTTTTAAGCTAATTTGTATGCCTCTTCTTTGAATCTAATACTTTCTCTTTCTACAGTTCCCTTTCTACTCTTGTGCCAAATAGGAATAAACAACGTTTGGATTTCACCTATTTGTTCCTTGAATGCCTGCCATTGCCTGTCCTTTCCTTTCAGTAATATTTCCCAGTCCATCATAGCCAGCTCATGCCTCATACCCTCATAGATACTTTTGTTGAGGTTCAGGACCCTGGTCTCAGAATCAACTACCTCATATTCACCTTGATAAAGAATCCTACCATATTATGGTCACTCATCCCCAAGGGTTCTCTCACAACTAGATTGCCAACTAATCCTTTCTCATTGCATAGCACCCAGTACAAAATGGCCTGTTCGCTTGTTGGTTCCTCAACATACTGGTCCAGAAAACCATCCTGTACACACCACAGAAACTCCTCCTCTATTGTACTGTGACTAATTTGAGTCACCCACCCAATCTATATGCATATTAAAGTCACCCATAATTACAGATGTTCCTTTATCACGTGTATCTCTGATTTCCTGTCTGATGCTATTCCTAACATTACCACTTCGGTTCGGTTGTCTGTATACCACCCCTACAAATGTTTTTTGCCGCTTGATATTTCTTAACTCGACCCAGACAGATTCCACTTCATCCTCAATATTGTATCAATATCTTCTTTAATCAACAATGTAACTCCACACCTTTTCCTTAATGTCTGTTCTTGCTAAAAACCAAATAGCCCTCAATGTTTAGTTCCCATCCTTGGTCACCTTGGAGCCATGTCTCCATAATCCCAAATATATAATATCCCTTTACATCTATCTGCGCAACTAATTCCTCCGTGTTATTTTGAATGCTCCTCACATTCACGTACAAAACCTTAAGGCTAGTCCTTTTAATGTTCCTTGTCCCATCCCTACTATTTTTTTACAGTGTCATTATCTGATACAGGCCTTTGATTTCTCACTTTTCTTATTCTCCTTTCGGCCTTTTTCTTTTGTTCTTCATTCCCCCTACTCTGAATCCTTACATAGGTACCCATCCCCCTGCCATATTAATTTAAATCCTTCCCAACTTATGCCCTAATAGGAAGAGATAACATTTGTCGGGGCAGGAGTATTTCTTCAGTTTTTGTACCATGTTAAATGTATCAAATTGCAGCTTTAGAATGGGCAGGCTTTATTCATGGTCTGTACCAACATAGATTTACCCATCAATTTAATTATCTCCTTGGTTCATTTAGTGTTTTATTTATTCTTTGCTTATAAATTATCTTCTCTCCTGAAGGTATGGATTCTTTGCTAGGATTGGATTTTGGCTTTGGTACAAGTGTTCAAGATCAGCATGAGTTTGAGTGACAAATGTTGCGGTGCAACTGGAAAATATCATGGGAAGAGGTTGGCTGTGTGTCCCGCGTTTCCAACATCGGGAAGGTGATTATAATAAATTTGCATCTCATTATAATGGCCACATGCTGGAATCATTCTCCACGTCCAATTTAAATCCCATGATCTCAGAACGACTGGTTTCAAAAGGCGGGTGTGCTTGGCGACCTGAATTCCAAGGGGAACGCGGAGGTGAGTGCACATAACCTAGTGTAGCACTCGCGAACCCCAATTCAAAGAAGCGGCCCCCATATTCAGCCCGGTCACAGGTAAGTCTCCACAGGAGGTTCTTCTTGGCTGCCTTGTGGTACCTTGGTACAGTACAGGGGGAGAGGCAAGGGAACCCCAGGGCACAGCAACAATGCAGGCGTGAGGATGGAGGGGGGGGGGGTATCAAGGGACCACAGACTGGTAGCTGCACCTAAATACGTGGGAGGAAGTTGGGTAGGGAGGGGGTGAAAATAATGGAATGGACGACTGATTGTTAGAAGAAAAATGGGGATTGTAAAGTCTCTCTCTTTGATACTGCACGAAGGAGACCAGCAGGAAGATGGAGCCTGGTGAACTTGTTGTCTGCCTCAAACCTGTCAAAGGCAGGAGAAGAGCCCTCAAAAGCAAGAGGTGGCAGAGCCACCTCCACACGAAGAGGGTGAACCCCAGAGAGCCAGTGCTCATAGGCACCTCGCTAGATTCACAAATGGCATTTCTCATTCTAGCTGAGAACAAGCCAAAGACTGTGCGTGTCCAGGGAACTGGTTGGTCACATCTGCCACTTGTGACAGGATTTGGCACCAAGGGATCTTGGGGGACATCCACTGCCAGTGTACGTGAAAGTGACCATAGCGCTCAATTCTTATGGAAGTGGCTCCTTCCAGGGCTCCTCAGGTGACCTCTGCGGGATCTTGAAAGCCTCTGCACACAACTGCAGCCAGGCGGATGTGGCCACAATCCTCGCGAGGGCACACAACTTTGTGCATTTCGACCGGGATCAAACATGCCAGGAAGCAAGGCACTGGTATTTGTACAGATCTCTGGTTTTCTACGGATGTAGGGTGCCATCTATTGCACTCGTGGCAATCAGATCTCCGTGGCAACAAGCAGTCAACAACCTCAACTGCAAGGGCATCCACTTGCTGAATGTGCAGCTGGTCTGCGATCATACCAAACGCATCCTGCAGGTCTGCACATGATTCCCAGGGGGTTTCCATGACTCCTACATTCTTAAACACCCTCAGACTCCTGACATCTTTCAGCGTCCTCAGAGGCTGCAGGGTTGGGACATGGGCTACCCACTGAGAACGTGGCTGTTGACGCTTGTGTGGGGGCCACAGTCTGCAGCTGAGAGAAGGTACAACGAGGTTCATGCTGCAACTCACACTTTGGTGGAACAAAACATAAGGATGCTGAAAATGAGGTTCTGCTGCCTGGCCGGTCTGGTGGAGCCCTCCAATACAATCCACAGAGCGAGGAAAGTTGCAGGGCAGATAGATACAGTGTTTAAGAAGGCATATGGTATTTATGCCTTTATTAGCCGAGGCATAGAGTTTATGACGAGGGAGGTTGTGCTGGAACTGTATAAAACATTGATTAGGCCACAGCTAGAGTATTGTGTGCAGTTCTGGAATCCACATTATAGGAAGGATGGAATAGCACTGGAAAGGGTGTGGAGGAGGTATGCCAAAAAGAGAATGGATCGATTTTTTTTTTAAATTCATGAACAGGATGTGGGCATCGCTGTCTCGGCCAGCATTTATTCCCCATTCCTAGTTGCCCTTCTGAAGGTGGTGGTGAGCTGTCCTCTTAAACTGCTGTAGTCCCTGTGGTGTAGGAACACCTACTGCGCTAGTTCCTGCGAGTTCCAGGATTTTGACCCCAGCAACCGTGAAAGAACGGCGGTATATTTCCAAAGTCAGGGTGGTGAGTCACTTAGAACATAGAACATAGAATAATACAGCGCAGTACAGGCCCTTCGGCCCACGATGTTGCACCGAAACAAAAGCCATCTAACCTACACTATGCCATTATCATCCATATGTTTATCCAATAAACTTTTAAATGCCCTCAATGTTGGCGAGTTCACTACTGTAGCAGGTAGGGCATTCCACGGCCTCACGACTCTTTGCGTAAAGAACCTACCTCTGACCTCTGTCCTATATCTATTACCCCTCAGTTTAAAGTTATGTCCCCTCGTGCCAGCCATATCCATCCGCGGGAGAAGGCTCTCACTGTCCACCCTATCCAACCCCCTGACTTGGAGGGGAACTTCCCGGTGGTGATTCCCAGATGTCTGCTGCTCTTTTCCTTCTGAATAGTACTGGTCGGGAGTTTGGAAGGTGTTGTCTAAGGAACCTTGGTGAGTTACTGCAGTGCATCTTGTAGATGGTAGACAAGGCTGCCACTGTTCGTCGGTGGTGGAGGGTTTGAATGTTTGTGGAAGGGGGAGCAATCAAGCGAGCTGCTTTGTCCTGGACGGTGTTGAGATTCTTGCGTGTTGTTGGAGCTGCACTCCAAGTAATTGGAGATTATTCCAATACACTCCTGACTTGTGCCTTTTAGAATGTGGATAGGCTTTGTGTGTGTGTTGTGGGGGGGGGCGGGAGGAGTTTCTGATCAATGGTAACCCCCAGGATGTTGATTTTGGGGGATTCAGCAATGGTAATGCCCTTGAATGCCAAGGGCGATGGTTAGATCCTCTCTTGTAGGAGATGGTCATTTCGTGGTACATGTGTGGCGCGAATGTAACTTGCTAATTATCACCGACAGGGTGGAGGATTCTGGAACTCACTGCTGAAAGGGTGGTGGAGGCAGAGGCCCACATGACATTTAAGAAGTATTTAGATGTGTATACAAGGCTGTGGGCCAAGTCCTTCGAATACTTTGGTGGTTGTTTTCTGTGCTGTAGACCTCTAAGACTCTATGTGCAGTTCCTCCATCTCCTTCTCAAGTAGTTCTTCCCCCACCAGACCCTCTCTACATCAGAGATCATCCACTTGGAAAGACCCCAACCAGGGCTTCCAGGCAGAGGTCCCTGTTATGGGGCCTTCCATACAGGGGTCTCTCTCATCGGGGATCTCTGGTGGGGGTCTCTCTAATTGGATAGTCTCTGTAATTGGATGGGATCTCTGGTAGGGGTTTCTATAATTGGGGGTTCTCTGGTGGAGATCTCTATAATTAGGGGGGGGTCTCTGTAATTGGGGGGTCTTTGGTGGGGGTCTCCCTGAAGTGCATTGAACGGAGACGGGAGGGGGGGGGGGGGGCAACGCCTGATCTCGCCTTTGGGTCGCCCGCTCAAATTGGCGTACATTTGCATGGCAAAGGACTGTGACTCGTTTCCAGATTTGCGCTCGCTACATGAGCACAAATCAGGTGTGATTAGGCTCTGACGGGAGAACACAGTGCTGGATTCTCCGATTCTGCGGCTATGTCTGGTGGTTGCGTCTAGTCTTGCGACCAAAAGGTCGGCAGCGCCCTGCACCAATGCGCTGCCTGGTGGGGTCTAGCAGCCGCGCCACATAAAGCCCCGGCTTTACTGCCAATACGGACGCAGAATGGATGGGTCCGTGGCCACAGATGCGCACGGCGGCCACGCCATACAACATGGCGCCGGTCACGCAAGGACCCGGCCTGCCAAAAGCTGCCCCCCGTAACCCCCCTCGCCACCCCCAGACCACCCCCCTGCCAGCGGGTGGAACCCCCACCCCCGACTGTGGCAGCGTGGACGCAGTCCGCAGCCGCCATGCCTGGTTTACGAAAGTAGAGAGGACACTTGTCCCACGTCATCGGGAAGTCGGCTCGTCGGGGGAGGGACTCCGGTGACGTCCTCATGCCGTCCCAACGGTGTGCGGCATACTCCTCGAGTATGCTGTTTTTGAGGGCGCAGAACATCCGAAAAACAGCGCCGCCCCTGATTTCGGCATAAAAAGGGGTTCTCCGGTCGATCGCCGAACGCGATTTCGGGGTCGGCAATGTGAGAATCCCGCCCACACTCTCCCAAACGGAGAATTCCAGCCCAGATATTTGAAGCATTTCTCCAGCATGTTGAAACACAAATAGGTATTTTAATTGTAACCCGTAAGTCATGATTTACCCTTAATTTTTGTCACTTAAAGCTACAGTTAGATATTAAGATATAGGAGCATGGATGCGTTTCAACAGATGCATGTCATTTGTTCACATTTTAAGTTATAATTAGAGCATCTGGTGAGACCCACAAGCAGCTGTGATTCTTTTCATTATGCACTTGCTGTTCATTATGGTGAAAAGTGACTTTCACTTCACATTTAGCAATAGTGTTAATAGATTTGTGATTTGATATATTACAAGGATGCAACCATAGATATCTCTGTTCCTAATTTTTTTTAAATTTACCAATCGTACAGGCTATTTGGCACTTGGGTTCCCAACTAGCCACTTGTGGCTAATGTATTGCATATGCTTCAAGTTAACTTTTGCCTCCAGCTGATCCCCCAGCAACCCTGACAATCTGGCCAGAGCTCGAGCTCCAAAGGAGAGTCCTATTGGACTGGCAGCTCTGGTTTACCCTCCAAAGATACTGCCAGACATGCCGAGTGTCTTCCAGTATATTTTTGATTTTATGTTTGAAATTGCACCACCTTTGATGCTATTTATTACCCAGATTACACGGATATCTAGGTAGAAATCATGTGGAAACTCTACGTCCTATGTTAAAGGGTGTCAAAGAAATATGATTTGTTGTCCAGGAGACAAGAGCCCCAGTCAAGAGTCATCGCTGGAAAATGTTGCATTTAGATACGAGTACACAGGCAGGATCCTCCAGTCCCGCTGCAGTGAACGGGAGCGGCAAATTCTCCGTCCTCGCTAGCAGTGGTAATGGGGCAGTGTGGTAACGGAGAATTCCAGTCCACATGTACATGAGCAATTTGCAATTTTATTCTGCCTGCCCCTCGGTTATGCTTTCGGCTTAAGGTTGCAGTTATTCCCCCTAGATCAATATCTGTGGAGTGCAGACAGACCCTGGGCTGGAATTCTCCGAGTCCATGCCAGGTCGGAGAATGGCCGGTGATGCTGCAAATTCCCACCACACCGCTCCGCGCTGGTATGCGATTTTCTGGCGACCGGGAATTGCTGCCAGTCGCACACGGTTGACGCAGGGCCGGTCGAGTGCCGTTGAAAGAGGTCCCCGCGGAGATTCTCCGCAGTCGACCGGTTGAGTTCCCACCAAGTTCCGCCGGCGTGGTTCACATATGGTACCACCCGGCGGAAGCTCGGACCCGTGGCCATCCTGGTGGGGGGGGGGGGGGGGGTGAGGGGGGGGGGAACAGAGGGATCAGACTCCGGGGGGGTCCCCACGACAGCCAGATCCGTGATCGGGGGCAACCGATTGGCAGGCGCGCGCAATCCGTGGAGGGCCTACCTTCTTCCGCGCGGGCACGCTGTCGCTACGCCATGTTTCGCGGCGCCGGCGCAGAAACGGCCACCATGCACATGCGCCGGCGCGGAAGCAGCCACCACACGCATGCGCAGACCCACGTCGGCAGTGCAGGGCCACGTATCGGCACCGGTGCTGCGGGCAGCACTCCGGCGCCGTGCTGAATCGCTGGGCCAAGATGCCTATTGACGCCGGCTTGACACACTCCAGTGTTTACGCCGGCGTCAACGTTTAGCCGGGATTTTGGAGAATCCCGGCCCAGGTGTCCACTGCAAACTGCTCTTCCTATAGATTACAAATCAACTCTTCTTCTCAAAAAACTCCTTTCTAATGGTAGCATTACATGGACCTGGATGATTTCTATCTCATCATTCTTAAAGTATTACCCGGGGAGGCAGCAGACAGACGTGGTCATTTACAGGCCCATTTTTGTACGTGATGCTAATAATAATAATCACTTATTGTCACAAGTAGGCTTCAATGAAGCTACTGTGAAAAGCCCCTAGTCGCCACATTCCGGCGCCTGTTCGGGGAGGCCGGTACGGGAATTGAACCCGCGCTGCTACCTTGTTCTGCATTACAACCCAGCTGTTTAGCCCACTGTGCTAAACCAGCCCCAGAATTAATAACTAGAGTTATTAATTTCTTGGTGTGACCTCAAACCGATATGAAATAAAGCTTCTGAAGGTGATCTCACCATCACTGCGCCGTACGTCAATTCCTACCTTCACACGAATGTTTAGGTTGAACCACTTTACATCAATGCAAAATTAGAAGTGTGTGTTAAACACTTCCAGCCATCATTTATTTTCTATATACCTCAATCTGAATCCCCAGACAAGAAGTGGCTCTTTCTCACACATAGAGTAGACTGGTGTTCTGGTAATCCATCAGTTAAAATGCTGGTGTCTCTGACAGACATGAGTGGACTTCTGACACCCTCCATCAGTGAGATTCACCTGTTATTTTCTTGGAAAAGACTACAAACTGGACCACCCTGACTGACCAGTGAATGAATGTCAAGTTAAGATGAATGGTCTGGAAAAAAGAAGAAATTGAACGATGGAAGAAGAAAGGAAACTGAGAATACATTTTAAATGAAATGAAAATCGCTTATTGTCACAAGTAGGCTTCAAATGAAGTTATTGTGAAAAGCCCCTAGTCGCCACATTCCGGCGCCTGTTCGGGAGGCTGGTACGGGAATTGAACCGTGCTGCTGGCCTGCCTTGGTCTGCTTTAAAAGCCAGCTATTTAGCCCAGTGTGCTAAACCAGGCCCTACCACCCCTAAATGGTGGTGGTTTAGCTCAGTGGGCTAAACAGCTGGCTTGTAATGCAAAGCAAGGCCAGCAGCATGGGTTAAATTGCCATACCAGCCTCCCTGAACAGTCACCGGAATAGGCGACCAGGGGCTCTTCACAGTAACTTGATTGAAGCCTACTTGTAATAATAAGCAATTAATATAAGGGCTGGTTTAGCCCAGAGCTGGCTTGTAATGCAGAACAAGGCCAGCAGCGCGGGTTCAATTTCCGTACCGGCCTCCCCGAACAGGCGCCGGAATGTGGCGACTAGGGGCTTTTCACAGTAACTTAATTGAAGCCTACTTGTGACAATAAGCGATTATTATTATAAATATGTATACTGAGGATATTGCTGAAAGGAGAGACAGGTTAAAAGCTTTTCAACTTGCATTCATCAGGACAAATGCAAGAATACCAAACTTCAAATGATCGCTACAATTTATACTCCAGGAGAAAAGGATGCTGATGAGTTACAAGACTGTAATTGCCTGAGGTGTTGCCATGAAGAAAGCAATCGGGAACTACAGGCTCCCCAAACAGGTAGTTCAAAAAAGGCGCAATACTTGAACCAACCCTTTGTTTGCCGCGAATGGATCCCTTCACATCAATTTATGTCGCTTATAGCAAACATCAATGAGCCACGCTACAAGCTCGGCTGATTATCTCTAATTGGTTGTTAGTGTAGCTATTGACGCACTCAGGATTGTTTAGCAAGTGCTGCCCAATCGTGGCATCACATCTAACAGTAGACCTTTTGTCTTGTCTTTTCAAAGTATGGGCTGCTCGAGTATTGTTGTACTCCTGCATATTACAACAACCAAAGTAACATGCTGTTTGATTCAATCAGCCAATTGTTGGGATGTATGGCCTACATACCTGGGATCACACCAGCACTGAAATTCATACATAACGTTGTTCTGTGCTACCAAGCAACTGAGGAATTACCTTGGGTGGAATTCTCCGTTCCTGCGGCTACGTGTCAGGCAGAGCAAGGTGACAAGTGTGAAAAGGGAGATGGTTAAAGCAGGATTGAGGGTGTTGCACCTAAATGCACGCAGTATACGGAACAAGGTAAATGAGCTTGTTGCGCACATTGAAATTGGCCGGTACGATGTTGTGGGCATCACAGAGACGTGGCTGCAAGGGGATCAGGGCTGGGATCTAAATATACAAGGATATGTGTCCTATCAAAAGGGTAGGCAGATGGGCAAAGGGGGCAGGGTTTCATTGTTAGTAAGGAATGAAGTTAAATCGATAGCAAGGAGCGATATAGGATCAGAAGGCATAGAATATCTGTGGTTAGAGTTGAGGAATCGCAAAGGTAAAAAGAGCTTGATGGGAGTTATGTACAGGCCCCCTAGCAGTAGTCAGGAGGTGGGGGCTGAAAATAAATCGGGAGATAGAAAAGGCATGTAAAAAAGGTCATTATTACAATAAACATGGGGGACTTCAATATGCAGATGGACTGGGAAAATCAGGTTGGTAGTGGATCCCAAGAAATGGAATTTGTGGAATGTCTAAGAAATGTTTTTTGGAGCAGCTTGTGACAGAACCTACTAAGGAAACAGGCAATTCTGGATTTGGTGATGTGTAATGAGGCAGATTTGATTAGGGAACTTAAGGTGAAAGAACCCTTGGGGAGCAGTGACCACAATACGATAGAATTTGCAGTTTGAGAGGGAGAAGCTGCAATCAGATGTAACGGTATTACAATTAAATAAGGGTAACTACAAAGACATGAGGGAGGAGCTGGCCAGAGTTGATTGGAAAAGGAGCCTAGCAGGGAAGACAGTGGAACAGCAATGGCTGGAGTTTTTTGGGGTTATTCGGGAGGCACAACAGAAATTCATCCCAAGAGGGCAGCACGGTGGTGCAGTGGGTTGCACTGCTGCCTCACGGCACAGAGGTCCCAGGTTCGATCCCGACTCTGGGTAACTGTACTTGTGGAGTTTGCACATTCTCCCCGTGTTTGCGTGGGTTTCACCCCCACAAACCAAAAAGATGTGCTGGGTAGGTGAAATGGCCATACTAAATTGCCCCTTAATTGGAAAAAATGAATTGGGCACTCTAAATTTTTTTTAAAAGAAATTCATCCCAAGGAGGAAGAAACATGCGAAGGGGAGGACAAGGCATCCAGGGCTGATGAGGGAAGTCAAGGACAACATAAAAGCGAAAGAAACAGCATACAAAGTGGCGAGATTTAGTGGGAAGCCAGAGGATTGGGAAGCCTTTAAAAGTGAGCAGAGGACAACTAAAAAAGTAGTAAGTGGGGAGAAGATGAAGTATGAGTGCAAGCTAGCTAGTAATATAAAGGAAGATAGGAAGAGTTTTTTTCAATATATAAAAAGTGAGAGAGAGGCAAAAATAGACATTAGACCACTGGAAAATGTGGCTTGAGAAGTAATAGCAGGAAAGAAAGAAATGGCAGACGAACTGAATAGTTACTTTGCATCAGTATTCACGGTGGAAGACACCAGTGGAATGCCAGAGCTCCAGGAGAACCAGGGGGCAGAGGTGGGTACAGTGGCCATTACTAAGGAGAAGGCTCTGGGGAAACAGAACGGTCTGAAGGTGGATAAATCACCTGGACCAGATGGACTACACCCCAGGGTTCTAAAAGAGATAGCGGAGGAGATTGTGGAGGCATTGATGGTGATCTTTCAGGAATCACTGGAGGCAGGAAGGGTCCCAGAGGACTGGAAAGTGGCTAATGTAACACCCCTGTTTAAGAAGGGAGCGAGGCAGAAGACGGGAAATTATAGGCCGGTTAGTTTGACTTTGGTCATTGGTAAGATTTTAGAATGCATTATTAAAGGTAAGATCGCGGAGTACTTGGAAGTGCATGATAAAATAGGACTGAGTCAGCACGGCTTCGTCAAGGGGAGGTCATGTCTGACAAATCTGTTAGAGTTCTTTGAGGAAGTGACAAGGAAGTTAGACAAAGGAGAATCAGTGGACGTGATTTATTTCCAGAAGGCCTTTGACAATGTGCTGCATAGGAGATTATTAAATAAGTTAAGAGCCCATGGTATTCAGGGTAAGATTGTGGCATGGATAGAGGATTGGCTGACCGGCAGAAGGCAGAGAGTGGGGTTAAAGGGGTCTTTTTCAGGTTGGCAGCTGGTGACTAGTCGTGTACCTCCGGGGTCGGTGCTAGGACCACAACCTTTCACAATATACATTAATGATCTGGAAGAAGGAACTGAAGGCACGATTGCTAAGTTTGCAGATGATACAAAGATCTGTAGAGGGGCAGGTAGTATTGAGGAAGCAGGGGGCTGCGGAAGGACTTGGGCAGGCTAAGAGAGTGGGCAAAGAAGTGGCAGATGGAATACAATGTGGAAAAGTGTGAGGTTATGCCCTTTGGAAGGAGAAATGGAGGCATAGACTATTTTCTAAATGGGAAGATGCTTAGGAAATCAGAAGCACAAAGGGACTTGGGAGTCCTTGTTCACGATTCTCTTAAGGTTAACGTGGAGGTTCCGTCGGCAGTTCGGAAGGCAAATGCAATGTTAGCATTCATGTCGAGAGGGCTAGAATACAAGACCAGGGATGTACATCTGAGGCTATATAAGGCTCTGGTCAGACCCCATTTGGAGTATTGTGAGCAGGTTTGGGCCCCGTAACTAAGGAAGGATGTGCTGGCCTTGGAAAGGGTCCAGAGTAGGTCCACAAGAATGATCCCTGGAATGAACAGCTTGTCGTATGAGGAACGGTTGAGGACTCTGGGTCTGTACTCGTTGGAGTTTAGAAGGATGAGGGAGGATCTTATTGAAACTTACAGGATACTGCATGGCCTGGATAGAGTGGACATGGAGAGGATGTTTCCACTTGTAGGAAAAAGTAGAGGCAGAGGACACAATCTCAGACTAAAGGGACGATCCTTTAAAACAGAGATAAGGAGGAATTTCTTCAGCCAGAGGCTGGTGAATCTGTGGAACGCTTTGCCGCAGAAGGCTGTGGAGGCCAAATCACTGAGTGTCTTTAAGAGAGAGATAGATAGGAGAGATAAGGAATCTTAAAGCTGAGATTTGATGCTCAGGTTACCCAGTCACATTGATGCGCAAATAGGTGGGCTAATTTATGATTTAACGTTTTCAGGGGCTCGTTATAGGGGTTAAAGTAAAGGGATTTTTGAGTTTATATGACAGGAATATTTCTGCAATTTTGGATTCTGACCGACTCTTGCAAACCACACGATTTTTAGCACAAGGCTAAATCGCTGGCTTTGAAAGCAGGCCAGTAGCACGGTTCAATTCCTGTACCAGCCTTCCCAAACAGGCGCCGGAATGTGGCGACTAGGGGCTTTTCACAGTAACTTCATTTGAAGCCTACTTGTGACAATAAGCGAATTTCATTCATTTCATTCGATTGCTAATATATTGCACAGATATCCCCGCCCAAATATGCTCCACTGAGAGAAGCAGAGTATGTCCAAAGTGCACTTCACACTACCAACCTGAAAGCACCTGGATTTTAAAGTTCAGGTCCTTAGCATTGGCTTGATATGCCTCAGATATAGAACCACTCTGGGAAAAAGTTTGCACCCCTAAGTGGAGAGCAAACTCAGCCACTCGTACCAGGCTGGTCAACAGCTGCAGTGTCTCCTAGTTAACTTCTGTTTTTGGATGACAAAGGACCAAAGTGCCACTTCCCTTTTCAAGTCTCTCTGACCTCGCTGCCTACCCATTTCATGTCCTCTGACTTGGGACCAGGGTTAAGAGGTAGCACCAGCTTCAGGAGAGGCGACTAGAGGATTTTCACAGTAACTTCATTGCAGTGTTAACGTAAGGCTACTTGTGACACTAATAAAGATTATTATTATTATTGACATTGCTCCAGATCCTTTCGAATCACTCCAAAGAAATAGGCTGCAGGTACTTTCTTGAATCAAGAAATGAGGGTAAAGGGCCAAGATCACCATGGCTGTTAAGAACATCGGAGATAAATCAAGAGGCAGGATCGTTAACAGTGAAGCAGAGGAGCAGAAGCGGAGAAAATCTGGGCAAAAGGTCTGACAATCACTGCAAGGTATTGAACATTTTGATGCCACCTCAAGCGTAACATGATTATTTTAGACGGAAACTTAAGTTCAGCAAATGTAACAAGGTTTAAATGGTGTAGACTAAACAACAACAAAAGCAACTTTCGTACACATGAGCATACGGACATATGAATTAGGAGCAGGGGTAGGCAATTGGGCCCCTCAAACCTGCTCCGCCATTCAATAAGATCATGGTTGATCTGATTGTGGCCTCAACTCCACATTCCACCTACGCTCAGGTGACATTTGACCCCATTGTTTGTTAACAATGTATCTATCTGCCATAAAAATATTTGTCGACCCAGCGTCGTCCGCTCTCTGGGCAAGAGATTTCCATAGATTCCCGGAGAGGGAAAAATGCTTCTCATTTCCATCTTAAATGGGAGATCCCTCATTCTTAAAGTGTACCCTCTAGTTCTAGTCTTTCCCACAAGAGAAACATCCTTTCAGCATCCACCACAGATATTTATACAGCGCCTTTAAGAAAACCAAACATCCGAAGCTGCTTCACAGAACTTTTAAACAAAATATGACACTGAAATGAAAATGGCTTATTGTCACAAGTAGGCTTCAAATGAAGTTACTGTGAAAAGCCCCTAGTCGCCACATTCCGGCGCCTGTTCGGGGAGGCTGGTACGGGAATTGAACCGTGCTGCTGGCCTGCCTTGGTCTGCTTTTAAAGCCAGCGATTTAGCTCAGTGTGCTAAACCAGCCCCTAGAGCCGCAAAGGAGATATTTGGTCAGGTGGCCAATAGTTGGATCAAAGAGGGAGTTACTTGAAGGAGGATAGTGAGATTGGGCGGCACAGTAGCACAGTGGTTAGCACTGTTGTTTCACAGTGCCAGGGTCCCAGGTTCGATTGGCGGCTTGGGTCACTGTCTGTGTGGAGTCTGCACGTTCTTCCCGTGGCTGCGTGGGTTTCCTCCGGGTGCTCCAGTTTTCTCCCAAAAGACGTGCTGTTAGGTCATTTGGATATTCTGAATTCGCCCTCCGTGTACCTGAACAGGCGCAAGAATGTGGCGACTAGGGGCTTTTCACAGTAACTTCATTGCACTGTTAATATAAGCCTACATGTGCAGTGTTAATGTAAGCTGACTTGTAACAATAAAGATTATTATTATTATAGGTGGAGGGAATTTCCAGGCTCGGGCCTGGACAACTGAATTATTTGAATTTCTTCTTGTTGTTGCTGCCTTGTAGTACATTGCTGGCTATTTTATTATTGTCAAAGTTGTTACTCTGAACTCCTGTAGTCAGGATCGCTGCAAAACTGCATAATGATTGCTGTAAATCACAACTGTCAACAAGTACCAAGAGAACGTATTTAAATAGGAATGGATGCATGAAGGTATATTGGGACTGAAGGTAAAGTAGATGAGTAAACAAACTGAAAGTCAGTTCTGCTTACCTTCAGCTATTTCGAAATGTTGACAGCACATATGTGCATACATTATTGCTGTATATTTAAATGCTTAATCATCTCAATTGGTTTCAGAACGACTAAAATGATGACATGGACATTGATACAATTTCTACTGTAACATAGACAACAGCTAATATTTAAATGAAGAGGAGTCCATGAGAATGAGTTCTGCTTCCATAGATTTTGGGGCAATTATTTGCTAAAAGCATAAGAAAAAGATCGTGGGCTGCATTCTCCAGTCCCCTATCCACATGTTTCTCAGCGACGCACCGTTCACTGGAGGCAGGATTCTCTATTCCCGCCGCTTGTCAATCTGATTTCCCACTGAAGCCACCCCACGATTCCAGGAAACCCGCGGGCGGGGGTGCCTTGCCAGTGGGAAACCGGGAATTCCAGCAGCCGGAGTGCTACTTCTGCGGACAAAGCACCCCCGGCATCGCTGCCCGGCGCGGAGCGCACTCTGCAAGGCCTGCGGGAAGAAAGGACATTTCGCTGCTGTGCCAGGGCCGCTCGATCGCCGCTGTAACCAGGCCCATTGTTCATGCACCCCCCCACGTGCGACCAGTGGGCGCCGCCATCTTCCTCGCCTCAGACCACGTGCGGCCCGTGGGCGCCGCCATCTTGCTTGCCACAGGACAGGTGCGGCCCGTGGGCACCGCCATCTTTAACGCCGCCCGCCACGTGTGCCCCGTGGGCGCCGCCATCTTCCCCGCCTCAGGACCCCTGCTCATCGGGCACCTCATCGGGCCACTCATCGCCTGCCGACCAGCCAGGGGCCTTCCAACACTAGCTACAGCTCACCTCCATCACGATCGACCAGTCCTAGCCGCACAACCTCGCAACCGCGTCGACGACGGTAAAGGTTGATGGGCATGAGATATCCTGCCTTCTTGACTCCGGGAACACAGAGAGCTTCATTCACCCCGATACAGTATGGCGCTGCTCCTTCGCGGTACACCCCATTAACCAGAGAATCTCCCTGGCGTCCGGATCCCACTCCGTGGAGATCCGGGGGTACTGCACCGCCACCCTCACCATCCAGGGCGTAGAGTTCACCGACTTCCGGCTCTACTTCCTTCCCAACCTCTGCGCTGCCTTGCTACTCGGCCTGGACTTCCAGTGCAACGTCCAAAGTCTAACCCTGAAATTCGGCGGGCCTCTACCACCCCTTACTGTGTGCGGCCTCACAACCCTTAAAGTTGACCCGCTTTCTCTGTTTGCAAATCTCACCCCGGATTGCAAACCTGTCGCCACCAGGAGCAGACGGTAGTGTGCCCAGGACAGGACCTTCATCAGCTCCGAGGTCCAGCAGCTGCTGCGGGAGGGCATTATCGAGGCCAGCAACAGCCCCTGGAGAGCCCAAGTGGGAGTTGTAAAGACTGGGGAGAAAAACAGGATGGTCGTTGACTACAGTCAGACCACCAATCAGTACACGCAGCTCGACGCATACCCCCTCCCACACATATCTGATATGGCCAATCAGATTGCACAGTACCGGGTCTTCTCGACAGTGGACCTGAAATCTGCCTACCACCAGCTCCCCATTCGCAAGGCGGGCCACCCGTAAACCGCGTTTGAAACAGATGGCCACCTTTACCATTTCCTTAGGGTTCCCTTCGCCGTCACTAATGGGGTCTCGGACTTCCAATGGGAGGTGGACTGAATGGTTGGCCGGTATGGACTGCGGGCCACCTTCCCGTACCTGGATAACGTCACCATCTGCGGCCACGACCAGCAGGACCACGACGCTAACCTTTCCAAATTCCTCCACACCGCCAATCTCCTCAACCTAACCTACAACAAGGAGAAGTGCGTGTTCAGCACAAACCAATTAGGCATCCTTGGCTATGTGGTTCAGAACGGAGTTCCAGGGCCCGACCCTGATCGCATGCGCCCCCTCATGGAACTCCCCCTCCCCCACTGTCCTAAGGCCCTCAAACGATGCCTGGGGTTCTTCTCATACTACGCCCAGTATGTCCCTAACTATGTGGACAAGACCCGCCCACTCATTCACTCCACCATTTTCCCCCTGACAGCCGAGGCTCACCAGCCCTTCAACCGTATCAAGGCCGACATCGCCAAGGCCGCGATGCACACAGTCGACGAGACGCTCCCCTTCCAAGTCGAGAGCGATGCATCAGACGTCGCTCTGGCTGCCACCCTCAACCAGGCAGGCAGGCCTGTGGCATTCTTTTCACGCACCCTCCATGCCTCCGAAATTCGGCACTCCTCCATCGAGAAGGAGGCCCAGGCCATCGTAGCAGCTGTGCGGCATTGGAGGCATGACCTGGCCGGCAGGAGATTCACTCTCCTCACTGACCAACGGTCGGTTGCCTTCATGTTCAATAACACACAGCAGGGCAAGATCAAAAATGATAAAATCTTGAGGTGGAGGACCAAGCTCTCTACAATTACGAGATTTTGTATCGCCCCGGTAAGCTCAACGAGCCCCCCCCCCCGATGCCCTATCCCGAGGTACATGTGCCAGCGCACAAGTGGACCGACTCCAGGCCCTACACGACAATCTCTGCCACCCAGGGGTCACCTGGTTCCTTCACTTCATAAAGGCCGGCAATCTGCACTACTCCATTAAGGAGGTCAGGGCTATCACCAGAGACTGCCCGGTCTCCGCGGAGTGCAAACCGCACTTCTACCGGCCAGACTGCGTGCATCTAGTGATGGCCTCCCGCCCCTTTGAACGCCTCAGCATGGATTTCAAAGGGCCCCTCCCTCCACCGACCGAAACACGTACTTCCTTAACGTGGTCCATGAATACTCCAGATTCCCCTTCGCCATCCCATCCCGATATGACATCTGCCACTGTCATCAAAGCACACAACACCATCTTCGCCCTGTTCGGTTTCCCCGCCTACATCCACAGCGACTGGGGATCCTCCTTTACGAGTGATGAGCTGCATCAGTACCTGCTCAGCAAGGGCATCGCCTCGAGCAGGACGACCAGCTACAACCGCCGGGGAAACGGGCAAGTGGAGCGGGAGAAAGGGACGGTCTGGAAGGCCGTCCAGCTGGCCCTACGTCCAAAAATCTCCCGGCCTCCCGCTGGCAGGAGGTCCTCCCCGACGCCCTTCACTTCATCCGATCGCTGCTTTGCACGCCAACTAATGCAACCCCCCATGAACGTCTCCTTGCCTTCCCCAGGAAGTCCACCTCCAGGGTTTCGCTCTCAACGTGGCTGGCAGCTCTAAGACCCATTCTCCTCCGCAAACACGCGCGGCTCCACAAGACGGACCCGTTGGTCGAGAGGGTACAGCTACTCCATGCAAACCCGCAGTACGCCTATGTGGCGTACCCCGACGGCCGCCAAGACACAGTCTCCCTCAGGGACCTGACACCAGCTGGGCCCCCCCACCCCTCTGTCCCGGCGCCACCCTTCCTCCCCCCAGCGCACCTCACCACAGCCTCCGCCCCAGGACAATCCGTCCTCCCCTTGGTCCCACCCGGGGATGAAGATGAGGTCTACACGCTTCCGGAGTCACCGGCGACCGAGCCGACGCCTGCATCATCACCGGGACTGCGGCGCTCACAACAGAGGATCAAGGCACCTGATTGGCTGAATGGGAACTTTCCCCAAAATGTTAACCTTAAAATGCATGTAAATCGTTCCCCCCCCCGGACTTTTTTTTTTAAACAGGGGGTGAATGTAGTAGTCACCACTGTTGTATATATCATATACTAGATGTAATACGGTAAGGCTCCTCTACCACAGGGGTAGATCCCTGCCTGCTGGCTCCGCCCAGTAGGCAGAGTATAAATGTGTGTGCTCACCAAGCTGCAGCCATTTCGGCAGCAGCTGCAGGAGGCTACACATCTCTGCTTAATAAAGCCTCGATTACTCTCTACTCTCGCCTCGTCGTAATTGATAGTGCATCAGTCACATAATTAACAGCCAATTCTCAGGTGAGATTTACAAGTCATGTGGTTCCCACAGACCAATCGGATGTCTGAAAACAAATGGCAAACAATCAGCAGGAACAATACCAGAGAAGGTAAAATATTCAATGCCCTTATGTAACCAGTTATGGACACCAAATTTTATTATCTGCTTCTGGCTGTTCAGTAACACTGCCATAGGTTTTCAAAAAGTAAAACAACTTCAGTATACATGACAAATCTCGCGTTTCTAAAGCAAATGGCTTTGTCATACCCTCTAAATAAAATTCAGGGACATGCTGATACAAGAGCAGCAGTGAAGGGCCAGGAAGCGCTAATTAGCAGCAACAGACGGTGCACAGAAAATGCCATTGTGACCTCAGAACTCCAGCCAACCATTCAAATTTCGAACAATGTTTTATCCAGCATGGACGGTCCGGAGGGTACTATTTATGGACCGCATAAAACAACATCAGAAAGTCCCAAGTAAAAGATTAATCTTACCAAGTCTCGTCTTCCAACTTAAAGTAATTAAATCTGGCCATCGATCCAGGTTTACCCCTGAATGCTAAACAGAGCCAAATAGGTCTCCAAGTGCTCCAGCCTGAAAATGCTTATTTTTGATTTTATCTCAACATTCTTGAAGTGAAATTCACAATGGCTGAACATGAAGTCATAACTCATTGCATCTGTCCATGCAGTGTTAGCAATTCTTACACTTGACTTCCGATTGCGGCTATGCCTAGGGAGGTTGCACATTTGGCAGCTCCCGCCGGGAACGGACTTTTGGGCTCTTCAGAGGGGCCTCAACGGCAATTGTTCGACGGCTTCAAGTGTGGTAAGGTGACAGCAAGGTCCCCCCGACATTATATGGATTGGATCAGAGTGGAGCGGCTAAATAAGTGATCCTGGTGTAGCGAAAAGTGCAAGGGAGGAAAAGCAAGTTGGCAGCAGGTGGAGACCAAGCAGCGTGGGTGCAGTATTCGCACGAGCAGCAGGAGTTTCTTAAACGCTGCTTTGAGGAGCTGAAGACAAAAATGCTGGCGCCAATGAAGGAGGCGATTGAGAAGTTTGTGGAGACCCAGAAGGCTCAAGGGGCGGCGATCTGAGAGGTGCGGCAAAAAGCTTCGGAGAACGAGGACGAGATCGTGGGCCTGGCGGTGAAGGTGGAGGCGCACGAGGTGCTGTACAAGAGGTGGGCGTAAAAATTCAAGGGCCTGGAGAATAGGTCGAGGAGGAAGAATCTTCGGATTCTGGGTCTCCCTGAAGGAGTGAAGTGGCCCGATGCCGGGGCATATATGAGCACGATGCTCAATTCGCTGATGGGCGCGGGAGCTTACCCGAGGCCCCTGGAGCTGGATGGGGCTCATCGGGTCCTGGCAAGGAGACCCAAAGCCAACGAGCCACCAAGGGCTGTAGTGGTGAGGTTCCACCGCTTTATGGACAGAGAGTGTGTCCTGAGATGGGCCAAAAAAGAGCAGAGCAGCAGGTGGGAGAACACGGAGATCTGAATTTACCAGGACTGGAGTGCGGGGGTGGCTAAGAAGAGGGCTGGTTTTAACTGGGCTAAGGCGGTGCTCCATCGGAAGGGGATGAAGTTCGGGATGCTGCAGCCAGCGCGATTGTGGGTCACGTTCCAAGATCGGCACCACTATTTTGAAACGCCTGATGAGGCATGGAACTTTATCCAGCCTGAAAAGTTGGACTCAAACTGAGGGTTTGTCGTGGGGGGATGTTTACTCTGTTTACCGCGTTTGGGAAATGTTCTTTTTGCCCGAGTGCTGGGTGGGGATGGGTGAATGGATTTGACGTGGGAGCTATGGGAGAGTGTGGGTGTCAGTGTTGATGGGGCAGGGCCCCACGGAGGAAGAGGGGGGTTGGAGGCCCGGGAATGGGGAGTTGGGGTAAGGCCGCAAAAAGGAGCTGCGCCAGAGGGGGCCGGCTCAGGAAAGCGCGGGCTTTTTCCCGCGTTAGGGAAGGACGGGGGGGGGCTGGGGGTGGGGGGGGGCGGGGGGAGGGGGGGTGCTGGAGAGGTATGTACACTGACTGCCATGGGGTGGGGGGGATTCTCACACTGGGGGGTCGATGGAATGGCGGGAGAGGCCGGGGTCAGGAGTCAGCTGACTTACGGGAGTGTCATGGGGGGAGCAAAATGGCTAGATGAGGATCTAGCAGGGGGAGGGGGGGAGGGGGGGAGGAACTGGGTTGCTGCTGTATTGGCCATAAGGGAGCTGGAAGTAGGAGAGGTGGTCGGGGTAGGGGTCCGCCACCTGGGGGACTGGAGGGTGTGGGAGGCGTGGGCACGTGGCTGGCCTAGAAAAGGAGATGGCTAGTCGGCGGGGGGGGTTGGGGGCGAGTAGCCCCCCGATCCGGCTGATAACTTGGAATGTGAGGGGCCTGAACGGGCCGGTCAAGAGGACCCGGGTGTTCGCGCACTTAAAGGGACTGAAGGCAGATGTGGTTATGCTCCAGGAGACACATCTGAAGGTGGCAGATCAGGTTAGGCTGAGAAAGGGATGGATAGGGCAGGTCTTTCATTCAGGGCTGGATGCGAAGAACAGAGGGGTTGCAATACTTGTGGGGAAGCGGGTGTCATTCGAGGCACTGAATATTGTAGTGGATAATGGAGGTTGATATGTGATGGTGAGTGGCAGGTTGCAGGGGGTGCAGGTGGTGCTGGTGAACGTATATGCCCTGAATTGGGATGATGCCGGATTTATGAAACGCATGCTGGGTCGTATTCCGGATCTGGAGGTAGGAAGCTTGATAATGGGGGGGGCTTCAACAAGGTGCTGGACCCAGGACGGGTAAGAGGCCGGCTGCGGCCAAGGTGCTCAGGGGGTTTATGTACCAGATGGGGGGAGTGGATCCATGGAGGTTTGCCAGGCCGCTGGCCAGGGAATTTTCCTTGTTTTCCCACATCTATAGAGCCTACTCCCGGATAGATTTTTTCATTTTAAGTAGGGCGCTAATCCCGAAAGTGGAGGGAACGGAATATTCAGCCATAGCCATCTCGGAGCATGCCTCGCATTGGGTGGAGCTGAAGTTGGGGGAGTAGGGGGACCAGCGCCCGCTGCGGCGCCTCGATGTGGGACTGTTGGCAGATGAGGGGGTGTGCGGGTGGGTGCAGGAGTGTATTGATATTTGGAGGCCAACGCCAACGGGGAGGTGCAGGTGGGGGTAGTCTGGGAGGCGTTGAAGGCGGTGGTCAGGGGAGAGCTAATCTCCATTAGGGCCCACAGGGAGAAGAGAAAGGGGAGGGAGAGGGGGAGGTTGGTGGGGGAGATTTTAAGGGTGGACAGGAGTTATGCAGAGGCCCCCGAGGAGGGGCTACTTAGGGAGCAACGGAACCTCCAGACGGAATTCGACCTGATGACCACGGGGAAAGCAGAGGCACAGTGGAGGAAAGCGCAGGGGGCGGTGTATGAGTATGGGGAGAAGGCGAGTCAGATGCTGGCACATCAGCTTCGTAAGAGGTAGGCAGCGAGGGAGATTGGTGGAGTTAGGGATAGAGGGGGGGAATACGGTACGGAGTGCGGTGAGAATAAACAAGGTATTTAGGGACTTCTATGGGGATCTGTACAGGTCTGAGCCCCCAGCGGGGGAGGAGGGGATACGACGATTCCTAGATCAACTGAAGTTCCCGAGGGTGGAGGAGGAGGAGGTGGCTGGTTTGGGGGCGCCGATTGGGCTGGAGGAGCTGGTTAAAGGTTTGGGGAGCATGCAGGCGGGGAAGGCCCCGGGGCCGGATGGGTTCCTGGTTGAATTCTACAGGAACTACGTGGACCTGCTGGGCCCACTGCTAGTGAGGACTTTTAATAAGGCGAGGGAGGGGGGGACCTTGCCCCCGACAATGTCCAATGTGCTGATTTCTTTGATCTTGAAGCGGGACAAGGATCCATTGCAATGTGGGTCCTATAGACCGATCTCGCTCCTCAATGTTGATGCTAAGTTGCTGGCGAAGGTGCTGGCTACGAGTATTGAGGACTGTGTCCCAGGGGTGATTCATGAGGACCAGATGGGGTTTGTGAAGGGTAGGCAGCTAAACACAAATGTGCGGAGGCTCCTCAATGTGATTATGATGCCCTCGGTGGAGGGGGAAGCGGAGGTAGTGGCAGCTATGGACGCGGAGAAGGCCTTTGATCGGGTGGAGTGGGAGTATCTTTGGGAAGTGTTGCAGAGGTTTGGGTTCGGGGAGGGGTTCATCAGTTGGGTCAGGCTGCTATATAGAGCTCCGGTGGTGAGTGTGGCTACGAACCGACGGAGGTCGGAGTACTTTCGGCTGTACCGGGGGACGAGGCAGAGGTGCCCCTTATCCCCCTTGTTGTTTGCACTGGCAATTGAGCCGTTGTCCATGGCACTGAGGGAGTCCAGGAAATGGAGGGGATTGGTCCGGGGGGGAGAGGAACACCGGGTGTCGTTGTCTGCCGATGACCTGTTGTTGTATGTGGCGGATCCAGTGGAGGGGATGGCGGTGGTCATGCGGATCATTCGGGAGTTTGAGGACTTTTCGAGATACAAACTCAACGTAGGGAAGAGTGAGCTCTTTGTGGTGCATTCAGGGGACCAGGGAAGGGGGATAGACGAGCTACCGATGAAGAGGGCGGAAAGGAGCTTTCGGTACCTAGGGATCCAAGTAGCTAGGAGTTGGGGAGCCCTGCACAAGCTCAATTTGACGCGGTTGGTGGAGCAGATGGAGGAGGATTTTAAAAGATGGGATATGCTGCCACTCTCACTAGCGGGTAGGGTGCAGTCGGTCAAAATGACGGTTCTTCCGAGGTTTCTCTTTGTGTTCCAGTGCCTTCCCATTATGATTCCCAAGGCCTTTTTCAAACGGGTAAGCAGGAGCATCATGGGTGAATAAGACCCTGAGGGTGAAGAGAGTGTTTCTGGAGCGTAGCAGGGACAGGGGGGGGCTGGCGCTGCCGAATCTGTGTGGCTATTATTGGGCAGCCATTGTGGCGATGATCCGTAAGTGGGTAATGGAGGGAGAGGGGGCGGCGTGGAAGAGGCTAGAGATGGCGTCCTGTGTGGGCACGAGCCTGAGGGCGCTGGTGATGGCACCGCTGTCGCTCTCGCCGACAAGGTACACCAAGGGTCCGGTGGTGGCGGTAACGCTGAAGATCTGGGGGCAGTGGAGGTGACACAGAGGCGAGGTGGGAGCCTCGGTTTGGTCCCCGATTCGGGAGAATCATCGGTTCCTCCCGGGAAGGATGGATGGGGGGTTTCGGAGCTGGCATCGGGCAGGGATTAGAAGAATGGATGACCTGTTCATCGATGGGACGTTTGCGAGCCTAGCGGCGCTGGAGGAGAAGTTTGGGCTACCCCCGGGAAACGCTTTCAGGTACATGCAAGTGAGGGCATTTGTGAGGCGGCAGGTGAGGGTATTCCCGCTGCTTCCGGCACGTGGGATTCAGGACTGGGTGATTTCGGGTGTATGGGTTGGAGAAGGCAAGGTTTCGGCGATTTACCAGGAACTGAAGGAAGAGGAGGAGGCCTCGGTGGAGGAGTTAAAGGGGAAGTGGGAGGAGGAGCTTGGGGAAGAGATAGATGAGGGTCTGTGGGCTGATGCCCTGAGTAGGGTTAATTCTTCCTCCTCTTGCGCCAGGCTCAGCCTAATACAGTTTAAAGTTACTCACAGAGTGCATATGACAGGGGCGAGGTCGAGTAGGTTCTTTGGGGTGGAGGACAGATGTGGGAGGTGCTCGGGGAGCCCAGCAAATCATGTCCATATGTTCTGGTCGTGCCCGGCACTAGATGGGTTTTGGAGGGGTTTTGCGAGGACTATGTCCAAGGTGGTGAACGCCTGGGTCAAGCCGAGCTGGGGATTGGCATTATTTGGGGTATCGGACGAGCTGGGCGTGCAGGAGGCGAAAGAGGCCGGTATTTTGGCCTTTGCGTCCCTGATAGCCCAGCGGAGGATTTTGCTCCTATGGAAAGATGCGAAGCCCCCGAGTGTGGAAGCTTGGATCAATGACATGGCAGGGTTCATTAAGCTGGAGAGGATAAAGTTTGCCTTGCGAGGCTCTGTGCAAGGGTTCCTCAAGCGGTGGCAACCGTTCCTAGACTATCTCGCGGAGCGTTAGGAGGAGGTCAGCAGCAGCAGCAGCCCAGGGGTGGGGGTGAGGGGGGGGGGGGGGGGGGGGGGGGGAAAGAGAGGGGGGGGGAGGGAGGGGGGGTTTCTTTTGGGGTGGCGTTTGGGTGAAGGTGGGGGAATTTCCCTATTTGTGTTCCTAAATGTTATATGGGGGGTTATTGTATATGGGGGAAATCCAATGTATAATTTCTGATTGTTGTGTTCTTGTTTCTTTCTTTTTGTTGGGGGGGCGGGGGGGGGGGGGGTGCTGGGTTGTTGAAAAGTTGTTGAAAAATTTGAATAAATATATTTTTTAAAAAACAACAATTCTTACACTTGACACTGAGTTAACTGATTCTAACTGGGAGGGACAATAAATGGACACCCCCACCGTAAGGGGCTGGTTTAGCACAGTGGGCTAAACAGCTGGTTTGTAATGCAGAACAATGCCAGCAGCGCGGGTTCAATTCCCGTACCGGCCTCCCCGAACAGGTGCCGGAATGTGGCGACTAGGGGCTTTTCACAGTAAGTTCATTGAAGCCTACTTGTGCCAATAAGCGATTATTATTCTATTATTATTAATCAAATAGTCTATCAGCATTCAATACGTCAGACCACATGCGAGGAATGGTTAATTAAAGTATGACATAGTTCCCACTTCGAAATTGAGCTGGACACAAGAGTGGGAGTCATAACATGGAAGGAAATTTTAAAAAGAGGTCTTGTGGCGCAGTGGGGAGCGTCCCTGAGCCAGAAGCTGCAGGTTCGATGGCCAAGGAAGGTGCGTTCATAACGCTGTCAAACGTGTTGAGGGTGTCAAACTGTAAATCCTTCTAAACACGTCAATGGCTGGCAGTAAGAGCGGGAGAGACTCCTGTTTAACCATGCCATATGTGGAATGGCCCCCTCAAGCAACAAGCTCCTGGCGACAGACTCGTGACCTGCTCCAGGAATGACCAGCTACGGAAACAGATGAAGATCTGTCTTAGTGCACCACTCGGTGCGGAAAGAGAATTGGAATGGAGAATTTAAAACGGTGGAAAACACAGTGGGGGAAGAAAGATTTAGATAACATAATAATGCTGGAATGGACCATAGAATTTACAGTGCAGAAGAATAGAAAAATAACAATATTGTGGAAGTTCTTATTTAACTTTATTCTGATGATATAAAATTTGTCGTGATCTGCTTCTTCACTGAATATTCTAGCACTCACAGCACCTTTCTGACATTACTCGGAATGAAACAATGGCAGTGAATCAAAAAACAGCGACAATGATAATCTGCCAAACTACTAATATTTGACCAACTAGAATAAATATCAGAAAACACATTTATTTATCTCGCAGTTAGGTTTTGTTTTTTGTTTTTTTTTAAATTTTCTCCTCCTTTTTCACATTTTCTCCCAAATTTACATCCACCAACAATAAAAAATAATCAGTAACAAATATGTCAATCCCCATATCAATAACCACGATCCCATCCTCCCACCAAACCCCAAACATTAGCTCACATGTTCACACAAACAAATGACAAAAAGGAATTAGGGATCACCCATAATCACCATTAACACACACAGCCCCCCCCCCCCCCCAACCCTCCCACACACGCCCCAACTAATGTTCGATGTTATCCAGTTCTTGAAAGTGCATAATGAATAATGTCCATGAATTGTAGAACCCCTCCATCCTTCCTGCAGTTCAAACTTAACCTTCTCAGAGTCAAGAATTCCAACAGGTCCCCCCACCACGCCAGGGCACAGGGTGGAGAGGTTGCTCTCCACCCCAACAGGATCCGCCTTCGGGCGATCAACGAGGCGAAGGCTATAATATCTGCCTCCGCACACGTTTCCAACCCTGGCTGGTCCGACACCCCAAATATGGCCTCCCGGGGGCCCGGGTCCAGTTTCACGTGCACCACTTTAGAAATTACCCCAAAAACTTCCTTCCGGTATTCCTCTAGCTTTGGACAGGAACAAAATTTATGAACGTGTTAGTGGCCCCCCCCCCCCCCCCCCCCTGCAATGTTCACACACATCTTCTACTCCTTCAAAGAATTGGCTCATCCTCGCCCTTGTGAGGTGTGCTCTGTATACCATCTTCAGCTGTATCAGCCCCAACCTTGCGCACGAGGTGGAGGCGTTCACTCTCCGGTGCACCTCACACCAGAACCCCTCCTCCATATCCTCTACCAACTCTTCCTCCCACTTTGCTTTGATCCCTTCCAGTGGTGCCTTCTCCTCTTCTAAAATAGCTCCGTAAACCGCTGACACGACCCCCTTCTCCAGTCCCCCTGTCGTCAGCACCTCCTCCAGCAATATGGAGGCCGGCTCCACCGGGAAGCTCTGTATCTCCTTTCTGGCAAAATCTCGAACCTGCATGTATCTAAACATTTCCCCCTGCTCCAGCCCATACTTCGCTTCCAGCTCCTTCAATCCTGCAAACCAACCCCTAAGAAACAAATCTTTTAGTGTCTTAATCCCCTTCTCCTCCCATTCTTAATCCCCTTCTCCTCCCATTATCTCGCAGTTAGATTTGAGGCTCATTGTTTGATGAAAATCAAGCAAATCCCAATTTATCTGGGAGATATGTATTTGTGCCGGATCATATTGATTAAACTATTTTGACAGATCCATAACCGATTGGAGGAGTCCCAGAAGCTACGGGTGCAGGAATTGTCGCTGGCAATGCATGGCACCGAGGCCAACACTGCTAGCATGGCGAGCACAGTGGAAAACCTGGTGCATGACGTCAGCACCATTAGTGAAGGTGCCCAAGGCGTCACGCAGTCGGTGATGGCCATTGCTGAAGGCCTTGGCAGAACGTCCGACTCGCTGGGGGCTGTCACCCAGTACCAGGCCGACCATGATGACGTTCTGCGGGACATGTCCTGCTCTCAGATTGGAATGTCGAGGCGCTGCGGAGCTTGTCCCAGTCACAGGTGAACATTGCCGAGGCTCTGCAGAGCACGTCCCAGTCACTGAGGTGCGTCGACACGATGGTGTGGACCATGGGGAACCGCCAGGGCTGGCAGAGCCAGATGATGCAGGGGCAGCCGGGGCTTGAACCAGCTGCACCTCCATCCCAAGGTGAACCCCAGGGCCCTATGGGCACCGACCAGGAGGAGGGGGCACCGGCCCACATGGGACAGGGCTGCACATGTGTGGTCAACAAGTAAGGTGGGCCCTCAGGCCTCGGAGCCCCCAGACGCCCTCCGCCAGGGGCATCGAAAGCCACGTGACAAGGTTGGCAGCTGGCTGCCTCCACCACTGATTGCATTCTGGGGACACACCTAGACATAGTGGTAGAGGAAGGCAAAGCACGTTGAGGACCACGGAGGGCACCAGGGGAGGGGGGTAAGGGGTGGGTAGGAGAGGGCCGGTGAGGGTTGGGGGGCAGCACCATCGGGAGAGTGGGAAATTGTAAAACCCATTAAACACCCTTGCGCACAACCAGTATGATGCCTCTGTCACTTTCATCCAAAATGCGGGCTGGCTCTCCAGGCATCTCCCCCCCCCCCCCCCCCCACCCCGTGGCACCCACCCTCTGGCCACGGGCATGTCCCGGGAGCTGTGTCCCATCCCCTGGGTGTTCGAGTGTTGGCTGCTGTATGTGTGGCATTGCGTCCCACAGTGTTCGAACACAGTGTCCAGGTATCAATGTGTGATTGGGGTGCTAGGTAATAACTCTCGCATGCTACATGGCCCACCCACCAATGGGAATCCACTTGGGATGTATGAAGTGCTCACTTAACCACGATTGCCAATTCTCTATCAGCAGTAGCCTTCAGAGGCCTCAGGAGTTGGTAGGGGTTATGGGTGGTCGGTGGGGCAGACAGTCAGGGACAAGGGTTGCCCCGGAACGGGTAAACGATCCAGGGGTTGGCATGGTGATTCCGCGGTTGTCCCCCAGCACCTCCTCTCCCACCCTCCCATGTCGGTGCGCCCCCAGCTGAGGGTACCCCACCCGCCATCGAGCACTGGATTGGCAAGTGCAGCACCCCCGGGCTCTTTCGCTGTGAGCAAAGAAGCCCTTTCACCAGGTTCACGTTTTTCAAAAGGAGTACTAATCGGTGCCAGCGTGAGCACTTGCTGGGGAGGCCGATGAATGACAAGAGGCTGTTGAATATGGAGTGGCTCCTGTTAATTGTATGGAAATTGGGCTTAAGCGAGATCCCGATTTCGCCTACGGGAGCGGGCCAGTTGCATCGCAAACTGTATGAGGCCTGGCGCAGTTCTTGTATTTGGCCTCTCCCGCTATGCACCGGCATCGTTTCGCTTGAGCGAGAGCGTAATGAGGCCGGAAGATCGTGCCCATATTGTCTATTCTTAAGTTAACAAATGTTGCACCCATTGTTCACACAACTGTATCTCACAAACAGTAATCAAATGAATGGTCAGGTTGTTATTATCCTATTTGTTAAATCTGTGGTTCATCTGCAGTAAACATGTGATATCACTGGTGTGCTTTCATAATGGTATAAAAGGCACCAATCACTCCTTAGGGATAGGAAAAACATGTTGTGGGTTCATTTATTTAAACTAGGCACATGGAAACTTTTATACAGAGGTAGAAACCTTGACAGCATCAGCGGGCTAAGCTGTGTGTGTGTGTGTGTATGTGTGTGTGCACTGCTCAAGAACAAAAAAGTGAAACTGGATCAGTACGGCACACTTCCCATCGAGTGATGCATCGTAGTTATCCCTTAAAAGGCATATTACAACAGTTCAACTGGAGGAATTTACATGAAAGGGAATGTTGCTTAGATGGAATACTAGAAATTTGGGGCTCGATTCTCCATCTCACCGCACCAGATTTCTGATTCAGCACGCCGGCAGGATACCCTGTTTCACTGGCTGGCCAATGGGGCAGCCCCACGCTGTCAGAAAACCCCCTGGCTCCCTCAGAGCATCCCGACGGCGGAGATTTCCAGCCCTTGTTGTCTGCATATATAAATGAAAATGAAAATCACTTATTGTCACAAGTAGGCTTCAATGAAGTTACTGTGAAAAGCCCCGAGTCGCCACATTCCGGCGCCTGTTCGGGGAGGCTGGTACGGGAATCTAACCGTGCTGCTGGCCTGCATTGGTCTGCTTTAAAAGCCAGTGATTTAGCCCAGTGTGCTAAACCAGCCCCTAAAGGGTAATTTTCTGACTTTGAGCTCCCAATGGGGAGTTTCAACCTCCAGAAGGGCATACTGAAAATCCAGTCACTTATTCATAATGTAAACGCCTAGAAAATCAAATACGGCAAAGTATCACAATTTCCAACAGGCAACCCTGGGGTGGAGGGGGGGAGCTTGATTCTTAGTCATGTCAAAGCTCCAGCTATTCTTGAATGGTAAAAGCTATAAAAAGCACAGCAATCTATCAATGTTCTGGATAGCCAATCTGAAGCATGTTGCAGATCCTCTTCTGATCTGTTCAGACAGTAAAAGCAAGGATTTGAACATCTTGATGGACCTTTCAGTCACTAGCTTGGTAGATTACCCTCTACTGCTGCTGCACAGGGTTCTTTGACTGGGGCCTCAGCTATGGTAGAACTGAAATCCTTTGCTGCTCACATTCTCTTCTCTTGAGAAGGTTGGGGAGGCCAAATGTCAAAGAATGACGGCTTCCTGCATATTAGACATTGATTTGAGAATACAACAGGAGAATACCCTGCAGTTCAGATTATCTGTACATTGAAGAACTAAAACCCTTTCCTCTTCACAGGATAAATGGGGGTTCTGTTGGCATCTGGACCTTGGGCTACCACATAAATATATTCTCCTTGGAGCCTTGCTGTAATCACAAGTATTATTGATTGAGCTGCTCATGTGTACGTGACTTTCAAGGTCATATGGAGGGGGAAATAGGACTTTATGCAGGCAATAGGGGTCTCATCCACCAGCTGGAAAGCCTATGAAAAGCCATTGTTGCCTCCTTTGGGTCAGACCCACTGAAATCTGCGCCAATCAGGAAATAAACAGGCCATCGGCAGGGCTTCCATGGGATCAAGGACCCCAGGTGTGGGAAGTCCTAGCCAGAGAGAGCTGCCAGCCAATCATTGAGCTGGAAGCTCTTTTGCTGGGCAGCATCACTGGGAAGAAGTGGCTGATGCTGGAACGACATCCACCAGGGGCTCAGGAGTGTGGAGTGACTCAAGCCACAAGTAAGGGCAGGAGAGGTTTCGCAGGTGGGGGTCACAGGGGAGACGGGTGTAGGGGGGCAGCAGCAAGGACTGGGGGTGGCTGTCAGCAGATCCTTTCCTTCCCAGTGTTGGGTCCCTCGGTCAGACACTGGATGCCTTTGAACAAGAGAATCTCCCTTCCCCCTCCCCTTCCCTGTGCGACCCCGAGCAAACCACACAGGTTTCCTTGCCGTGCTCCCCAGATGGTGAGTCCTTGCTCACCACTGGGGTAACACCAGCAGCAATGACATGAGACCCATAAGTGGGCATTATAAGGCCATGTAAGGGCCTCAGCTGGCATCCCAGTGGGAAAGTCATCCATGGCCCTTCCCACCACACACTTAACCGGAATGGAGGTGGAAAAGTGATGGGGTCCATACCACCATCCTCCTGCCTGATTAAATGCCCTCTCCGCCTCCAAACCCATTGTGGGGGAAGGCATTAAATATTACCTGGAAACAAATGTGAGGAATTGTATTTATAGAGCACCATGCATGTCAGACTGAAGAACTTTTGAAGTCCAGTCAATCTTTGCATAATGGAAAATAGGAGCTGTTTTACTAACATTGGCTATGGAAATAATTTGATCAGAACACTTATTTTTGAATAGCAGCCTGGGATGTTTTCCATCCATTTGAGAGGATAGGTTTACCATTTCATATGAAAGATGACACCTCCAATAATGCAACATGCCCTCAATATTGCACTAAAATGTCAACCTATAACTTAGCCGGTGTTGCAACGGCAGTGGAGATCACAAAAGCGTGCAGCTCCTACACATTGGCTCTCGCTTTAACGTATGAAAATAAAGTCAGAGGCATTTCATGGGTGGACTGCAGAAAGATCGAAAAGCGTGACAAAACTCAGAGAAAGTAGCAGAAATGCTTTCCGTTGCTACAACAATTTCCTGTGCCATTCCTGCAAGCGAGGTACACCCAAAAAAATTACATGGAAAATCACACCCAAAGGTTGATAATCGTGTTGCATTCATGACTCCCTATAAAAAGCTCGTGAGAGCCTGAATAAGGCTGTCATTGTGCTACTTAGTGGTGGGACAAAACCATTCTGCATTTCTCCCCACAAAAGGTACAATACTGCTGAAATCTGAAATAACAAAAGCAAACTATTACAAATGCTGAAAATTTTAAATAAAACAGAATACTTTTGAGCATTAGGTGGTTGTCACTATGTCAACCTTTTCTTCCATCTTGCTTTCAATTGGATTTTTAAAAATTGGATACAACTCATATTGCAACAAAACTAAAACGCACTGCCCACTCCTCTGCCCCATCCCCGAAGGCAGGTTTCCTTCCCTAAAGGACATGAGTGAGCCAGGTGGGTTTTTACGACAATGGTTTCATGGTCATCATTAGACTTTAAATTCCAGATTTGGGGATGGTGCAGGCGGGAGGGATACAGATTTCTGGATAACTGGGGCTCTTTCTGGGGAAGGTGGGACCTCTACAGACAGGATGGTCTACATCTGAACCTGAGGGGCACAAATATCCTGGGGGGGAGATTTGTTAGTGCTCTTTGGGGGGGTTTAAACTAATGCAGCAGGGGCATGGGAACCTGGATTGTAGTTTTAGGGTAAGGGAGAATGAGAGTATAGAGGTCAGGAGCACAGATTTGACGTCGCAGGAGGGGGCCAGTGTTCAGGTAGGTGGTTTGAAGTGTGTCTACTTCAATGCCAGGAGTATACGAAACAAGGTAGGGGAACTGGCAGCATGGGTTGGTACCTGGGGCTTCGATGTTGTGGCCATTTCGGAGACATGGATAGAGCAGGGACAGGAATGGATGTTGCAGGTTCCGGGGTTTAGGTGTTTTAGTAAGCTCAGAGAAGGAGGCAAAAGAGGGGGAGGTGTGGCGCTGCTAGTCAAGAGCAGTATTACGGTGGCGGAGAGGATGCTAGATGGGGACTCTTCTTCCGAGGTAGTATGGGCTGAAGTTAGAAACAGGAAAGGAGAGGTCACCCTGTTGGGAGTTTTTTATAGGCCTCCTAATAGTTCTAGGGATGTAGAGGAAAGGATGGCGAAGATGATTCTGGAGATGAGCGAAAGTAACAGGGTAGTTATTATGGGAGACTTTAACTTTCCAAATATTGACTGGAAAAGATATAGTTCGAGTACAATAGATGGGTCGTTTTTTGTACAGTGTGTGCAGGAGGGTTTCCTGAAACAATATGTTGACAGGCCAACAAGAGGCGAGGCCACGTTGGATTTGGTTTTGGGTAATGAACCAGGCCAGCTGTTGGATTTGGAGGTAGGAGAGCACTTTGGGGACAGTGACCACAATTCGGTGACGTTTACGTTAATGATGGAAAGGGATAAGTATACACCACAGGGCAAGAGTTATAGCTGGGGGAAGGGCAATTATGATGCCATTAGACGTGACTTGGGGGGATAAGGTGGAGAAGTAGGCTGCAAGTGTTGGGCACACTGGATAAGTGGGGCTTGTTCAAGGATCAGCTACTGCGTGTTCTTGATAAGTATGTACCGGTCAGACAGGGAGGAAGGCGTCGAGCGAGGGAACCGTGGTTTACCAAGGAAGTGGAATCTCTTGTTAAGAGGAAGAAGGAGGCCTATGTGAAGATGAAGTGTGAAGTTTCGGTTGTGGCGATGGATAGTTACAAGGTAGCGAGGAAGGATCTAAAGAGAGAGCTAAGACGAGCAAGGAGGGGACATGAGAAGTATTTGGCAGGAAGGATCAAGGAAAACTCAAAAGCTTTCTATAGGTATGTCAGGAATAAGCGAATGACTAGGGAAAGAGTAGGACCAGTCAAGGACAGGGATGGGAAATTGTGTGTGGAGTCTGAAGAGATAGGCGAGATACTAAATGAATATTTTTCGTCAGTATTCACTCAGGAAAAAGATAATGTTGTGGAGGAGAATGCTGAGCCCCAGGCTAATAGAATAGATGGCATTGAGGTACGTAGGGAAGAGGTGTTGGCAATTCTGGACAGGCTGAAAATAGATAAGTCCCCGGGACCTGATGGGATTTATCCTAGGATTCTCTGGGAGGCCAGGGAAGAGATTGCTGGACCTTTGGCTTTGATTTTTATGTCATCATTGGCTACAGGAATAGTGCCAGAGGACTGGAGGACAGCAAATGTGGTCCCTTTGTTCAAAAAGGGAAGCAGAGACAACCCCGGCAACTATAGACCGGTGAGCCTCACGTCTGTAGTGGGTAAAGTCTTGGAGGGGATTATAAGAGACAAGATTTATAATCATCTAGATAGGAATAATATGATCAGGGATAGTCAGCATGGCTTTGTGAAGGGTAGGTCATGCCTCACAAACCTTATTGAGTTCTTTGAGAAGGTGACTGAACAGGTAGACGAGGGTAGAGCAGTTGATGTGGTGTATATGGATTTCAGCAAAGCGTTTGATAAGGTTCCCCACGGTAGGTTTTTGCAAAAAATACGGAGGCTGGGGATTGAGGGTGATTTAGAGATGTGGATCAGAAATTGGCTAGCTGAAAGAAGACAGAGGGTGGTGGTTGATGGGAAATGTTCAGAATGGAGTACAGTCACAAGTGGAGTACCACAAGGATCTGTTCTGGGGCCGTTGCTGTTTGTCATTTTTATCAATGACCTAGAGGAAGGCGCAGAAGGGTGGGTGAGTAAATTTGCAGACGATACTAAAGTCGGTGGTGTTGTCGATAGCGTGGAAGGATGTAGCAGGTTACAGAGGGATATAGATAAGCTGCAGAGCTGGGCTGAGAGGTGGCAAATGGAGTTTAATGTAGAGAAGTGTGAGGTGATTCACTTTGGAAGGAATAACAGGAATGCGGAATATTTGGCTAATGGTAAAGTTCTTGAAAGTGTGGATGAGCAGAGGGATCTAGGTGTCCATGTACATAGATCCCTGAAAGTTGCCACCCAGGTTGATAGGGTTGTGAAGAAGGCCTATGGAGTGTTGGCCTTTATTGGTAGAGGGATTGAGTTCCAGAGTCGGGAGGTCATGTTGCAGCTGTACAGAACTCTGGTACGGCCGCATTTGGAGTATTGCGTACAGTTCTGGTCACCGCATTATAGGAAGGACGTGGAGGCTTTGGAGCGGGTGCAGAGGAGATTTACCAGGATGTTGCCTGGTATGGAGGGAAAATCTTATGAGGAAAGGCTGATGGACTTGAGGTTGTTTTCGTTGGAGAGAAGAAGGTTAAGAGGAGACTTAATAGAGGCATACAAAATGATCAGGGGGTTGGATAGGGTGGACAGTGAGAGCCTTCTCCCGCGGATGGATATGGCTGGCACGAGGGGACATAACTTTAAACTGAGGGGTAATAGATATAGGACAGAGGTCAGAGGTAGGTTCTTTACGCAAAGAGTAGTGAGGCCGTGGAATGCCCTACCTGCTACAGTAGTTAACTCGCCAACATTGAGGGCATTTAAAAGTTTATTGGATAAACATATGGATGATAATGGCATAGTGTAGGTTAGATGGCTTTTGTTTCGGTGCAACATCGTGGGCCGAAGGGCCTGTACTGCGCTGTATTGTTCTATGTTCTATTTCTATTGAATTCAAATTCCACCATCTGCCCTGGTGGGATTCAAACCCAGGTACCCAGAGCATTACCCAGGGTAATGGATTATTAGTCCAGTGACACTACGCCACTGCCCCCCACTGATTTCCTTTACCTTAATTACACTTTCATATGTAGCCTTCAACTCTAATTTCTATTTTTTTTTAAATCATTTTTAGTATTAAAATTTGTTGCTGTACCTTCACGGTTAACCACCATGTGCGCTTCTCTTTGTTTCACTAAACAAGTTATTCGAAAATAAAGAATCAGAGCAGATATTCCAAAAAGAAAAGGTTCAAGGAAAATATGAAATCTTTCATGAATGCAGGTATATAATTGGATTGGAATTCACTTCTTGAAACTCAACAGAACGAATAACAAACTGAAGAGATGGATATTGAGGTTACAATTTTAGTCTACAAAGTGGTAGCTGTTATGCAATTGTGTGAGACCCAACTCTTAATATCTCAATCAGATGTCAAGATTAAAAATCAGAAGACATTATTAAAAATGTGGCCATTTCTTTGGTGTGAATGAAAATATATTTCTACCTGCAACTATGAGAGTTTTGTGTACAGATATACCGAGGTGTACTGGGGGGCACGATTACAGAGGGGTTAGCACTGCTGCCTCACAGGGCCAGAGACCCGGGTTCAACTCCAGCCTTGGGTGACTGCCTATGTGGAGTTTGCACATTCTCCCAGTGTCTGCGTGGGTTTTTTCCGGGAGCTCCGCTTTCCTCCCACAGTCCAAAGATGTGCGGGTTAGGTGAATTGGCCATGCTAAATTGCCCGAGTGTCCAAAGGTGTGCAGGTTAGGTGGGGTTACAGGGTTGCAGAGATGGGCCCAGGTTGGGTTCTCTTTCGGAGGGCCAGTGCAGTTTCTATGGGCCAAAAGGCCTCCTTCATGGTTCCATGTAAATATGGTACAAAATGAATTTGGTCTTTGAATTCAAATGCAAAATGGTCCCAGAATCATACATTGAATGAGCTGCATTCAGTACAGTTTGCAGCCTTAATCTAGAAGTTTGAAACCTGGATGTGCCAGAAGCCCATGAAAAGCAAACTGGAATAGAATGAGTGATGTGGAAGACCCAATAACTCAAAAGAATTAACATTCGTCAATAGCTGTGTGTTTTGTTGTGAGAAAGGTATGTCCAGAAACATTTAAAAACCTAATATATATTTTTAAATATATAGAATATGTAAGCCCATCAAGATGCAAAATGCTGTTACTGAATAGTGGAAATCGTCACATGAAGTGCTGACACTGACGAGGTCAAATTTCTTTTGTTCATTCACAGGATGTGAGCTTCGCTGATGAGTCCAGCATTTTTACTGCTCATCCCTAATTACCCTTGAGAAGGTGATAGTGATTCCCTCAATGGCCAACGAGGCTATTTCACACAGCAGTTAATGGTCAACCACCCGTTAAAGCAACATATAGGCCAGACCAGTTAAGGATGGCAGGTTTCCTTCCCGAAGGGATGGGAATAAACTGGTTGGGTTGTTTCAAGAATCCGATAGTTTCATGGTCACCATTACTGATACCAGCTTTTAACTGTTGATTTACTTAATAAATTGAATCCAATCCCAAACTGTTCAGATCTCCTCCAGACTAGTAGTCCAGGAAGATGCAGAGTAAAGAAACTTTTGTAAGTGCCACGAAGAATCCAGCACGAGTTTTAAGGATACAAAGTAATAACATTTATTTACTATAACATATATACATAACAGTAGCAGTAACTTCCCTTGCGACATACTCCTTCCTGCTGGTTCCTGAACTGGCCAGCTTTATTTATACTAGGAGTTTACTAGTGGTTTCTCCGCCCCCCTCATTGGGGAAGCTCATACTCCCACAGGATTGTGGGATAGTCATTAGTCCCCAGGCAATGGTAAGCAGGCAGGTTATAACATCCCTCCCCCCTCAAAGTCCAAGGAATCCACCGAAGACCCTGGCGAAGGAGGGCGTCGGACTCGTTTGGCCGCAGGCCGGACACCATTTGCACGCGGCGCTGGATCAGGCGGGGTGTAACGAGACGGAGACCGGCGCTTCCGTGATGAACGGCGCGGTTGTACATCCACGGCCCGTGGACCCGAGGATTCCCCCTCTGATGCATCCTGTGTCTCCATCTCGGAGTCAGACTCTGCTGCCTCCGTCATGTCAGCGACTCTATCTCCATTCGGTTCCGTAACGACCTGCGCAGGCTTCGATGAGGCACCAGTGGAAGATTGTGAGGACTACCTTCCCTTGTCTCTGGTCTCTGCGGCTGTTGAAATGAGCTCCGGGGGCGGGGAATCTTTTGAGGGGATGGTCTTCTGGACCGAACGTGGTCTACATGTTTTCGCTGGAGACGACCCTGGGCTTGCACTTGGTAAGATATAGGGCCCGTTTGGCGAAAGATTACACCAGGAACCCATTGGGCACCACCAGCAAAATTCCGAACGAAAACTGGGTCACCGGGCGCAAACTGCCGAATCGGCCGATGCCGTGCGTCAGCATTTGCTATCTGCGTACCTGGTTTGCGCTCCAGAGAATACTCGTATGCAGCAAGCAACAAAGCCCAGCGCTGGATCCGTGCAGAAGCAATGGGCGGTATTGGCTTATCCTCTCTGAAAAGTCCCAGCAGGGGCTTATGATCAGTCACGATAGTGAAATGGCAGCCGTACACGTACTGGTGGAAGCATTTCACCGCAAAAACCACTGCCAGGCCCTCCTTCTCGATCTGCGCGTACTTTTTCTCCGCTGCAGTCAATGTGCGGGAGGCGAAAGCTATCGGTCGTTCGGCCCCGTTCTCCATCTTGTGGGACAGGACGGCCCCAATACCATACGGGGATGCATCACATGTGACGAGCAAAGGCTTTCCAGGATCATAGTGGGTTAGTAACCCAGACGACGACAATTGTTGCTTTACCCGCCGGAAAGCGGTTTCTTGCGGCTGACCCCAAACCCAGGTGTGATTTTTCTTTAGCAGAAGGTGCAAAGGGGCCAACGTAGTTGCCAGATTGGGGAGGAACTTCCCGTAGTAGTTTACGAGACCGAGAAAAGAACGAAGATGCGAAGTGTCAGTCGGGGCGGGGGCATGTTGAATTGCACGCACCTTCTCTGCGACGGGGTGCAGGCCTTCGCGGTCCACCCGATAACCTAGGTAGACTACTTCCTTTGCCTAAAATACGCACTTTGTGCGACGTAAACGGACTCCAGCCTCCGAAAGGAGTCGAAGGACAGCCTCCAGATTTTCCAAATGTTCCTGCTCCGACGTCCCTGTAATCAAAACATCATCTAGGTAGACAGCCACACGTGGTAAACCTCTCAAAATGCCCTCCATAACACGTTGAAAAATTGCGCAGGCAGAGGATACTCCAAAGGGCAACCGTGTATATTCATACAGGCCCCGGTGTGTATTAATCATTACATATGGTCGGGAGGCAGGGTCCAGCTCCAACTGCAGGTAGGCGTGACTCATATCTAATTTTGTGAACAAGAGTCCACCTGCAGGTTTCGCGTAGAGATCTTCTATGCGAGGCATTGGATATTGGTCGAGTCGGGAAACCGTATTCACTGTAACTTTATAGTCGCCACACAAGCGAACTGTGGCATCTGGCTTCATTACAGGTACAATTGGTGCTGCCCAGTCAGCAAAACGGACGGGCCTGATAATACCCAAACTCTCCAAATGAGTGAGCTCCCCTTCTACCTTCTCGAGCAAGGCGTAAGGCACTGGGCGCGCCCGGAAATAGCGCGGCGTGGCTCCTGGTTCAACTTGGATACGGGCTACGGCCCCTTTTATTTTCCCCAAACCAGGCTGGAATACATCTGGGTATCGTCCTAGCACCTCAGTCAACCCTTCAGAAACTGTTTGAAGGATGTGCTGCCATTGCAACCGCAAATGGCGCAACCAGTCCCGACCCAACAGGCTGGGCCCATGGCCACGCACCACGATAAGTGGGAAACGCCCCTCCTGGCGTCCATAGACAACAGGGGTCATTGTAGTACCTGCAATGTCCAGTGGTTCCCCCGTGTAGGTGGCCAACCTGGCCTTTGAGTCGGTTAATGTAAGGGTCTGTATACCCTGCTTGATGCGGTCGAATGTCCTCTGGGCGATCACGGAGACCGCTGCGCCAGTATCCAACTCCATCTCAAGCGGGTGGCCATTGACCCGTACTGTCACCTTAATGGGGGCCACACGGGGAGCTGCCACACAATGCAGCTGCAGGCAGTCGTCCTCCGTCTCCACGTCCTCAGGAGTAGTCACCGCAGGTTCATCCACATGGAAGGTACGGCCTCTGGGCTGGTCCCAGTTACGGCCCCTGGGCTGGTCCCAGTTTCGGTCGGAACGACGGCGCCTCTGGCGCCCCCAGGACCCCCGTCCGCGACGGGGTCGGCGCCTACAAGTCTGACACGAACATGGCTCCTCATCCATTGGCTCTGGAGAAGGCTCCCTTCGGGGAGGAATGTCCGACGGCCAGTGGCGTCGGTCCGGACGTTGCCTCGCCCAAGGTACCGCAGGAGTGCGGGGGGACATTTTCGGATGGAAGGGGTTACGCCCCAAGGCATGCACTTCCATTCCCTGTAGCTCCTGTACTCCTCGCTCGGCGCACTCTCGGGACAATACTATTTGAATGGCCTGTTGAAAAGTCAATGTTGGCTCCGCTAACAACTTCCTCTGGGTGGCCGCATTGTTAATACCGCAAACCAAACGGTCGCGTAACATTTCTGACAAGGTCTCACCATAGTCACAGTACTCCGCAATCCTGCGTAGCCTGGATAAAAAATCGGCAAGGGATTCTCCAGGGGTCCTCTCAGCGGTATTAAACCGGTAACGCTGGACTATCATGGACGGGGTTGGGTTAAAATGTTGCCCCACTATATTCACAAGTTCATCAAACGTTTTGGTGTCCGGCGCAGCAGGGTACGTAAGGCTCCTAATCACCCCAAACGTATGCGGGCCGCAGGCGGTGAGCAATATGACCACCTGGCGCTCGTTTTCGGTGATATTGTTTGCCCGGAAATAGTAACGCATCCGTTGTGTGTACTGGTTCCAGCCTTCCAACGCAGCATCAAAAACATCCAAACGTCCATACAGAGGCATGGTATCATAGAAAACAACTTCCAACATGTATCCAACAAAAATCCAGGGAGGTGGCTTCAGCAGTGTAGACAGCTATTCACTTTAACCTTCGTCGCCAGTTTTGTAAGGGCCACGAAGAATCCAGCACGAGTTTTAAGGATACAAAGTAATAACATTTATTTACTATAACATATATACATAACAGTAGCAGTAACTTCCCTTGCTACATACTCCGTCCTGCTGGTTCCTGAACTAGCCAGCTTTATTTATACTAGGAGTTTACTAGTGGTTTCTCCGCCCCCCTCATTGGGGAAGCTCATACTCCCACAGGATTGTGGGATAGTCATTAGTCCCCAGCCAATGGTAAGTAGGCAGGTTATAACAGAAACGGACATATACTGAGTAAAGCTCCCACTGCGCTGTTGAACCTTAGCCTCAAGAGAGCACTCAGTACTCCACACCATTCTCCTGTGACTGTTAATTCAGCAGCGCCAGGTTTTCAATCATCTCGGGCCCTCTTGCCATTGGACCAATGCCTTGCCCCGTCAAGCCCGTGTGGTAGCTGGTGTGAAACAGTCACCCCGCATTAAATGAACTCGCGCACTGGCATCTTCCACCCCTTAAACTGAAGTTTGGGACTTAGAATGTCAGAACCCTCGCGGAAAACACAGCAACAGACCAGAAGGGCATACTGCTATTGTTTTGACATTAACATCACGGTCCGAAGCAAGCCACAGCAGGCAGGGGAGTGCCACTTCAAGGAACAAGGTGGTGATTACACCTTATTCTGGAAAGGGAAACCAGAAGAAGTCTGGCTGCTAATAGAGCAGATTGCAAAGGAATACCATTTCCTGTCTACAGTATCCATGGTCACATTTACAGCTGTCATAACCTCCATGAGGACCACGGGGAAACCATTATCGATCTCCCCATGGGGCTCATGGAGTAAGAGCTTCCCAATCTAAGGGGGGAAGACACCCAGCTGGGGCTCATTAAAACTGTACATAAAAGCCAGTCCAAGCAGGGACCAGAAGTTTGTCCCAACGGGTACGGTGATTGTGGATAAGTACTGCAGTGGGCAGATTATTGTAAATAGCAAAATAAATCTTTTTCTTCCTACCGCTGGCTTCCTCGGTCATTAAACTGGCGATGGGATAAAAGGGGCCAACATCCGTTTTTACATGGACCCAGAGGCTCAACAGATACTTTAAGACCAGGCCTGTTCCATACGCCTTGCTCGCCAAAGTTGACACGGAACTACAGCGCCTAAAGATCTGGGAATCATATGTCCAGTACAGTTTACGGAGTGGGCCGCACCTGTAGTGCCAGTTTTGAAACTGGACAAGTCTTGCCAGCTCTGCAGGTATTACAAGCTCACGGTAAACAGGGTTGCACACCTGGAACATTACCCGTTGCCCAGGGTGGAAGATTTATGCGCACAACTGGCTGGAGGGTGTTCCTTTACGAAGCTTGATTAGATTTAGATTTATTGTCATGTGTACCAAGGTACAGTGAAAAGTATTGTTCTGCGTACAGTCCAAGCAGATCGTTCCATTCATGAAAAAACATAGGACATACGATAAATATACACTGTAAATACATAGACACGGACATCGGATGAAGCAAACAGAGTGTAGTGCTACACAGCAGAGAAGATGCACAGAGAGATCAGTTCAGCCATGCCTATTTATAGGTGGAACTGGACTCCGCATCCAGAAGGTTCGCAACTATAAACACCCATAGAGGGATGTCTGAATACACCCACCTCCCGTCCAGAGTCTCGTTTGCCCTGGCAATCTTCCAACAAGTGATGGAGGGTATTCTTCAGGGTTGTCGAAGGTAGCCATATACTTAGATAAGGTGCTCATCATGGGTGCCACTGATGAGGAGCACATGGACAACCTGCAGAACGGTTGGAACCCGGCTGAAGAGGAGCAAGTGCATATTTGGGGCAAAACTGGTAACTTACTTGGGATACAGGGTGGACAGGGATGGCCCACACCCTGTGGAGGAGAAAGTTTGGGCCATAAAAGGGGCCCCAACTCCTTGGAATGCCACTCCAGTCATTTTTAGGCCTGGTGGATTATTATGGGAAATTTATCCCCAATTTGGCCTCCCTCTTGGCACCCCTCCACATACTGCTAAAGAAGGACCAGAAGTGGGTTGGGGATGCCTTACCGGACAAAGAATTCGCCGGGGTGAAAAAGCATCTATCATCCTCGCAGCTCCTCACTTGTTATCAACCAGCTCGACCGCTTATCCTTATGGGCGATGCCTCCCCCTATGGCATTGGGGGTGGTGCTAGCCCACAGATGGGACAACATTATTTTTGAGTCAGGGACCCTTGCAGATGCGGAACAACGTTATGCCCAAATAGAGAAGTCTTGGTGGTGATATTTGGAGTCAAATAATTCCATCAATATGTCTAAAAACATACTTCACTGTTGTGACTGATCACAAGACTTTGCTAGGCCGCTATAGGAAGGACTTGGGAATTCGACCCATTCTATCAGCCAGGATTCAATGTTGGGTGCTTCTGCTCGCAGCATACGAGTATTCGTTCCAACACCGTCCAGGTACACAGATAGCCCACGCTGACACGCTTAGTCATCTCCTGTTGCCTGTGAGTTCTCCGTCCCTGCCAGTTGCACATGAAGTGGCAGCAATCCTCAATTTTATGGATACTGTGCCAGTGACGGCTGCTCAGGTTCGAACATGGACTCAGCAGGATCCTAAACTGGCAAAGCTCTGCCACGTGCTTTTAAAAGCCGGCCCAAGCAGGGACCGAGGAGTTGGTTGTCCCTCCTCAGTCATCAAAGCAGCTATAAGTGTTTGCAGCGATACTGAGGGGAGAGGGGTCCAGCCTGATCCTGGGCTGGATTCTCCACTCCCACGCCGAAGTGGCCGCGCCGTCGTGAACGCTGTCGAGGTTCACGACGGCGCGGAACGGCCCCGGTCCCGACCGATTCAGGCCCTGACAATGGGCCAGGATCGGGGCCGCGACATCTACACGCGCCAGGCCTTGTCGCCCGCGTAAAAGCGGCGCCGCATAGATGACGCCTCCGGCGCCGCATAACGGGCATCATCCGCGACATCTACACGCGCACGCGCGGTTGCCGTCCTCTCTAAGTCCGCCCCGCAAGAAGATGGGGGACTGATCTTGCGGGGCCGCGGAAGGAAGGAGGTCCTCCTTCAGAGAGGACGGCCCGACGATCGGTGGGCACCGATCGCGGGCCACCCCACATTCCAGGTAAAGCCCGGTGCAGGATCCCCCCTCGCCTCCCCACAGGCCGCCCCCCCAGCGTTCACGCACCGCTCACGACTGCAGCGACCAGGTGTGGACGGCGCTGGGGGGAACCCGCCGTTTTGGCCTGGCCGCTCAACCCATCCGGGCCTCAGAATAGCAGGGGTGCCGGAGAATCGCCATTTTCGGTGTCTCCGGCGATTCTCCGGCCCACGAAACTCTACCTGGCCGTTCCCGCCGCTTGGGAGAATCGCGGGAGGGTGTCGGACCGGCGTCCCCAGAAATTTTGGCGGCCCAGGCGATTCTCCCAACCGGCGTGGGAGTGGAGAATCGCGCCCCCTGTCTATGGGCTCAGGTAAAAGTGGGACTCAATGGAGAAAGGAGAAAGAATTGGACGACATTGTAGGGGAGGCATATATAATCAGGATACCCTCATTCAAGTTTATGTCAGAATGCCCTTCGGTCTTTTGTGGAAGTGCAGACTTAAATGCTGTGGAATCCACTTTCTAAAAGAACAATAGAACCAATGACAAGCTAAAGAGATGCAAATGTGGAATTTGATACTATTATCTCAACTGTCATAGCTATTATGCTTGTGTATGGCACGCTGCATTGTTGATATTTTCTGTAATTTACACAATTACACTCCCAGGCACTTCAATTTGGAAATGAATTGCCATTATCATTCAGTAACAGCATTGCCAAGACTCATGATTCTGAAAGGGAGCCCTGGCGCAGCATCCAAGTGGGAGTCTTGAATGGCACTGAAACAGAGCCGGAGGAATCTCTGGCACTACATCAGGGCTTCTTTTGAGAATCAGGATGTTGGCAACACTGCAGAAAAATGCATTTTCTTTTTTAATAGTGACAACTGCTCTGTTCAGAATAGTAAAAAACCATGTGGCTCATTCTCTTGTTCACCACTGAGTGTCAGGTGGCAGTCCAGATGATCAAAATAAAAGATTAACAATTCACCTCCCATGGCATTTGTCAGAGAGCCTGAATTGTTGTCCTGGGCCTGGGATCTCAATGTCGGGCACGTTTCTGGCTCAGCGTCGTGCCATCGATTTAAAATGGCCAGGCCAACTAGTAACCAGGGAAAGTGTTGGACACCCAATTATGGACAGTGGAACCAGGGAGGAGGTGCGTCAGAGTCACATGCCCACACTTGCTGTGTGAGCGGATGGTCCTCACCCCTGCTTGTCCCCAAATCTGAGTGGATCAGCTCCATCAGCACCATTGTTCTCCCTTGCCTCCAGCAGCAAGGTCACTGATGCCTGGACCGTCTGCTTTGCTCTCTCTGCACACTCACTGGTCTCCGTGTTCCTCTGATGTCAAGCAGCTCCCTGAGCCACGGCCTTTAATTTAATGATGCTGAATGGACTCAACTCCGTTACTGGCTCCCCTGCTGGGCTATCGTCCCTTACTTGAGAATGTGGTTATGAACCTTCAAGGTTCCTGTGCCCAAGAAAGAAAATAGCTTAAAGCTCTTTAAGTGGCTGTTAATTGTCTTATTTTCATGCTCAAGTGCTGAGCCTCAGCATTCAGGCAGCTTGGCTGCATGCAGGTCCTGACATCTGTGCAAAAATCGATGGTCAGTCAGAGAGCCAGTACACCACAACTATTTCTGATTTTGCAGCCAGGGTTCAAATATTCGCCCAGGGTGTCGGGAGTGAGTGCAGTAATTGGATCAGGCAGGATCAGAGAACAAGAGATAAGTGGGCCAAGGTGGATGAGTGGAAAGGGTGAAGGGAGGAACTGGAAGGTGAAAAGGGCGGTAGGGGAAGAAGACAGGGAATGGGAGGAGGGGGGGGGGGGGGGGGGGGGCAAAGAGTGAGAGAAGTTTGGTGATGGAGGCAGAGCAGCAATGGCAATCATACTGCATCGAGTGGGGAGGGTTGAGGCTGGCAAATGTTCTGGTCATCTCAGTGGAGGTGGCAGAATGGGGTAGGCAGGTTAGCCTGATGTCCCACTAGACAGATATTAACCTCAGGTGAGCATGGAAGACCTGGTAAGTGCCCCCCCCCCCCCCTCTTCCCATGGAGTTGAGAGATCGTTGTCAGTAAGTTAGCTTTTGCTTTGCTTTAAGCGTGATGAGGTTTTTGTGACTCACAATTTTCCTCTCAAATGGAGCTGGCAAAGCTCTTACTTTGTGTTTTTCAAGAGGGAAGAAAGCCCATTACTTCTCTCTGCTACGGGGCAGAGAGGTCCAAAGTATCAGATTGATGACTACATGTCCAAAAAGACTTTACCAGTTGATGGGTAACATATCAGGATCTATTGATCATAATTATCACAGCGTCCACTACAAGTGTAACAGATACTTCACGGTACTTTGTGCCGGTAGATAGGTGAAAAGAGAAAGGTCGTTCAGCTTATCAATCCAGTTCCTCAACAGACCACCGTCAGGTTTTGCTTCGTAGATACCACACAATCTTTCTCATCTCCCGAGGGTGGAAAGTAATCACAGGTAAAGCTTCTAAAAGCAAGATTCCGTGAAATTTCTCCACAATGTACAATGTAAACTGTAATATCCCGCACGGCTCCTATGGGATGGGAATGTTTACCAATCCCCGTGGTCCTAGCGGAGTACGTGCTCCCCCACTAGGGGCGGGAAATCTAATTAACCAATGCATAAAAGGTCGGCCAGTAAGGCACCGACCAGAAAGGAACTTGGTAGGGAGCTACCGGTCAGTGTATATAATGTACTGTCAATAAATCTAGTTATTTACTCGGTGTAGACTACCCGTGTCCTTAATTAAATAAACTATTCAACATACAAGCGCCATTATTCAGCACCGACAAATTATGTTCAACATTATGCCCATCCCATGGTCCCACAGGCAATGGTCTGCAAACTATTCTCATCAATTGGCTTTCAGAGTTCCATTCCATATTATATCAGAACAGATGGGGAAATATTTAATTAATACAGAATTTAAATTACTGACCTAAAAATAAACGTGATTGTGTTTTCCTCAGATTACGGGCATGTTACTCTGCGTCAGTGCGCATTTTCTATGCAAGGGCACCAGTGGAAATGTTAACGTACAATTAAAGCTTTTTGTTCAGACTTCCAATAAAATGGGCAGGACATCTGACGACATCCAGAAACCCACTGGGACTTCATTATGGACTAGACACAACTGGTTTGATTGCAAACTTTCTGATGAACTAATCAGGTTTGAACCATCATGTGTGGCTCTACGCGGGAGATAATGTTTCGACTGTAAACCAAAATGACACAGATTTGATGAAATACCTTGTAAGACATTGAAATAAATAAAAGGAAACGCTGCATTACTTACCAGGACGCATTGACCTATCTTGGCTCAACTTTAAAACACACTGAATTTATTCTGATTCACTTTTGCATGACTTGAACGTTGTTATAAATTAGATGCTGAAAGCCTGGTTGACAATAATTTTGTTTTATAATGCATTTATCCAGTCAGGTACTGTGGAAATGTAGCTCATGAAACATTTATACCACTGGGAAGGCTTTACCTGCTAATCAGTCAAGCCAGAACATCTTATTTTAATATTGCTATTTCTAAATCAATCATTTTTAGTGTTTTCACTATAAAATCTCAGTGTGTCTCTTTTAAGAACTATTTTTACTTGCGTTTGCTATATGTTAAATATAACTCAGCCCACATCACTGAAAAATGTGAAAAACGAATACCCAGCTCTATGGGCAGCAGGGTAGCACAGTGGTTAGCACTGTTGCTTCACAGCGCTCGGGTCCCGGGTTCGATTCCCGACTTGGGTCACTGTCTGTGCGGAGTCTGCACGTTCACCCAGTGTCTGCGTGGGTTTCCTCTGGGTGCTCCAGTTTCCTCCCACAAGTCCTGAAAGACATGCGGTTAGGTGAATTGGACATTCTGAATTCTACCTCAGTGTACCCGAACAGGCGCCGGAATGTGGCGACTAGGGACTTTTCACAGTAACTTCATTGCAGCGTTAATGTAATCCTACTTGTGACACTAACCATCTCTCTCAAATCCTCCACAGCTTTGCCAAGTTACTTGCCTGATACTCTAGTCCTAAGTGAGCAGAACTTTCATCCAACTAAGGATAAAAAAGTTGGAGCCATTGGGGTAAATTTCCAGTCCCGCCCACAGCGGGAATCGTCACAGGCGGAATGGAAAATTTGACGGCCCACTTAAAAGGTCCATTGGCCGCGAGAGGGAATTTCTGGCCCCGGAGCGGGCGGGACCAGAAAACGATACCCAGTGTGTTGGTTACCACCACGATTTCCATTCCTTCGCCACTGACCTCAGCCTTCTCGCTGGAAGCTGTCTGAGGCTGAACTATAATATTCACAACATTGGTGCGCTAAGTGATGCAAAAATGATGGGTGGGATTCTCCCAACGGGCGGCTAAATGCCGGCGCCAGAATAAAAACGGGAGTGTTTTACTCCGGCATCGGCGCCCATACCGGGACCCCATTCTGCAGCCCACAGGGGGCTAGGAAGGCGCTGGAGCGGCCTCCGCTGCGCCAGCTGCCGGTCCCGGCCTGAACCTGGTGCCGCAGGGTCCGTGCATGCGCAGTTGAGCCGGCACCAACTAGCGCATGCGCAGTAGTCTTCTACCCCGCAGCGGCCCCGACGCCAAATGGCGCAGGGCCACAGGAGCCAGAAAGGAGGAAAGGAGGCCGGCCCGCCGATCGGTGGGCCCTGATCGCGGGCCAGGCCACTACGGAGGTCCCGCCCGGGGTCGCCGCCCCCCCCCCCCCCCCCCCCCCCCCCGCCCACAGGCTGCATCTGGACCCTTCAACGCCAAGGTCCCGCCAGCCCACAGTAGGTTAGAACGGCGCTGGCGGGACTCAGCTTTTTGTTGACGGCCGCTCGACCCATCTGGCCCAGTGAATCGGCGCGCGGCCCGTGCCGGCCCGGGCCAGAGAGTCGCCGCATACCCCGACCTGCACCGCGGTGCGTCCCGGCATTGGGGCGTCATGGCGTGATTCGCGCGGCGCCGATTCTCCGACCCGGCGGGGGAGGGTCAGAGAATTCCGCCCGATATTCCTGCCACATATCCACTTATTTTCACCTCCATAACATCACATGTCTCCACCCACCTGCTGCTGACTTCTCATCTGTGCCTTTGTAACCTCTGGCCTTGACTATTCCAATGTTCTCCTGACAGCCTCCATCTTCCATGACCTTTAGATAATCCCAAACTCTGCACCTGCATCGTAACTCACATCAAGTCCTGTTCGTCAATCGTCCCTACACTCACTAACGTAAATTAGGTCCCAGTCTAGCCATATCGCAGTTTTAAAATTCTCGTTATTGTTTTCAAATCCTCCATGGCATCACACATGGCATTCCTATCCTTTCAAACCCACTCCTACTCTATAACCCTCTGTGGTCTCTATGCTCCTCCAATTTTGGCTTCTTGCATATCCCCAATTTTAACTGCTCCACTATGAGCCACACTATCAGCTAGCCTCAGAATTCCTTCCCTCACCCTCTCTCCCCCTCCTTTAAATTTCTCTTTAAAACCGATCTCTTTTACCAAGCTTGCTCATCTCTCCTAATGTCTTGTTAATTGGCTCAGTGTTTACTATTGTTTGGCAACACGTACTTAAGTGCCTTACAGTGTTTTACCCTGGTAAAATGCAGGTTATTGTCGTTGTTTTTGCAATAGCCTTTCCCAAACTGCGTCTCCATTTCTCCTTAGAACCACTTTGACACATATTCAAAACCTACTTCAATTGTCTTGCTGAAACATTAAACTGAATGCTATATTTAGATACTGAATACTCACATTCAGTAACTTTTACTGGAGCTGCAATTCATACACAATCTGAGAAATGACTCTCGGCACATGTTAATATTTATAGAACAACGTTACAAAAAAATACTTTACCAAAATTAATTGAGTAGCTAATTATTTTCAGAACTAGAACAAATTCAGACAATTTAATTTGAAATGTGCTTTGCGCGCATCAGGTAAATTCACTTTGATTTTTCCATTAGCAGATGCTTTACCAGTAAAGAGACTTCTGCTTTCTTTCTTCGAGCGAAAGTTTTCATCACAAACTAATTATTATTAAATGATGCACGTTCAATGTTCCGATTCAAAGTTCTGTATCTCTGGATGGACGTACATGTTCTAGATACTTTACTCAAAATGGGCACAAAACAGTTCTCAGAATCTCAGAAGCAAGAAGGGGGCAGAGCTCTGAAAAGGGCTTGTTTGATTTTATAGAATCAGTGCTTTACTTTTCATAAATATTTATTATAATTTAGTGAACTGTGTGGATATGTGAAAAGCAATTATGTGGACGCTCACAGGACTTGAAGAAAATTGAATGACTTAGCTTGTCACTTTGTCATTACTTCTTGGTGCATGCAAGTTAGCTTTGAAGAAATGAGCGATATGATTAATTGATATTGGTCCAGATTTTGCTGTACTAATAAAGCCGATGCTGTGCTCACCATTTCTATTGCGTAAAACTGACAGCAAGTTCTGGAGTCTGCATGTGTGCAGTTAAATGTAGAGAGCTGGAATTTGCTGTCGGAGGTACCCGTCCCTCCACAGGATGTGCAGTCTTTACAAATGTAATCTGGACAAATCAGTATTAAGGTGTGAATTTAAATGGATTACCCCTTATTGTTGCACTAAAGACTGGAGAAAAACTTAAGTCTTGTTCAATCAACCTCTTTGCCCCTGAAAAATTAGTTCCACATTTGCGGAGCTTCCTTCCCTCAGAAATGTTACAGATTTATTTCTTTTTTAAGTTTCACTGTTTTCTTTTTCAATATTTTCCCTTAGATCCACGTGTATGACTCAATCTTTATTTTGCTTTCTTCACAATGATTCGAATGAAATTTAATTCCTGGTTTTTACTTCCTGCTTTGCGATCTGATTATTCTTCAATCTGACTAACTGATCAGCCTGCCTGCTATTTGCCCTGTTCGTAGACGGCACAGGTCCCCTGCCGAGGGTGCCAAATTCAATTGACATCAGAAAAGAGGAAATCTACACTTGGGAGCCCACTAACCTCTGTGAGATGATTTTTCCAAGGTAAACATCGAGCTCTATTCCTTCACCACTGACTGTAAAATTACTTCAATTGTTAAATGAGACGTTAAGTTGTTGAAACAAAACTCAGTATCAATGTTATTTTTGGCAATGTAACAGTGCCTAATCGTATGTTGTAAATTACTCAAAAGAAAGATCCATATTTGCAATATACCAGACCATTTAGTACTCTGTCCAATTATAATTAATAAGAACTCAAGAACAATCAGAACAAGGCAAGGCCACTTGGCCTATCAAGCCCACAATGTCACAGGTCTATGTATGTTTAGTCTATGATTAATTTCCCTCCTATATCACCCAGTGGTCCCCAACCTTATGTGAAGTAATCATCTACTTATACATGCTAAGCTAATAAAAATCAGATGGGTGTTGTGAAATTGCTCTACAACACTCAATTAATTTAAAAATCCTGCATTATAATCCATTTGTTACCGTGATTTCAGTGCCTTGGTATAACTATTTTTACTTTAATTTAGAAAGGAACGCAGTAAAGGTCTTGCTTCGGAAAAAGCAATCCAAAACCAATTGTCTAGAAGTATCAAACATCTACCCAATTCTTTGCGAGGACCTTTGGGCTACTGGTAGAAGACGATGGTCTAGTTACAAAAGTTTTGCTGTGGGAAGAACTTTTACCATTAAAGTTGCGTAAATTAGCACTTGTGGAGAAAATCTCTAAACAAGCAAATCGGCACACAGGCCCAGGTTTTCATTCCTGGGTCGGGAGCGCAGAAATGGAAGAATTCTTAGGTCTGCGAATCCGGGCTGTAAAAATGGTGGTCTGCAGCTTCAATTTTTGTTTCGGGAGGAGCAAGATCGGAAGTCCCCAGGACTTGTGCAGAGGTTACTGAGTGCAGAGGCGGGCTGGGCAGAAGGCCTGCCTCTGTGCTCTGCCACTTCACTGAATTCAATAAAAATTGATTAGAAATAAATAAACAGGCCTCCAGCCCTCACCCACTGCCACACACGCTCCATTCCCCATACATGCCAACTTATACCACCTCATCCCCCCCACCCACCTCCCCCGGCCCTTTATATCTCTTATGCCAGTCCATGTTCCTCTCTCCCCACCTCCCCAGGAACTCATTAACCCTATGCTAACCCATGCCACTCTACCCACCCCCTCCAATGGTCCCTCATACCCCAAATGCCCGCCACATCCCATTGCCTTTTGTCGCCCCTTTTCCAAATTAATGCCAACTCATGCCCCCCACTGAACACCCTTTGCCCTTACTCCTTCCATGCCAACTCACCTAGCATCCACCATGGGCAAACTTCAGGAGCCATTTTAACATAAAACTAAATGTATGTCTGTTGATGACATCATAATTTTAAATAAAACACACATTGGTAAAAAAAAAACTAACTGATGCATATAAATTCCTTCAACTAATCTCCAATGAAAACAACCATTTCCATTCTATAACCAGTTTGAGCTGTCAATCAAGTTGCTCACTTAACAGGAGCCCTATTTTGATAATAGTTTGTAAAATCAGTCATTGCAGCACAAATCCCATAATGATAACCCTCAGGCTTATGCCAACAGAGGGCACGGTTCAGCGACTCCGTTGCACCCGGCAGGGAGCCGGCACAATTAATGAATTCCAGAAGAGCCCCAAATTGGATTCCATGCCAGGCGCCGGGCCGATCACCCGACTCGCTCCACCTGGCATGATCAGTGAGGGCGAAATCCAGATCTACATATTTAAGAATGAACTTAATTCACCCACGCACGGGGCTCAACGGGCGCTCCTGCAAGTCCGCACCAGGGCGTCTTTTAGTACTGGTCCACACAAACGTGGACCAAAAGTAACAGCCCATCTTGGAGGGCCTCGCAGGCCTTCAGAGAACCCCTGGTGGTCAGAGACCCCCAGCACTGCCCCTGGTGGCCAGGCACCCTGGGTGCGAGGCTGGCAGTATCAGGGTATCTGGGTGCCAGGTTGGCCCGGGGGAGACCTTGCCAATTGGAGGGGGGTTCCCAGGGGTCTCGGCAAGATTCGGGGGGGAATGAGGGGGGGCTGGCCAGAAAGCCGGGGGTTCCTAAAGGGGGGGGGGGAAGATCATTGATGCTGATCGAAATGTGAACAACCATTCCTGCTGGCAGGATCAGCTCACCAGCAGGAAATCCCTTTAAGTGTGACCTTGGCGGGGAGAAACTTACCAAGGCCAAAAGAAATGGCAAGGTGTCTTTGAATAGCAGGGTGATTCTCGGTGTTGCAGCCACCAAGAATCACCTGCTAAACATGCCCGACAGCGGACTTAGTTTAAATCCGTTGAAACGCATCCAGAAATAAATATCAAGCACTTTTTATTTGAAACACCAAACTGCTTTTAAATTTAAAATTCAAGTCCAACAGAGTTAAATCCATTGACAGCTTTGACATTTCCATTGAATTTTGATCATTCCAATGAATTTTCAGAGTTCTTTGACACCTCCAATGAGTTTATGCACTTTTTATGCACAATCATGTTTATTTTTAACAATCCCAAAGGGTGCCTAACCTATCACAAAGGCTACCCTGCCTATCCCAAGGGTGCCTTATATAAACCAAAGCATGCCTATTCTCTCCCAAAGGGATGCCTTACTTCTCCAAAAGAGGTATCTTGGATATCAAAATGAATCCACCAAGTTCAGACCAAGTCTTACCTGGTCTCATCTGCACACGCCAGGTTTCACATTTCTGGCCTGCGACAGTCCCATTCCCATGGAGGCAGCTGATGATGTGTATTGCCTCCATAAAATGTGCATGCACGGAGTCCGGCCTGACTCCAAACCTGCTGCCGCGGAAACAGGAAATGGCGTGCTAAGAGACGGCGCTTTGGATTTTCAGCCATTTCCACCACAACAGAGAGCCTCTCCACCATGGTGAAAATCTGGGCCTTGGTGTCGAATAGTAGCTCATATTAGTAAAATAATAAAATGCTTATCTATATGCCAATCTATTGCAATTTATAAAGCAATAGAAGTGCATTGCATAAGCATTACCGTTGATATTTAACAATCTCATTAGAAGTTCTATGCATTTCATAACAACAGGTTATATATCTGGTGAATAAAGGAGTTTCGATGTGGAGATCCTGGACCATCTTCTTAAGTGTGCATCTCATTATTTGACATGTAAAATTAGTTCTGAGAACAGTATGCCCTGCACCCACAAAAATGCTAATGTTTTAATAACCTCAACAATCATAACCATTATGTAGAAAACCAAAAACATGGAAACCGTTATTATCAATTTGGCAATTTGTCAATGGGGAAAGATAATCAGTCAGCCATTTTGTTCATTAAGTGTCATTGCACTGCAGCCTTCAATATTTCTAGTTCCTTCGGGTGGTCATTATTTCATATCAATTATGCAATAAGGCTCTTAGCCTCTTTTGTGACTGGAACAGAAATTGCACATAGGGTGCCGATCTTCAATGTATGTTTTGTGAGGGCCGCGAAGAATCCAGCACGAGTTTTAAGGATACAAAGTAATAACATTTATTTACAACATATATATATAACAGCAGCAGCAACTTCCCTTGCTGCACACTCCTTCCTGCTGGTTCCTGAACTGGCCAGCTTTATGTGTACTTGGAGTTTACTAATGGTTTCTCCGCCCCCCTCATTGGGGAAGCTCATACTCCCACAGGATTGTGGGATTGTCATTAGTCCCCAGCCAATGGTAAGTAGGCAGGTTATAACAGTATGCCTTCCAAAAAAAAAGTCTACTGTGCAGTAAATATTGGGCGTGAATTTCCGGCATTGAAACTAAGTTCTCCCACCAGCGGAGAATCGGTACTCTGTCCCACTAGTGCTAGGAGCGTCCCCGAGGTGACATTCTCATACCTTTACTATGCTAAATTATTCATAGCAGCGAGCAGCTAACTTACCAATGCAGTTAAAAAAAGAGAAGCTTTCATTTCCTCTTTTCTAACTGCACAGTAAGAAATCTTACAACACCAGGTTAAAGTCCAACAGGTTTGTTTCAAACACTAGCTTTCGGAGCACTGCTCCTTCCTCAGGTGAATGAAGAGGTATGTTCCAGAAACATATATATAGACAAATTCAAAGATGCAAGGCAATGCTTAGAATGCGAGCATTTGCAGTTAATTAAGTGTTTACAGATCCAGAGATAGGGGTAACCCCAGGTTAAAGAGGTGTGAATTGTCTCAAGCCAGGACAGTTGGTAGGATTTCGCAAGCCCAAGCCAAATGGTGGGGGATGAATGTAATGCGACATGAATCCCAGGTCCCGGTTGAGGACGCACTAATGTGTGTGGAACTTGGCTACAAGTTTCTGCTCGATGATTCTGCGTTGTCGCGCGTCCTGAAGGCCGCCTTGGAGAACGCTTACCCGGAGATCGGAGGCTGAATGCCCTTGACTGCTGAGGTGTTCCCCGACTGGAAGGGAACATTCCTGCCTGGTGATTGTCGCACAATGTCCGTTCATTCGTTGTTGCAGCGTCTGCATGGTCTCGCCAATGTACCACGCTTCGGGACATCCTTTCCTGCAGTGTATGAGGTTGACAACGTTGGCTGAGTCGCACGAGTATGTACTGCGTACCTGGTGGGTGGTGTTCTCACGTGTAATGGTGGTATGCATGTCGATGATCTGGCACGTCTTGCAGGGATTGCCATGACAGGGTTGTGTGGTGTCGTGGTCGCTGTTCTTAAGGCTGGGTAGTTTGCTGCAAACAATGGTTTGTTTGAGTTGCGCGGTTGTTTGAAGGCAAGTATTTGGGGTGTGGGGATGACCTTGGCAAGATGTTCACCTTTATCAATGACGTGTTGAAGGCAGCGAAGAAGATGTCGTAGTTTCTGCGCTCCGGGAAAGTACTGGACGACGAAAAATACTCTGTCGGTTGTGTCCCGTGTTTGTCTTCTGAGAAGGTTGGTGCGGTTTTTTTGCTGTGGCGCGTTGGAACTGTCGATCGATGAGTCGAGCGCCATATCCCGTTCTTACGAGGGCATCTTTCAGCGTCTGTAGATGTCTGTTACGCTCCTCCTCGTCCGAGCAGATCCTGTGCATACGGAGGGCTTGTCCACAGGGAATGGCTTCTTTAATGTGTTTAGGTTGGAAGCTGGAGAAGTGGAGCATCGTGAGGTTATCCGTGAGCTTGCGGGAAAGTGAAGTGCTGAGGTGACCGTCCTTGATGGAGATGAGTGTGTCCAAGAATGCAACTGATTTTGGAGAGAAGTCCATGGTGAGTCTGATGGTGGGATGGAACTTATTGATGTCATCGTGTCGTCGTTTCAGTGATTCTTCGCCGTGGGTCCAAAGGAAAAAAATGTCATTGATGTATCTGGTGTATAACGTCGGTTGAAGGTCCTGTGCGATGACCTTGGATCCAGACCTGCAGAGCACCCTACGTGCTCTCATCCCATGTACTCCCCGCATTGGAGATCTCTACTGCCTCCCGAAAATACACAAGGCCAACACACAAGGCCGTCCTATCGTTTCAGGCAATGGGACCCTGTGTGAGAACCTCTCTGTCTACATCAAAGGCATCTTGAAACCCATCGTACAAGGTACGCCCAGCTTCTGTCGCGACACGACGGACTTCCTACAGAAACTCAGCACCCATGGACCAGTTGAACCAGGAACATTCCTCGTCACAATGGACGTCTCGGCACTCTAGCATCCCCCATGACGATGGCATTGCTGCAACAGCCTCAGGACTCAACACCGACAACTGCCAATCTCCAGACGCAATTCTGCAACTCATCCGCTTCATTCTGGATCACAACGTCTTCACCTTTGACAACAAGTTCTTCATCCAGACGCACGGAACAGCCATGGGGACCAAATTCGCACCTCAATATGCCAACATCTTCATGCACAAGTTTGAACAAGACCTCCTCACCGCACAGGAACTTTAATGCTCCACATTAAAGAAGCCATCTCCTATGGACAAGCCCTCCATATACACAGGATCTACTCGGACGAGGAGGAGCATAACAGACATCTACAGACGCTGAAAGATGCCCTCGTACGAACAGGATATGGTGCTCGACTCATCGATCGACAGTTCCAACGCGCCACAGCAAAAAACTGCACCGACCTCCTCAGAAGACAAACACGGGACACAACCGACAGAATACCCTTCGTCGTCCAGTACTTTCCCGGAGCGCAGAAACTACGACATTTTCTTCGCAGCCTTCAACACGTCATCGATGAAGCTGAACATCTTGCCACGGTCATCCCCACACCCCCAATACTTGCCTTCAAACAACCGCGCAACCTCAAACAAACCATTGTTTGCAGCAAACTACCCAGTCTTCAGAACAACAACCACGACACCACACAACCCTGTCATGGCAATCTCTGCAAGACGTGCCAGATCATCGACATGGGTACCACCATTACACGTGAGAACACCACCCACCAGGTACGCGGTACATACTCGTGCGACTCGGCCAACGTTGTCTACCTCATACGCTGCAGGAAAGGATGTCCCGAAGTGTGGTACATTGGCGAGACCATGCAGACACTGCAACAACAAATGAACGGACATCGTGCTACAATCACCAGGCAGGAATGTTCCCTTCCACATGGGAACACTTCAGCAGTCAAGGGCATTCAGCCTCCGATCTCCGGGTAAGTGTTCTCCAAGGAGGCCTTCAGGACGCGCGGCAATGTAGAATCGCCGAGCAGAAACTTATAGCCAAGTTCCGCACACATGAGTGCGGCCTCAACCGGGACCTGGGATTCATGTCACATTACATTCATCTACCACCATCTGGCCTGGGCTTGCGAAATCCTACCACCTGTCCTGGCTTGAGACAATTCACACCTCTTTAACCTGGGGTTACCCCTATCTCTGGATCTGTAAACACTTAATTAACTGCTTAGAATGCGAGTATTTGCATTGTCTTGCATCTTTGAATTTGTCTATATATATGTTTCTGGAACATACCTCTTCATTCACCTGAGGAAGGAGCAGTGTTCCGAAAGCTAGTCTTTGAAACAAACCTGTTGGACTTTAACCTGGTGTTGTAAGACTACTTACTGTGCTCACCCCAGTCCAACGCCGGCATCTCTACATCTTTTCTAACTGCAGAAAGCATTTCGCATTTTCGAAAAGGCCTGCAGCTGTCAATCAGAACAAGGATATTTATGAACATTACTGGTAGGATCAATGGAGGGTACTTCAGCTGCATTCAAGCATGAAGGGAAAGATAAATAAGCAAACCTCCTGCCAGCTGTGTTTGAACCAATCAACTGTCAATCAAAGGCTGGCTAAAAGGCACTGCACCATGAAATTGAATGGATGCAAAATATTTCAAAGGATCTCAGGGGATTTCAAAGCTCTCGAAATGAAAAATGAAAATGAAATGAAAATTGCTTATTGTCACGAGTAGGCTTCAAATTAAGCTACTGTGAAAAGCCCCTAGTCGCCACATTCCAATGCCTGTTTGGGGAGGCTGGTACGGGAATTGAACCGTGCTGCTGGCCTGCTTTCTAAGCCAGCGATTTAGCCCTGTGCTAAACCAGCCCCTTGTCTTCAAGGGTTGTGAGCTTTCTAGGAAGGCTTAGACACTTCAAAAAGCACCACTGGGCTGAGGGAGCATATGTGAGGAAAGGGAAAGTCCTTGAGCCTTCCTGGCTCGATTCTTCAATGAACTGTGACCTGCTCATCAGCTGTCAGGCATAGTAGTTCATAGTGAGAAGGCCACTTCAGAGTTCAAACAGTTCACAGACAAGGATGATGATTTTGAAGAGAGGGCTTTGAACAGTCCACCGTGCCAAGAGTGGTCTTCAGGTTGCCCAGGACTAGAAGGGGCAGTGCAGACACAGGGCCCCCATTGCAGGGGAAGATCCTAAGTTCAAACCCTTACCCTTAACCCAAGCCCACACAACCACCATGACCATTGGGGGACCCTCCCTCTGTCGTCTGGCAGCCGCAGAATGGCACATAAGCAATGGACATACCTCCTTGACCCTCATCGGGCTATATTGCGCCAGGACAGCGCTCATCAATGTTTGCACCAAAGCTTGCCCAGTGGAATTCCCGCTGGGAGGGTGGAGCATAACGGGGGGGGGCGGGGTTAGGGGTTGGGGTTCCCATGCTCGCAGCCATGGAGCATGAGGGGGGGGTTCCCCATGCCCGCAGCCATGGAGCATGAGGGGGGGTTCCCATGCCCGCAGCAATGGAGCACAGGGTGTGTGCAATGTCCATCTGGGACTCTGCCGCATCTCTCTAGGACTGGGTCACGTCACTCACCGACTGTGCCAGGTCCCTCTGGCGGCTGTGCTCAGGTCAACCAGCGCCAAGCCAATGCTCATGACACCCGCAGTCATGGTCTGTTGTGACTGGGCGACACTCTGGAGTGCGGCAGCAATGTCCATGTGGCGCTGGTACATGACTGCCTGTGACATGGCCGCCTTGTCCTGTGCCTCAGCCACCCCCTGCACAGCATGCCCCAGGCCTTGGACATCTTGACCCACAGTCAATAGTTCGCACCCAAGGCCTCCACCGCAGACGCCGCACTTGCGGTGTTGTTCTGGGTAGCCGGTGTCGTGTTAGGTACACTGGTCTAACACTGGCGGCAACTGGATGCAGCATAGATCAAAAAGATATTCCAGACCTTGAAGTTAGTTCAATCAGGTTTACTGAACTAATAGCACAGTTAGCACAGTTCTCTGTGAGTTTGACTCTCTGCTAACTTAAGTGTGGTTACTCTGTCTGACTGAACCAGGCTAGCTCTTAGCCACGTGGTGGGGGTGTGAGATTGTAACAACACCCTTGACTGACTCTCTAGATGTTCATCAGTGGAAAGAGGCAGAGTGTGAGTGCCTTGTGTCTTTTATAGTCAGATCCCACCCGAGAGTCCTGCCTGCTTATTGGTCATGTCCTGTACTCGTGTCCATTAGCTGCTTGTCTGTATATCATTATATGTGTGTCCGCATATCATGACAGACGGCACCGTCTCCTGCTCCTGCAGGCGGTTGGACATCTCCAGGCGCCAGATGATTGCTGACACCGCCTCATGTAGCCCCCCGGCTCTGCGCCTGCTTCTCCAACATTGATGGGACTGCCCATTCCAGAAGGGTTAGACCTGTCTGGATGGCAGCTAGCCCCTGGGTCGGGCCGTCCTCCGACCATCCACCCCTCAGATGTTCCTACCTCCTCCTGTGAACCCGCTGCATCTGTGTTGTGTGCACCAGATAGTGCCTCAAGAGCACCTTCACTAAAGTGCCCAATCAAGGAGGGTGTGTTTGGGATGATGGAGGGTGCCGGTGACAGCAGTGATGAGAAGTCGGTGTCGTCCCCGAATATGTGTGCCGTGGTGTTGGGAGTTGCGGCTGGGGACGAGGGACCCCGGATGGTCCCATCTCGGTGCCAGGTGGGTCGTGGGGTTGCGGCGGGGTGGGCGAGGGACACCAGCCGGTCCCGCATCGTCTGGTGGTGGCCCTTCAAGACACAAGACAGGACACATGGTGAGACCACAGGTAGGCGTCATGTGGGGGAGAGGGGTGACTGATGTGCCATAGGGGCATTGCAACACATTGCGGGCTCACTTGGTTGACCCATTCTGACCTCCACCTCTGCGACTGCCCGCCCTGCCACCCCACCGACCATGTCCAATGCCCTCTGCTCCACAACGGTAAGGGGCCGCAGTTCTGACGGGCTCCCTCCGGTCTTCTCCCATTCCTCGCGGTGGGCTACCTTTTCCTGGGGGGGACAGATAATGAACAATGTGAAACACTCAGATGCGAGCAGCACAGGAGGTCCACAGCTGGTGGCCCATGTGTGCAGGGCACCCAGTCATGGTGGGCGGTACAGGTGTTGGCATGTGGTGCAGGGTGGTGTACGAGGGGGTTGCCGGTGGGTGGGGTGGGCAGGAGGGGGCAGGGTTGGTGCCGGGAGCATGGAGGTGGTGACTCACCCACGCCGCCCTGAGGAAGTTGTGCAACCTTTCCCAGGCCAGGCCAAGGCCTAGTTGATGCGGGCGGGGTGGCAGCCTCCTTCCCACCAGGGTAACAGGGTGGCCCGCCTCTCCTCAATGGCATCCAGCAATATCTCTAGCTCTGCAGTCACGAACCTTGGAGCTACTCTTCATGGTGCCATCCCCTTGGCTGGAACGAGAGTGTGGGGAGTGGAATGCTTTTATGCAACTCCAGCATGTCAGGCTCTCCAGTGCCAATCCTGGCTCCAGCAAACCCGACGCCGGTAAGAGTTGGAATTGCACTAGTTCCAGGTGGCACGAACGCTGCCCTATTTGCTCAAGGACTGGCGCCGCCATGAAGACCACCGAACACCCCCCATTCAGTCCCAGTGTCAGCAACTAGGCCGCGATTCTCCGGAAACATTTCTAAGTGTGGAAGCGAGCGGGAACTGCTGCAGGCTTCCTGGCGTTCGGCTCAGTGAGGCCAGCAACGTTATTCAACGTTAATTGGCCCACTTAACGAGGCCCCGTGGGCTTCCCACTGCAAATGAAGGCTTGCCAGCCGATTCGCCAGGACCGTGCTCGCCAGACCCCCTCGCTAACAAGGTCGAGCAGCACTTAAACAGCTGTTGCACAACCAACCCCACTCAGCTCACAGCCATGGCACTGAGCCAACTTGCCCTACAATTTGGGAATTCAGACCTGGGGAGGCTCCTAGATGTGGTGGAGGCCAGGAGTGATCTCCTGTTCCCCCAAGGGTCCCGGAGGTTGAGCCACAGGGCAGCCAGTGCCACCTGGGATGGCTGCATTGGCCGAAAGCTTGGGCACCATGACCCGGAGGGCTTGCCTCCAGTGCCACAAGAAGGTCAATGACCTACATCGGGCAGCACAGGTGAGTTGACACCCCCACCCCTGGAACCTTCACACACCCCAATGCGACCACCCCTCCCCACCACCACCTCCAGCCCTCCATCTGCCCCTCCAACCCACCCTTCACATCCCCTCCCTTCACCTCAACCCTCCCTTCACACATCCCCACCCCACCACTGTGACGCCACACATGTAGCTAATGATGCCCTCTCTGTCCTCCTGCCTGCAGGAGAAGCTCTCTTACAATTGCCAGGAGAGGGCCCAGACTGGTAGAGGGGTGCCGGACATAAAAGTCCTCGTGGCATTCGAGGAACGGGCCCTGGAAGTGATGGGGTGGCCGAGGACAGAGCGGTCACCAATGTGGAGGTCGCCGCAGAGGTGAGAATCCACTGGGCTCCACTTGGATGGACTGTCACACGTGAGTTGTTATTGCCACAGACTGACCTGTCCCTTCCACTGGCCACATGTTCATTCTCCTGCAGGTTCTCCAGCCGATGGCACCGGCCCATCCGGGTGGCCCCTTCCCCTGCTTCCCATGAGACCACCTCGGAGAGCTCCGAGGATGCCATAGTCGATGCATCACCACTGTCAATACCCCACCCTCCACCAGTGCAGATACATGCACCTCAGTAGGACATAGAATCATAAAATTTACAGTGCAGAAGAAGGCCATTCGGCCATCAAGTCTACACCGGCCCTTTGATCATGTGCCCGGGGTGGGGCCCATCCCTTGGAACATGCCTCCCGCAGTGTTCAAGCACAGTGTCCATGCATCAAGGTGAGGGGCAGCACGGTGGCACAGTGGATTAGCCCTGCTGCCTCATGTCGCCGAGGTCCCAGGTTCGATCCCAGCTCTGGGTCACTGTCCGTGTGAAGTTTGCACATTCTCCCCATGTTTGCGTGGATCTCGCCCCCACAACCCAAAGATGTGCAGGGTAGGTGGATTGGCCACGCTAAATTGCCCCTTAATTGGAAAAAATGAATTGGGTACTCTAAATTTATAAAAACAAAAATGCATCAAGGTGTGATTGGGATGCTAGACAATGAGGCCCGCATGCTACATGGCCCGCCCACCCATTTGGGATGTGTGAAATGCTCACTTAACAGCGATTGCCAATTCCCTATTAGCAGTAACCTTCAGCCACACGGCCTGAGGCTTCCGTGGTCAGTGGGAGTTATGAGTGGTTGGTGGGGCAGACAGGCAGGGGCTAGGGTAAACCCCGGTACAGGAACACATACAGATATTAAGGTAGATAAGTCTCCTGGGCCAGATGGTATTTATCCCAGAATACTGAGGGAAGCGAGGGAGGAAATTGCTGTGGTCTTGACTGACATCTCTGTATCCTCATTGGCTACAGGTGAGATCCCAGAGCACTGGAGAATAGCTAATGTGGTACCGCTGTTTAAGAAAGGTAGCAGGGATAATCCTGGAAACTATAGGCCGGCAAGCCTCACGTCGGTAGTGGGTAAATTATTGGAGCGAATTCTCAGGGACAGGATTTATACCCATTTGGAAACAAATGGACTCATAAGCAATAGACAGCATGGTTTTGTGAAGGGAAGGTCGTGCCTCACTAACTTGATCGATTTTTTGAGGAGGTGACAAAGATGATTGATGAGGGGAGGGCGGTGGATGTTGTTTACATGGACTTCAGTAAAGCCTTTGACAAGGTGCCCCATGGCAGACTGGTACAAAGGTTAAGTTACATGGGATCAGAGGTGAGGTGGTAAGATGGATACAGAACTGGCTCGGTCACAGAAGGCAAATGGTAGCGGTAGAAGGGTGTTTTTCTGAATGGAATGTTGTGACTAGTGGTGTTCCGCAGGGACCAGTGCTGGGGCCTCTGTGGTTTGTGGTGTATATAAATGATTTGGAGGAAAATGTAGCCGATCCGGTTAGTAAGTTCGCGGATGACACCAAGTTTGGTGGAGTGGCAGATAGTGTTGAGGATTGTTAGAAGATACAGCAGGACATAGATAGGCTCGAGACTTGGGAAGAGAAATGACAAATGGATTTTAATCCGGACAAATGTGAGGTAATGCATTTTCATAGGTCTAACAGAGGGGAACTATACCGTAAATGGTAAAACTCTTCGGAATATAGAAAGTCAGAGAGATCTGGTCAAGAAAGCATCCGAAAGTTCCGGGTGCGGCGATGACCAGCGAGGTCGCACGTTTTGGCAGCTCCCGGTGGAACGGACTTTTGGGCTCTTGATAGGAGCCCCAACGGCAATTTTAACGGCAAAAAACACTGTGCTGTAATCCAGAAGGGAATCCCCCCTGGACACGGATGGAAAAAAGAGAGGAAGGTGGCCGGATTGCGGTGGATCCTCTAGAGCAGCGGCCAGGAAGGCAGGCACAAAGCAAGATGGCGTTTGGAAGGAGGCAGTTTAATATGGGGCCCTGACCAACAAGAGTTCCTGCGGCATTGCGTGGCGGAACTCAAAAAGGAGATGAAGAAGGAGCTGTTGGCCCCGATATTACAAGCGATTGAGGGGCTAAAGGAGGAGCAAAATACCCAGGAACAGGAGCTTCGGGTCGTGAAGGCAAAGGCTGCTGAGAATGAGGACGACATACAGGGCCTGGTGGTGAAAACGGAGATGCTCGAGGCACAACACAAAAGGTGTGTGGAAAGGCTGGAGGTGCTGGAGAATAATGCGAGGAGGAAGAATTTAAGGATTCTTGGTCTTCCCGAAGGTGTAGAAGGGGCGGACGTCGGGGCATATGTGAGCACGATGCTGCATTCGTTAATGGGATCGGAGGCCCCGACGGGTCCGCTGGAGGTGGAGGGAGCCTATCGAGTTATGGCGCGAAGACCGAGGGCTGGAGAAATTCCTCGAGCCATAGTGGTGAGATTTCTCCGATATAAGGACAGAGAGATGGTCCTCAGATGGGCAAAGAAAACTCGGAGCAGTAGGTGGGAGAACGTGGTGATCCGCGTATATCAAGATTGGAGTGCGGAGGTGGCGAGAAGGAGGGCAAGCTTTAATCGGGCCAAGGCGGTGCTGCACAAACGGAAGATTAAATTTGGAATGCTGCAACCAGCAAGACTGTGGGTCACACATCAAGGGAAACACCACTACTTCGAAACGGCAGATGAGGCGTGGACATTTATTGTCGAGGAGAAACTGGAGTGAGCGGGCCATAAAAAGAACGTTTGGGACAAAGTGGGGGGGTGAATATGTGGGATGAAGGGGGGGAAAAGAGGGAAGAGATGACTTCCCAAGTTGTTAATCCTGCGACCCTGTAACTTTTCTCTCTTCCCCATGTCGTGGGGGAGGGAGGATGAGGAGCTGAGGGTGCCGGCCATTGGGGGCGGGGCCAAAAGGGAAGCACGGGCTTTGTTCCCGCGCTATGGTAATCACGGCGGGAACAGGGAAGCAGGAAGGAGGGGGCCTTGCACAGTGTGAGCCGAGGTCACGGGGGGAAGCCGAGGTCGGCCAGAGTTTGCTGACATCTGGGAGCAACATGGGGGGTGCAATTACGCTAGAAAGGGATCTAGCGGGGGGGGGGTTAACTGGGTTGCTGCTGCTGGGGAGAAGGGGGAGCTGATATGGGGGCGTGGTCGGGGCGGGGGGGCGCCGCTTGGGGGAGATACGGCTATGTGGGAACCGGGTGAGGAGCTGGATTGGAAAAGGAGATGGCTAGTCGTCAGGGGGGGGGGGGGTAAAGAGCCCCCCAACCCGGCTGACCACCTGGAATGTGAGAGGGCTGAACGGGCCGATTAAGAGGGCACGGGTACTCGCACACCTAAAGAAACTTAAGGCAGATGTGGTTATGCTTCAGGAGACGCATCTGAAGCTGATAGACCAGGTCAGACTACGCAAAGGATGGGTGGGGCAGGTGTTTCATTCGGGGCTAGACGCAAAAAACAGGGGGGTGGCCATACTAGTGGGGAAGCGGGTAATGTTTGAGGTAAAGACTATAGTGGCGGATAGTGGGGGCAGATACGTGATGGTGAGTGGCAAATTGCAAGGGGAGGCGGTGGTATTAGTGAACGTGTATGCCCCGAACTGGGATGATGCCAACTTTATGAGGCGTATGTTAGGACGAATCCCAGACCTAGAAGTGGGGAAGTTGATAATGGGTGGAGATTTTAATACGGTGCTGGACCCAGGGCTGGACAGATCGAGGTCCAGGACCGGAAGGAGGCTGGCTGCAGCTAGGGTGCGAAAGGACTTTATGGAGCAGATGGGAGGAGTAGACCCCTGGAGATTTAGTAGACATAGGAGTAAGGAGTTTTCGTTTTTCTCCTATGTCCACAAAGTTTATTCACGGATAGACTTTTTTGTTCTGGGAAGGGCACTGATCCCAAAGGTTACGGGGACGGAGTACACGGCTATAGCCATTTCGGATCATGCTCCACATTGGGTGGACCTGGAGAGAGGGGAAGAAAAACAACAGCGTCCACCCTGGAGAATGGACATGGGATTATTGGTAGATGAGGGGGTGTGCTTAAGGGTGAGGGGGTGTATTGAAAGGTACTTGGAACTCAATGATAATGGGGAGGTACAGGTGGGAGTGGTCTGGGAGGCGCTGAAGGCAGTGGTTAGAGGGGAGCTGATATCTATTAGGGCACATAAAGGAAAGCAGGAGGGGAGGGAAAGGGAGCGGTTGTTGAAAGAACTTCTGAGGGTGGACAGACAATATGCGGAGCACCGGAGGAGGGACTGTACAGGGAAAGGCAAAGGCTACATGTAGAATTTGATTTGTTGACGAGGGGTAATGCAGAGGCACAATGGAGGAAGGCACAGGGTGTACAGTACGAATACGGGGAGAAGGCGAGCAGGTTGCTGGCCCACCAACTGAGGAAAAGGGGAGCAGCGAGGGAGATAGGGGGGGTGAGAGATGAGGAGGGAGAGATGGAGCGGGGAGCGGAGAGAGTGAATGGAGTGTTCAAGGCATTTTATGAAAGATTATATGAAGCTCAGCCCCCGGATGGGAAGGAGAGAATGATGTGCTTTCTGGATCAGCTGGAATTTCCGAAGGTGGAGGAGCAGGAGAGGGTGGGACTGGGAGCACAGATTGAGACGGAGGAAGTAGTGAAAGGGATTGGGAGCATGCAGGCGGGGAAGGCCCCAGGACCAGACGGATTCCCAGTTGAATTCTATAGGAAATATATGGACATGCTGGCCCCGCTACTGATGAGAACCTTTAATGAGGCGAGGGAAAGGGGGCAGCTGCCCCCGACTATGTCAGAGGCAACGATATCGCTCCTCCTAAAGAAGGAAAAAGACCCGCTGCAATGCGGGTCCTACAGGCCCATTTCCCTCCTGAATGTGGACGCTAAGATTCTGGCCAAGGTAATGGCAATGAGGATAGAGGATTGTGTCCCGGGGGTGGTTCATGAGGACCAAACTGGGTTTGTGAAGGGGAGACAGCTGAATACAAATATACGGAGGCTGCTAGGGGTAATGATGATGCCCCCACCAGAGGGGGAAGCGGAGATAGTGGTGGCGATGGATGCCGAGAAAGCATTTGATAGAGTGGAGTGGGATTATTTGTGGGAGGTGCTGAGGAGATTTGGTTTTGGGGATGGGTATATCAGGTGGGTACAGTTGCTGTATAGGGCCCCGATGGCGAGCGTGGTCATGAATGGACGGGGGTCTGACTATTTTCGGCTCCATAGAGGGACGAGGCAGGGATGTCCTCTGTCCCCGTTATTGTTTGCACTGGCGATTGAACCCCTGGCCATAGCATTGAGGGGTTCCAGGAAGTGGAGGGGAGTACTCAGGGGGGGAGAAGAACACCGAGTATCTCTGTATGCGGATGATTTGTTGCTATATGTGGCGGACCCGGCGGAGGGGATGCCAGAGATAATGCAGATACTTGAGGGGTTTGGGGATTTTTCAAACTGAACATGGGGAAAAGTGAGTTGTTTGTGGTGCATCCAGGGGAGCAGAGCAGAGAGATAGAGGATTTACCGTTGAGGAAGGTAACAAGGGACTTCCGGTACTTGGGGATCCAGATAGCCAAGGATTGGGGTACATTACACAGGCTTAATTTAACGCAGTTGGTGGAACAGATGGAGGAGGTCTTTAAGAGATGGGACACGGTGTCCCTGTCATTGGCAGGTAGGGTGCAGGCGGTTAAAATGGTGGTCCTCCCGAGATTCCTTTTTGTGTTTCAGTGCCTCCCGGTGGTGATCACGAAGGCTTTTTTCAAAAGAATCGAGAAGAGTATTATGAGTTTTGTGTGGGCTGGGAGGACCCCGAGAGTGAGGAGGGGATTCTTGCAGCGTAGTAGGGACAGGGGGGGGCTGGCACTACCGAGCCTAAGTGAGTACTACTGGGCCGCCAATGTTTCAATGGTGTGTAAGTGGATGGGAGAAGGGGAGAGAGCAGCGTGGAAGAGATTGGAGAGGGCGTCCTGCAGGGGGACTAGCCTACAAGCAATGGTGACGGCACCGTTGCCGTTCTCACCAAAGAAATACACCACAAGCCCGGTGGTGGTGGCTACATTGAAAATCTGGGGGCAGTGGAGACGGCATAAGGGAAGGACGGGAGCTTCGGTGCGGTCCCCGATAAGAAACAATCATAGGTTCGTTCCGGGGAGAATGGATGGGGGATTTGGAGCATGGCAAAGAGCTGGGGTAGTACAACTGAGAGATCTGTTTGTAGATGGGACGTTTGCGAGTCTGGGAGCGCTGACGGAAAAATATGGGTTGCCCCAAGGGAATGCATTTCGGTACATGCAATTGAGGGCTTTCGCGAGGCAACAGGTGAGGGAATTCCCGCAGCTCCTGACGCAGGAGGTGCAGGATAGAGTGATCTCAGAGACATGGGTGGGGGATGGTAAGGTGTCGGACATATACAGGGAAATGAGGGACGAGGGGGAGATCATGGTGGATGAGCTGAAAGGGAAGTGGGAAGGGGAGCTGGGGGAGGAGATTGAGGAGGGGCTGTGGGCTGATGCCCTATGTAGGGTAAACTCATCGTCCTCGTGTGCCAGGCTAAGCCTGATACAATTTAAGGTGTTACACAGGGCGCATATGACTGGAGCACGGCTCAGTAAATTTTTGGGGGTAGAGGATAGGTGTGCGAGATGCTCGAGAGGCCCAGCGAATCACACCCACATGTTCTGGTCATGCCCGGCACTACAGGGGTTCTGGGTGGGGGTGGCAAAGGTTCTTTCGAAGGTGGTGGGGGTCCGGGTCGAACCAAGCTGGGGGTTGGCTATATTTGGGGTTGCAGAAGAGCCGGGAGTGCAGGAGGCGAGAGAGGCTGACGTGTTGGCCTTTGCGTCCCTAGTAGCCCGGCGCAGGATATTGTTAATGTGGAAGGAAGCCAAACCCCCAGGTGTGGAGACCTGGATAAACAACATGGCAGGGTTTATAAAGTTAGAACGGATTAAGTTTGTGTTAAGGGGTTCGGCTCAGGGGTTCACCAGGCGGTGGCAACCGTTCGTCGATTACCTCACAGAAAGATAGAGGGAATGAAAAAGAAGTAGACAACAGCAGCAACCCAGGGGGGAGGTGGGGGGGGGGGGGGGGGGGGGGGGGGGGGAGGAATCGAACGGACTCTCAGAGATGTTATTGTATATGTATAATATGTATAGGTAGTTGTTATAGGTAATTGTATATTGGATTGTTGGATTGTATTTTTGGAGAGTATTTATTTTGGACAAGGCAGTTGCCATTCAGTTTTGTTTTTGTTTATATATTATTTATTTATTTGTTTAAAACTGGCCACTGTTATTTATATTGCTTTATTGTTGTGTAAAAGAAACACTACGTATTGTTATGTTTGGCAAAAAATCTTGAATAAAATATATTTTTTTTTAAAAGAAAGCATCCGAAATGCTTGCCTTCATTGGACGGTGCATAGAGTATAAAAACTGGCAAGTCATGCTACAGTTGTATAGAACCTTGGTATGGCCGCACTTGGAATATTGCATACAATTCTGGTCACAACACTACCAGAGGATGTGGAGGCTTCAGAGATGATACAGAGGAGGTTTCCCAGGATGTTGCCTAGTTGGAGGGTGTTAGCTATGTGGAGAGGCTGAATAGACTCGGTCTGTTTTCATTAGAAAGACAGAGGTTGAGGGGTGACCTGATTGAGGTCTACAAGATTGTGAGGGACATGGATAGAGTGGAGGCACTCTTTCCCAGGGTGGAGGGGTCAGTCACCAGGGGGCATTGATTTAAGGTCCGTGGCGCAAAGTTTAGAGGAGATGTGCGAAGAAGGTATTTTACACAGAGAGTGATGAGTGCCTGGAATGCGTTGCCAGTGAGGTTGTGGAAGCAGATACATTAACAGCGTTCAAAAGGCATCTTGATAAACACATGGATAGGATGGGTATAGAGGGATATGGCACAAGGAAGGGCTGAGGGTTTTTGCAAAGGTTGGTATCATGACCAGAACAGGCTTAAGGGCCGAAGGGCCTGTTCCTGTGCTGTATTGTTCTTTGTTCACACAGTATCGGGATTGTCATAGCAGACCAGCGCAAGTCCTCACCGCTCCCCCAATACCCCAGCCTCCCATGGCGGTCCACCTCCAAATCGGGGTTGCAACCCCCACCCCCCCCAACACACACACACACACCCCCACCCACCCCACCCCGAGCACAGGGGCAGAATGCCCAGTGCCCCCGGGCTCATTGCCTGTGAGTGAAGATGGCTACTCACCTCTTCGGCTCCCCGCAGAAGCCCATCCGCCAGGTTCACGTTTTTAAAAAGGAGTACTAATTGGCGCCAGCGTGACCACTTGCTGAGGAGGCCTCTGAATCACGGGAGGCCGATGGATATGGGATGGGTGTCCATTAATTGTATGGAAATGGGCTTAAGTGGTGACAATTGGTTTCTCACCACACTACAGCGAGATCCTGATTTTGCCGACGGGAGCGGGCTGGTTGCATCGCAAACGGTTTGGCGCCCGGCGTGGTTCTCGTTTTCCGCCTCTCCCGTTATCACCGGCCTTGTCTCGCTCGAGCAATGAGGCCTGAGAATCCAGCCCAATATCTTTAAATACCGTGGAGAGTGTGACAATGGTTTCTCTATCATTATTCAGCAATTGATAGCTACAACATAACATTTTGACTATAAGAACTCTATGAACTCAGTTTGGGTTTTTTTAAGCATGTTCCACGAGCAGGGGAAAAGTACAAACTGTTGCAACTTCCTTGGTTACGGAAAGATCTTCAGAGCAGCTGCTCATTTTGGGCATAGTAATGATCTGGATCCCCCAAGTCAGATTTAGATTGATGATGATGTTAACAGTGTTATATATTTCCAGTTCCCACAGCAAATCATCAGGATTGAGCAGCAAGCGTGTTCCAAGCCATTTGGCTATTAAAGACAGCTTTTGGTCATATCAAGCAAGGTTCATCAAAGTAGTATTTACTAATCAATAACCAGCACCTAACATGTGACTCAAATTCATGAAAAAAGTCAACTTGGGATATTGGTTTTATTTACAATCTGTTCATTAATTAACCTGCGGAAGAGACTCATCCAATGTACGCTTCCTTATAGCGTGCCTGCATTTCTCCATAGAATAGAATCATAGAATAAAATCACAGGATCCCTACAGTGTTGAAGGAGTCCATTTGGCCCATCAAGGCTGAACCGGCCCTTGAAAGAACACCCGACCTAGGCCAATCCCGTACTCTATCCCCGTAACCCCACCTTGGGGCAATTTAACATGGCCAATCCACCTAACCTGTACATGTTTAGACTGTGGGAGGAAAACGGAGCACCCGAGGAAACCCATCCAGGCACAGGAAGAATGTGCAAACTCCACACAGACAGTCACCTGAGGTCAGGATCGAACACAGGTCTCTGGCTCTGTGAGGCAGCAGTGCTAACTACTGTGCCACTGTGTTGCCCCAAATGATTCTATGATTTCTCCATGTTTTTGACTACTGCTTGTATGAGCATTGCTGTCTAATATTGGCTCGTTGCATTATGTCACTGATTTCACATGTTCTGGATATAATTTAGGTCACACTCTAAAAGAGATAATCTCGTCTTTCCTTCAGTGAGCTACTTCCCCTTTGGCAATGTGTAGAATCATTAATTAAATGTGAAATTTACTAAACATCAGAGATTAATACAAAATTTAGAAGCAGCCAACACAAATTTCAGAAAGAAATACCATGCCTCACAAACAGGATGAATTTATTGAAGAAACAAGAGAGGAGAATGCAGGGTGCATGGACTTTCTGAGAGCCTTTAACAAGGCTAAGAGAGATAACACAAAAGACTGGTGGAGAAGAGTGAAAGGTGTGGGATTAGGGGAAGGGTAGGAAATTGAATTAAAAGTAGTTAGAAGAGTGTAAACAGAGGAGCAGCTTCACAGTAGTTAGAAATAGGTAGTGATATCCCACGGTGTCCTGTTCTGGAACCACTACTTCTCACAGTATACTCCAACATTGGGAAGATGCAGCTAGCGGAATTACTTCCAAATTTGTAGATGATACTAACATAGAAGGCATAGTAAATAATTTTGAGGATCAAAGGAAGCAAAGAGAGGATACTGATCAGATGGTGGAACAGGCAAAATAGTGGCAGATGGAATTCAGTGTCAGTAAATAGAAGGTTAAAACATATAATAAATTTGGGAAATTGGCTGATGTGAAAGAGCAGAGGGATTTGAAGATTCAGGTTCACAATGTAAAGCAATTTGGGATTGGGGTAATATACTGTCATGGATTGAGGATTAGTTAACAGAAAACAGAGAGTAGGGATAAATGTATCATTCTTAGGTTGGCAGGCTGTGACTAGTGAGGATCTAATAGCAAGGAACAGTGCTTGGGCCCCAGCCATTCACAACCTATATCAATGATTTGGATATGGGGATGAATGTGAGTTGTGAGGAGGTTGCAAACATGCTTCAAGGGGATTTAGACAGGCTACGTGAGTGTCCAAGAACATGGCAGGTGGAATATAATGTGAAACAATGTGAAGATATCCACTTGGTAGGAAAAACAGAGTATTTCTTAAATGGGGAGAGATGGGGAAGTGTTGATGTCCAAAGGGGCCTGGGTATTGTTGTTCATAAGTCACTGAAAGCTAACATGCATGTGCAGCAAGCAATTAGGAAGGCAAATGTTATGTTAGCCTTTATTGCAAGAGGACTTGAGTGCAGGATTAATCAGTCTTGCTGCAGTCGCATTGAGCCTTGGTGAGACCCACACCTAGAACATAGTGTTCAGTATTGGTCACTTTACCTAAGGAAGGATATAATGGCCAGAGAGGGAGTGCAATGAAGGTTTGCCAGACTAATCTCGGGGATAGCGGGAGTGTCCTGTGAGGAAAGATTGAGGAGAGTGGGACTGTGTTCATAGAATTTACAGGGCAGAAGGAGGCCATTCGGCCCATCGAGTTCTCTAGAGTTAAGAAGAATGAGAGGTGACCCCTTTCAAGTGTAGAGGGATCTTACAGGGTAGATGCAGGAAAGATGTTTCCCCTGCATTGGGGGGGGGAGGGGGGGGGTTGAGAACCAGAGGCCACAGTCTCAGACGTAGATGTAGGTCATGTAGGACTAAGATGAGGAGGAATTGTTTCAGTGAGAGAGTGGTGAATCTTTGGAATTCTCTACCCCAGAGGGCTGAAGAGGCTGACTTACTGAATATGCTCAAAGCAGAGGTTGGTAGATTTCTAGATACCAATTACATCAAGGGACACGGGACAGTGCGGGCAAATCGGCCATGATCTAGTTGAATGGTGGAGCAGGCTTGATGGGCTGAATGGCTTATTCCTGCTCCCATGTTCCTTTAACCTATTAAAGCACCACTTCAAATGGTTAACGCTATTATAATATGCACATAAAATAATCCCTCTTATGACACGAGGTGGTTTCAACAGTTTGGAACTCTTACTTTACATACTTATCAAAACATAGCATTTAACATCAGTTTTCATAGAATTTACAGTGCAGAAGGAGGCCATTCGGCCCATCGAGTCTGCACCGGCTCTTGGAAAGAGCACCCTACCCAAGGTCAACACCTCCACCCTATCCCCAAAACCCAGTAACCCCACCCAACACTAAGGGCAATTTTGGACACGAAGGGCAATTTATCATGGCCAATCTACCTAACCTGCACATCTTTGGGCTGTGGGAGGAAACCGGAGCACCCGGAGGAAACCCACGCACACACGGGGAGGATGTGCAGACTCCGCACAGACAGTGACCCAAGCCGGAACAGAACCTGGGACCCTGGAGCTGTGAAGCAATTGTGCTATCCACAATGCTACCATTGCAAAAAGTAACCTAACATTAACCTTTTAACAACATTTCAGTGAGTCGACTGTGAATCAGTTGGTAGCACGCATGCCTCTTGAGGCAGAAGGCTGTGTGTTTAAGTCCCACTCCACAGACTTGAGTATACAATCTCGACTGACATTTCAGTCAGTTGAGAGTTGCACTGTTGGAGGTGTCATCTTTTAGATGCGATATTAAACCAAGGCCGCTCAGGATCCCATTTGAAGACGTGCAGTGGAGTTCATCTGGTGTCCTGGCCATTATCAATTAAACAGATTACTGGTTCATAATCACTTATGGTGTGTGCAAATTGGCTGCTCCATTTCCCAAATTACAACAGTGACTACACTTTAAAAATATTTCATTGCATGTAAGGTTTTTTGGGATGTCATAAAAGGCACAATATGAGTGGAAGTTCTTTCAGGTGTCAAAGGGGGAGATCTTCCAGTTGTTCACATCGACAGGACCTTCTAATCCCGCCGATGGCACACCCCTGCATGGGTTTCCCAGCGGCATGGGGTGGATTCAATGGAAAATCCCATTGTCAGCGGCAGGACCAGAAGGTCGTGCCGAGAAACAGAATCTCGCCCAAAATCTTTTACACAGGACACAAAAGTCCAATCCCTCTTCCCCCAACATTCTCCTCCTCAAGAGAGACAGAACATGTCTGCAAGCACATCCACAGATCCATCAAAGTCACCGCTTGTTTGACTCCAAGTACAATCTATAAAGACACTTCTGACAGAAAATTCAGCGACAAATCTACATTCAGGATATTTATGTCCATTATCAGCACAAATTGTCCTTTAAGTACATTCTAGGAATGCAATGCCAGATTACAATTAAATTACTCTTATCACTGCATTTGCAGCGTACAGACAGTTCTTATCACAAGAAGATTTTACACAGAAGAGAGGTGTTAAAATAAAAGCAATTATCAGATGCACGAAATGAACGCGTTAAAGAAAAAAAATAAACAAAATACAATATTAAAAAGCTTGCAAATTCATTGACTAAGCACTAATATATTTATATAATTTATTGTTAACAAAATTGCTATATGATGTAGGCTGTTTTCTTTGTATATCCATGTTTTCAGCTGTATGCTGGGACATATGGTAGCATGCAACAGAAAGGTTATACGCTACCAGTTTTCTTTCAGCTAGTGTTAATTTAAAATGTTGAATGCTAAAAAATTTATGTACATATATTTGCTTGCTGTCTGCTAATAACTGCAATACAATTTATCACACAAGTATAACACAAAATGTGTACATTTTGCCGCACAGTACTCGATTCATGATATTGGTGTCATACAACATTTTGGGATTTAATGCAACGCTGCCATTTAAAGTTTAATATAATGATCATATATTTTATAATATTACCAATGGTGGGCCAAACAAACTTCTCTCTCACTCATTAATGATGTGACATTTACACACTTATTTTCCAGTAAACATGTGCTTCTTTTTCTTATTATTCCTCATTTACATGTCTTTCTTAAAGTATTTATCTCACTCACTCACTGCTCTGTACAGCTTTCCGAACATTTTTTCCTCCCACTGATCTATAGTTTGCTTCACCCATGACAAATTGACCTCCACTGACACCAACTTCTAATGGACTGCAGTACCAATAATGTCTTGTCAATTGTTCCATCTCTTGCAATACAAGATACCACATTTTATTGAAAGATTAAAAAGTAATTAAAACTATTTTGTTTAAACAAAAACACGAATGTGCTTTTCACTGAATAATACAGCTACACTACAAGTTCCATATTCTTGGCTAAGTGTGGCAAATTACTTACTAGAGAATATATTATATTCTCCGTGTTCTCTGATCAACTTGGAGGGGAAATACGTGACTGCTTTCAGGATAAATCTAGAGGTTTTTTTTAAAAGGACAAATGTCACACAAAAGCAAAAAAATTGGCAAGACAGGAACAGTACAATAATTAAACTTACAATAAATATAAAATGGGACAACAAATTAAAACAAAGATGGTGCCTGGAGTTGTTACAGCTCCTCTTAGCAGATTCTCAAAAACACATGATGAGATACATTTGCAAGATTATTTATTTTAAGTTTCTATTGCCAGCCTACATGAAGGAAGGAAGGTTGGATAGAAGGATTATAAGTGTGTTGCTTCCTTTAAGTGCAAGCATATTTCTTGAGGATAACATACCAAGCTTATTTGTTACTTGAGTATAACAATGATGTTTTACCCCATGACAATGACAACAATACTAAATTGCACCTTACAAAGGAGCAGCAAGTGCTTAACAATTATAAAACATGGCATTAATTCAAAATTGCTGAACCACCACCAAGAAATTGCTTCTTCATCTGTCAACATGTGTACTTTAGTGCTTTATATATCTCTGTCAGAGCTTTCAAGTACGGTTATCTTTACTAGTTTTTAAACAAAAAGATATTTGTCCCTTTCTGCACATTTTGGCTTGGATCATCCTCTGTGATTGGGGTTTCTCTTTATGATGTGTCAGAGAATGACATATGCTCATTAGGGTCAGGCTGGCTTACGTATTTATGGTGGGCTCCCAGTGTTATCTTGGGGAATCACCTCGAGCAGGAATTTAAAAATAGCCAGAGCTCTTACTACTGCACAGGTTGGTCAGAGGGAGAAAAACTTCTAAAATCGATTCAAGTCTCCCTCATCACTTAGTGCAGTCAGTCACACAGTGATTGATTGTATTAGTTAGGCAAGACGTTCTGTGTATTTTGTAATTTGTCCCCTCTCCGCACCCCCACTTCCTCAGTCGTACTAACACTGCTAATAATAGGAATGGAATGTTGACATGTTGGAAGCGGAATATCCCAAGGTGTCTTTAAAAACCAGACGGGTCACACAATGCTGTACATCACCATCTCCTGTGCCTGCCCACTTAAAACTGCCTGAAAGCAAGCATAAATAAAGAGGAAAACATTAGGTCACCTGCTTTCCTCTTTGAAACTTAATGAAGAGACCAATCTCCATCCCAAGGGGGAAATCTATCTTTTCAGTGCAACCATGACATGAACAAAAGAAGCAATACAACAATGATCAGTTTAGAGAATGATCAGTCCAATTCACTTGCATCTGCACGGATCTTAGTTGCCCTGGGCTTCTCGATAGTTTAATATTTGTAATCCACCATGCCTCAGATACTTGATTCTTTCTCCAGTTTACCAAAAAGGAATGCCTCAAATAGTCACGTTTTTTTTCAATTATCCATGTGCATCTTGGACTACAACCCTTGTCATGGTGCCATTTTAAAGTAGAATACGTCTGCAGAGAAACATTGCATGGAAGAGCCTCCGAGAAGAAGACAGCAGTGGACCCCATGCACATTTGTTTGGTGAACATTGTGGGAAATGTTAGTTGCTCAATAAAGGGGATCCATACACACCATGGTGTACACAAAAGCAGATGTGATCATTGGTGTGATTCCAAGATCACTGGTGGAAATGTAAAATCAAGAGAATGAGTATAATTTGTTTTGCAGGCTGACATTTCCCAGGGCAAAACTTAATAATGATTAATTATATCCTTTATGACTATTAATTAATCCACAGACATCAGGTATGTGCATTTTTTTAGTTTAGAATATGTTTTCCATGTTAATTCGCATTGTGCATAATGTTATTATAACAGGATCATAACTAGACTGGAGATTGCAGATTTGACATATTGCGAGAACGAGGTGGCCAAATACACCTAGATCTAGCTGTGCACAGCCTTCATAGCTACATATTTTGAAAAGCTTCTAACACTTGGTTAATAGAGGGAATTAACAAGCAGCAAGCTCACTGGTAAGATTTTGATACCTGACTTTGAATTGAATCCACGTAAGTTTTCAGGATACAAAGTGCTCATTTATTTGCATGTTTTATGGGTCAGCAGAATCTGACAGTAATGTTAAATGCTGATACATGGCTGCTGGTGTATACCAAAATCAGACTCCAGCCTTACCTGTTAAAATCGTGCCAACAGCAAATAAAACAATGGATATTTCTATTGCCTACGCGTTTTTTTTAAATCTCAGCACCTCGTTAAATGCTGCATGCACGGCAGATTGTAAGGAAAAAAAGGTTTCATTCACAATGTTTTTATTCAAGGTCATGTCACCCAAGAACAGCAATCCGATGTGAAGAAAACCTAGGGATTAATCCCAGCCAAAATCTTCATTAGCTGACAGAACACCGGGACAGATGTGTCTGATGTTGGGTTTGTGTAGCTCCGCTGCTGTCAGGCATTGCAGCGGTAGCATTGCTTTATAGGTACAGCAAATCACTAAACTTCTAGCCCACTGTAGCACCAGTTGGCATTCGGATTATGTACGGTTACATATTGCTATAGGTTCCCTATTCGAACCAACCTTCAGAAACTTCGTAAATGTCCATCCTATAACACTTGAGGTGGCACGGAGACCCTTAAAGATGTGTTGTGCATGACAGGTCACATCCCAGATCGGAAATGCAAAACACTTTACAACTCGGCGTTTGATCCTCGATCTTTTGTTGCATTTTACACCTGAATAAATCGCACTCACCCTGACAGTGTTAATTAAATCATGCGCCGGGGGGGGGGGGGTGCACGAGCTCTGAACATGTTTCAATTGCGTGTGTGTGGACGCATGTATCAAAAAATACAATTGCCCTACTGCTTTTTTTTGGTCGCCGTTGGATGTTCTGCACCGGCCCGTGCGGGGGGGGGGGGGGGGGGGCGGCAAGGCGATCAAAGAACAACAAAAAGCCCAAAAGCACCGGTTGGATGGGCGGATCTGCTCGTTTGCAACCGGTTTGCAAGGCGAGATATTTACAGCAAAACGGGGCACCCTGCAATGCTTGTGGAGGCAGCTGAGCAATGTGACAGTGTGTGTGTGCGTGCCCGCAGCATGAAACATGCTCACCAGAGCAACAACTCCTAGCACCAAACCTGACAACCTCCCCCTCTGTCCATCTGACAGGAGCCCAGATAAGCAGCTCGCGCTCCCTGACAGGTACCAGACAGCAGGGATACCAGCAGCACTACACGCCCCCCCCCCCCCCCCCCCCCCACTAACCTCGCAATGTTTGGCAGCCGTGGGTGGAGGGAAAGACGTCAGAAAATTAAATTAAATACATCGATACTAACTCCTGCCAATGACTTCGATCAAATTATTGACACAATCACATAATCCGTCCTGGCCCGGGGGGGGGGGGGGGTGGAGAGACTTAAAGGTCCCTGAACTTCATTCTCGCCTCCTTTATCGTCCCAATGAGATTTTTTTCTCCCCCTCATCCGCGAAATTGCAGCAGACAGTTTAAGAGCTCCCCCCCCACCCCACCGGTTTACCGAGAGAATCGGTTGCAGCCCGGGAGCGCCGCACACACACAGCTAGCAGCATGCAGTTGGGTGACAAGCGCATCAATAAGTGCAGTGCCAGGACTAATACCCATTGATTAAAATGCGGCTGAAATAAATCCACGCGTCCCTTTAACGTGGTGGAGCTGCTGGTGGATGGGGTTGCAGAGAGGATGAGGTACAGGGAGAGGGGGGGGAGAGAGCAATTATTTCACACGTCAAGGTGAGGGGGAGGAGGAGGAGGGGGGGGTAAAGGAAAATAAACAATGGGGGTACTTACAGTTCGTAAGAACTGAATTTCGTCTTCTCCTTCTCCCGCCTCAGCCATGACTCGCTGGGAGGGTGAAGTGTGCTGGCGGGAGTGAGGTGTGCTGGGGGAGGTGAGGCGACAGCGCTGCAGGCTGGGCTGGGCTGCCTGTCCCCGGGATGATGGGCTCGGATTACAGGAGCGCTGCAAAATCCTCCGCTCGCTCGTTCGCGCGCCTGTCTCTCTCTCTCTCCCCCCGCTCGCGGGAACGGGGATCCCGCGTGCACGAGCCTCCCCGTGCACGCACGCGCGCTCCCGCGAGAGCCCACTGATTTCTTCTCTCAACGCTTTGCGCCATTCATTTAAAACAATTGCACCCCCCCCCCCCCCGGAAGAGGCCGGATGGCTCCTCGTGCACGTTTGTAGATCCGCGCGACCGCTATTTCTCTCTGATTATCCCAGGCTGGAGGACGAGGAAGGGACGAGTTGCATTTCTCTAGTGCCTTTCAGGATCACAAGTCAGCTCCTCTCCCCACCTCCCAAGCGCTTTACTGTTGGAGGAAAGGTGGCAGCAGATCCGCGCACAAACTGCAATGTGCCAATGAGCAGGTGGTCTGTCTCTTGGTGATTGAGGACTAAATATTGCTCTAGTCTTCCTCAAGATAGTGCCCTCTACGTCCATCTGAAAGGGAAGACAGGGCCCCAGTTTGGCATCCCACCTGGAAGCTGTGCCCTCTGGCAGTGTAACCCTCAGTGCAGAAGTACAGACCTGGACAATGTCATACTCCGCACCAAAGGTTAACTCTATTTCTCTCTCCACAGATGCTGCCAGATCTGCTGAGTATTTCCAGTACTTAACTGCATTTACTCCTTGGGTACTGCACTAGAGCGGCAGCCTTGGGTTTTGTGCTTGACCACGAGAGTGGGTCTTGAACCGGCAACATTCTGACTCAGAGGAGAGTGCTATCAATTAGGTGATGATTATCACAAGTTACTTCAATAATGAAGTGGAGATGCTGGCGTTGGACTGCGGTGAGCACAGTAAGAAATCTTACAACACCAGGTTAAAGTCCAACAGGTTTGTTTCGATGTCACTAGCTTTCGGAGCGCTGCTCCTTCCTCAGGTGAATGAAGAGGTATGTTCCAGAAAGAGGTATGTTCTGGAACATACCTCTTCATTCACCTGAGGAAGGAGCAGCGCTCCGAAAGCTAGTGACATCGAAACAAACCTGTTGGACTTTAACCTGGTGTTGTAAGGCTTCTTACTGTTCAATAATGAAAGAAGCAGGTGTAGATAAAGGTCATTTAAAACAAATATAATGGGTAACATACATGAACTTTCTTTCTGGAACCTGGGAGTGTACAAACTTTGAGTGAGGATCAAATTGGATTCATCTCAAATTTGATCATTCTATAGTATTTAAAGCAAAAGTTATTTCAGGATTGAACGACTGGAGGAGATTGATTTTCAGATACATAGTCACGGCATGAGTAAAACTAGAGTTTTCGATTTATGTCAATTAAATTCTGGCTGAGTGGTTAAGGCGATGGACTAGGAATCCGTTGGGGTCTCCCCATGCAGTTTTGAATCCTGCCAACGGCGTTTTTCCTATTTGTTATGGTGGCACATGGTTAGCACTGCTACTTCTCAGCGCCAGGGATCCGGGTTCGATTCAGGCCTTGGGTGATTGTGTGGGGTTTGCACATTCTCCCCGTGGGTTTCCTCCGGGTGCTCCAGTTTCCTCCGACAGTCCAAAGATGTGCCGATTAGGTGGGTTAACCATGAGAAATGCGCAGGGCATAGGGCGGGGAAGTGGGCCTCTTTCGGAGGGTGAGTGCAGACTCGATGAGCCAAATGGCCTCCTTCTGCACTACAGGGATTCTATAAAAATCAGATGGTCAAATCCACAAAATAATCTGAGCCACAACAACTATATTTAGAAAGCACGTTTAATGTAGTTTAAAAATCCCAGTCATTTCACAGGAGTGGCTATCAAATAAAATGTAACATTGAGCCACAAAAGGAGATAGTAGGTTTTAAGGAGGGAGGGCGGTTTAGGCGAGGAATTCCAGAGTTTAGGGTTAGGCAGCTGAAGTCTCGGCTGCTGATGGTGAACGTGCCAATAACAATTCCGAAAATGAGTCCGATTGGACTCAAAACAATGGCCTGAATTTTCCGGCCGTTCTCGGCGGCGGGATCTTCCAGTCCTGCTGACGGCAAATCCCCGCCGCGGATTTCTGGGGGCAGTGGTGCTTGCATAGAACAGGAAACCTCATTGACAGTGGTGGGATGAGAAACACACCGCGGGGGGGCCTAGAAAATCCCACCCATTAACTCTGTTTCACTCTCCACAGATGCTGCAAAACCTGCTGAGTTGTCCCAGCTTTTATTTCAGAATTTCAGTACCTGCAGTATTTTGCTTTTACTTTAACAACAAGTTTAAAAATGTGAATGTACAGTATTGGAGGAGAACAGAGATCACAGAGGGTTAGAGGGCTGGAGGAGGTTAAAAGGAACTACCCCTCATAGTCTTGAGGGTTAAAAGAAAAATCTGCCAAAAGCCCTCTGATCCAGCCAATATCTCCTACTGATCAATCATAGCCATACAGATGATCACCATAAAACAATGGAGATTGTACACACAACATTTCATCCCAGACAGATAATGGGCTGGGATTAGCTGTCAAAGTAACTGTAAGGCTAATGATATTCAGCATTATTTATACATAAATAGTTCAGCAGTTTCAGGCAAGGAGCAGATGTGTAATTAAATGTTAGTGTACAAAAGTTGATGTCTAAGCTGTTTGCCGAGTGTGCCATTAACTTCTTGGACATGGCATCTCATTTCCCTTGGCAGAAAGTTCCAAAACCAGGGGTCATCGATTCAAGCTGGGTGACAGAAAGATTAAAATGGGCATGAGGAAAAACCTTTTTACGCAGAGAGTGTCCGGAATTCACTGCCTGAGTTGGTGGTGGAGACAAATACCCAAAATCTTTTAAAAGGCACCTGGAACTGTGCCTTAAATGGTGTAAGCTGCAAGGCTATGAGCCGTGTGCAGAAAAATGGGATTACACACTTGGGTGTCTTTGGGTCAGCATGGACACGATGGGCCAAATGGCCCCCTTGTGTGCTGTATCTTTTCTATGGGTGCCTGCCTCACCATTGACACATATTGAATGTCATGAAGCTGTGTATTTACGCAGTAAACACAGACTAAAGTCACAAAAGATGTATAGAACTAGTAATTACAAGCATAATTACCATTTAAGCAACATATTGGCCAGGGTTTTCCAGTCCTGCCTGCCACAGGAATGGAAATTCCCACCTGAAATCAATGCACCTCTAGCTGGTTTGTTAAATTTTCTGTCCTGCCCATGACAATTCCTCTGTGGGCAGGTCTAGAAAATCCCAACTATTGATTGCTAATGACAACCAATGAGCATCCCTGCCGCTGAAAATTAATTATTTTTAGACGATTGTCCCAAAGTTGTTCTTTAAAAAGGTTAATGCATTGAAATCTGGGATTGTATGGGCGGAGAAGACCCCGCGGTCAAAAGTGCTTTATTTGAGCGGGGGTTGGGGGGGGCCTGGCCATTCTAAATATAATGAACTACTACTGGATGGCGAACATTGCCATGGTTAGGAAATGGGTAGTGGGGGAGGGGCCGGATGGAGGTGGCTTCTTGTTGGGGGATGGGCTTGAGGGCTTTGTTAACAGCGCCTCTGCCGTTCTTGCCAGCCAGGTTTTGCATGAGCCCAGTGGTAGTGTTAGCTTTGAGTGTGTGGGGGCAGTGGAGACAGCATTTGGGACTGGAGGGTGCCTTGGTGTGGGCACAATCGGTGGCAATCCTAGGTTTCCACCGGGAGGGCGGGGGGTGGTGCTGGATTCGAGCTTTCGCGGGTGGCGGCAGGCAGGGATTGAGCGAATTGGTGAGCTGTTCGAAAGGGGCAGTTTCGCAAAATTGGAGGACCTGGAGAAGGAGTATGAGCTGCCCAGGGGGAACAGCTTTAGGTGCTTGCAGGTTAACAAGGAGCTGATGGATTGGGAGGGGGCCTTGTAGGGGTTATAAAGCGGAAGTGGAAGGAGAAGCTGGGTGGGAGGTGGAGACTGGGACTTGGGCTGAGGTCCTGCGGAGGGTGAATGCGTCCTCGTCGTGTGCGAGGCTAAACCTTATTCATTTTAAAGTACTTCACTTGGCACATATGACGGTAGCGCGGATGAGGATGTTTTTTTAGGGGTTATAGGATAGGTGTGGGCGGTGTGTGGGGAGGCCCGCAAATCACATCCACATGTTATGGACATGTTCGAAGCTAAAGGGGTTCTGGCAGGGGTTTGCGGACATAATGTCCGAGCTGTTGGGTGTAAAGGTGTTCCCGAGTCCAGAGGTAGTGTTATTCAAGGTGTCGGGAGATTCGGTAGTCCAGGGGGTGAGAGAGACCAACATTTTAATTGCCCGGAGACGGATCTTACTCGGATGGGGGGGGACATGGAACCACCGAAAAGGGGGTGTGGGTGAGCGACCTGGCAGAATTTCTGAGGCTGGAGAAGGTAAAGTTTGTGCTGAGGTGGTCAGTTGATGTGTTCGCTCGGAGGTGGAAGCCGTTCATTGACTTCTTTAAGGAGGATTCAGGAGTCAGCAAAAGAGGTGGGGAAGGGGGGAGAAGGTGATTAAAATGGGGAAGGCAGGACAGGACCATGAAGTGAGAGTGTGTGGGGGGCGCGGGGGGGCTAGTGGGTGTTGGTTATTTATAATGTTGTATAATTTTGCTTCTGCTTCAGTTTGTTTTTTCTGAAAATGGCTGAATAAAATCTTTTTTATAAACTACTTTAGATGAGTAGTTATTGGCCAGCATAGACCCGATGGGGTGTATAACCTCTTTCTCCGCCGTAACCTTTCTATGTTTTTATGGTGTCTCACTCTTCAAACCTGTGAATTGTTTTTTTCTAAACTTGAAAAATGCATATTTTCTGTTTAACATTTTTTCTTACATTTTCCTTCCTGTCTCTTTTTTCCCCCTTCCTTGCCGAATACAGTCTTTCTTTCCCACTCTTTATTCATCTGTCTGTACCTGATTTGATATTGAATTTATCCCTCATATCAGTTCTTCTGCAGTTTATTTCCTAATCCTTATGTGTAATTATTAAAGGAGATATCCTGCTGATTTCCCTGTTCACTCAGGTACCAGATGTCCCGCTTCTGCCACTGCACATTTATCAACTTACACATTCAGAAACTTAGTTAGCAAAGTTATTTGAACTGAAGGGCACAGAGGGAATCTAATTAATGGCAGATATCATGAGATGCCCTGCTACAGCAACCTCTGACCTATGACTAGCTGATGAGGGTGGCTGCAAATAACTTCCTGACAGTGAGGTAGTGGGGGCAGAAAAACAAGGGCTTTTTAAAATTGAAAGCATAGAGAAAATGTAACGTAGTTGTTCAGAAATGCTGATCAGTACTGTTTGTAGCTCCAATTTTTACAGGTCTGTTTCCCTTCAAACATTTGTTAAAATCAGGTGTTAAAAGGTTGAACATTGATGATGCACATCACACCAAGGAGAACATCTTGTAATCAGAATGCTCAGCAAAACACCTTGATGAAATGATGCTGAAAATAAACCAAAACGTACTAACAGTGGGTATTGTAAATAAATCAACCTAAGAAGATCATGGATTTATTGAAGGTATTTCATGTTTCCTAAACACATAAGGAAGTTACTCCCATTCTCTACCTACTGTCTCAACATGTTGTGCTGAGCATAAAATGTCTCTCTAAGAATTATTGCCTGGGCTTTGGTGCTGAGTGTTCATTAGACCTGTGAAATATAATCTTTCTGCTTCTATGTCGGCTACCCTCAATAGCTTTACAATGGACTTATCTGCCCTCTTGGAAACCTGAAACACGTTAAATAAAGTATGTAATGCTTCTTTCCTTATTATTCACAAGAACAATGAAAGTTCTCAGGAGTTGTATCAGTAATCTGACTCAATATCTAGCCAATCTACCACATTCATGAGTGTTTTTGTTGAAGCATTGCTGAAACAATTCCTTGCAACAGAATCGAAAGTCACAATGAACCAAGTGCAGCTTGCTAGAGCAGAAGGCCAGTCTTGTATACCTCCTAGTGGCTGGCTGAAAACTGGCAGCAGCATGTGGGAACAGCTCAGCTGTTAGCTCTCTTCGTGTGGGAATAGTTCACGAGGCGCGACAGAGGACCTCAAAAGCTATGGGGATAAACACAGTGAGGCAAAAGAGGTACAATTATAGTGGGTGCACGGGCTCAAAGTTCAAGCCCCGCTCCTACTGAGTTCCTGATCTCAGGCATGGTTCACGCAATGGTTGCTCTGGAGGCAATGAGAATCACCAAGGGCAGGCTGCTATTAAATACCCAGATTAGGAGCAGTGTGTTGCCCTAAAGTAATCATCTCTCAGCTACAAAGCTTCTGGGGAAACTCAAATAACAGAAACATCTCCCATTAAAAAGGTGGCACAAATGCACTGGATCCCTGGCCTGAGCCGGAAATTCGGGCAGGAAAGGTGCGGCTGGATTTCGAGGTAGGAAACGAGGAGCAGAGTGGCGATCCAACTCCGATTGTCACTCCGTGGAAGTCCTCGCCCACTGTTTATTCCTGCCTTTCTCTCTTGTCGTTGAGTCTGTAATTAATGCTTTGACTTCTTCTACCATCATGTTTGGTAACTTAATCCTTTCTAAGTTTGCCTTCCAACCGATATTTCTAACTAGAAACTCTTCCGTTCTTCATTTTCTCCTTCGTTGCATACCAAAAATGTTTCCCACGTTTTGTTCTGCCGCTCTGATAGATACCACGCAGACTAAATTTGAGACGCAGAAATTTTGGACCGCTTTTTCAAAGCCTTTAGAATTTTATAAAATACTGATTCAACCTGTTCAATGGAAAACTAGCGAGCCAACTCAGCGGGCCATTTCTTATCAAACCAATCTCATTGTTTCCTGTCAATTTAAGTCAGACTCCAGTGTGAGCAAGTGCTTTTCCAATAGGAGTACAATCTTCTGAGTAGCTTAGTTTTTTCAAACAAAAAGTACAGTAGAGGTTTACCCTCAGAGCTTAGCCAGGGCAAACCTACAATATTCAAGAACTGACATTAACAGGAATTTTTTGTGGAAGAGATGTAAAATACTCAGAATCCAAAAAGAAAATGTCACGTCCAGATCGAAAGAAAGGAACCTCAGAAACAGGTATGCTGGCTGTCTTGTTTCAGTTCATAAAGGACTCCATTTAAAAACATATTATTTTCATGGAAGCTCCCTGATTCACTGCTCTGCTAGATCAATTGGGATTATACATATTCCCAAGTTCAGAGCTGGGTAAATAGGGTGTGTTCTGATGTTGTTTAATTCTTTCAGAGGAAATGTTGCTTGCCTGCAGGTCACATTTCGGAGGCAGAGGCTTTCTTGTCTCATTGTTCACCAATTGCTCCCTGTCGTGGCTGGCTATGGCTTGGTTAGGGGGACAAAGGGCTAGCAAGTAACAAGTTACCTTCCAACTGTCCACAGGTTTATAATTTTTATTATTGTCCCCTCGCGCCACATTCCGACGCCTGTTCAGGTGCACGTGCAGACTCCGCACAGACAGTGACCCAAACCGGTAATCGAACCTGGGACCCTGGCACTGTGAAGCCACAGTGCGAATGACAATGCTACCGTGCTGCCAATTTGATGACCTGATGGGGTTGGGACGATTTTGGGGGGCAGGGATACAGCTGAATTTATTGTATCAAATATTTCAGACATTCTGGCCGGGATTCTCCCTTCTGGGGACTAAGTCCCCATGCCAGTGGGAAAACCAACGGCAAACACTCTGGCGCCAAAAGCCCCCGAAAGAAAGGAATTCTCTGAACTTTCGGGGGCTAGGTGGACGGCGGAGGGGTTGGCGCCGCTCCAGCCGACGCCGAAGAGGACGGCGCGAGTTCGCTCATGCGCGGAACTGCCGGCGTGATCTCGCGCATGCGCAGACCGGCCGGCGTATTTCCGCACATGCGCAGACCGGCCGGCGTATTTCCGCGCATGCGTGGGGGGGTTTCTTCTCCGCGCCGGCCCTCGGGCAATATGGTGGAGCCCTACAGGGGCCCGGCATGGAGGAAAGAAGTCCCACCACGGAACAAGCTAGCCTGCAGATCGGTGGGCCCCGATTGTGGGCCAGGCCACCATGGCCCCCCCCCCCCCCCCCGGGGTCAAATCCCCCCGCGCCCCCCCCCGAGGACCACCCCCGCATACTCACCTGCCAGGTCCCGCCATGCGTGAGGTGAGTAATTCACTGGCCGAAACTGGATGGCTGCTCGGCCCATCGGGACCCGGAGAATTGCTGGGGGGGGGGGGGGGGTGGGGGGGGGTGTTAATGGCCCCTGACTGGCGTGGCGGGAATCCCGCCGCCACCTAAAAAACGGCGCAGGAGAATAGGGCAGCCAGCGTCGGGGCGGCAGAGCGGGATTCGCGCCTCCCCCGGGGATTCTCCGACCCGGCGGAGGGTCAGAGAATCCCGGCCTCTGTGTCCGATTGATGCTTGGCAGATGCACAGTCAGAGCCTGCCCAGCAAAAAGATGTAGCCTGGAGCCTCTTTCCCAGTTATTCACACTAGTACCACTTAGGGAGAAAAGAACAAAGAACATAAGAACTAAGAACAAAGAAACAAAGAACAAAGAAATGTACAGCACAGGAACAGGTCCTTCGGCCCTCCAAGCCTGCCCCGGCCATGCTGCCTGTCTAAATTAAAATCTTCTACACTTCCGGGGTCCGTATCCCTCTCTTCCCATCCTATTCATGTATTTGTCAAGATGCCCCTTAAATGTTACTATCATCCCTGATTCCACCACTTCCTCCAGCAGCAAGTTCCAGGCACCCACTACCCTCTGTGTACAAAACCTACCTCATACATCTCTTCTAAACCTTGCCCTCACACCTTAAAAATATGCCCCCTAGTAATTGACCCCTCTACCCTGGGAAAAAGTCTCTGACTATCCACTCTGTCTATGCCCCTCATAATTTTGTAGACCTCTATAAGGTTGCCCCTCAACCTCCTTCGTTCCAGTGAGAACAAACCAAGTTTATTCAACCTTTCCTCATAGCTAATGCCCTCCATACCAGGCAACATCCTGGTAAATCTCTTCTGTACCCTCTCTAAAGCATCCACATCCTTCTGGTAGTGTGGCGACCAGAATTGAACACTATACTCCAAGTGTGACCAAACCAAGGTTCTGTACAGCTGCAACATGACTTGCCAATTCTTATACTCAATGCCCCGGCCAATGAAGGCAAACACGCCGTATGCCTTCTTGACCACCTTCTCCACCTGTGTTGCCTCTTTCAGTGACCTGTGGACCTGTACACCTAGATCTCTCTGACTGTCAATACTCTTGAGGGTTCTACCATCCACTGTTTATTCCCTATCTGCATTAGACCTTCCAAAATGCATTACCTCACATTTGTCCGGATTAAACTCCATCTGCCAGCTCTCTGCCCAAGTCTCCAAACGATCTAAATCCTGCTGTATCCTCTGACAGTCCTCATCACGATCCACAATTCAAAACCATGCGATTGTCTCACATAGAAGCGTTCCGACAGGAATTCAAGTTGAATCATGTACTGCCGAGAACTGCTAAATTATTCAAAGTTTTCCTATTCTGAATGAGATACTGGGAAGTTGCATGAGGTCATTTAAAATGTGAAATCCAGCGTATTTTCCTTTCTCTATAATTTCACTTCTTAATCCAATCCATAATTTTCAACAAAATATATCGTCAGTCACGGAATCATTTGTCGACCTCGTGAAGAAATCAGAGCTGGAGATTCACTAGAATCATTCCAGAGATTATAATTATGCGGATTATGCAGAACCTGGGTCTGTTCTCCTTAGAGCTGTGAAGATGAAGTGGAGAGATTCAGTAAATGTATTATAATCATGGTTGGTCGAGATAGAACAAATGAAGAGAAGCTGTTTCCAATGGTTGATAACCAAAGGCACCGAATTAAAAAAAAGGCAATATTGTTATAAATGCACAATTTAAAGATTTTTAGGATAATACCTTTTAGCTTAGTTTTAGTTCATAAGATGTTATTCTGGTTCCGGAGACTGTGATTTTAAATGTGGGATAGATGAAAAAAAGTTTGATCTGGATAACTTATCAGATAGGCCTGGAGCTGGAGGTCAAAGGGGAGATTTTATTGTGTTGCTGGGGTGGTGATGAGAGGTATTCACACCTAGGATTAAACTGGCCTCTCTGAATATCTGTTGAGGAGGCGGGCTGCCTATAGGCATCTGGGGAGAAGGTTTGAAGCTAAGGTGAAAACCAGGTGTCATAGAGGTCGACAGCACAGAAAAGGCCCTTTGGTCCATCGCATCTGCAGCCGTCAATAACAACCACCTAACTATTCCAATCACATTTTCCAGCATTTGGCCCATAGCCTTGTATGCCTTGGGATCACAAGGGCACATCTAAATATTTCTTAAATGTTATGACGGTCTCTGCCTCTACCACCCTTTCAGGCAACGAGTTCTACACTCCCACCATCCTCTGGGTGAAAGTGTTTTGCCTCACATCCCCTCTAAACCTCCTGCCCCTTACCTTAAATCTACGCTGCCTGGTCACTGATCCGTCCACCAAGTGGAAAGGTTTTGTCCTGTCTACTCTATCTACAATCGCATGGTATTTAAATTATTCATGTAATTTCCCAAGATCAAGTTAAGGTTCAAAGGTAGCTGGTGAACAAAGGACAATTTTAAATTATCCGTATACCTTTGAGATCAAAAGATAGGTTTAAAGTTAAAGATAATTAATTTGCATTTCTATCTGGGAGCAGGCCATATGTAGCACAAAGCCATCTAGATGATCTGTGGGATTCAGGTAAGTTCTTCTTCTTTTGAAATATCTCAGCATATCAGTCAGCCTGGGGTCTGCCTGTGTCAAAGATTGGGGTAGGTAGAGAGAGTCTGCCAGGAGCTGCGGACAATGAGGAACCAGGGGTGTTGGTGATTTGGAGTCGCTTAGCAAGTAGGTGAGTGGGGCCCATGCTCAGGCTAGGGAAATCCAAATTCATGAGATCTTGAAGAAGGGCTGAAGGATTTGCCTCGCCGGATACTGTTATGTTCTGTGTTATGGCCGTAGTACAGATGAACACAGACAATCTAATTCTTTGACTGGTAAGATAATTTATTAACAAGATTAACACATGGAAAGAGAACTAATGAATTGTGATACAGACAATAACGAATAAATTAACTCAGTGAATTCTCCTGGAGCTATGTCTAGTGCGACTATCCTCTTATACGACTTACTACCAACTGCCGGATATCTCGAGTCACATGGTAGATCTCTATCGCCACCAGCTGGTTGGAGGTTGCATCAAAAACTATATACATTGATGGACAACTATATACAAAACTGTGCACAGGCATATTACCATAGATACTAGTGGGAGACTCTCCAAGAAACCCCTCACATTAGAAGGAAATTGGGAAACTAAGGAGAAATTGGAGTGAATCTCTGGCACTGTGAACAGGTCTAGGAGAATTGAATGCACTTTCAAGATTCTTAAAACAAAAAGAGATTCATGATTGGAATTGAAAGTAGAACGGGGAGTGTTCTTTTAGAGATTTTGCTTCAAAGTAAACATGCTTATGCGATAGAGTTTTAAATTAATAGTGTTTGTTCTCTTTCTTCTGTCAGTAAAAGTCTTTTCCCTTTAAAACTTGAAAGCTTTTACAGAACGAATGGTTAGGATTCAGAACGCACCGGCTGGTAAGAGTGTGGACACAGATTAGAAGTAGGTTTTAAAAGGGAATTGAATAAATCCTTGAAGGAGAAAAGTTGCAGGGATATGGGGACAGAGTGGAGGCATAGACAGGGGCGGATCTACTATGAAACTAATGAAGCTTAAACTTCAGGGCCCTTAATCCCGGAGGGGCCCCAGAAGCGACTTTAGTCCACATTGCTTAAAAATTTTGGGACTACTGTATGAGAAGGGGTTTCTAAAAAATAATAATATTAATAGTATAGTGTAATTCAATACAAAATGAGAGTTAAAATAAAAATTAAAAGGTCATTAAAGTATCATGTAGGCTAGTCGTAAATTAAAAAACGTTCAAATTAAGGATGTTTCATTCTAAATATATTTAATATAAAATAATTATAAATAATTTAAAACACTATTAACATTTATGACAGAAATACAAACAGTAGATGATGTGTCGTAACAAAAAAGGGGAGCCGTGGAAATCACAATGCTAATGTGAAGTTTCAACGTGATAGCCCTCGTGATAGCGATCTAGACAAGAAGTTTTTTCAATAAAGTGTTCATAAGGATACAATATTTTAATTACCCCTACTCAAAAATAAATGTTATATTTAGAAAAGTAAGGTAAGTAATAAGGGTGAAATTGTGTTAGATTAGCCTAAGCCTATTGTTTTTATGAAGAGGTGAACGGAAGGTAGGCTACGACCGCATAGTCTAGGCTAATACGATATTACAAGTATTAATGAAAAAGTAATAAAAGGATGAATTTGTGTTAAATTACAGGTGTTTATTATGAAAAGTGTTCAAATAATGGTAAAATTGTGTTACATTACCTTAGCCCATCAGTTTTGGTGGCCTAGTCTTGCCTAACTTAGTCTAGCCTAGCGTAGGCTAGCTTGAACATAGCCTAGTTTAGCCTATTTAGCTTATTTATTATAAATCTTTATTATAATTGTGGTTCGATACTGCTATAATGGAAAACCCTGTGAGAGATTTTTAACATTTTTACCGATAGAAAACCATTCATCCACGACCTTGTTCAACAAAATACAGCACGTCCTGGGTAAACATAAGCTTTCATTTGAAAATATCTGTGGTCAGTCCTACGATAATGCATCGAACATGAAGGGCCCGCAGAAAGGGCTGCAAGCACTCTTAAAAAACATAGCAGACTATGTACCATGTGCAGCCCATTCACTCAACCTTGTTGGAGAAAAGGCAGTGTCTACTGTACCTGAAGTTGTTGACTATTTTGGCATTTTGCAGGAGCTGTATGTTTTGTTTTCTGGCTCTCCACGAACATGGGGGATTTTAAACACACAGGGCAATCGACATTTTTCTCTAAAGAGCTTGGGCGACATTCTCCGAACCCCCGCCGGGTCGGAGAATCGCCGGGGGCGGGAATCGCGCCGCGCAGGTTGGCGGGCCCCCCCCCCCCCCGCTCGATTCTCCGGCCCGGATGGGCTGAAGTCCCGCCGATAAATTGCCTGTCCCGCCAGCCTAAATTAAATCACCTACCTTACCGGCGGGACAAGGTGGCGCGGGCGGGCTCCGGGGTCCTGGGGGGGGCGCGGGGCGATCTAGCCCCGGGGGGTGCCCCCACGGTGGCCTGGCCCGCGATCGGGGCCCACCGATCCGCGGGCGGGCCTGTGCTGTGGGGGCACTCTTTCCCTTCCGCCTCCGCCATGGTCTCCAACATGGCGGAGGTGGAAGAGACTCCCTCCACTGCGCATGTGTGGGAAACTGTCAGCGGCCGCTGACGCTCCCGCGTATGCGCCGCCCGGAGATGTCATTTCCGCGCCAGCTGGCGGGGCAACAAAGGCCGTTTCCGCCAGCTGGCTGGGCGGAAATTCCTCCGGCGTCGGCCTAGCCCCTCAATGTTGGGGCTCGGCCCCCAAAGATGCGGAGCATTCCGCACCTTTGGGGCGGCGCGATGCCCGTCTGATTGGCGCAGTTTTGGGTGCCAGTCGGCGGACATCGCGCCGTTTCCGGAGAATTTCGCCCCTTAAGTGTAACTAGATGGTCTGCACACTATGAAGCAGTCCAGGCAATTAAAAATGGATATATGGGTATTTTACAAACTCTCCCTGGTTTTGATGTATTTGAAGGATATCTTCTGCTATCATCTTTACTTTTGTTTGTTATAGAACTCAGAGAAAATTAAGCCGATAGGATTGCACACTATGAATCAGAAGCAAAAGGTTTGTGTGAAGATATCGCCTCAAGTTATTCTGATGCTTCCAAACACATTGTTACAAGGAAATTTTCAGATGGAATAAGTGGTTTGAGAGGAGCTGACAAATTTAGGATAGAAGTTCTATATCAGCTCTATGACTGCTTGATAATCCAGTTACGCAAGAGGATTGACCATATGAGCAGATTGCGAAAAGGTTCAAGTTCCTCTCAGAATTGGTGAACAATTCTGAAATTGATGAGGACAGTATTAAACTTATAATATCGTATTACAAAGATGATATTGACCACAAATTAGTAAACGCGTGTTATCAGCTCATAGAATATTTGTACCTTAGGAAATCCCAGAACACAGAAGAAAACACGCCATCTAAAATACGAGCAACACCTAATTGAAGTGTTCCCCAATATTACTACAGCGCTTAAGCTGTATTAAGAGTATTTTTTTAAATGTGCTTCATGTAGTATGTATTCTCATAGGTGTCTAAAATAAAAGATTATATTGACTGTGGTCTTTTCTATGTTTTATTTCATCATTCTATGATGCATCATGCATGTATATAACATTTCCCTAATTTTCATCCCCCCATAACTCGAAAACTATAAGGCATAGGAAATTTGTATTCACACCAGTGACTTTGACATGTGAGATAATCCAGTACAGCAATCTTAATCAAAATCTGAGATGTAGTGGTTACATTTTTAAAAAATTTGTGGTGATCTGTCGTGGAACAACCCGATTGAAGAAGATAACAGTGGTTACCCAGACCTCGTTGCGAAGGGGCCCACATAACAGTTCAAGCTTCAGGGTCCCAAAAATGTAGGTCTGCCACTGGATTGCTCTTTGAAAGAATCAGTGCAGACTTGGTGGGCCAAATGGCTTCCTTTGCATGCCGCAGTGAGTTTATTAACAACATAATGGGCAGGATTTTCCATTTGCCAACGCTAAAATCGTGAAACGCGATTAGGCAGAGAAAAACCCCTGACGCAGAAATCGCGACAGGTCGAGCAGCTGGAGTGCCCCCTCCCCACAGATCTGGGGCGGTGCCCAGGCACCGACCACCATTACAGTGACCATCTTGCTGACCACCTACCCCGACCCCTGCTTCTAAATAGTGACAACGGCTGTATGGGTGTGCCCATCCCCGCATTTCACCCCCCCATGACAGCGCGTGCCCCCCCCCCCCAAATCCGGCCGCCACCTACCGGGTGACCACAAAGGGCAACACCCATGGCAGACCCCAATGAGGGCAGTGCCAGCCAACAGTACCCCTGTCGGCAGGGAGGGCGCCAGGACCGGGGGGACAGACGCGTGCGGGAGTGGGGAGAGCGACATGCGTGGGCGGGGTCCGCAGTGCCAACAGGGCCACCATACTGTAGCCCACGGATCTGGATGGACACTGGAGTATGCGCCATGCTAACATGTTGGCCTTTCAACCCCTGCAGAGAATGGCCCGGATGAGCAGGTTTTTTGAAGGGGTGGAGGACAGACAAGGGCGGTATGCAGGTGGGCCCGCGAATCATGTCCACATGTTTTGGGCATATCCGAAGCTTGGGGGATTTTGGCAAGGATTTGCTGACATCATGTTGGAGGTACTGAAGATATGGTTGGTCCCAAGTCAAGAGGTGGCGAATTTTGGTGTGTCAGAAGGCCCAGGGAGTCCACGAAGCGAGAGAGGCCGATGTCTTGGACTTTGCCTCCCTGGTAGGCCGGAGACGGATCTTGTTGGCATGGGGGGAAACGGAAGCCCCAAAATCGGGGGGACACGGAACCCCCAAAATCGGGGGTATGGATTAGTGACATGGCTGGGTTTCTCAGGTGTAGGAAGATTAAATTTGAGGGTCTCGATGCTAGGGTTTACCCGGTGGCGGCAGCCGTTTAGCATCTTCTTTGGAAAGGACTAAGCTGTTGGCGGGGGGGGATTTAAAAAGGAGAAGCATGGGGAGTTGGGTAAGGTGGGGGTAGATTGGTGGGGAATTGTTGTTGTGGTGTAGTTTATGTAAACCATATTGGCTGGGTTTTGTCTTTTCTTGTTGTTTCGTTGTTTAGTCTGTTAAAATTTAAATTAGTAGTGCCTCAATAAAATATTTTTCAAAAAAAGATAAGTTAGACATTCCAGAGGATGTCGATTACTGTGAGGTTGTCGGCGAACCTCAGGCACTCGCTTTTTCAGATCTTTCACTTCCATGGCTAGTTCTTTAGTTCTTGCCCCATGTGGTCGATCTGTTTTTTAGTTGCCAACTGCTCCTCCTCCAGGCTGCATACCAGGGCCTCCTTTACCTGAATCCCATGGCACAGCCTCTGCGGTGCCTTCCCCAGATTGTAGCATGTCTCCGCCAGACCCTGCATCTCTCCCCTCGAGGTTTCATTCTCTCCTCATTCATCCTCACGTTTTAGATATAATAATATTCGCTTATTGTCGCAGGTAGGCTTCAATCAAGTTAACTGTGAAAAGCCCCTAGTCGCCACATTCCGGCGCCTGTTCGGGGAGGCCGTTACGGGAATTGAACCCGCGCTGCTGGTCTTGTTCTGCATTACAAGCCAGCTGTTTAGCCCACTGTGCTAAACCAGCCCCTATATTGTTTCTGGAATGCAACTTCTACCTTCTCCAGTTGAAGCTGTTGCTCATGAGGATTTCCAAAAGGGTTCTCGCCCTTTAACAACATATAAAGTCTCGCCTTTAGGGTTGGTTTGTTAAGAAAGGTCCGGGTCCGGTAATTCTTTTTGCTGTTGCTATGTCCATTGAACGTCAGATGCTGCTGTACAGAGTGAAATAGGGAAGGGATGTTGGTGTTCCCTCTGAACAGCTCCAACACTTTTCATTTGGTCCTGTGGAGCAACTTCCATCCAAATATCGTTCATGAATTTCTGCGTTGGCCCCTTTTGCTCCTGTTGTTACCGATCAGCAATCTTTTTATTCTTGTTAACCATCAATGCATGAATGAAGTCAGCCGTTCTTTTTCAAACTTAATGTTCTTTCCAATGAACTCGAGAGTTTCCTTATGGTCAGGCGTTTCGAGATGCGCCTCAATTTCTTGTTCCTCTGTGATTCTGAATTTACAAAGGGAGCACATAAATCCGGTCATCCTCACTGAATTTTTAGTGTAATTTTGACCTTAATTTTTGTCAAAGCAATCATGTGCATCTTCCATAAGCTCTTCATCCTTTCTTGATCCTGAACCATATCTATTATAGTATTCTGAGCCTTCGTCGTCTTGGTCCCAGCACTGCTAGCCTGACCCTTGTCCACACCTGTTTTAGAGCTTTTTCAGCAACTGCCTGTTGCGTTGTCAGACAACATGCTGGTCCTACTCTATAAATCAGGCAGCGATGAGGACGTCCCAAGCTCTCCTGCCCATGTACACACTTGCAGCTGCCTGGCCTCCTTCCTCTGGATCCTCAGCGGTCTCTTCCTCAATTCCCTCCTGAATGTGCTCCTCATCCGATGATATGTACCGCTCCTCAGGTCTTCATCATGAAGGTCGTTGCCCCGCTGCGGAGCCAGGCAATGTAGGGCACAGCAGTATACATTTGTTGAATTCTCTTACATTTTATTCTTTCAATTGTCCTGATGAGTGCAAGGCAGAACGTTTTGACAAGTGTCTCTTTTTTTCAGCAATATTCAAGTTCTCTACTCTCAAAAACTGTTAATTATAAACGTTTCCTTTAAAGTTTTGCCTATGCCACAGTGCCCCTTTAAGGGGCTGTCAATTTGGTTAGTTAATTTTAAATTAGTCTATTTTTATTTTATTGACATACTCAAAAGAGTATATAGGGAGACCTGGTGCAGAGAGGGTTGAGCAGCGCAGCGGACCTCCTTGTAAGTCTGCTCCTGGGCCTGGTCAAAGTGGCCATCAACAGATTCAGACAACGGGCTGTCCGGCCCGACTATCTGCCCCTCTCCTATAGCTATATTCATGCCTGTGTGTGCCTGAAGAGGGAGCAGTGTCCACTGGCGCACTTGAGGCCTTCTGCGACAGGTGGGCACCACAGGGACATCATCAGTTCCCACAATGATTTGATTTTTTTTAAGTTTCCTTTAAAATTTAGTCTTTTGTCAGATTTCCCCTTTAAGGGCCTGTCGCATTAATCAGTGTATCTTTAATTATTTTTTTAAGCTCCAAAAAAGTATACAGGGAAACTGCTGGAAAGCTATTGGTAGTTGGTAAGAAGGTAGACAGAGGTAATGCTACATTTTGTAATTGAACATATTATCAAGAAAAGGATTTGTGTCTTATTTCATCCTTCATCATCTGACATGGGATTATGAGGTACATTATCAACATGTACCTCATTGCAATTTATGGGACCTTGCTGTGTTTAAATTGGCTATTATGCTTCCTACATTAAAATTACTTCCTATACTTCAAAATTACTATTTGGAAAGCATGTCAGAGTGTCTTGAGTTTGTGAAATGGTCTATACAAAGTCAAGTTCTTTACTTACCAGTAGTAGGAGATGGGCAAAATGGGAGCTTGTATGTTTCACTACAGGGAAGAAGCGAAGATTGAAGGGTCAAATTAGCTAACATGAAACTAACATTTGCCTCTCTTTAAAGTACATTCCCTCACAAGGACCTAATTCTGTTGTAATTGTCATGATATTCAGATAAACATATCATGGTGCAAACACACATACACACTGATGGACAGATCAACGGACCAATCAACACACACGCAACATCACAGCCAATCACCAGTGAGAGCACACGCACTATAAAACGGGGAACACCACAGTTCCCGTTGATTCCAGCAGGAGACAGCTCAGGGCACAGAGCTCACAGCGTGCCACTCAGACATACACCATGTGCTGAGTGCCTCTCTAAGATAGTGTTAGGGCTAGGTCCACAGTTTAACAGGTAAATTACGAACCACAGTCATAAGTTTACAGATGTTGTTATCAAGAGGAGTAAAACAGAGTTGTACTATCTACAACCGTGTTGGTTCGTCTGTGTAGCGGAACACCCAACACGACAGTAATGGTCTCATTCTTTAGACCAAGAATCAGGCTCAACAGCCTCAACCATTCTACTAGTGCAAAATCCACGATGTGAATTTCTTTGTCTGAAAATAGTTTCTATTCTTTTCAAATGGTGAGGCTTTCCAGTAATTTTCTCCATTCCTTACAGAAGCAAACAAAGTTCTTCCTGTTCCAAAGATTGATGCTGTTCATGCTTCAGAGTCACCAGCCAACTCTGGTCAGACTTATGACATTTCATGTTAATTAATTTATTTGGTTGTCCTATCGTGCTCTCTTCACTATTCAACCAGGATTGAAATGAAGATCATTTCTCTTACAATACGTCATGAAAATATGCCTAGGAACATAGGGCAGAATCTTGCGTTCTGGTGACCAAGTCCGGTGGCGGATGGGAAAGTCAACGAGATTCCCGCTGGGCAACAGGACAGCAGAAGACATGTGATCCTCCACTGTTCAACTTATTCATTACGCATCCAGGAGGAATTTGGTGAATCTCATCGTCGGGCGGGCAGGAAGTCGCCCAACTTCCCATTACCTCATGGGATCCGAGGTCCTGCTGTCATATTTAAAGAACTCCTGGACAGCTATTCACTCAATACAGGCCAGGAGATGTGTTCAGCCACATCCTGGGACATGAGGATGCCTCCTGCTATGCCTTTCGCTCAGTTCTAGATGCAAGCACCTCCTGCAATACACCCATTGTTGGGCCAATGCTCGCCATTCCACTGGTCCATATACACCTGCATCCTGACCTTCTTGCTCCTTGCTCCTCAGGTCCTTGTACGCTTTGGCCCTATGCTAACCTGTGTTGGGCCGTCCTTATCTGGATGAAAGCCATAAACAAGGCAGGGTGCAGCCCGCATCATCAATGTCTCAGTGGATCTGCGAATAAATTGAAATGATACATTAATTGAGCATGTCCTTGACTTCTGCCGGCGGCATGTAGGAGGAAGTCACACGTTAGAGGGCTCCCGTTCGAAACTTCATGTTTTGGAGTTTGATGCTCGGTCCCAGGGGCAATCTTTGATTAAGTAAGTGCAGGAAGACATAAAGAAGAGATATCCAAATCCCAAAGAAAAACGGCCGTGAAAAGGGGGCTAATAACTGTTCGCCGTCGAGTGGAAAGGTCGGCTCAGGAACTGGAAGGAAGGCGGAGGCTTTGGCGCAGGGTGAGGCCACACTGCTCACGGCAGAAAGGATGACCGAGGCGATTACCGTGGAACTTGAAAAACAGTTCACAAAGCACATGGAAGTGATGAGTAATGAGATGGCGGCAGTATTGAAAGTGCTGGTGGAGGAGGCGATTGCCCCAGTGAGGGCGGCGGTATCGAGTGCAGCGGCTGAGGTGCGGGAGCAAGCTGAGACACTGAAGGAAGTGGAAGAGGCATTGTCGCAACACAGTGATCAACTCACCTCGGTGCGTAAGGAGCTGCGGAGGGTGGCGGAGACCAACAAGGGTCTGCGAGCCAAAATGGAAGACCTGGAAAACAGATCCAGGCAGCAGAATTTGAGGATCGTGGGTCTGCCCGAAGGGGTGAAAGGCCCGAGGCCGACCGAGTATTTTGCCACAATGTTGGCGGAGCTATTAGGGGAGGGGGAAGATTCCTCTCGGTATGAACTGGATCGGACTCATAGAGTCGTGCCAAAGGCGAGTGAGCCGCCAAGAGTGGTGACTATTTGTTTCCGTAGGTACCGCAAAGCTGGGCAAAGCAGAAGCGGGAGGTTGTGGTGGTATGTATTAGGTGTAACACGGTACACCACGTGTCGACAGGCTATTGGTGGAGGGATGCCAGGTCCTGATAGGATCTGCCACCTACTGGACTCCACCCAGAAATGCCGGGAGAAGAACCCAGTTTTTTCCTCCATTTCCCTCAGCAGTTGCATTCTGTAACCACGCTGCTGGGGATAAAGTTCTGCTTAATAAAGCCTTCAATTGACATTACCTCAACCTGCCTCACGTCATATTGACGGTGCTACAGAGGTGCAGTGGGCTGGAGCTGGTATACGCATATACCAGGACTTTACTGTGGAATTGGCAAGGAGGCGGGCGGCCTTCAGCCGAGTGAAGACAGCACTGTATAACAGCAAGGTGCAGCATAATGTACCTAGCTAAGTTGAGGGTGACTTACAAATCCAAAGACTTTTATTTTGAGACGGTGGAAGCGGCGGATGTGTTTGTGAAACCAGAAGGACTGTGGCAGAATTGAGAAATGGGACTGCGAATTGGTCTTGTACTGAGGGTAGGGGGTTGGTAGGAGAGGATGTAGCTTTATGTAGCTTTATTTTTTCACTGCATGTTGTTATATGTTCTAAATGAGTCAACGTTGTCTATTTGGGACAAGATAAGAGTTGGGATTTACTTTTGCAATGAAGGGACTTTGGGGCTTGTGTGTTTATGCTGGGTGTGGTGAATGTATTACTGCTAACATTCACTATTGTATTACATTACATTGTATTATGCTGGTGCCCTTGTGGGCTCCGCCTATGGCTCCGCCCCCTCGGGGGAGGTATATAGATCCGCAGCCTGCAGGCAGCACTCAGTACATGGCAGTCGCAGGCAGGCACAGTTCTAGCTGATTAAAACCACTGTTCACTTCATCTCTCCGTCTCATGTGAATTGATGGTCGCATCAATTTAATCAGCTACATTATCGCTATGGAAGCGGCCCTCACACCTGATCGACTGGAACTCGACCCTCAGGCAGCAGAAGTCAAAGGAATTTTTTTGCACTGGCTCTGTTGTTTTGAGGCCTACCTCGCCACCTCCTCCTTGCCCACCGTCACCGAGGAACAGAAACGAAGTCTCCTCCACGCCCGGGTGAATCACAGAATCTCCGTGCAGATTGAGGAAGCGACCATGTACGCAGACGCGGTCGCGATCCTGAAAAGGCAGTACTTGAGGCCGGTGAACGAAGTGTTTCGCGCGACATCTCCTCACCACTTGTCGTCAACGCCCTGGGGAATCGCTGGAGGAATACCTACGCGACCTGAAGGTACTCGCTAACTGCAATTATAAGGATGTCACGGCCTCGCAGCATATGGAACTTGCCATCCGGGACACCTATGTGGCTGGAGTCCGGTCCAACTATGTCAGACAGCGTTTGCTCGAAAAGGGCGCCCTCGACCTAGAAGAGACGGTAAAATTATCCACCTCCTTAGAAGTAGATTTTCAGAGCCTCAATGCTTTCCCCTCCGACCACGTGATCCCCTCGTGGACACCCGACCAGAGGGTGCCCCAGGCCTGTGCCGCGCGGCTGCCCGCCCAACCTGGCGGTCAGAACCACCTCAGGCAGAGTTGCCCAGCTCGGAACACGACCTGTAGCGACTGCGGCAAGAAAGGACACTTTGCCAAAGTCTGCCTGGCCAGATCCAAATCTTCTAAATCACAGACCCGGCTTTCAGACTCACAGGCCCGCAGATCCCGCAGCGGCCCCTTCGGACGCGTCATCAGCCTCGTGCTGTCCGTGGGGGCAGCCATCTTTAACCCTACCCAACACGTGCAACTCATTCGAGCCGCCATCTTGGCCGCCATCTTCAACGCCGCCCGACATGTGCGACCGACTGGGGCCGCCATCTTGGCCGCCATCTCCAACGCCGCCCGACGCGTGCGACCGATGGGGACAGCCATCTTGGGACTACCCCACCACCTCCGACCACGCCGGCCACCCGCAACTCGGCGCTGTCACCCTCGACCAGTCACAGCCCAAGCATCTCAAGAACTCGATGATGACCGTCCGGGTCAAAGCCTGTTTGACTCTGGGAGCACGGAGAGCTTTGTACATCCAGACATGGTAAGGCGCTGTTCTCTCCAAATTTCCCCCGCATTCCAAACAATCTCCCTCGCTTCTTGATCACATTCGGTGCAGATCCGGGGGTACTGTGTCGTGAACCTCGCGATACAGGGCACCGAGTACGGCAATTTCAAACTATATGTCCTCCCAGACCTCTGCACTCCTCTCCTGTTGGAACTGGACTTCCAGTGCAATCTCAGGAGCCTGACCCTGAAGTTCGGCGGGCCCCTACCCCCTCTCACCGTATGTAGCCTCGCGACTCTTAAGGTCGCTCCTCCCCCGCTCTTCGCGAACCTCACCACCGACTGTAAACACGTCGCCACCAGGAGCAGGCGGTACAGTGCTCAGGACAGGATTTTTATCAAGTCAGAGGTCCAGTGGCTCTTGAGGGAGGGGGTCATCGAGGCCAGTAACAGTCCCTGGAGAGCTCAAGTGGTGGTCGTCAGGACCGGGGAAAAGAACCGGATGGTTGTAGACTACAGCCAAACCATAAACCAGTACACGCAACTCGATGCTTACCCCCTTCCCCGGATAGCGGACATGGTGACTCAGATTGCACACTACCGGGTGTTCTCCACGGTAGATTTGAAGTCTGCATACCACCAGTTTCCAATCCGCCCGGAAGATCTCCACTACACGGCCTTTGAGGCAGACGGCCACCTCTTCCACTTCCTCCGGGTCCCCTTCGGCGTCACCAACGGGGTCTCGGTCTTCCAAAGAACGATGGACCGAATGGTGGACCAGTACGGGCTGCGGGCCACATTTCCGTACTTGGACAACATCACCATCTGCAGCCATGATCAGCAGGACCTCAACGCCAACCTTCAGAAGTTTCTCCAAACCGCCCAAGCCCTCAATCTCACCGATAACGAGGCAAAATGCATTTTCCGCACAAACCGACTGGCCATCCTCGGCTATGTCATGGAAAACGGAGTCCTAGGGCCCGACCCCGACCGCATGCGCCCCCTCCTGCAACGCCCCCTCCCCCACTGCCCCAAGGCCCTGAAAAGATGCCTTGGGTTTGATGCACGATCAATGACCACTAAAGCGAGGTTGTAGTCCAACTGAAGGCTTTAATAAGCTAGATGTTTCCCCCAGCAGCTCAGGTACAGAATGAAGGCTACTGGGGCGGCACGGGCTCTTATACCCCACCTTGCAGGGCGGAATTACCATACAGCTTGGCCAATAGGAAACATACAATATCTACCAATGGTGTTCCAGCATTACCAGGTACCGTAATACCTCTACACAGACTACCACATTCACCCCCTGTTAAAAAAGAGTCCGGCGGGGGTGGTGGCCTGATATTACAACATGGTAACGTGGTAGAAATTATAGTTATGGAGGTACCGTAATACCTCCGTACAGCTTTTTGTAACTATTTACAATTCTATTTACTATTTACAATGTATGATTCATAATTAACTATACACTTTAAAATGAAGCAATCAGTCGATCGGGGGCCCTGGTCATCCTCTGTGATCGTCGAAGCTTTGGTGGTGACTCCGGTGGAGGCTCGGGCGTCTGTGACTCCAGGAGCGTGGCCTCGATCTCTGTGGCAGCTTCGACACCCCTAGATGGCGCTGGTGGGGAAAACGGTTGACCTGGGAGGGGAGCGTCTGCGGGGTGCGTCGGTGGGTGGGGGAGCCTAGATGGGGCCGTCGGAAGGACCGATCCTCCTGTAAGGTGCACTGGTGGGAGGGAGGGTGGGACTGGTGGCCGGGATGTGCGTGGAGATCCGGCGGGCGCCAGGTCTCGTAGGGAGGCCGTACCTTGTCGGCCATCGGCATACTGGGGGTTAGCGTGGAGAAGATGGACCCTCTCGACCAACGGGTCCGACTTGTGCGCCCGCACGTGTTTTCGGAGCAGGATGGGTCTGGGAGCTGGCAGCCAGGTCGGGAGCGAGGTCCCAGAGGAGGACTTCCTGGGGAAGACAAGGAGACGTTTGTGAGGTGTTTGGTTGGTTGTGGTACAAAGCAGTGACCGGATGGAGTGGAGGGCAGCCGGGAGGACTTCCTGCCAGCGGGAGACTGGGAGATTCCTGGACTGTAGGGCCAGTAGGACGGTCTTCCAGCCCGTTCCGTTCTCCCTCTCTACCTGTCCGTTACCCCGGGGGTTGTAACTGGTCGTCCTGCTCGAGGCGATGCCCTTGCTGAGCAGGAATTGATGCAGTTTGTCGCTCATGAAGGAGGACCCCCTATCACTATGTATGTAAGCAGAGAACCCGAACAGTGCAAAGATGCTATGGAGGGCCTTGATGATGGTGGTTGCGTCATGTCGGGGCAGGGGATGGCGAACGGGAACCGGGAGTACTCGTCAATCACTTCAGGAAGTACGTGTTGCGGTTGGTGGAAGGGAGGGGGCCTTTGAAGTCCATGCTGAGGCGTTCAAAGGGACGGGAAGCCTTTATCAGGTGCGCTTTCTCTGGCCGGTAGAAGTGCGGTTTGCACTCCGCGCAGATTTGGCAGTCCCTGGTGGCTGTCCTGACCTCCTCGATGGAGTAGGGCAGGTTGCGGGTCTTGATAAAGTGGAAAAAGCGAGTGACCCCTGGGTGGTAGAGGTCCTCGTGGAGGGCTCGGAGGCGGTCCACTTGTGCGTTGGCACATGTGCCGTGGGACAGGGCATCAGGAGGCTCGTTTAGCTTCCCAGGACGATACAAGATCTCGTAGTTGTAGGTGGAGAGTTTGATCCTCCACCGCAAGACCTTATTGTTTTTTATCTTGCCCCGCTGTGCATTATCAAACATGAAAGCAACCGACTGTTGGTCAGTGAAGAGAGTGAATCTCCTGCCGGCCAGGTAATGCCTCCAATGTCGCACAGCTTCTACTATGGCCTGGGCCTCCTTTTCGACTGAGGAGTGGCGGATTTCGGATGCATGGAGGGTACGTGAGAAGAAGGCCACGGGTCTGCCCGCTTGGTTGAGGGTGGCCGCCAGAGCTACGTCAGACGCGTTGCTCTCGACCTGGAAGGGGAGGGACTCGTCGATGGCATGCATGGTGGCTTTTGCAATGTCTTCTTTGATGCGGCTGAAGGCCTGGCGGGCCTCTATCGACGGGGAAAAAGCTGTAGATTGGATCAGGGCATGGGCCTTCTCCGCATAGTTGGGAACCCACTGGGCATAGTAAGCGAAAAACCCTAGGCAGCGCTTCAGGGCCTTGGAGCAGTGAGGGATTTCATAATATACACCACTGCCCGAGAGGCAGTGTACTGGCCCGGCATTAATGAGGACATAGCCAACAGAGTGCTCAACTGCCCCACTTGTCAGCACTTCCAGCCGGCCCAACCGCATGAGACCCTGCAGCCCCATGAGTTGGTCACGTCACCATGGACCAAGGTGGGCATCGACCTGTTCCACGCGCTGGGTAGAGACTATGTCCTGATCGTGGACTACTTTTCGAATTACCCGGAGGTGATACGGTTACACAACATCACCTCCTCGTCTGCAGCCATTCGTGTATGTAAAGAAATTTTTGCTCGACATGGCATCCCGCTCACGGTCATGTCGGACAATGGCCCCTGCTTCGCCAGCCAGGAATGGTCCAACTTTGCCAGGCAGTACAATTTTGCCCATGTGACATCCAGTCCCCTGTACCCCCAGTCCAACGGCAAAGCGGAGAAGGGAGTACATATAGTCAAACAGCTCCTATGCAAGGCTGCCGATGCTGGGTCCGATTTCTATCTCGCCTTGCTGGTCTATCGCTCCGCCCCGCTGTCCACTGGCCTGTCGCCAGTCCAGTTACTCATGGGTCGTACCCTGAGGACGACGGTGCTGTCCATCCATGTCTCAGACCTCGACCATGTTCCAGTCCTTCGCCGGATGCAGCTGTCTCGTGCACAGCACAAGGCGGCTCGTGACTCCCGTGCAGCTGATCTCCCTGTTCTGGCTCCAGATGACAACGTCCAAGTCCATCTTCCAGATGGTGGCTGGTCTGCAACCGCTGTTGTCCTTCGGCAGGTGGCCCCCTGCTCCTTCCTGGTTCGTCTACCGGATGGCCCCCCGCTCCTTCCTGGTTTGTCTACCGGATGGCTCTATTCTGCGCCGCAATCGACACGCCCTTCGTCTCGTTCCACGCTCGCCACGTGATCCTCCACTGTCGCCTCACCCTCCTGCTGATCCTGCCACGGACAATGCAGAGCTCCTTGTCACTCTGCATCCCCCTGACTCTGATGCAGTCCTGCCCGCTCCTGAACCGGCGGCTCTCGACCCACCCTTGAGGTGGTCAACCAGAATTTGTCACCCACCTCAGAGACTTAATTTATGAACTTTGCGGACTTATAGACTCTCTGAATTGTTTTGTTGCTTTGTTTGATCGTTTTCCTGGTTTGTATATAGTGTTGATCTCGTTATTCTTGTTGCATACTGCTTCTCTGCACCAGGCACCTTCCCATGTAAATAGCTTAGTTCTCATATACATAGTCCTGTAAATATGTCTTCGCACCACACATGTAGTTAGGAACATTCTCACCATACATTATTTATTGCCACACATATACATTCTTTTATAAAAGGGGGGATGTCATAATATACACCAGTATATCATGGTGCAGATACACACACACTGATGGACACACAGCGGGACCAATCAACACACACAACACCGCAGCCAATCACCAGTTAGAGCACACTCACGATAAAGACAGGGGGCATCAGAGTTCCTGCTCATTCGGGATGCAGCCTCCTAGAAGGACAGAGCTTACAGCTTACAGCACAGATATTCACCGTGTGCTGAGTGCATAGACTGGTTAGGACAGGCATAGGTCTTTAGTTTAATCTAACATCGTGTTAACCCACAGTGAAAGTATGTTCAACAGTTTCTAGCTTAATAAAATAGTGTTGCACTATTTTAAGTGTAGGTGGCCTGTATGTGTCCCACGGATCCAGAGCACCCAACACATCAAGGGAGGGGGAACTCCATAAGGGGGCGCATGCGTTCAGGGTCGGGGCCTATAACTCCATTTCGCACTACGTAGCCGAGGATGGCTAGGCGGTCGGTGCTAAACACGCATTTATCCTTGTTATATGTAAGGTTAAGGATCTTAGGGGGGGTTTTCGGGGGGGCATCTGAGCAAGAAAATACATAAATGATCCAGAAAATTGATATGTACGGGAGGAATCCAATGTACAAAGTTCTGTATCATATTGATTTGCCATGTTTATGTCTTGCTATGCGAGTTTTCTTTTCTTTTTGTTGGGGGGGTGGGGGGGGGGGGGGGTGGGGGGGGGGGGTTGTTTGCATGGTTGAAAATGTTGTTTAAAAAATTCTTAATATACATTTTTTTTTTTAAAAGGTTAAGGATCTTTGCGGTCTGGAGGATTTTCGGAGGTTGGTGTCGTGGTCCTGCTGGTCGTGGCCGCAGATGGTGACATTATCGAGATACGGGCATGTTGCCCGTAAACCGTACCGGTCAACCATTCGGTCCATCCCACGCTGGAAGACCGAGACCCCGTTGGTGACACCGAAGGGAACCCTTAAGAAGTGATAGAGCCGCCCGTCTGCCTCAAAGGCCGTGTATACTGTAGTCGATGACCATCCTATGCTTCGCCCCGGTCTTTATCACCACTATTTGAGCTCTCCAGGGACTGTTGCTAGGTTCACTGACTCCTTCCCTCAGTAGCCTTTGGATCTCTGACCTAATAAAGATCCGATCCTTGGCACTGTACCGTCTGCTCCTGGTGGCCACGGGTTTGCAATCCAGGGGAGGTTCACAAACAGGAAAGGCGGATCGACCTTGAGGGTCGCGAGGCCGCAGACAGTGAGGGGGAGGCATAGGCCTGCGAATTTGAAAGTTAGACTTTGGAGATTACACTGGAAGTCTAAACCTAGGAGTGTGGCCGCGCAGAGGTGGGGAAGGACGTAGAGCCGGTAATTTTTAAACTCCCTTCCCTGGACTGTGAGGTTTGCTACACAAAACCCCTTTATCTCTACTGAGTGGGAACCAGAGGCCAGGGAGATTTTTTGATTAACGGGGTGGACGAGGAGAGAACAACGCCTTACCGTGTCGGGGTGTATGAAGCTCTCCGTGCCCCCAGAGTCAATTAAGCAGGACGTCTCGTGCCCGTTGATTAGTACTGTTGTTGTAGCAGTTGAGAGTGTCGAAGCCGGGGGGGGCTGGCGCGCGGTCGGGAACGTAAGCGTGTGCGTTTCTGGAGGCCACATCCAGGGAACCTGCAAGGGCCCGTGCCTCCTTGAGGCCCAGGGTGTCTTTTTCCAGCAATCACTGGCGGATTTGGGAGGACAGCATATCTGCCACGAAAGTGTCCCAGATCAAGAGTTCTGTGTGGTCGCTCGCCGAAACTTGCGGGCAGCTGCAGTTTCTCCCCAACACCAGGAGCGCATGGTAGAATTCTTCCAGCTAGCAGATGTCAGGCATAGACCTGGTTTACCAGGCGAATATGGTGTCCTTTTAGCAGCTCTATTGCTGCATCAAAGTCTTCCGCGTTCTCGATGAGGGTGTAAATTTCCGGGCTCACACTCGAGTACAGGACTTGCATTTTCTGTTCTCCCTTGGGTGTGTTTTCGGCCGTTCCGAGATATCCTTTAAAACACGCCAGCCAGTGCTTGAAGATTGCCGCTGAGTTCGCCGCGTGGGGGCTGAGTTGCAGACACTCCGGCTTGATTCGGAGCTCCATCCTTTTAAATCTAGCTTATTAAATTGATGCACGATCAATGACCACTAAAGCGAGGTCGTAGTCCAACTGAAGGCTTTAATAAGCTAGATGTTTCCCCCAGCAGCTCAGGTACAGAATGAAGCTGCTGGGGCGGCACGGGCTCTTATACCCCGTCTTGCAGTGCAGAGCTAAAATACAGCTTGACCAATAGGAAACATACAATATCTACCAATGGTGTTCCAGCATTACCAGGTACCGTAATACCTCTACACAGACTACCACAGGGTTCTTTTCGTATTAAGCCCAGTGGGTCCCCAACTATGCGGACAAAGCCCGCCCACTTATCAAAGCCACCATCTTCCTACTGACGACTGAGGCCCGCCAGGCCTTCAGCCGCATCAAAGCAGATATTACCAAAGCCGCGATGCGCGCGGCGGGTGAGTCCTTCCCTTCCAGGTGGAGAGCGACGCGTCAGAGGACGCCCTCGCCGCTACCCTTAAGCAGGCAGGCAGGCCAGTAGCCTTTTTTTCCCGTACCCTCAACGCATCCGAGATTCGACACTCCTCAGTCGAAAAAGAAGCTCAAGCCATTGTGGAAGCTGTGCGGCATTGGAGGCACTACCTGGCTGGTAGGAGGTTCACCTCATCAACGACCAACAGTCGGTAGCCTTCATGTTCGACAATACACAGCGGGGCAAGATCAAAAATGATAAAATCTTGAGGTGGAGGATCGAACTCTCCACCTATAATTACGATGTCGTGTATCGTCCAGGGAAGCTCAATGAGCCCCCAGATGCCCTGTCACGCGGCACATGCGCCAGCGCACAAGGTGACCGACTCCGGGCCATCCACAATGATCTCTGTCACCCAGGGGTCACCCGGCTTCTCCACTTCATCAAGGCCCGCAACCTGCCCTACTCCACCGAGGAGGTCAGGGCCATGATATCAACCAGATAAGGCCCACCTGGTGAAGGCATCCCGGCCCTTTGTGCGCCTCAGCATCGATTTCAAAGGGCCCCTCCCCTACACCGACCGCAACACGTGTTTTCTTAACGTCGTTGACGAGTACTCCCGTTTCCCCTTTGCAATCCCATACCCCGACATGACCGCGGCCACTGTCATTAAGGCCCTACATAGTATCTTCACCCTGTTCGGTTTCCCGACTTACGTCCACAGTGACCGGGGCTCCTCGTTTATGTCCGACGAACTGCATCAGTACCTGCTCGGTAAGAGCATCGCCTCGAGCAGGACTATCAGTTACAACCCCCAGGGAAACGGACAGGTGGAGAGGGAGAATGCGACGGTATGGAAGGCCGTCCTTCTGGCCCTACGGTCTAGGAGTCTCCCAGTTTCCCGCTGGCAGGAGGTCCTCCCCGACACGCTCCACTCCATTAGGTCACTCCTTTGCACAACCACGAACGAGACCCCTCATGACTGCCTATTTGTTTTCCCCAGGAAATCCACCTCCGGGGTCTCAATTCTGGCCTGGCTTACGTCACTGGGGCCTGTCCTCCTCCGAAAGCACGCGAGCAGCCATAACTCCGACCCCCTGGACGAGAGGGTCCAGCTCCTTGACACCAACTCCCAGTATGCCCACGTGGCGCACCACAGCGGCCGACAAGATACAGTCTCCCTCCGGGACCTGGCACCCACCGGTTCCCCTGCGACCATCATCTACCCCCCCAATCCTACACTGAACACCGCCCCCACCCCCGCCCCTACATGGCCTACAGCCCCCTCTCCCTCCATCGCCGATCTACAGGGATGAAGCTCCAGAAGACACGCTCCCGGAGTCAACACTCGTGCCCGCAGTGACGAGTTCAACACCCGTGCCCGCAGCGACGAGTTCAACACTCGTGCCCGCAGCAACGGGTTCAACACCCGTGCCCGCAGCGAAACCAGAGCTCAAGCGATCGAAGCGAACAATCAAGGCGCCGGACAGATTCAATCTGTGAGCCCACTTCACCCCCGCTGGACTTCAATTTTTAACAGCGGGTGAATGTGGTGAATGTATTTCTGCTACCATTCACCATTGTATTACATTACATGACATTGTCTTATGTTGGTGCCCTTGTGGGCTCCGCCTATGGCTACGCCCCTCGTGGGAGGTTTATAGATCTGCAGCCTGTAGGTGGCACTCAGTACAGAGCAGTCGCTGGCAGGCACAGTTCTAGCTGATTAAAACCGCTGTTTACTTCAACTCTCCGTCTTGTGTGAATTGATGGTCGCATCACTGGGGTTGTGTGTTAAAGGGGATTTCTTTGTTTTCCTGGAACCGGGCGGGGGGAGGGGATGGGAAGGGGATGAGACCCGGGCAGGGGCCTCCACACTGGCTGGTTCAGCCGGCCAGTGAACGGGAGGGAGGTGGGGGGAGGGGCTGCGGCCATCAGAACCTGGTAGAACAGGTATCGATGAGCCTAGCCGGGGTGAAAAGTTGGGGGAAAGGACTGATACTGGGTGAGGTGTTTTCGAGAGGAAGTGGAGGGGAGGAGTCGGGCAGGGAGGGTGGGGGCGTTTTACAATTCATGGGTGGCATTCATTGTACACTTTCGGGGATTGGATGGCCTTGAATATTAGCGGGCGGGGTTGGTTGGAGGGGTGGACTATGTATGTTAATGGTGACTATGGGCGATTCCTGATTCCTTTTTTTATTTTTTTATTTGATGTTTATATTGTCATGCGGGCTGTTGTTTGGGGGTTGGTGGGAGGATGGGATTGTTGTTGTCCTGTACCAGCCTCCCCGAACAGGCGCTGGAATATGGCAACTAGGGACTTTTCACAGTAACTTTATTGAAGCCTACTTGTGACAATAAGCGATTATTATTATTATTGTTCGTTACTGTTTACTGTTTGTTAGTGGGTGTAAATTTTGAAGAAAATGTGAAAATGGAGAATAAAAACATTTTTTTAAAAATTGAGCATGTCCTTCACAGGTTTCCCTCCATCTCAAAGTCAATCGGCATGTTCCAGGCTCTTCACTTCGCCTTCTTCTAGACATGGCATTCCCACCTCACCCCTCCCAAGTGAAGGACATCCTAGGTCCAGAGATGAATGTCCCTCTCATTCATACATTTAAAAAAAAAATTTTTTTTTAAGAGTACCCAATTCATTTTTTCCAATTAAAGGGCAATTTAGCGTGGCTAATCCACCGACCATGCACATCTTTGGGTTGTGGGGACGAAACCCATGCAAACACGGGGAGAATGTGCAAACTCCACACGGACAGTGACCCAGAGCCGGGATTGAACCTAGGACCTCGGCGCCGTGAGGCAGCAATGCTAACCACTGTGCCACCGTGCTGCCCCTCCCATTCATACATGACTGCATGGAGACGTTGAACTTTTACCAGGGTGAGGAGAGCCATGTGCAAGAACCCTCCCTCAGACACTATTCAGCTTGCCTCCAGTACCCTTGAGAATCTATGGAGAGATTATTGCCTTGGCAATGTGGATAGACTAACCAGGTGAGCCCTTGTCAGCCGTGGCCATTCACCCGTGTGGATGGAGATTTGGAATCGCCTATTGGCTGCCGTCCACCAGCTGTGCCTTGGAGGCATCCACCTGCCTCCCTCCCTCCCTTTGACTGCAGCAGGTGGCAAATGGCACAGAATGAACAGCAGCCCCACACCTTGCTGGGATTTCAATTTCATGAGAGCTATGAATTGGGAACAAACCTGCTGCCATGTGGGCTTCACCATAGGGAGAACACAACTGCAGGTGACATCTTGGCTCAGATTTAGGATGTCCCTTTAGTCGGACACTTGTGCTGACCTTGAACTCCACCCACCTGATAAAAACCCTTCGACCACTTTGAGGGATATCACTGACTGATTAACTGCGCGGGCAAGGTCAGATTTGAAAAATGGTGTGCGTGGCCTTCCTGACTCAGTCAATATCCTCCCTCTATCACCAACTAACTTCCCCCATCACCCCCTGGACCCCCCCAGTATCACCATTCTTCTTTCCCCTGTAATTGTTGAGCTTCCCCCATTACTCTAGACCCCTCTACACACCTTCCCTCCCCTCAGAGCTGATACCCATTACCAACCCAAAACATACTTTGACCCTGCCACCTGTCTAGTCCCCCTCTCAACACCCCTAGAGAATGAGACCTTCACCTATCACCCACTCACCTTAGACCTGCCACCCTGCCACTTCTGACTATGACCACCTAACAGTGGTAGCCTCACGTCACTCCTCAGGACTCCACTGTTGGCATAACCAATTCAATCCTCTAAGACAGTCTTCCCTGCCCACCTCTTTCTCAGACACATTCCCCCCTTCCCCAGGCACTCTTTTACTCTCCTCTTCCCCAGATAGTCTTTTCTGCCCCCTTCACCAGACGCTCTTTCTCTCCCACCCGCTTCCCCAAACACTTTCCCCCCCCCTGTCCTCCACCTTCCCTGTTTAGCCTGCCTCCAGTGTCCAGCTTGCGCTACTGGCACCTGATATGAGTGAAGTTATGTGAGTTCCCCAAAAAGGCGAAAGCAGCAGCATCTATTGACCTCAAAGTTGTGGAAGAGGTGAAACGCGCCAGGTGCCCGCCACTTCTGTACAGTCGTAAAGCTGAACGTTCTAAATTCCCGCTGGTGGAAAACTTAATTTGGAGGACAGCCTTAATTCCAGCAAGGTGACCTTTTAATGGTCATGCATGATATTCTAATGTTTGCAAATGGGGTTTCCAACCTTGTTCATTGGGAAGCTCGATACGGCTTGAAAGCCGGGAGAACGAATTTCACAGTTCATCCTGTCGTCGGAAAACAGACTTTCTGCCTTCCACCAAATTCTGTGCCCCGCCCACCATGATTCCAGTGGCTGGCAGGAAATTGCTGCCCATAATCTTCATGCTCTCTATTTTTTGTAACATTTATTTACCCTTGGTAAAATAATATTTATTTACCCTTTCCCACCTCAAATATCGATGATGCTGTCATGATATCCACATTAGCATATCATGGTGCAATCACACACACACTGATGGACAGGTAGTTGGACCAATCAACACACATACAACATCGCAGCCAATCACCAGTAAGAGCACACGCACTATAAAACAGGGAACACCACAGTTCCCGGTCATTCTACCAGGAGATAGCTCAGAGCACAGAGTTCACAGCGTGCCACTCAGACATACACCATGTGCTGAGTGCCTCACCAAGATGGTGAAAGGGCTGGGTCCACAGGTTAGCTGGTGAAGCACGAACCTCAGCCAGCAGTTATAGTTGTTATTGTTTAAGACAATAAAACAGAGTTGTACCATCGACAACCGTGTTGGATCATTTGTGTATCGGAACACCCAACACGACATGATACCAGTAGTGGAAGCTAGCCAGCGACTGTGAGACCTACCTGCACCCTTTCAGAAATCCGCCATCCTGCTCCATGGAGAACATCAACCCGCCGCAGCCGCTCCGAATCGCTGGAAATCTTGGAGTCAACAGGAAGCTGTTTAAACAGCGCTTTCAGCTCTTCCTCGAAGCCACAGACAGGGAGAATGCATCGGACACCAGGAAGATCGCCCTCCTCCTCTCCACGGCGGGGCAACACGCCATCCACATCTATAACTCCCTGGCATTCGCGGAAGGTGAGGATAAGACAAAATACAAGACGGTGCTTCTAAAGTTCGAGGAACACTTCAGCGTGGAAGTTAATGAGAGCTTCGAGAGGTACCTCTTCCAGCAGCGCCTGCAGGGTAAGGACGAGTCTTTTCAATCTTATTTGACACACCCCCGTATCCTCGCGCAGTCCTGTGGCTATGAGGCCACCTCCGACTCCATGATTCGGGATCAGATAGTTTTTGGGGTCACCTCGGACACCCTACGCCAGCAGCTCCTCAAAATAAAACGCCTCACCCTAGCGACTGCCATCGAGACCTGCGTCCTTCACGAGAACGCGACCAGCCGGTACTCCCAAATCCAGGCGGCCGAATCGGCATGGCAGGGGTCCTACGAGGCGGAGCGGGTCCAGTCGATCAAGTTCCTCCCGGCCCGCGGCCCGGACGAGGGCGGCCATTTTGCGCGCTTGCCGAGGCCCCCTGCGCTTGTACGCGCCAAAAGAGGGGACGTCGACGCAGAGGGACGGGATGCGCAGGCGCGCTCTACACATGACCGCACTATGCATGCGCGGTGGCGCAACAAACGCCATGACGTCACGATGTGCGGCAACTGTGGCTCCACCCATTTAAAGCGGCAATGTCCAGTCAAAGCGCGACAATGCCTCCGCTGTGGCAGGATGGGCCACTACGCTGCCTGCTGTCGAGCAGCTCAACCTGCCAACTCTCAACAATTCCACCAGCCTCGCAGGGACGTGCGGGCCATTCAGCCCCCATACACTGAGTCATATCCTGACAACATGCAGACCAGTGAATCTGAAGACAGGGAACCCTTCCGCGTTGCGGTAATAAACAAGAACCGGATGTCCCCAAGTCGGAACCAACGGCCGCTGCCAGTGCACAGCATTGATTCGGGCGATAAGTGGTGTGCCACCCTAATGGTCAACCGATCACCGATCACATTTCGCTTGGACACTGGTGCCTCCGCCAATCTCCTCGCATGGTCAGCCTTCCAGACCTTGAAGGTTAAACCACCGATTCTGCCATCCCACTGTCAGCTGGTTGACTACAATGGAAACGTCATCCCGGCCACGGGGTCCTGCCAGCTCGAGGTTACACACAACTCACATAAAGCCACATTATCATTTGAAATCGTAGGATCCTCGAAGGACTCTCTGTTAGGCGCACAGGCGTGCAAGATCCTCCACCTCATTCAGCGGGTACACACTCTGTCTCCAGAAGGCACGTCCGATTTCCCAGATGCAGACTTTAGGGTGCAGCTCCACTCACTCCTCGCGCACAACCAGGGGTTTTTCGAGGGCATGGGCACACTGCCCTACACGCACAGAATACGGCTCAAACCGGACGCCACCCCGGTCATTCACGCACCTCCTAGAGCCCCAGCACCACTCAAGGTCCGCCTCAAGCAGCAGCTGCAGGACCTGCAGGACCAAGGAGTGCTTTCCCGGGTCACGGAGCCAACGCCATGGGTCAGCTCCATGGTGTGCGTCAAGAAGCCCTCCGGCGAGCTCCGGATCTGCATCGACCCAAAAGATCTGAACAACAACATTATGAGGGAACACTAGCCCATACCCAAACGAGAAGAAATCACGAGCGAAATGGCTCGGACAAAAATATTCACCAAGCTTGATGCCTCAAAGGGGTTTTAGCAGATTCAACTGGATCAGTGCAGCAGGAAGCTGTGCACTTTCAACACTCCATTTGGCAGATACTGCTACAATAGGATGCCGTTCGGCATTATCTCGGCCTCCGAGGTGTTCCATCGCATCATGGAGCAGATGATGGAGGGCATCGAAGGGGTACGCGTCTATGTCGATGACGTTATCATCTGGTCCACCACACGAGCACATCAGTCGTCTCCAGCGTGTCTTTGCACGGATATGAGATCAGGGCCTGCGCCTCAACCGAGCCAAGTGCTCTTTTGGCCAGACTGAGCTAAAGATTTTGGGGGACCACATATCCCGGTCAGGGGTGCGGCCGGATGCCGACAAAGTGGCAGCCATCGCAGCCATGCAGCAGCCGGCAGACAAGAAGGCAGTGCTGCGCTTTCTCGGGATGGTCAACTTCCTGGGGAAGTTTATTCCTAACCTTGCCTCGCACACAACGGCTCTTCGCCACCTGGTCCAAAAGACAACAAAATTCCAGTGGCTGCCTGCACACCAGAGTGAATGGGAGGAGCTCAAGATCAAGCTCACCACCGCCCCGGTATTGGCGTTTTTCGATACCACTCGGGATACAAAGATCTCGACTGATGCCAGCCAGTCCGGCATTGGGGCAGTACTCCTGCAACGGGACGACACTGCATCATGGGCCCCAGTTGCCTATGCCTCGCAGGCCATGACCCCCCACGGAACAGCGCTATGCGCAGATTGAAAAGGAGTGCCTAGGCTTGTTGACCAGCAATGACAAATTCCACGATTATGGGTATGGTCTTCCGCAGTTTACTGCGGAGACCGACGATCGCCCCCTGGTCAGCATCATTCAGAAGGACCTCAACGATATGACCCCTCGCCTCCAGCGCACTCTGCTCAAGCTCCGGAAGTACGACTTCCAACTTGTCTACACCCCGGGGAAGGACCTCATCATCGCAGATGCTCTGTCCAGGGCGGTGAACACACCGCCCGAATCGGAGGGGTTCGTTTGTCAGGTCGACGCACAGGTAGCCTTCACATCGGCCAATCTGCCGACCACTGACGCATGTCTCGCCCATATTCGCCGTGAGACTGTGGCTAACCCCCTTCTACAGCGTGTAATGCGCCACATGACGGAAGGGTGGCTCAAGGGGCAGTGCCCACAATTCTACAATGTCCGGGATGACTTGGCCGTCATTGATGGTGTCCTCTTGAAGTTAGACCGGATTGTGATCCCACAGCATGCACCAGCTTGTCCTCGAACAACTGCCGAAGGCCATCTCGGGGTTGAAAAGTGCAGGAAGAGGGCCCGAGAAGCTGTGTACTGGCCGGGCATCAGCGATGACATCGCCAACATGGTGCTCAACTGCCCACCTGCCAAAGGTTTCAGCCGGCACAACCCCCTGAGACACTTCAGCCCCATGAGTTGGTCACGTCCCCCTGTGCGAAGGTGGGCGTGGACCTCTTTCATGCGCTCGGCAGGGACTACATCATTCTGATTGACTATTTTTCAAGTTATCCGGAGGTCATACGCCTGTACGACACAACATCATCAGCTGTCATCCGGGCTTGCAAAGAAACCTTCGCTCGCCATGGAATTCCACTCACCGTCATGTCTGACAACGGGCCTTGTTTTGCGAGTCAAGAATGGTCTTCCTTTGCCACTTCATACAACTTCACGCACGTAACGTCCAGTCCTTTGCATCCCCAGTCGAATGGCAAGGCGGAAAAAGGCGTCCACATCGTGAAGCGGCTCCTCTGCATGGCTGCTGATGCCGAATCTGACTTCTGTTTAGCCCTGCTGGCCTATCGCTCGGCCCCACTGTCCATGGGCCTCTCGCCAGCCCAGCTGTTGATGGGTCGCACCCTCAGGACCACAGTGCCGTCCATTCATGTTCCTGAACCCGACCATGCTCCAGTATTGTGAAGGATGCAACAACAGCGTGCTCAGCAGAAGGTGGCACATGACGCTCGGGCAACTGATCTTCCTGCCCTGGAGCCTGTAGACAACGTCCGCATACACCTACCAGAGGGTGGCTGGTCGGCAACCGCCGAGGTTCTCCGCCGCGTGGCTCCCCGCTCGTTCCTGGTTCGCATGCCTGATGGCTCCATTCGCCGACATAATCGGCGGGCCCTTCGTCTGGTTCCGCGCTCGCTACGAGATCATGCACCGGTGCCACGCCCTCTTGTTGTCCCTGATTTCGACTTTGTTGAGCTTCCTGCCACTCTGCCTAGTCCTCTCTCACCCGTGGCCAGGCCCATTCCTCAGCCGGTGGATCCTGAGCCACCCTTGAGGCGGTCAACCCAAATTTGTCGCCCACCTGAGAGACTTGACTTATGAGCCTGTTAGCACATTGGACTCGCTGAATTGTTTTGCAATACTGTTAACGTGTTTCTTTCTTGTCGTTCCAGAAGTTCTCTCTCATCATTTGCTGATTGTACTTGTTTTGTTATTGGTACAACCTCGTTGCTCTGTTGCACCTGACACCTTCCTCTGTATATAGTTTAGCCTCATGTACATGTTGTAAATATTGCACACACATATGTCGATTTCGGCGGCGTGAGAGCAGCTGGTTAGTCAGTTTCAGCGGGAGCATTGCGGAAGGAGGGTGCTGGGAGGTAAGTCAACCTTTAAAAGCACTTCTCTTTGTAGGGGCAGGCCAGTCGATTTCGGCGGGAGAACAGCTGGTGAGTGGTGAGTCAGTTTCAGCAGGAGCTGAGACTTTTTCTCTTTTTTTTTTTTTAAATTAGTTTTTTAGGCGGGATCAGGAAGTCGACCCGCGGACGTCTGGGAAGACCCTCACCAATAAATTCTGGTGGAGAGGAAACCCGAGACACTACACGTGTAGTGTCTCCCACCCGCCCTCCTCCTCTAACCTAATAATAAAACCCATTGGTCTGAGGTAAGTACCATATTTTTATTATATTATTATTATTTTTTATAAAAATTTAATTTAGTTGTTAGCCAGATCTTGGTAGAAAGTTAGAGGAATGGCAGGGAAGGGAGTGCAATGTTCCTCCTGCAGGATGTTTGAGGTGAGGGATGCAGTTAGTGTCCCTGCTGATTTTACCTGCAGGAAGTGCTGCCATCTCCAGCTCCTCCAAGACCGAGTTAGGGAACTGGAGCTGGAGTTGGAAGAACTTCGGATCATTCGGGAGGCAGAAGGGGTCATAGATAGCAGCTTCAGGGAATTAGTTACACCAAAGATTGGAGATAGGTGGGTAACTGTAAGAGGGACTGGGAAAAAACAGTCAGTGCAGGGATCCCCTGCGGTCGTTCCCCTGAGAAACAAGTATACCGCTTTGGATACTTGTGGGGGGGACGACTTACCAGGGGTAAGCCATGGGGTACGGGCCTCTGGCACGGAGTCTGTCCCTGTTGCTCAGAAGGGAAGGGGGGAGAGGAACAGAGCATTAGTAATTGGGGACTCTATAGTCAGGGGCACAGATAGGAGATTTTGTGGGAGCGTGAGAGACTCACGTTTGGTATGTTGCCTCCCAGGTGCAAGGGTACGTGATGTCTCGGATCGTGTTTTCCGGGTCCTTAGGGGGGAGGGGGAGCAGCCCCAAGTCGTGGTCCACATTGGCACCAACGACATAGGTAGGAAAGGGGACAAGGATGTCAGGCAGGCTTTCAGGGAGCTAGGATGGAAGCTCAGAACTAGAACAAACAGAGTTGTTATCTCTGGGTTGTTGCCCGTGCCACGTGATAGTGAGATGAGGAATAGGGAGAGAGAGCATTTAAACACGTGGCTACAGGGATGGTGCAGGCGGGAGGGTTTCAGATTTTTGGATAACTGGGGCTCTTTCTGGGGAAGTTGGGACCTCTACAGACAGGATGGTCTACATCTGAACCTGAGGGGCACAAATATCCTGGGGGGGAGATTTGTTAGTGCTCTTTGGGGGGGTTTAAACTAATGCAGCAGGGGCATGGGAACCTGGATTGTAGTTTTAGGGTAAGGGAGAATGAGAGTATAGAGGTCAGGAGCACAGATTTGACGTCGCAGGAGGGGGCCAGCGTTCAGGTAGGTGGTTTGAAGTGTGTCTACTTCAATGCCAGGAGTATACAAAACAAGGTAGGGGAACTGGCAGCGTGGGTTGGTACCTGGGACTTCGATGTTGTGGCCATTTCGGAGACATGGATAGAGCAGGGACAGGAATGGATGTTGCAGGTTCCGGGGTTTAGGTGTTTTAGTAAGCTCAGAGAAGGAGGCAAAAGAGGGGGAGGTGTGGCGCTGCTAGTCAAGAGCAGTATTACGGTGGCGGAGAGGATGCTAGATGGGGACTCTTCTTCCGAGGTAGTATTGGCTGAAGTTAGAAACAGGAAAGGAGAGGTCACCCTGTTGGGAGTTTTTTATAGGCCTCCTAATAGTTCTAGGGATGTAGAGGAAAGGATGGCGAAGATGATTCTGGATATGAGCGAAAGTAACAGGGTAGTTATTATGGGAGACTTTAACTTTCCAAATATTGACTGGAAAAGATATAGTTTGAGTACAATAGATGGGTCGTTTTTTGTACAGTGTGTGCAGGAGGGTTTCCTGAAACAATATGTTGACAGGCCAACAATAGGCGAGGCCACGTTGGATTTGGTTTTGGGTAATGAACCAGGCCAGGTGTTGGATTTGGAGGTAGGAGAGCACTTTGGGGACAGTGACCACAATTCGGTGACGTTTACGTTAATGATGGAAAGGGATAAGTATACACCGCAGGGCAAGAGTTATAGCTGGGGGAAGGGCAATTATGATGCCATTAGACGTGACTTGGGGGGGATAAGGTGGAGAAGTAGGCTGCAAGTGTTGGGCACACTGGATAAGTGGGGCTTGTTCAAGGATCAGCTACTGCGTGTTCTTGATAAGTATGTACCGGTCAGACAGGGAGGAAGGCGTCGAGCGAGGGAACCGTGGTTTACCAGGGAAGTGGAATCTCTTGTTAAGAGGAAGAAGGAGGCCTATGTGAAGATGAAGTGTGAAGTTTCGGTTGGGGCGATGGATAGTTACAAGGTAGCGAGGAAGGATCTAAAGAGAGAGCTAAGACGAGCAAGGAGGGGACATGAGAAGTATTTGGCAGGAAGGATCAAGGAAAACCCAAAAGCTTTCTATAGGTATGTCAGGAATAAGCGAATGACTAGGGAAAGAGTAGGACCAGTCAAGGACAGGGATGGGAAATTGTGTGTGGAGTCTGAAGAGATAGGCGAGATACTAAATGAATATTTTTCGTCAGTATTCACTCAGGAAAAAGATAATGTTGTGGAGGAGAATGCTGAGCCCCAGGCTAATAGAATAGATGGCATTGAGGTACGTAGGGAAGAGGTGTTGGCAATTCTGGACAGGCTGAAAATAGATAAGTCCCCGGGACCTGATGGGATTTATCCTAGGATTCTATGGGAGGCCAGGGAAGAGATTGCTGGACCTTTGGCTTTGATTTTTATGTCATCATTGGCTACAGGAATAGTGCCAGAGGACTGGAGGACAGCAAATGTGGTCCCTTTGTTCAAAAAGGGGAGCAGAGACAACCCCGGCAACTATAGACCGGTGAGCCTCACGTCTGTAGTGGGTAAAGTCTTGGAGGGGATTATAAGGGACAAGATTTATAATCATCTAGATAGGAATGATATGATCAGGGATAGTCAGCATGGCTTTGTGAAGGGTAGGTCATGCCTCACAAACCTTATTGAGTTCTTTGAGAAGGTGACTGAACAGGTAGACGAGGGTAGGGCAGTTGATGTGGTGTATATGGATTTCAGCAAAGCGTTTGATAAGGTTCCCCACGGTAGGCTATTGCAAAAAATACGGAGGCTGGGGATTGAGGGTGATTTAGAGATGTGGATCAGAAATTGGCTAGCTGAAAGAAGACAGAGGGTGGTGGTTGATGGGAAATGTTCAGAATGGAGTACAGTCACAAGTGGAGTACCACAAGGATCTGTTCTGGGGCCGTTGCTGTTTGTCATTTTTATCAATGACCTAGAGGAAGGCACAGAAGGGTGGGTGAGTAAATTTGCAGACGATACTAAAGTCGGTGGTGTTGTCGATAGTGTGGAAGGATGTAGCAGGTTACAGAGGGATATAGGTAAGCTGCAGAGCTGGGCTGAGAGGTGGCAAATGGAGTTTAATGTAGAGAAGTGTGAGGTGATTCACTTTGGAAGGAATAACAGGAATGCGGAATATTTGGCTAATGGTAAAGTTCTTGAAAGTGTGGCTGAGCAGAGGGATCTAGGTGTCCATGTACATAGATCCCTGAAAGTTGCCACCCAGGTTGATAGGGTTGTGAAGAAGGCCTATGGAGTGTTGGCCTTTATTGGTAGAGGGATTGAGTTCCGGAGTCGGGAGGTCATGTTGCAGCTGTACAGAACTCTGGTCCGGCTGCATTTGGAGTATTGCGTACAGTTCTGGTCACCGCATTATAGGAAGGACGTGGAGGCTTTGGAGCGGGTGCAGAGGAGATTTACCAGGATGTTGCCTGGTATGGAGGGAAAATCTTATGAGGAAAGGCTGACGGACTTGAGGTTGTTTTCGTTGGAGAGAAGAAGGTTAAGAGGAGACTTAATAGAGGCATACAAAATGATCAGGGGGTTGGATAGGGTGGACAGTGAGAGCCTTCTCCCGCGGATGGATATGGCTGGCACGAGGGGACATAACTTTAAACTGAGGGGTAATAGATATAGGACAGAGGTCAGAGGTAGGTTCTTTACGCAAAGAGTAGTGAGGCCGTGGAATGCCCTACCTGCTACAGTAGTGAACTCGCCAACATTGAGGGCATTTAAAAGTTTATTGGATAAACATATGGATGATAATGGCATAGTGTAGGTTAGATGGCTTTTGTTTCGGTGCAACATCGTGGGCCGAAGGGCCTGTACTGCGCTGTATTGTTCTATGTTCTATGTTCTATACTCAGATGCACTCAGTACACACTAATATTTATTAACATGAAGGCACATATCCTTGTGAAAAGGGGGGATGTCATGATATCCACATTAGCATATCATGGTGCAATCACACACACACTGATAGACAGGTAGTTGGACCACCCAACACACACACAACATCGCAGCCAATCACCAGTGAGAGCACACGCACTATAAAACAGGGAACACCACAGTTCCCGCTCATTCTACCAGGAGATAGCTGAGAGCACAGAGCTCACAGCGTGCCAGTCAGACATACACCATGTGCTGAGTGCCTCACCAAGATGGTGAAAGGGCTGGGTCCACAGGTTAGCTGGTGAAGCACGAACCTCAGCCAGCAGTTATTAGTTGTTATTGTTTAAGACAATAAAACAGAGTTGTACCATCTACAACCGTGTTGGATCATTTGTGTATCGGAACACCCAACACGACAGATGTTCAATCAAAAAGATAGATGAGTGACCAATATCCAATCTTTTGCAACTAGTAGTCTGTGCCTGGCCACTGGGACAAATCTATTTTTCCTCTTTCCCTGTTCATAAGAATCCTGTACCTTTAAGAAGCCAGCTAAAGTTGAAAATTCACTTGAGTAATCTCAAATACCATCTCGTACTTTATCTAATCAAAGTGTTATGTATTGATACGCTAACTTACTGCACGATCAGGCCACACATTTATCTTTTTGGATGCGTTCTAACAATTATCAGCTCATACCCCATCCACTGAAGCTGTCTGGAGGCTACACAATACCTTTACTGGGATCGCCAAAGGATTTGCATTGCTAGTGTCTTGGAAAAACAAGAGTTCTCCCGACAGTGAAGCTTCTCTTTTCATCTAATGAGTAGCAACTTTCTGTGCGGTCACTGTCTGTGCGGTGTCTGCACGTTCTCCCCATGTCTGTGTGGGTTTCCTCCGGGGGCTCCGGTTTCCTCCCACTGTCCAAAGATATGCAGGTTAGGTAGATTGGCCATACTAAATTGCCCTTAGGTTAGATGGGTTGCAGGGTTACGGGGATAGGGTGGAGGTGTGGGCTAAGTAGGGTGCTCTTTCCACGAGCCGGTGCAGACTCGATGGCCTCCTTCTGTACTGTAAATTCTATGACTTTACCCAAAGGTAATCATGCTAATATTTCTCCATCAGAAAGTTGCATTAAGTCATAATTTCAGAGAATTCCAAAACAAACCTGCCTTGAAAGCAGGACCGTCGTGACATATTCCTTATGGTAACCAATTACGCTGTCAGTGAGCAAGGAGTGAGCAAAGGACAGAGAGGCAATCATCATGATTGCTACAAAATTGTGCAGATACCTTTTACGCACATGTTGCAAAAACAGCATGTAGCAGCTCCTGTTATCAGTGTCATGTTATACTGAGACTGAGAAAGTATTCTGGGTTTTGTCTTTTTCTCAACTGCAAGGATGATTTAATTAAGGCTACCCCTCATTATACTGCTCACATCGTAGCCACACCCCATGCATCCTTTTGAAGACATGTATCTGCATTTTGTATATCTACATATCGAGGTGAGCAAAATATTTCAAAGGGAAATCAGAAGTGACTGATAAAGAATGGAAAGGAGAGCTTGCAACAAGTAAAGCCAGAGGATTTGAAGTTACAATGGGCTGAGGAATTTGATGTAAAGGCTGTTACAAGTGCCAGGTTATAGTGTCATCTTAATTGGCTTGGCACCTTGACAATTTGCCAAATATCTAATGGATTTCAAACAGTTTCAGCTGAGGTGCAACACAGTCACAGAATTAGAGAATCATATTTTCTGAAGCATATGAAAGAAAGCAGCATTCTGTTCAGGCCTAAACAGCCTCTTGTTGACAGCACTAAGGTAATGAGGGCTAAATTGGGCAGTCCCCAGAATGGGTGTGGGGATAGGACAATTAAGACGCCACTATTACTTCCAATTCAGGCAGCATGCCAACCTCATGTTGCCTCTTAACTTGCTTGCAGCCAGCATGAAATGCACTTTTGAGTGGCTGAGTGCCTCAGCAGAGGGCCCAGGTTTATGTGAGGCGAGCACCACTTAAAGCCAGCCCACACTACTTAAAACCAGCCTGCAACTCTTAAAGGAGAGATGCATTCTGCCTGGAACTGTTTGTGGATCTTATTGAATGGCAGAGCAGGTTCAAGAGGCCTCATGGCCTTCTTCTGCTCCCAATTATTTGTTCAAGTCCCGTTCTCCTTTCAGCCCTGTGCTCACTGATGGTTCTGTTGTACCCTCATAAACAACGCTTAGAGGGTAAAGACGGCTTTAATAAGCTAAGGCCAAGACAGGTGCTTACTGGTGCCTCCCACAAGGCGGCCCCTTATATACGGCTCCCAGGTAGGCGGAGCCGGAGGCGGAGTCCCCCAGGGTTCCAAGCCCAGTCTTAAAGAGGACATCACCTTACGTGATGATAAGGGTACAGCAATACAGTAACCGTTCATCACCATTCACCCCCTGTTTAAACAGAAGTCCGGCGGGGGTGAAGTGCCATCATAAGTCCATTCATTTTAGCAGCCTGATCGTCCTCAGCGACCTCCTCTGCTCGGGCGGTGGTGCGGCGGACACGGACGTCTTAGTTGAGGGTACATCCTGGAGCACGGTGGTCAGAGCCTTGGTCCGGGTCGGGGTAGGGGATCGGGGCGCAGGGAAAATAGCTGGGGCTGGGGGTAGCGGTGCCGGTGGGGTGTGTAGAGGGGGGGGCGCTAGGGGACGGGCGCGGTCGGTGTCCACCAACGGGGAGTGGGCCGGGGGGGGGGGGGGGGTATTGTGGGTGCCGGATCCCGCAGGGGAGCTCTGAGGGAGGGGGCGTCTGTAGTGGGGGAACCAGCGGGTGCCAGATTCCGGAGGGAAACCGTATCTTGCCTGCTGTCGGGGTACTCGATGTAGGTGTGTCTGAGGTTCGCGTGTAGTAATCGGACCCTCTCGACCAGGGAGTCCGTTTTATGGCTCCTCGCGTGTCTCCGGAGGAGAACGGGTCCTGGAGCCGTCAGCCAAGGTGGAAGCGAGACCCCGGAGGTGGACTTCCTGGGGAAGACAAACAATCGGTTGTGAGGGGTCTCATTCGTGGCCGTGCAGAGGAGCGATCTAATGGAGTGTAGGGCGTCGGGTAGGACCTCCTGCCAGCGGGTGGTTGGGAGACTTCTCGACTGTAGGGCCAGAAGGACAGCCTTCCAAACTGTTGCATTCTCCCTCTCCACCTGCCCGTTTCCCCGCAGATTATAACTGGTCGTTCTGCTCGAGGCAAAGCCTTTGCTGAGCAGATACTGACGCAGTTCATCGCTCATGAATGATGTACCCCGGTCGCTGTGGATATAAGCGGGGAAACCAAACAGGGTGAAGATGCTGTGCAGTGCCTTTATCACGGTGGCTGAGGTCATGTCGGGGCAGGGGATGGCGAATGGGAAGTGGGAGAACTCGGCGATAATGATGAGAAAATATGCATTGCGGATGGTGGACGGGGTTGGTGGATGGGAGGGGCCCTTGAGGTCCACACTTAGTCACTTAAAGGGCCCCAAGGCCTTCACGAGACGAGCCTTGTCTGGCCGGTAGAAGTGCGGTTTGCACTCCGCAGAGATCTGGCAAGCCCTGGTCATGGCCTTGACCTCCTTGGTTGAGTAAGGTAGGTTGCGGGACTTGATAAAGTGGACGAGCCGGGTAACCCCTGGGTGACAGAGGTCATTGTGGATGGCTTGCAGGCAGTCCTCCTGCGTGTTGGCGCACGTGCCGCGGGACAGGGCATCTGGGGGCTCGTTGAGCTCCCCTGGACGATACTTGATATCGTACGTGTAGGTGGAGAGTTCAATCCTCCACCTCAAAATGTTATAGTTTTTTATTTTGCCCCGTTCTGCGTTATCGAACATAAAGGCTACCGACTGTTGGTCGATGCCGAGGGTGAACCTCCTACTGGCTAGGTAGTGCCTCCAGTGCCTCACAGCCTCCACAATGGCTTGTGCCTCCTTCTCGACTGCAGAGTGCCGAATCTCGGAGGCGGTGAGGGTCCAGGAGAAGAACGCTACTGGTCTGCCTGCCTGGTTGAGGGTAGCAGCCAGGGCGATGTCTGATGCATCGCTCTCTACCTGGAAGGGGATAGTTTCGTCCACCGTGTGCATAGCAGCCTTGATGATGTCAGCCTTGATGCGGCTGAAGGCCGATCGGGCCTCAGCCGACAGGGGAAATACCGTGGTCTTTATGAGTGGGCAGGCTCTGTCCGCATATTTGGGGACCCACTGGGCGTAATAGGAGAAAAGCCCCAAGCACCGTTTGAGGGCCTCGAGGCTGCGGCGGAGGGGAAGTTCCTTAAGGGGGTGCATGTGGTCGGGGTCGGGACCTAGGACCCCGTTTTCCATGATATAGCCGAGGATGGCTCGCCGGGTTGTGTGGAAAACGCAATTTTCCTTATTATAGGTCAGGTTGAGGGCTCGGGCGGTCTGGAGGAACTTTTTGAGATTCGCATCATGATCCTGCTGATCATGGCCGCAGATGGTGACATTGTCCAAGTACGGGTATGTCGCCCGCAAACTGTGCTGGTCCACCATTTGGTCCATCGCCCTTTGGAAGACGGAGACCCCATTTATGACGCCGAAGGAGACCCTGACGAATTGGAAGAGCTGGCCGGCTGCTTCGAAGGCAGTCAGGAGCGGTCTTTCGGTCGGATGGGGAGCTGGTGGTAGGCGGATTTGAGATTGACCGTGGAAAATATCCGATATTGGGCGATCCGATTTATTATTTCTGCTATGCGAGGAAGGGGGTACGCATCGAGCTGCGTGAAGCTATAATCCATGACAATCCGTTTCTTATCCCCGGACCACCACCACTTGGGCTTTCCAGGAGCTGTTGTCTTGCTAAAAGTCATGTCTTGGGCACTGTACCGCCAGCTCCTGGTGGCGACGGGCTTACAGTCGGGAGTGAGGTTCGCGAATAGAGAGGGGGGTGCGACTTTCAGTGTTGCAAGTCTGCATACCGTGAGGGGGGGGGCAAGGGTCTGCTGAAGTTCAGTGTCAGGCTTCGGTGGCTGCACTGGAAATCCAGTCCGAGCAGCAGTGGGGCGGAGAGGTGAGGGAGGATATACAGTTTGAAACGGGTGTATTCGGCACCCTGGATCGAGAGATCCGCAATACAATACCCCTTAATTTGTAGTGGGACCTGGATGTGAGGGCTCTGGTGTGGGACCCGGGATGGGTGAGCAACGAGCAGCGCCTTACCGTCTCAGGATGAATAAAGCTCTCCGTGCTCCCGGAGTCGTAAAGGCATGGAGTGTCGCGCCCGTTGACCTGGACTTTCATCACAGAGTTCTGCAGATGTTTTGGTCGCGTTTGGTCAAGGGTGATCACTCCCAGTTGCGGGTAGTCCGAGTCCTCAGCCGAGTTGGATTCGTAAAATGGCCGCCGCCGTCGGTCGCACATGTCGGGTCGAGAAGATGGCCGCCGCCAAGGTGGCCGCCCCCATGATTCGCAAGAGGCGGATGATGCGTCAGAAGGGGGCGTGTCGGGTCAATGCGCAGCTGCATTGCGAGGCCTACGGGCCTGTGAGCCTGATTTTCGGGCCTGCTGTTCTTTGTGTTTCTGGCCCTTGGGCCTGGCCAGGCAGACCCTCGCAAAATGCCCCTTTTTCCCACAGTCGCTGAAGATGGCGGAGCGTGGGCGTGGATGCTGGCCCTGCTCACAGAAGTAGCATGGTGTGCCCCCGGTCTGGGCGGATCGCCGCGTGGCGCAGGCCCGTAACGTGGCCGAGACTGGGGAAGTCCGAGGGGGGCTCGCAGGGTCCTTGGGGTACGTGCCCAAATTATGTTGGGCCACTTCCAGCGAGGAGGCGAGCGTTAGCCTGTCCTGGAGGTCTTTTGCCCCGTTTTCGAGTAGCCGCTGCCGGATGTAGGTCAAGCGAATGCCGGACACGAAAGCGTCTCTGATGTGCAGGTTCATATGGATTTCCCCCGTCACATCCTGATGGTCACAGTTCCTGGCGAGCGCGGTGAGTTTTTCTAGAAATTCGTCAGGCGATTCCCCCGAGTGCTGCCGGCAGGTCGAGAGCAGATGCCGGGCATGTACCTCATTGATGGGTTTGACAAACCACTTGCATAGTAACTTGACCGCCTCTTCGTAGGTAGCCGACTTTCAAGCGTGGCGGAGATTCTGTGACTCACCCGGGCGTGGAGTAGGCGCAGCTTGCGTGGCCCCAGGATGGGAGTCTCTGAGGAGTCCAGGTAGGCCTCGAAGCATCGGAGACAGTATTAAAAAATTTCCTTTGCCTCCGGTGTCCTTGCTTCCAGATTGAGCTTCTCTCATTTTAGGCCTGCGTCCATCCTGATGTAGCTTAGCTTATTAAATTGTTGTACCCTCAATAACAACGCTTAGAGAGTAAAACGGTAAAGAAGGCTTTAATAAGCTAAGAATTAGCCTGGTGCCGAGACGGGTGCTTACTGAGTGCCGCCCACAAGGTGGCCGCTTATATACGGCTCCCAGGTGGGCGGAGCTGGAGGCGGAGTCCCCCAGGGTTCCAAGCCCAGTCTTAAAGGGGATATCACCTTACAAGATGATAAGGGTACAGCAGTACAATAACCGTTCAACACAGGTTCCTAGTCAAGCAACAGGTGGAATTTGAAATTCCCATCTTTGTTTTCAAATCCCTCCATGGCCTTGCTCCTCTCTCTGTAATCTCTTCCAGCCCCACAACCCTTCAGGTTCAGGCCTCTTGTTCATCCCCAATTATAATTGCTCCACCATTGGTGGTCGTGCCTTCAGTTGCTCTCAGCTCAAATTTATCATCTAAATCAGTGTTTTTCAAACGTTTCAGCCCAGGACCCATTTTTACCAACAGACCATACTTTGGGACCCACGCTAGCTGACCTTCGCGACCCAAGCCAGCAGACCTTCGTGACCCACACTGACCGTCCTTCGTGACTCACGCCAGCCAACCTTCGTGACCCACGCCGCCCGAACTTCACATTCCACCATTTTTACCTTTAGTGTGACAAGCAAGCTTGGTCCTCACAATCTCACTTGCTTTGTCATTCAATGTTACAATTCTGCTAAGAACTTTGGCTGACTATTTAAATTCTCACGGCATCCATTGAAAAAAAACAGGAGGTTTGTCCTCAAACCGCCCAGAGTCTTCCCAATTTTTCACAACCCCAAAACATGTGCGCATGATTCGCTGGTCCCCGCCCACACCTCTCACACTTATCTGCTACCCCCTGAAAGAACCCACTCATTCTCGCCAGAGTCATATGCACCCTGTGCACCACCTTAAACTGTATCATGCTCATCCTTGCACAAGAGGAGGTCCTGTTTACACTTCGCAGTGCCTCACTCCATACTCCCCAATTGATCCTTTTGTAAGGGCCACGAAGAATCCAGCACGAGTTTTAAGGATACAAAGTAATAACATTTATTTACTATAACATATATACATAACAGTAGCAGTAACTTCCCTTGCTACTTACCCATTCCTGCTGGCTCCTGAACTGGCCAGCTTATTTATACTAGGAGTTGACGAGTGGTTTCTCCGCCCCCCTCATTGGGGAAGCTCATACTCCCACAGGATTGTGGGATAGTCATTAGTCCCCAGCCAATGGTAAGTAGGCAGGTTATAACATCCCTCCCCCCCAAAGTCCAAGGAATCCACCGAAGACCCTGGCGAAGGAGGGCGTCGGACTTGTTTGGCCGCAGGCCGGACGCCATTTGCACGCGGCGCTGGATCAGGCGGCGTGTAACGAGACGGAGACCGGCGCTTCCATGATGAACGGCGCGGTTGTACATCCACGGCCCGTGGACCCGAGGATTCCCCCTCTGATGCATCCTGTGTCTCCATCTCGGAGTCAGAGTCTGCTGCCTCCATCATGTCAGCGTCTCTATCTCCATTCGGTCCCGTAACGACCTGCGCAGGCTTCGAGTGAGGCACCAGTGGAAGATTGTGAGGACTACCTTCCCTTGTCTCTGGTCTCTGCGGCTGTTGAAATGAGCTCCGGGGGCGGGGAATCTTTTGAGGGGATGGTCTTCTGGACCGAACGTGGTCTACATGTTTTTGCTGGAGACGACCCTGGGCTTGCACTTGGTAAGATATAGGGCCCGTTTGGCGAAAGATTACACCAGGAACCCATTGGGCACCACCAGCAAAATTCCGAACGAACACTGGGTAACCGGGCGCAAACTGCCGAATCGGCCGATGCCGAGGAAATCCCTGTCCCTGCCGTTCTTGTGTGCGGCGTACTTTTGCGCCAATGTCCGGGAAAACCATACTAAGGTGGGTGCGAAGTCTCCGGCCCATTAGGAGTTCTGCAGGAGCTACCCCAGTCACTGCATGGGGGGTGGTCCTGTACGTAAACAAAAAGCGAGCCAGTCTCGTGTCCATTGATCCGGAAGACTGCTTCTTTAGTCCTCTTTTGAATGTCTGCACTGCGCGCTCTGCCAACCCATTTGAAGCCGGGTGGTAAGGGGCAGTGCGGATATGGCGGATGCCGTTCATCTTCGTGAACCTCGCAAACTCCTCACTTTTGAATGGAGTGCCGTTATCTGTGACCAGCACCTCGGGGAGGCCATGCGTACTAAACGATTAACGCATCTTTTCAATTGTTGCGCAGGATGTTGTCCCCTGCATCTTATGCACCTCTAGCCATTTGGACTGGGCGTCAATTAGTAGAAGGAACATGGATCCATGAAAGGGCCTGCGAAATCTGCATGCAAGCGTGCCCAAGGCCGCCCTGGCCATTCCCAGTGATGTAGGGGCGCGGCCGGTGGAAGCTTCTGATGCTCCTGGCAAATGGAGCAGTTTTGGGCCACCTTCTCAATGTCGGTGTCGAGGCCTGGCCACCAGACATAACTCCGGGCCAACATTTTCATTTTGGTCACGCCTGGATGCCCATTGTGCAAGTCTGTTAGTATCAGCTCCTGGCCTTTTTCCGGGACAATCACACGCGTCCCCCACAAGAGGATGCCGTCTTCCACGCTGAATTCTGACAACTTGGAGGAAAATGCCCGCAACTCGCCTGGGAGCTGTCTATGCTGCCCACCATACAGGACTATGTGCCGAACCTTTGACAGGACTGGCTCCGTCTGGGTCCACTCACGGATCTGTGGGGGTCGACATGGGGCCGGTCGATAAAGGCAATCGGCTCAGTGCGTCGGCATTTGCTATCTGCGTACCTGGTTTGTGCTCCAGAGAATACTCGTATGCAGCAAGCAACAAAGCCCAGCGCTGGATCCGTGCAGAAGCAATGGGCGGTATTGGCTTATCCTCTCTGAAAAGTCCCAGCAGGGGCTTATGATCAGTCACGATAGTGAAATGGCGGCCGTACACATACTGGTAGAAGCGTTTCACCGCAAAAACCACTGCCAGGCCCTCCTTCTCGATCTGCGCGTACTTTTTCTCCACTGCAGTCAATGTGCGGGAGGCAAAAGCTATCGGTCGTTCGGCCCCGTTCTCCATCTTGTGGGACAGGACGGCCCCAATACCATACGGGGATGCATCACATGTGACGAGCAAAGGCTTTCCAGGATCATAGTGGGTTAGTAACCCAGACGACGACAATTGTTGCTTTACCCGCCGGAAAGCGGTTTCTTGCGGCTGACCCCAAACCCAGGTGTGATTTTTCTTTAGCAGAAGGTGCAAAGGAGCCAACGTAGTTGCCAGATGGGGGTGGAACTTCCCGTAATAGTTTACGAGACCAAGAAAAGAACAAAGATGCGAAGTGTCAGTCGGGGCGGGGGCATGTTGAATTGCACGCACCTTCTCTGCGACGGGGTGCAGACCTTCGCGGTCCACCCGATAACCTAGGTAGACTACTTCCTTTGCCTGAAATAGGCACTTTGTGCGACGTAAACGGACTCCAGCCTCCGAAAGGCGTCTAAGGACAGCCTCCAGATTTTCCAAATGTTCCTGCTCCGACGTCCCTGAAATCAAAACGTCATCTAGGTAGACAGCCACACGTGGTAAACCTCTCAAAATGCCCTCCATAACACGTTGAAAAATTGCGCAGGCAGAGGATACTCCAAAGGGCAACCGTGTATATTCATACAGGCCCCGGTGTGTATTAATCATTACATATGGTCGGGAGGCAGGGTCCAGCTCCAACTGCAGGTAGGCGTGACTCATATCTAATTTTGTGAACGAGAGTCCACCTGCAAGTTTTGCGTAGAGATCCTCTATGCGAGGCATTGGATATCGGTCAAGTTGGGAAACCGTATTCACTGTAAGTTTATAGTCGCCACACAAGCGAACTGTGGCATCTGGCTTCATTACAGGTACAATTGGTGCTGCCCAGTCAGCAAAACGGACGGGCCTGATAATACCCAAACTCTCCAAACGAGTGAGCTCCCCTTCTACCTTCTCGAGCAAGGCGTAAGGCACTGGGCGCGCCCGGAAATAGCGCGGCGTGGCTTCTGGTTCAACTTGGATACGGGCTACGGCCCCTTTTATTTTCCCCAAACCAGGCTGGAATACATCTGGGTATCGTCCTAGCACCTCAGTCAACCCTTCAGAAACTGTTTGGAGGATGTGCTGCCATTGCAACCACAAATGGCGCAACCAGTCCCGACCCAACAGGCTGGGCCCATGGCCGTGCACCACGATAAGTGGGAAACGCCCCTCCTGGCGTCCATAGACAACAGGGGTCATTGTAGTTCCTGCAATGTCCAGTGGTTCCCCGTGTAGGTGGCCAACCTGGCCTTTGAGTCAGTTAATGTAAGGGTCTGTATACCCTGCTTGATGCGGTTGAATGTCCTCTGGGCGATCACGGAGACCGCTGCGCCAGTATCCAACTCCATCTCAAGCGGGTGGCCATTGACCCGTACTGTCACCTTAATGGGGGCTACACGGGGAGCTGCCACACAATGCAGCTGCAGGCAGTCGTCCTCCGTCTCCAAGTCCTCAGGGGTAGTCACCGCAGATTCATCCACATGGAAGGTACGGCCTCTGGGCTGGTCCCAGTTACGGCCCCTGGGCTGGTCCCAGTTTCGGTCAGAACGACGACGCCCCCAGGACCGCCATCCGCAACGGGGTCGGCGCCTACAAGTCTGACACGGACATGGCTCCTCATCCATTGGCTCTGGAGAAGGCTCCCTTCGGGGAGGAATGTCCGACGGCCACTGGCGTCGGTCCGGACGTTGCCTCGCCCAAGATACCGCAGGAGTGCGGGGGGACGTTTTCGGACGGAAGGGGTTGCGCCCCAAGGCATGCACTTCCATTCCCTGTAGCTCCTGTACTCCTCGCTCTGCGCTCTCTCAGGACAATACTATTTGAATGGCCTGTTGAAAAGTCAATGTTGGCTCCGCTAACAACTTTCTCTGGGTGGCCGCATTGTTAATACCGCAAACCAAACGGTCGCGTAACATTTCTGACAAGGTCTCACCATAGTCACAGTACTCCGCAATCCTGCGTAGCCTGGATAGAAAATCGGCAAGGGATTCTCCAGGGGTCCTCTCAGCGGTATTAAACCGGTAACGCTGGACTATCATGGACGGGGTTGGGTTAAAATGTTGCCCCACTATATTCACAAGTTCATCAAACGTTTTGGTGTCCGGCGCAGCTGGGTACGTAAGGCTCCTAATCACCACAAACGTATGCGGGCCGCAGGCGGTGAGCAATATGACCACCTGGCGCTCGTTTTTGGTGATATTGTTTGCCCGGAAATAGTAACGCATCCGTTGTGTGTACTGGTTCCAGCTTTCCAGCGCAGCATCAAAAACATCCAAACGTCCGTACAGAGGCATGGTATAATAGAAAACAACTTCCAACCTGTATCCAACAAAAATCCAGGGAGGTGGCTTCAGCAGTGTAGACAGCTATTCACTTTAACCTTCGTCGCCAGTTTTGTAAGGGCCACAAAGAATCCAGCACGAGTTTTAAGGATACAAAGTAATAACATTTATTTACTATAACATATATACATAACAGTGGCAGTAACTTCCCTTGCTACTTACTCCTTCCTGCTGGTTCCTGACCTGGCCAGCTTATTTATACTAGGAGTTTACTAGTGGTTTCTCTGCCCCCCTCATTGGGGAAGCTCATACTCCCACAGGATTGTGGGATAGTCATTAGTTCCCAGCCAATGGTAAGTAGGCAGGTTATAACAGATCCCCATTCCCAACTCCGCTTCCCATTTCTCCTTGATCTTCATCACCCGCTCGCCTCCCTGCTCCCCCAGCCACTTATATATATCCCCAATTCTTCCCTCCCCTTCCACATCCAGAAGCAGCAGTAGCTCCAGCAGGGTGTATCCCGGCAATCTAGGGAACCCCTTCCAGACTTTTTGTGCAAAGTCCCTAACCTGGAGATACCTGAACTCACTACCCCTCGGCAGTTCTACCCTCTCCCTTAGCTCCTCCAGACTGGCAAAACCTTCCTCCAAATATAAATCCCTCACCTTGACCAGCCCCACTTCCCTCCACGTCCTGTATACACTATCCCCGAACAGGCGCCGGAATGTGGCGACTAGGGGCTTTTCACAGTAACTTCATTTGAAGCCTACTTGTGACAATTAACGATTTTCATTTCATTTCATTTAATTCCCCCCGGCTCAAACCCATGATTCTCGCACAGCGGCGTTAGCACCGACATCCCTTCCATCCTAAAATGCCTCCTCAGCTGATTCCATATCTTCACCGTGTACTGCACCACTGGGCTCCCTGAATACCTACTCGGAGCCATTGGCAATGCTGCCGTCACCATAACCCTCAAACTAGACCCCTTACAAGATTCCTCCTCTATCCTAACCCACTCTGCCACTTCTCCTTCCCACCACCGCCGCACCTTGTCCACATTTTCCGCTGTGGTGAATGGAACTACTGTTAATTCACCAGTGCACTGTGATATCATGTTACTGCTGTATCGTGTTACGTTATGAGTTTAACCCTGTGGGCTCCACCTATGGGCCATTGTACGGCTTCACCCACAGGGGGATATGTCGGGGCATGTACGGGCTCGCCCATGGCTCCACCCTTTACAGGAAGTATAAAGGCAGCTGACCTGCAGGCCGCATTCATTGTTGTACCGGTCACAGGCAGGCTCAGTTGTAAGCTGATTAAAACCACGGTTTACTTCTCAACGTGTCTCTCAGTGAATTGTTGGTCGCATCAGCCGCCCAATAATAATGAAGCAAGTTTGGCAATGTCAACCCCTCCTGCTGCCTCTGCCTCTGTAGCAGGGTCCTCCCCAACCTCGGCACCTTCCCCGCCCATACAAAGTCAGAGATGATTGTGTCCACTTTCTGAAAAAAGGCCTTTGGTATAAATATCGGGAGAGCCTGAAAGATAAACAAGAACCTCGGTAGAATATTCATTTTCACCACTTGGACCCTCCCTGCCAATGTTAAGTGCAGTGTATCCCACCTCTTAAGATCCTCCCTGGCCTCCTCCACCAGCTTCGTTAAGTTCCACTTATGGAGCCCCATCCATTCCCTCGCTACCTGAATCCCCAAATACCTAAACCTATCCCTCGCTACCGTAAATGGCATCCCCCCTAAATTAGCCCACTCTGCCAGCTCATTCACTGGGAATACCTCGCTTTTCCCCACATTCAGCTTGTATCCCGAGAACCCTCCAAACCTCCCCAACCAAGACCCATAATCCTTCCCATACTCTCCAACGGTTCCGAAACATACAGCAAGAGCTCATCGGCATAAAGCGACACCCGATGCTCCCTCTGTCCCCTCATTATCCCCTGTCACTCTGCCTACCCCCTGAGATCCATCGCCAACGGCTCTATGGCCAGAGCAAATAGCAGTGGCGACAGCGGGCACCCCTGCCTCGTACCCCTGTGTGAGTCAAAGCTTCGTGAGCTCATATCATTCGTACTCACCCTCGCTACACCCCATTGATTTTCGTGACCACACATCACTCCTGTCAAAGTGCTTGAAAGCAGACAGGGAGCAGGAAGTCACAGCAACATTAGGTGTGAGTGACTCAGATAAAGGATCACTATTAGACTAACCAGAACCTCAACAGGCGGACAATAAAACCTTCCAGTGACGTCGCACACATACTGCTTTCAAAGCAGATTCTTTTAGTCGAAGCAAGACATTAAGTGACATATATGTCAAACCACCCACAATGCAAAGCACCATTACAAATCAGGGAGAAGTGCTATTTAAAAAGCACTTTTAACACAGAAAAAAAAAAATTATTAACGCGTAATCAACCAAATAATTGTTCTATGAAACACAATGGGTTAACTAAATGCTCTGGGAGGGGGCAGCATGGTGGCGTAGTGGTTAGCACTGCTGCCTTATGGCACCAAGGACTCGGGTTCGATCCCAGTCCTGGGTCACTGTCCCTGTGGAGTTTGCACATTGTCCCCGTGAGTGTGTGGATCTCACCCCCAAAACCCTGAGTGGCTGGGGACCATTCTTACTTCCTGCACTGATGTTTCCGATGTTCATTTTTGCCCTCCACCTCCCCCATGGCTTTACCATCTGTTCCTGTGCTGCCATTCAGAAGTATCATGTCAGGGTGACATTGTGGGTCCCTGTGGTATATCCAAAAGTCAATTTGATTGTAGGAAGAACTTCAATGTACCTGTCCGAAAGCAAGATACTGCGAATACTGGAAGTCTGAAATAAAAAACAAAAAATGCTGGAAATACTCAGCAGATCTAACAAGCACCTGCGAAGAAAGGAACAGAGTTATCATTTCACTCGTGATCTTTTAACTGAACATGCTTCTGACCATGGTTGGCCAAAATATGTCACAAGCCTTGGTAGCGGATGGTTTCTCAGAAGTGTTCTTTTCGTGGGCGACACTGTAGCACAGTGATTAGCATTGTTGCTTCACAGCGCCAGGGTCCCAGGTTCGATTCCTGTCTTGGGTCACTGTCTGTGCGGAGCCTGCACGTTCTACCTGTGTCTACGTGGGTTTCCTCTGAGAGCTCTGGTTTCCTCCCACATGTCCCGAAAAACGTGCTGTTGGGTGAATTGGACATTCTGAATTCTCCCTCTGTGTATCTGAACAGGTGCCGGAATGTGGCGACTAGGGGCTTTTCACAGTAACTTCATTGCAGGGTTAATGTAAGCCTACTTGTAACAATAATAAAGATTATTGTTATATTTTATATTTTTTTCTTTCAAAGAAGATTAGCCCAGATGACTGCCTTAAAATTAAGCATCCCACAAAGCAGGCAGTGATCTGTCGGTTCTATTGAAAGGTCATAGACCCGAAACGTTAACTCTGTTTTTCTCCACAGATGCTGCTTGACCTGCAGAGTATTTCCAGCATTTTAATTTTTTTCTACAATTTGGCACACCAGCTGCAGACTGAGAGGATAAAAAATCTCACATCAAGGGCACCTAGTTGTGTCCAGAGGCTTGAAAGGCAATGTGAATATTGTTCATTTCAGGAAAGCCATAAGATGGATTGGTGTTGCTCTTTCATCCCGCTGTTGCTAATCAGTATTGAATAACCAGTTGGCTCTGCTGGATAAATCATCTGTTGTCTTGATGGCATATATCTGGATGGAAAACTGGCTAATACTGCTGTTTATTCATTCCAAGTCGGTGTGGTTGAGATTGTCGACCCAGGAGGAGTAAACGTCATGCTCGACAGAGGCGCAAAACGAGTGATGGTGAAGTAGCTGACCGATATTCACTCTGCCTGATTGTCTTTTCCATTGATATCTGGTTGAAACACCTCCGGACTTAAGTTTTCATTGGTGTAATGCAATCCTTTTTTTTCAGTCGCTGCTTGATTTCATAGAATCATAGAATTTACAGTGCAGAAGGAGGTCATTCAGCCCATTGAGTCTGCACCTGACCTTGGAAAGAGCAACCCACTTAAGCCCACACCTCCACCCTATTCCTGTAACCCAGTAACCCCACCTAGCCTTTTTCCTTTTAGACACAAGTTATCATGGCCAATGCACCTGACCTGCACATCTTTGGACTGTGGGAGGAAACCAGAGCACACAGAGAAAACCCACGCACACACGGGGAGAACATGCAGACTTCGCACAGACAGTGACCCAAGCCGGGAATCGAACCTGGGACCCTGGAATCATCTGTGAATCAACTGTGCTAACCACTGTGCTACCGTGCTGCCCAACAGCACGGTAGTACAGTGCTGTTGGGCAGCACGGTAGCACAGTGATTTGCTAACAGGTTAAAGAATAATGCTTAAAATTAAAGCAGTTCTGCTCCAACTTTTAAATATTTTGTATAATTTGTGTATTTTGGTTGAGAGGGCAGTTAATAAAACAGACGGTATCCAAGGCTTTATTAGCTGGAGCATAGAGCACAAGCGTAAGGAGGGAGGACACTTATACATACTTTGGTTCTTTCTTCACAAAGGAGGGCACAAACAATATACCAGAAATGCTGGGGAACACAGGCTTTAGTGAGAGGGAGGAACTGAAGGGAATCAGAGGGAAATGGTGTTGGGGGTATTGATGGGATTGAAGGCCAGTAGATCCTCAGAAATAGTGGATGCATTGTTGGTCACCTTCCAAGATTCTGTAAACTTTCAAACAACTACTACAGATTGGAGGGTAGCTAATGTCAGTGATAATGAAATTGTTGGAAAAGATTCTCAGAGATAGGACAGAGATAGAGACAGAGATAGTATCTATGCACATTTGGAAGTGAATGGTCCTATTAGCGACAGGCAGCATGGTTTTGTACGAGGGAGGTCGTGTCTCACTAATCTGATTGAATTTTATGAGGAGGTGACAAAAATGATTGACGAGGGAAGGGCTGTGGATGTTGTCTCCATGGAGTTTAGTAACAAAATGAAATGAAAATCGCTTATTGTCACAAGTAGGCTTCAAATGAAGTTACTGCTAAAAGCCCCTCGTCGCCACTTTCCGCCGCCTGTTCGGGGAGGCTGGTATGGGAATTGAACCGTGCTGCTGGCCTGCCTTGGTCTGCTTTAAAAGCCAGCTCTTTAGCTCTGTGCTAAAGCAGCCCAAAGCATTTGATAAGGGCCCTCATGGCAGGCTGGTGCAAAAGATTAGATCACATGGGGTCAGGGATGAACTAGCTGGATGGATCCAGAACTGGCTTGGCCACAGAAGACAGAGGGTAGCAGTGGAAGGGTGTCTGTCGGAATGGAGGTGGTGTTCCGCAGGGATCAGTTCTTTTTTTTAATATAAATTTAGAGTACCCTATTATTTTTTTCTCCAATTAAGGGGCATTTAGTGTGGCCAATTCACCTAACCTGCACATCTTTGGGTTGTGGGGGTGAAACCCACGCAGACGTGGGGAGAATGTGCAAACTCCACACGGACAGTGACCCAGGGCCAGAATTCGAACCTGGGCCCTCAGCATCGCAGTCCCAGTGCTAATCACTGCGCCACATGCCGCCCTGCAGGGATCAGTTCTGGGACCTCTGCTCTTTGTAATATATAAATGACTTGGAAGAAAATGTAGCAGGTCTGATGAGCAAGTTTGCGGATGATACTAAGATTGCAGGAGTTGCGAATAGTGATGAAGATTGTCAGAGAGTACAACAGGATATAGATAGGCTGCAAAGTTGGGCAGAGAAATAGCAGATGGAGTTCAACCCGGGCAAATGCGAGGTGATGCATTTTGGTCGATCCAATTCAGGTGGGAGCTATAAAATAAATGGCAGAACTATCAGGAGCATAGCGACACAGAGATTTAGGCGTGCAGATTCACAGATCCTTAAAAGCGGTAGCACAGGTGGAAATGGTGGTAAGTAAGGCATATGGCGTTCTTGCCTTCATAGGACAGGGTATCGAGTATAAAAGCTCAAAAACTTTGTTACAATTAGATAGAATGTTGGTTAGGCCACATTTGGAATACTGTGTCCAATTCTGGTCACCGCACCACCAGAAGGATGTGGAGGCTTTGGAGAGAGTACAGAAAAGGTTTACCAGGATGTTGCCTGGTATGGAGGGTATTAGCTATGTGGAGTGATTGAGTAAACTGGGATTGTGCTCTCTAAAGCGACGGACGCTGAGGGGCGACCTGAAAGAAGTTTATAACATTATTAGGGGTATAGATAGGGTGAACAGTTGGAGGCTATTTCCCAGGGCAGAAATGACAATTACAAGGGGGCACAGGTTCAAGGTGAGGGGGGGAAAGGTTCAGTGGAGATGTGTGGGGGAAGTTTTTTACAGAGGGTGGTGGTGGCCTGGAATACACTGCCAAGTGAAGTGGTTGACGTAGTTACGTTAGTGACCTTTAAGGCTTACCTGGATAGGCACATGAACAGACGGGGTATAGAAGGAGACAGGCGGTTGGTTTAGATAGGACACGTGATTGGTGCAGGCTTGGAGGGCCGGAGGGTCTGTTCCTGTGCTGTATTTTTCTTTGTTCTTTGTGATGTAATCCCACTGTTTAAAAAGGGGAGATAAAGAGAAAACAGAAAATTAAAGACTAGGCAGCGTGACATTGGTAGTGGGGAAAATTCTAGAGTCCATTTTCAAAGATTTTATCGCAGAGCACTTGGAAAATAGTGGCAGTGTCAGACAGAGTCAGCATGGATTTATGAAGGGGAAATCATGATTGACAAATCTACTGGAATTCTTCAAGGATGTAACTAATAGAGTTGATGAGGGGGAGTCAGTGGAATTCAGTGGGAGTCAGTTTCCAAGATGGCGCCGGAGCGAGGCGACTCTCTGCGAGCTCTCCCAAACAGATCAACTTTTTACTTAACCTATACTCGTTCTAATCTTTTAAAAATTAACTCTAAAACTAACATTACTAACCTCTCTCCCTATTATGTATTTTCTTTTATTCCCTTTTCTTCTCATGTACTTAATGATCCGTTGAGCTGCTCGCAGAAAAATACTTTTCACTGTACCTCGCTACACGTGACAATAAACAAATCCAATCCAATCCAATTGGTTTATTTGGACTTTCAGAAGGCTTTCATCAAAATCCCACATAAGTGATTAGAGTGATCAAGGCGAAGTGGGAGGAAGAGTTGGGAGAGGGTATGGAGGAGGGGTTCTGGTGTGAGGTGCTCCGGAGGGTAAACGCCTTCACTTTGTGTGCGAGGTTGGGGCTGATATAGCTGAAGGTATAGAGCGCACCATACAAGGGCAAGGATGAGCCAGCTCTTTGAGGGGGTAGAAGACGTGTGTGAACGTTGCGGGGGAGGTTCCGCATACCACGTTCATATGTTTTGGTCCTGTCCATAGCTGGAGGATTACTGGTGTTAAGTAATGGGTTAAGAGACATTGCAATTAGTTGTCTCATTTATGTTACGTAGCCATTAATTGACACTGATATGTAAAGGGGCTTCAGGTGGCCTCTGTCAGGTGATGGATGGTTAGAGTTTTGTGCAAAGGCTGTTGGAATGAAATAAATGGGTGTTTGTGAAAAAGGAACAGAACGTTAGACTCTTCATATCACAGCAAATAAAATGTCTAACAATTGGTAGCAGAGGATGGTTGCTGTGTAAATGTGAAGGGTTGAAAGGTACAACTTTTCCAGATCAAACCAAGGAGTGAGTGAGAAAAGAAAAAAAAAAAGGGATATATGGCTGAACCGAGGATAAAGATGGCTGGATATGACTATCCTCCCTTATTTTCTGAAAGGGAATCGTACGACCAATGGAGAAGTGCAGTAGTTATGTAGACTAAGGTAACTGCTTTGGGAAAGAGAAAACAAGGTATGGCATTGGCTCTTTCTCTACCATATGGCAGTAAAATCCAAAACAAAGTGCTTTCTGAGCTGGAATTGGAAGAGTTAGAGTCAGAAGAATGACTGGGGACTTTATTACATTATATAGATAAGATTTATAAGAAAGATGACTTGTTAAGTGCGTATGAAGCATGGTCGGATTTTGATAAGTTCCGGAAAATGGAGGATATCTCCATGGAAGACTATATAATGGAATTTGGCAGACTATATAAAAGGCTACAGAAACACAACCTGGAATTTCCACAGTCTGTGTTGGCCTTTAAATTACTTGACTGTGCTAGAGTGAGCAACATGGATAGGCTCCTGGTTTTGACAGGAGTTCAGTTTACTGATAAGGATACCTTATTCGAACAGATATAAAAGCTGCCTTTTTGCAGGGGCATCAGCTCCAGAGCGACATTTTTCTCTGTCCTCCTAAAGAAACAGCTAACACAGAAGGGGTACTCTGGAAGTTGAACAAATGTGTATATGGATTAAATGATGCATCTAAAGTCTGGTATTTTTCGGTAAGGTCAGTTTTGTTAAAGTTAGGCTGTTGCCAGTTGAAAGCAGATCCTGCAATGTTTTACTGGCACTATAAAGGAAATCTTTCTGGAATTTTTATGATGCATGTCGATGATTTTTTGTGGGGTGGGACTAGTGATCTTGAAGCTATTGTAATCTCTGGTTTGAGGAAAGAATTCAGGGTTTGAAGTCAGGCTACCGTTGCATTTAAATATATTGGACTGGAAATTGGACGGACTAAGTTAGGGGCAACTTTACGTCAGCAATCTTATTTGGAAAGCATCAGCCCAATAGCAATTAGCCGTGGTTGAGTTTCACAAAAAGACGCAATGGTTTCAAAGATAGAAAAAGAGCAACTGCGGAGTTTAATTGGGCAACTGAACTGACTAGGTAGACAGACTAGACCGAATGTGAGTTTTGATGTCTTAGAGTTGAGTACAAAAATGAATGATCCCAAAGTGGAAGACATAATAAGAGCAAATAAAGCGTTGGCCAAACTAAAAATGCAGGAGTATGTTTTGAAGTTCCCGGTTTTAGGTGACCTTAGGCACTTGAAACTCATAGTTTATTGTGATGCGTCCTACGCAAATTTATGTGATGGGGTTTCAAGTGCAGGAGGTTTTATAATTTTCCTTTTGGGGAACAATGGTAAATGTTGCCCGCTTGTGTGGGGAACAAAGAAAATAAGGAGAGTGGTAAAAAGCACTTTGGCTGCTGAGACGTTAAGCCTTGTAGAGGCGGTGGATATGGCCTTTTATATAAGTATGATATTGACAGAAATTTTGGGATTAGGGGATTTGGGTAATATACCTATTGACTGTCACATTGACAATAAATCCCTGTGGGAAAATGTGCACTCTACAAAAAGTGTCAATGAAAAGAGGTTACGGATAGACATCGCAAGTCTGAAGCAGATGTTGGACAGAGGGGAAATAACAAAAATTTAATGGGTCGACAGGAGCTATCAACTGTCAGACTGTTTTACGAAAAGAGGGGCGAGTTCACAGAAACTTTTGGATATTGTTAATGAAGGGCGCTTGTTTCTGTGACTGTTTTATTTTTCTTTCTCGTCCAAACAAAAAAAAGGGGGGGAGGAAATCATGTGCGTGTTTTTGAGTTTCTTGAAATTTTGTTTTCACCTAATTATTATTTTTTTCTACAAGGAAGGGGAGACTGTTAATTAATGGGTTAAGAGACATTGCCATTAGTTGTCTTATTTATGTTAAGTATCCATTAATTGACACTGATATGTAAAGGGGCTTCAGGTGGCCTCTGTCAGGTGGTGTATAGTGAGAGTTTTGTGCAAAGGCTGTTGGAATGAAATAAATGGGTGTTTCTGAAAAAGGAACAGAACTATAGACTCTTCATATCACAGCAAATAAAACGTCTAACAACTGGAAGGAGGTGTTTAGGGTAATCTCTAAAGTGGTGCACGTGAAACTGGACCCGGGCCCTCGGGAGGCCATATTCGGGGTGTCGGACCAGCCGGGGTTGATCGCCCGAAGGTGGATCCTGTTAGGGTGGAGAGCAACCTCTCCACCCTGTGCCCTGGCATGGCGGGGAACCTGCTGGAATTCTTAACGCTTGAAAAGGTCAAATTTGAACTGAGGGGAAGGATGGAGGGTTTCTACAATTCATGGGCGTTATTCATTATGCACTTTCGAGAATTGGATCACATCGAGCATTAGGGGGGTTGGGGGCTGGGAGGGTTGGGGGAGGGGGACTGTATGTGTTAATGGTGACTATGGGTGATTCCTGATTCCTTTTTGTCATTTGTTTATGTTAACATGAGGGCCAATGGGGTTTGGTGGGAAGAGGGGATCGTTGTTATTGATATGGGGAGTGACATCACATTCGTTACTGATTATTGTTTATTGTTGGATGTAAATTTGGGAGAAAATGCGAAAAAGGAGGAGAATAAAAAAAAATTTTTTTTTAAAGAGATTAAAGTGTAAAATTAAAGCATGCTTTGTAGTGTGCTGAGATAGATTGAAAACTAGTTGCCAGACAGGAAGCAAAGAGTAGGAATAAACGGGTCTTTATCCAAATGGTAGGCAGCGGGGTACCACAGGGATTGGTGCTGGGGCTGAAGCTATTCACAATATGTATTAATGATTTAGATGAGGGAATTAAATGTAATATCTCCAAATTTGCAGTTGACAAAAAGCTGGGTGGGTGAGTGAGCTGTGAGGAGGATGCAGAGATGCTTCAGTGTGATTTGGACAAGCTAAGTGAGTGAGCAGATGCAGTATAATGTGGACCCACTTTGGTCGCAAAAACAGGAAGACAGACTCTTATCTGAATGGCAATAGATTGAAAGGAAAATGTACAATGAGACTTAGGAGTCCTCATACACCAGTTACTGATAAGTATTTGGTATGGTGGTCTTCATACCGAGAGGGTGTAAGTACAGGAGCACGGATGTCTTGCTGAAATTATACAGGACCTTGGTGAGGTCACATCTGGAATATTGGGCAGGATTCTGTGATCCTGAGGCTAAGTCTTGACGCCGTAGTAAATATGCCCTCAGGAGCAGAAATTCAGACTCCTACAGGGGGCCAGCATGGCACTGGAGCGACCCACGCCACTCCAGCTGCCGATCCCGGTGTCAGATGGGCGCCGTGGGGTCTGCGCATGCGCAGTGGGACTGGCGCGATTGCCGCACATGTGCAGTGGCTCCCTTCTCCGCGCCGGCCCCGACGCAACAATGACGTAGGACTACAGGGGCCAGCGCGGAACAAATGAAGCCCCCAGTCCGAGAGGCTGGCCCGCCAGTCGGTAGGCCTCGATCGCAGGCCAGAGCGGAGGCCCCCCCCCCTGATTTCGCCCCCCCCCCTACCAGGCTGCCCCCGGATGCATCCACGCCGAGGTCTCGCCGGCTAAGAGCAGGTGTGAATGGCGCCGGCAGGACTAGGCTTATTTGGCGTGGCCGCTCAGCCCATCCCAGGCCGAGAATCGTCGGGGGGCTCTGTAGAGTGGCCCCGACCGGCGCCGTGCCGACCGCGCCAGCGCCAATGGCGCTGATTCTTCGCTCTCCAAGGAATCGGCGGACCGGCGTTGGAGCAGCGGGGCACAATTCGCGCTGGTCCCCGCGATTCTCCAGCCCGGCCCCGGGGTGAGAGAATCCCGCCCATGGTGTAAAGGTTTGGTCTCCTTATCTGACAAAGAATATTCTTGCAGAGAAAGTTTACCAGACTGATTCCTAGGATGGCACGCTTGATGTATGTCGAGAGATTGAGTCAGTTAGGGTTATATTCATTGGAGTTCAAAAGAATGAGCGGGGATTGAGAATTTGTTTCCCTTCAGTCCGGATGGAATGATCAATCGAACACCAAGTCTCTTGAACATACGTTTATTCACGGCCAGAGCTGCACCACTGTATCTCGGGAGGTACAGCAGCAAGCCAAAGTTAATACATCCGACAGTAGCTTATATACAATATATGACACTGTTTTGTTTCTGAGGACGGCCCCCTTAGAGGAGGCCTACATTACGGCATTTTGTTGCTTTCAGCTTAGTTATAATTATCTTTAAAATTAGGAACCATTCCTAAGGCTGTATCTTGTTACTGTAAACTGTCTGTTGCAAAAGCAGAAGCGATTACAAAGCCTTGACATTCCAGTTTACACTAAGCTCTATTTGACATTCCATTTTCCCATAGAGCTCTATTCTATCTAGAGCCAAACTCTCATTCCCCCCTGTTATCATTTCATGATAACTTCTAATCCATAGCCACTCGTCTCAGTCTCTCCCATTCTATCTGCACTTCTATAATTTCTTATGTTCCTCAGCACCTTCTTTCACATCCATTAACTCTTCAAGGCTCACTTCATGTTGCTGTATTAACTGTTGGGAAATTACTGCTGCACCAACGCTTTTACACAAGCATTTCATTAGGAAGCTAAGCATAATTATTACAAGTATTACAACTACCAGGATTATTAATCCATGCACTAGGAGACCCCCATGATCCGGCAAACAACCAATCTAACCACCCATCTCTTGATGTTTCATGCAGTTTCTTAACCTCTTTGCGGATATGATCCACGAGGTGGGTGATGTTCTCCGAACTATCGGGGATGTAGGTGCAACATTCCGAACCGATCACGGCACAAGTCCCACCTTTGTTTGCAAGGAGGTAATCGAGGGCCATTCGGATTTGTCGGGCTACGGTTCTTATTGCCACCATTTCATTATTTATCTCAGTCAATGCTTCAGTGGTGTCGTTTGCTACCTCTTCCAGGATTTTTGCTACCTTCCTTATTTCCTTTATTCCAAGACCTACCCCGATAAGGAGAAGCAGGGTCCCAAAGTAGCGTTGCATTTCGGTTATTGCTCTCTTTTGTCGCTTCATCATTTGGTAATGGTCGCCTAAATTGGTGAGGTGGTGTATAAAGGAGACTACATACCCCAGATAACAGGATCCCGTCCAATTCTTTGGCAGCCAGGGATATGCCTTGTGGCCACAAATAAAGTACGTCCCATTGTATGAAGTGAGTTTGTCCACATCAAACCCTTCAGCCATCAGGGAGTACTTGAAGGTACCTGTCCCGTTAGCGTATGGGACGTCCAGTGTACATCCACAAAACTGAGGAGACGTATATAAGGGATAGACCTTAGATATGTTGGCCACTACAAATTTGCGCTTGCATCGACTAGCACCTACGAATATCCCTTTAACCACATTCCTTACTAAACATATTATTCCCAGTGGTCTTCCCATGTTGGTGGTACTAGTGAGGGTAAGAAACGGAGGCTGGTGGGATCTGTTATAACTTGGTTGGTACCACATCTCAAAGGTGTTCATTGGATAGCCCCCCCTTGCCAAGGTCTTGGGGATATGGGGAGAAACGATAAACTAGAAGCTGCCCCGCTGTCTGGGTATCTTACCATAGATGCAATTCTTATAGTCCTGGGGGATTGACGAGTACCATTCTGGTAAATATACCATTCTACTGTTTCTGACAGGCTAAGCGGAACAGGTCTGAGGGGGATCCCTCCCTGAGCATGGGTCGGAATATGTGTGCATACCCAGCAATCAGAAACATTCATATCCTTTGCGTACACATATGACATATACAGATACGTGTTTACATGTAATTCCCTTCTTTTTTTTTCACAGCCTTGCCCTCCCTTGGTCAACGCATCCCAAGGGTAAAGTCTTATTTTTGTTTCAGCAGCTATAGTCCCATTTACAGTTGACCCGATGACAGGATAGGTTGCCCTTAGTCACTCCACTGATGAGTATGGTCCGTTTGCATCGTTGTACGGAGGCCGAACATCTGTCCGCAGGGGTCGCGTTCCAAGGTCCTTCTCCTGAGCCTTGACTGGTGCATTGTAAGGTGTCTCCTCGACAGAGGTGATGAGTCCGTCTTCCCTTGGGGCCACAGGTTCTTCGCTTGGCCTCTCCTCCCGTTTCCAAAAGTCCCAACAGGGTTACGATAATAAGTGTGGCCTTCATCCTTTAAGTGATGCCGGAGTTATTACCTAGGGCTCGAAACAGAGGGTTATTTTCTATTGCATTTTCACAACCTTACAATGGTGGATGTGGATCCAGGCATTTCTGCCTTACACTTTTACAGCAGTGGGAGTAGTGAGTAGGACCTGGTGTGGTCCTTCCCATTGGGGTTCTAATCCTTTCCTAACCCAATTACGAATCAGAACATACTCCCCCGGATTAATAGTGACAGAACTGGACAAGGGAGGTATCTCCTCATAAGCAGCTCGTCCCCTTGAATGGAGGCCTTTTAGTACTTTAGTCAAGGCTATCACATAGTTGGCCATTTCAGTGGTCATATGGTGAAACTGTACTTCCTTAGGTTTCCCTTGATCCCAAGGAATACGCAAGGGTCTTCCGTATAAAATTTCAGCGAGACTCAGTCGTGTCTTTCCAGCTGGGGTTGCACGTATTTGGAAGAGGGCAATAGGCAATAATTTGAGCCAAGTGGCTCCAGTCTCTGCCTGTAGTTTTGCCAGTTTTGTTTATAATGTCTGATTAGCCCTTTCTACCATTTCCGCTGCTTGGGGTCGGTATGCGCAATGTAATTGTTGTTTTATTCCCAGCTGAGTACAAAATTTCTTATTGATCTGTCCCACAAAATGAGGACCATTATCAGAACTTAATCGATATGGAATCCCAAATCTAGGAACAATTTCTCGCATCAAAACTTTTACTACCGTGGAAGCTTTGTTATCTACAGTGGGGTAAGCTTCTATCCATTTACTAAATACATCAACAATAACTAATACATGTTTATAACATTGACATCTTTCCAGCTCAATGTAGTCCATTTGGAGGGTTTCAAAAGGACCCTCCGGTAGCGGGGTTTTACCCATTTCACAGGGTATTGCTTTTCCAGGATAATACTGCTGACCTACTAGGCAACGACTGCTAATGTTTTGCGCTATGTCCTGCAGTCTTGGATGCCACCAAGTCTTGAGCAATACATCACCCGTAGCTCGCGCACCACAATGAGTTGCAAAGTGAACACATTCGGTGACCCAGGCTGCTAATGCATCGGGCATACAAGTTTGCCCTGCTGGGGTGACCCACAATTTGTTTACAGGATCATAACAACATCCTAATTCTTCCCATAGTCTTTTTACACAGGCAGGAGCGTCCTCCTGTAACTGAATGACGTCAGTGATGGTCGGCATTGGCTTTTCAGAGGGAGACTGACCCTTAGAGCTTTTAGTCTGACTCATCATTTTTGGTACCACCATGTAATTTAAGCGAGAAGTCTCTTTGGCTTGGTGGTCCGCCTGCCGATTACCCGCGTCCACTGGGGTTTTGCCAGTCGTATGGGCAGCGCACTTTATTACGGCTATTTGTTTAGAGAGCATTAAAGCCTGTAGTAATTGTGTAACTAACTGTTTGTGGGATATCTGAGTGCCTGCAGATGTAAGAAATCCCCTGTTCTTCCATAATTGACCGAAGTCGTGTGTGACTCCAAATGCGTATCTGGAGTCTGTGTAAATGTTTATTTTCTTATTCTCTCCTAACACGCACGCTCGGATAAGTGCAAATAGCTCGGCTTGTTGGGCGGAGAATGGCGTTTCAAATGCTGCTGCTTCCAGGGTTTCGCCCTGCTGATTAACTATAGCATACCCTGATAATCTATCCCCCCTTTCGCTGACGGAAGCACTGCCGTCGGTGAAAACAGTTAAGTCTGCATCGGGCAGGGGAGTATCAGTGAGATCATCGCGCACGGAGGCTTCCTCTCTGAGGAGCGTCCGGCAATCGTGGCCCGGCTGTGAGCATTCTGAGGGTGGTTCGGAGAGAAAAGTTGTTGGATTGATGGTGGTGCAATGGCGAAATTGGAGCTTGGGATTATTCAGGAGATAAATCTCGTATTTGTTCTGCCGAGCCATGGTTAAATGTTGGGTTTGGAGCTGGCCGAGCAGTGCCGTGACAGAGTGGGAACTGTAAACCACAATGTCCTGCTGGAGGGTAAGGTTAGCCGCCGACTGGAGGCTGTTGTAAATAGAAGCAAGGATCTGAGTGCAGGCGGGATAGTCAAGAACTGTCAACTTAAGAAAACTGTCATTATTCTGAATATTGCTTTATTAATTTTAAGAAATTAACATATCTTGTTAGTTGTGCTTTCTTTAATAGAATCGACGAATTCATCTACAGAAAACCAAGAGACAGCATGAGATTGGTTCAGTTATATGTTTAATAAGTTATTGTGTTTGATATTTTAAAATAAATGTTTAGAATTAGCCTGGAAATTAAAACTTCAAACAATGTGGAAGCTGGTTTTTAAAAAAACCCAAAACAACTCTGATTAAAAGCAAATCTATATTCCAAAAGAACAGATCGTTCAAAGACATTTGATAACGGGAATTTGGCAGCAATACAACTTTTACTCCCAGTCCATTTGAGTGACAAATTTAAAAAAAAAAGTTTAGAGATGCGAATGGCATCATTCCAAGCTATACGCCTCTTTTTGTCTCTGCAAGAAAATTAACCCTTTCAACAAGCTTTTGTGTATAATCCAGAAGATGTCAAAGACTTGACAAAATCGAATGGCACTTGACTATGTCCTAGCTGAAAAAGGTGGCACCTGCGCCCTGATTGGTGCAGAATGTTGCACTTTCATTCCCAATAACTCTAAAGAAGTTAAAAATTTGGCATTACATATCCAAAAAGAAATCAAAAAACTTGATCCACCCCAATTTATCTCTCTCTGGGATAAAATTTGTGGGTGGCTTGGACACACTGGAATGTCCACAATAAGAATAATTTTATTCTCCTATGTAGCTGCATTCATCATTTACATAACACACCAATGTGCTAAGTGCATAAAAAGACTATTCGCTAAACGCAGGGGACCAACTATTAGAATGATTCAAACTAACCCAACTGTACCCCCAATCGATGAATTTGAGCTGAAATACTATTATTGAAATGTTACTGATCAATCAACTGTTTGACTGTATTATTAACATATTGTATAATTTGTTAATACTGAATCAATAGTATCAAATTTGATTAATTTATTAATTATAATAATTATTTTGAAATGCCTGGTTGTTGGGCCCCGGGGATTGGCAGGGTTGTATGCTATATTGGGAACTTGCCGGACGGGGAACTGGCACCGTGGCTGATAATCGTCTGGGTAATCAGGGAAATCCACCTCTAGTGCCCCCTCTTTTCCCGGGACTAACCCTTGATTCATCTGTGGGAATTGATTAGCACGGGTTTTAGAACGAGTGCGAGTCGCCGGACCTCCTTGCGACGGCGGAGGTGGTGGTAGTGGCGGTGGGAGCGGTGGATAAAGGGCTTGAATGTAAGGTGGAGGCGGTGGTAGTGGCGGGGGAACGGTCAGTCGTCCCCTATATTGCCAATTTTCAGGGTCATCCTCATTGTCTCCCTTGGTCAAGGCAAGGCCGGCCATTTGTCCGCACGGTCCCGATTTAGAAATGGGGTTTTTTACAGACTTAGGCCTTTTATGGTGGGCACATTCCTTTCTCAAAACCTCCGCAGTCTTAACAATTCCCCCTTCTGTTAATTCAATACCCAACTTTAAAGCGTTAGCCTGCCAACTAGCCAATAAAGATGTATCTTTTAATTTTTGGCAGTACTCCCGCCATAACTCGATCAATTTCTTAGCCGTGGAACTACGGTTATGTCGCCAAATAATCTGTTGTGCCTCCATAACCGTGGGCAAATCTTTTGATCCTCCCAGGGGCCATTTTCCCTTTCCCAAAATCTTATGCAATTCCCCCGACAACTGCCGCAGCTGCTTAGAATGTTCCGGATACTGTTCGCAAAGAGTCTGAAGCGCGCTTCCACTATCAGAGGTGCTATCCAGAGTATTACCCATTGTCTCCTATCCTCGGATGATCCTTGTGGTTACCTACTTAATTTTGATGTCGATCCTAAATCGCTTATTCAATCAAGAATTTAAACGGGGTTATCCTGCTCCGTTACCCAATCAGGAGGCTTAGGCAATTGTTCGAGTGTTCCGACAGGGTACGCGACGGTGAAACCCTGTTTATTGTGGAGTTTAAGGCGTCATCCGCACCTGATGGGAAGTACTATATTTTGGACGGAGTTATCGGGCTCCGCTGTAGCCAATAGTCAACCCGGAGTGTCGAACAAGTCAAGACACTGGTTGAGCCAATCACTTGTTCTAAGGGCAACCCTTTATCGTGAAGGTATCAAGCAACCAGAAGGATCATCATCAGCCAAGCACCTTTCTTCAGCCGAGGGCCTCTAACCCTCGCACACGGGCCTTTAACCCTAATTTGAAGAGGACTCTAACCCCTTACGGGCCTCTAACCCTGTCTCGAAGAGGTCTCAAACCTCTTACCGGCCTCTAACCCTGTCTCGGGCCTCTAACCCGGACTGTAACGGGTTCGCCGGACTGACCTGATCTCGTAAGAGTCTTTTCAGAAACAGACAGTAGGACTAGATCGCGCTCGGTACAGCGGAGGGGGAAACCAAAGTGGTAACAAGGGTACTCATATTCGGGGGCCCGATCCCTCCTTCGCCTCCGGACACGATCAGTCAGTTACATCGTCTGCTCCTGGCGAGGCTCCTTGAGAACCCACCGCTGCCACCAAATGAGAATTTGTTTCCCTTCAGTCCGGATGGAATGATCAATCGAACACCAAGTCTCTTTAACATACGTTTATTCATGGCCGGAGCTGCACCACTGTATCTCGGGAGGTACAGCAGCAAGCCAAAGTTAATACATCCGACAGTAGCTTATATACAATATATGACACTGTTTCTTTTCTGAGGACGGCCCCCTTAGAGGAGGCCTACATTACGGCATTCTGTTGCTTTCAGCTTAGTTATGGTTATCTTTAAAATTAGGAACCATTCCCAAGGCTGTATCTTGTTACTGTAAACTGTCTGGTGCAAAAGCAGAAGCGATTACAAAGTCTTGACATTCCAGTTTACACAAAGCTCTATTTGACATTCCATTTTCCCATAGAGCTCTATTCTATCTTGAGCCACACTCTCAGTATCTCATAGAAACTTATAAAATTCTGGAGGGACTAGACAGAGTAGATGCAGGACAGATGTTCCTGATGCTGGGGGTGTCCAGAATGAGGGGTCACAGTTTAAGATTACGGGGTAAACCTTTTAGGATTGAGATGAGGAGAAACGGCTTCACCCAGAGATAAAGATGTGGAATTAGCTACCACAGGAAGCACTTGAGGCCAAAGTATTGTATGTTTTCAAGAAGGAGTTTGATATAACTCTTGAGGCTAGAGGGACCATAGGAGATGAGGGGAAACAGCAACAGGTCACTGAGTTTGATGATCAGTCATGGTAATATTGAATGGTGGAGTAGGCTAGAAGGGCCAAATTGCCTACTCCTGCTCCTATTTTCTATGTTTCTATCTTTCTGGCCTCTGGTTATTGTTCCTCCTGATCGCCACTCCAGTTAGATTTATCAATAACTCAGTTTAGAGCCTGTTAGCAGACTTAAAGATGACTAAATAAATCTACACACAAACCAACTGTGGTAGCTCCTGTATAAAACTAATTTCATCCAGAATTTATTCAAGGAGTAACAAATCGAAAACCATTATTAAAAGGACACAATAGTAGTTTTAAAAGAAATTCTGAAATTCTGAGCATTTTAACAAAGGAATACTCCCACAAAGTGCAGTAACAGATGTGGTAACTATATTAACACATCTTCTGCTCGGAGACTGTGCATTCCCCGGAGAATGCAATATGAGACCCCTCCGAAGTCTTTGTGGGACATCCCTGGGAAGTTTGAATTTCCGATGGGCAATTCCCCTGCATCCGGAACTCTCCGAAAAAGTCTCCAGCTCTGAGCTAATGCCAGAGATTTGGAGGGTTCTGACCTACTTACTTGGATAGGTACATAGGAAATATTAGACAGAAAAAAATCATGGCTATCTCCAGGGTAACTGTACAACTGCAACCCCCCCCCCCCCCCAACTCCCCACTGACACCCCTGAGTCCCTCCAACTTTACAATTGGCTTTCCGACTCCCCCTAACTCCCCCTCTGTCTCCCCATCCAACACTCCAGCTCCCCCAACCCTGACCCTCTGACACCCCCATCTTTCCCACCTTGCCACCTAACCTACCAGACCCACTCCCACTAATTGGCTACCCCACTGAAAAACTATTTAAATAACCCAAAGCTTTTCACAAAGTTAGTGGATGAAGACTAATTAAAACTAAAGTGGGCATTGTTTGGCTTCCCCTGACGATCCTGCATGAGGAAGGAGACCCTCCCAGGACAGGTACGCTCTTCATTTCTAAAGAGGATGGGTTCGGAAGTCTGGGCCAAAAATGCGGAGCCTCAGTACGAATTGTGTCAAAGTTCCTTGGAAGATTTGGCCCAATTAATCAGCGAGGTTTGGGGGAACAAAGTAGATACAAACCACAAAACACATCAAAAATATCAGCCCATTGACAAAACTTTACCATCCATCAATTGTATTCCTTTCGGAGCTACAAAGCCAATGCGCAGGGTGGATGGGGCAAGCCCCTGATCCACCTTCTTGCTTGCTCCAAAACCCAATTCAAAATCAAATTGAATCCAATTTATGGTCCCCGGTAGAGACATCCTGGATCCAATCTGGCATTACACCTGATCTTGGGTTTGATCCTACTCTTGATTTAAGCCAATTCGCAAATGCTCCTCATGCACAGGAGATAAAGTATTAAAAGTCAAAAGAAAAGCTTTCAAGCGCAGTCAAAGGGCTGAGCAATGGCAACAAGTGGGACCACAGCTGGCAACATTGTCACTCTGTCAGCTGGGACCGTCGGTCGGCACCGCCCACACACTCCTCCCAGCCAGAGGGGGCGCTGTGGGCGGCAGGAGCTTCCCCCAGCGCCTGTCCCAGCCAGCGGGGCCGCTGTGGGCGACAGGAGCTTCCCCCAGTGCTCCTCCAAGCCAGAGGGGGTGCTGTGGGCGGCAGAGACGGGCTGTGAGATTCCGGTTCCGGTTCGAGGGTGAAGTGCTCAGTTGCCATGTGGGGAAGAGTGTGAGATTGGAAAGTAAGGAATTGTATCTTTAAAAAAAAAAGGTGAGTTTCATAAACTTCCTGAGGAAGCGGCTCAGGAATATCAAGTCGCATTTTAAAGTGCATGTGTTGCCACGACAAAATGTGTTTTAAGTTTTCAAGTTTTATTGAACTGAGCAGTTCATGTCGCTGCTGTTTTAATACAGATGTGGAGATGTTGGCGTTTTATTAGTGTTAGGATGGAGCAAGTTCCCTGCAGGCAGACAGTTACCATGTTAATATTTAAGCAATGGTGTCAATAATTTCTCAACTGAACTTCTGTTGGTTGAAAAAACACTTAGTTCTTTTAACAGTGGCTTTATATAAAAAACAGGCAGTGGACTCATCGCATTCTGGCTGTCAGCATTTAGGAAATGTTAACTGTGAAGACTAAATGATCCGCACTGTTGTGCACATATTTAGACTTGGTGTTTTCTCTAAGTGCAACAGATCAAAATAAGTGATATTTTTGAGTTCCTTGTTATTTAAAGTGAAGGGGTGATGGTTTAGTCAAATTAATAATAATAATCGCTTATTGTCACAAGTAGGCTTCAATGAAGTTACTGTGAAAAGCCCCTAGTCGCCACATTCCGGTGCCTGTTCGGGGAGGCCGGTACGGGAATTGAACCCGCGCTGCTGGCCTTCTTCTGCATTACAAGCCAGCTGTTTCGCCCACTGTATGATGGAATTACTTAACTCAACCAGAATTTCATAGAATCGTAGAATTTAGAGTGCAGAAGGAGGCAATTCGGCCCATTGAGTCTGCACCGGCCCTTTGCAAGAGCATCCCATTTAGGCCCACACTTCTACCCATCCCCGTAACCCAGTAACCCAACCTTTTTGGACACTAAGGGCAATTTAGCATGGCCAATCCTCCTAATCTGCACATCTTTGGACTGTGGGAGGAAACCGGAGCACCTGGTTGAAACCCACACATACACGGGGAGAATGTGCAAATTCCGCACAGACAGTGACCCAAGCCGGGAGTTGTATCAGGAACCCTGGAGCTGTGAAGCAACTCTGCTAACCACTGTGCTGCCCTAAGGTGTGTACTCTTATCAGGTGGCTTAATCAGGTTTTACCTGTGTGCTGATGACATCTGTCACCTCTCCTCAACTGTCTAATTTGTCAGGCATTCAGTTCTGGAGCACAGTGGTTAGCACTGTTGCTGCACAGCTCCAGGGTCCCAGGTTCGATTCCCAGCTTGGGTGCCTCTCTGTGTGGAGACTGCATGTTCTCCCTGTGTCTGCGTGGGTTTCCACCCGGTGCTCCGGTTTCCTCCCACAGTCGAAAGATTTGCTTGTTAGGTGGATTGGCTGTGCTAAATTGCCCTTACTGGCCAAAAAGGTTAGGTGATGTTTCTGGGTTACATGATTACGAGGATAAGGTGGAGTTGTGGTCTTAAGTAGGGTGATCCTTCCAAGGCCGGCGCAGACTCGATGGGCCAAATTACCTCCTTCTGCACTGTAAATTCTATGATTAGCAGAGATTTCTTCCAACTAAATATTGGGAAGACCAAAGCTGTTTATTATCTTCCTTCCCCCCCCCCCCGACTTGCCTATTCCTATCTTTATAACTTCCTCCATCCCTACAACACACTGAGATATCTGTGCTCCTCCACTCCTGGGCTCCTATGCAACATTATTTTAATAATTTCACCATTAGCTGCCATGTTTTCAGCTCCCATGAGCCTAGGCTCTGGAATCCCCTCCATCAGCCCCTCTCCTCTAAGATATTCCATAAAACCTACTTTGACCAAGCTGTTGACCACATGGCTTAATATCTCCTTATTCCACTCCGTCATATTTTGGTTGGTAACTCTTCTGTGAAGAACCTCAGGATGTTTTTGCCCCTTAACAGCGCCATATAATTGCAGCTTGTTGTATGGGCCTGTAAGGAGATTGAGGAGAAATATCTTAGATCAGAAGGTAATCAAGTAAATGTTCCAATAGAAATGTTGCAGAGTGTCAAGGAGGGAGATAACATACAGGCATTGAACTTCATTAGGATATTGGAGGAGACCAGAGACAGAAAGGGCAAGTTGACAAGATAAAGTGAAGTTAAAATGCCAGTTCGCTGAGACATCAGATTGTATTTGTAGACAGCATGGAATTATTTTCCAAAACAGTTGCTGATCTACATTTAGTTTCCATGTCGAGGAGACTGCATGGTAAGAGCATCTACAATGCTTGCACAGGAAGGTGTCAGGAAAGACTGGCAGGATCCGAGGAGAATAAAAGAATGAACAAGGCTGTCTGTGAGGGAATAGTCCCTCCAGAAAGTGGAGAGGAAAAGATAGGATGAAAATAGTAATAGATGACCAAGTGAAGTTTGTCATAAGGGCTAAAAACTGGACCTGAGAAATAGTACAAAAGCACAGTCAAGGAAGCTGTCAAATATTTAGTTTGTGAAGAAGGGCATCTGGACTGGGATTTTATTGGCACATTGTGTGTGATTTCAGACATCAAAACCAAATCTGGGTCCCAAGCCCACGTGGGCAAATAGTGAGACCGTGTTAGTAAATTATCAACAGTCAACAGGGACCAGTTAAACGGCTGCCCCCAGCATCACCATCCCATTAAGGATGGCAAATTTGCAGCCACTGGAGTATTACCAATAGAGATATCTGCTGTTGAGGCTGCCAGGTCGAAGTGGCCACATTCGGAATTGAGGAGTCCTGGAAGGGCCATGGGAAAATATTGCCAGGGCTATGCAGGCTGACCCTGACGATTGGAAAGGCAAACCTTCCAATGGGGGTTGTCTATTGCTGTCTTCACATGGACCCAAGGTAAAGGAGACCCCACTCCTGGAAGTCACCTCGATTTAGTTGGCAGTCTTCCCGCGTGACTGTGGGTGCCCGCCACCGCCCCTCCCAAATCTCCAAAGGACTGGTAAAATTCTAGCTGGTTGCCAAATGCAGCAAAGAAATTTGGCAAACTGAGATAGAACCTTTGCTCAAAGTGAGAAGGAAAAGATACTCATTCCAGGGTTTGTGATGGAGACAGAGATCCAGGAAGTGAAGAGAATAATCAAAAATGGACAAAGTGATGATGAGCATTGGGTGGAGGTTGAAAGCATAATTGCTTTCTAAGATCAGAATAAAAAAAGCAGGACGCTTTACTAACATGGTAATCAGTGGCAACAAAGTGGTCAGAGAGGAGCTGACTGGGTGGGACAAGATCCACATATCTTACAACAAATCTAGGATCTATAATAATGACTTTTGCTAGGAGTGAGTGAGTGGAGTTGGGGCAAAAATCCAATAGTAAACATGTTCAGCCAGGTGGAGGTGGTGGAATGAGGACTGTTGAAACCACAGTTCAAAGATGAAATTGAGGGTCAAGAGACCATGCAGGTGAAGGATAGATGTGTCGAGAGAAGCATGTAAAGCCAGTTTTATGACTAGTGTTTTCTTTTTTTAAAATACATTTTATTAAAGATTTTTGATCAAAAAGAATTTTCTATTTTTACAACTTTGTAACAAAATGTACATTGCCCGTTATTTAAACAATATATTAAACTAACAACAAGTGCAGAAAAAGAACAAGAAAAAAGAAATAATAATACTGAAAAAATAAATATAAACAACTAACATGGAGAGAAAGAAAAAACAAACAAACCCCAAACACCGAATACACCCCCCCCCCTCCCCCCTGGGTTGCTGCTGCTGTCTTTCCTGTTTTCCCTTATCGCTCTGCGAGATAGTCAAGGAACGGTTGCCACCGCCTGGTGAACCCTTGAGCCGAACCTCTTAGTGCGTATTTTATTCGCTCCAATTTTATAAACCCTGCCATGTCGTTTATCCAGGCCTCCACGCCCGGGGGTTTGGCTTCTTTCCACATAAGTAGAATCCTTCGCCGGGCTACTAGGGACGCAAAGGCCAAAACGTCGGCCTCTCTCGCCTCCTGCACTCCCGGCTCTTCTGCAACCCCAAATATAGCTAACCCCCAGCTCGGTTCGACCCGGACCTCCACCACCTTTGAGATCACTCTTGCCACACCCACCCAGAACCCATGCAATACCGGACATGACCAAAACATGTGGGTGTGGTTCGCCGGGCTTCCCGCGCACCTCCCGCACCTATCCTCCACTCCAAAAAATCTGCTCAGCCTTGCTCCCGTCATATGCGCCCTGTGTAGAACCTTGAATTGGATCAGGCTAAGCCTGGCACACGAGGACGAGGAATTTACCCTACTTAGGGCATCTGCCCACAGCTCCTTCTCAATCTCTTCCCCCAGCTTCTCCTCCCATTTACCCTTCAGCTCCTCTACCATCATCTCCCCCTCGTCTCTCATTTCCCTGTATATATCGGACACTTTACCTTCACCAACCCATGCCCCCGAAATCACTCTGTCCTGGATCCCTTGCGCCGGGAGCTGCGGAAATTCCCTCACTTGTTGCCTCGCAAATGCCCTCACTTGCATATATCGGAAGGCATTCCCAGGTGGCAACCCGTATTTTTTTACCAATGCTCCCAAACCCGCGAACGTCCCGTCCAAGAACAAGTCCTTCAACTTCCCAATTCCTGCTCGCTGCCAAGATTGGAATCCCCCATCTATCCTCCCCGGGACGAACCTGTGATTGTTCCTTATCGGGGACCACACCGAGGCACCCGTCACTCCCCTATGTCGTCTCCACTGCCCCCAAATCTTCAAAGTCACCACCACTACTGGGTTTGTGGTGTATTTTTTCGGGGGGAACGGTAACGGCGCCGTCGTCAGTGCTTTTAAACTTGTTCCCTTACAGGATGCCATCTCCAGCCTTTTCCACGCCGCCCCTTCTTCTTCCCTCATCCACTTACATATCATAGACACGTTGGCGGCCCAATAATAGTCACTCAGACTCGGCAGTGCCAATCCCCCTCTGTCCCTACTGCGCTGCAGGAACCCACTCTTTACCCTCGGGGTCTTTTCCCCCCACACAAAGCTCATAATACTCCTGTCCACTTTCTTGAAAAAGGCCTTTGTAATCAGTATGGGGAGGCACTGAAACACGAAAAGAAACCTCGGGAGGACCACCATTTTAACCGCCTGTACTCTGCCCGCCAATGACAGGGGCACCATGTCCCACCTCTTAAAGTCCTCCTCCATCTGCTCTACCAGTCGCGTCAAGTTAAGTTTATGCAAGGTTCCCCAGTTCCTGGCCACCTGGATCCCTAGATATCGAAAATCCCTTGCTACTCTCCTCAGCGGCAGATCGTCTATCCCCGTGCCCTGTTCCCCGGGGTGCATCACAAAAAGTTCACTCTTTCCCATATTCAATTTATATCCCGAGAACTCTCCAAACTCCCTGAGTGTCTGCATTATCTCTGGCATCCCCTCCACTGGGTCCGCACATATAGCAGCAAATCAACCGCATATAATGACACCCGATGTTCCTCTCCTCCTCTGAGCACCCCCCTCCACTTCTTAGAGCCCCTCAGTGCTATGGCCAATGGCTCGATTGCCAACGCGAACAGGGACAGGGGGCACCCCTGTCTTGTGCCCCTATGTAATTGAAAATAGTCGGATCGTTGCCTGTTTGTAATCACGCTTGCCACCGGGGCCCCGTACAGGAGCTGAACCCATCTGATGAACCCCTCTCCAAATCCAAATCTCTTCAGTACCTCCCACAGGAGTCCCACTCCACTCTATCAAATGCCTTCTCTGCATCCATCGCCACCACTATCTCCGCCTCCCCCTCTGGTGGGGGCATCATCATCACCCCCAGCAACCTTCGTATATTGGCATTCAATTGCCTCCCTTTAACAAACCCTGTCTGGTCGTCATGTACCACCCCTGGGACACAGTCCTCTATCCTTGTCGCCATCGCTTTGGCCAGTAACTTGGCATCTACATTTAGGAGGGAGATGGGCCTGTATGACCCGCACTGCAGCGGGTCTTTGTCTCGTTTCAGGATCAACGATATCGTCGCCTCCGACATTGTCGGGGGTAGTGTCCCCCTTTACTTAGCCTCATTGAAGGTTCTCGTCAGGAGTGGGGCCAGTAGGTCCACATATTTCCTGTAAAGTTCCACCGGGAACCCATCTGGTCCCGGGGCCTTTCCTGCCTGCATGTTCCCAATTCCTTTAATCACCTCCTCCACCTCAATCTGCACTCCCAAACCTGCCACCTCCTGCTCCTCAACCCTCGGGAACTCCAGCTGGTCCAGGAAGTGTATCATTCCCTCTTTCCCCTCCGGGGGTTGGGACTTATTCAGCCTCCCATGAAATGACTTAAACACCCCGTTCACCCTCCCCGCTCTCTGCTCCATTCTTCCCTCCCCGTCCCTAACTCCTCCGATCTCTCTCGCTGCCCCCCTCTTCCTAAGTTGTTGGGCCAGCAAGCGGCTCGCCTTTTCCCCATAATCGTATTGTATTCCCTGTGCCTTCCTCCACTGCGTCTCCGCCTTACCCGTGGTCAGCAGGTCAAACTCCGTCAGTAATCTCTGTCTTTCCCTGTATAGCCCTTCATCCGGGGCCTCCGCATATTGCTTATCCACCCTCAGAATCTCCCCAATCAGTCTCTCCCTTTCTTTACCCTCTTGTTTCCCCCTGTGGGCTCTTATGGAAATCAGCTCCCCCCTAACCACCGCTTTCAGCGCCTCCCATACTACTCCCACCTGGACCGCTCCATCATCATTGACCTCTAGGTATCTTTCAGTACATCCCCTCACCCTTCCACATACCCCCTCGTCCGCCAACAGTCCCATGTCTAATCTCCTAAGTGGGTGCTGCTCCTTCCCCTCTCCTAGATCCAGATCCACCCAATGTGGGGCGTGATCTGAAACGGCTATAGCCGAATATTCCGTTCCTACCACTTTCGGGATCAGCGCTCATCCTAGGACAATAAAGTCTATCCGGGAGTATACTTTATGGACGTGGGAGAAGAAGGAAAACTCTTTACTCCTCGGTCTAGCAAATCTCCAGGGATCTACTCCTCCCATCTGCTCCATAAACCCCTTAAGCACCTTGGCCGCTGCCGGCCTCCTCCCGGTCCTAGATCTGGACCGATCCAGCCCTGGGTCCAGCACCGTGTTGAAGTCCCCCCCCATTACCAAATTTCCCATCTCTAGGTCCGGGATGCGCCCCCTGAGGGGGGGGGGGAGAAAAATTCTCCCGTCTAACATTTTTACAGATAAACCCTCCCCCTCCCTTTGCATTTCTTTGCCACCACCTCGCTACTTCTTTCCAAACATCAATTCCTCAAATCTAGTCCAACTTCTCTTCTTGAATAAATGTCCACGCCTCCTCTGCCATCTCGAAGTAGTGGTGTTTGCCCTGGTGTGTAACCCACAGTCTTGCCGGCTGCAGCATTCCAAATTTTACTTTCTTATTGTGGAGCATCGCCTTGGCCCGATTGAAACTCGCCCCCCTTCTCGCCACCTCCGCACTCCAATCTTGATACACGCGGATCACCGCGTTCTCCCACCTGCTGCTCCGTGTCTTCTTAGCCCATCTCAGGACCATCTCCCTGTCCTTGTAGCGGTGGAACCTCACCACTATTGCTCGCGGTGTTTCCCCTGTCTTTGGTCTTCTCACGAGGACCCGGTATGCTCCCTCCACTTCCAGGGGGCCCGTCGAGGCCTCAGCTCCCATTAAAGTATGGAGCATCGTACTCACATAAGCCCCAACATCAGCTCCCTCTGTCCCTTCGGGAAGACCCAAAATCCTTGGATTCTTCCTCCTCGAGCTATTCTCCAGGGCTTCCAGCCTTTCCATGCACCTCTTATGCAGTGCCTCGTGCGTCTCCGTCTTCACCACCAAGCCCTGTATCTCGTCTTCATTTTCGGCTGCCTTTGCCTTCACTCCACGGAGCTCCATCGCCTGGGTCTTTTGCGTCTCCTTCAATCCCTCAATCGCCAGCAACATCGGCGCCAGCGCCTCCTTCTTGAGCTCCTTCACACGTCGTCGGAGGAACTCCTGCTGTTCCGGGCCCCATACCATCTGGGCTCCCTCAGCCGCCATCTTGCTTCTCCCTTCTCTTCTCTGCCGCTGCTCCAGAGGATCCGCCGCAATCTGGCCACTACTATCGCTTCTTTCCATCCACACCCGGGGGGACTCCTTCCTTTGTCGCCTCACACTGGGTTTGGCCGTCAAAAATTTCCGTTGGGGCTCCCGATAAGAGCCCAAAAGTCCGTTGAAACAGGAGGTGCCGAAACGTGCGGCTTAGCTGGTCATCGCCGCAACCGGAAGTCCCTGACTAGTGTTTTCTTAACAGCAGATCACAGATATTCTGTTAGGTGTATGTGTGTGGTGGTGGTGGTGGGTGTTCCTTTCTGAACTGATCAGTGAGAGGGGGCCTAATCCGCGTTTATCCAGTAGCCGCAGTTGGATCAATGTGTCTGGCAAAGCTCTGAGACCAGGTCGCATTCTCTGCTGAAGCGGTTACATGTCAGTACCGGAAAAAAACCCGAAAAGTAGCTTTCATCAAAAGGAACAGATGTGGAATAAATGTCTTGAATGTTTAGTGAAGTAGTGACCAGTGTTTGTTTGCAGATGCTGACCGATGTGAATGAGAGTTTTCAGCAATTTGCGTTTAATAAAATATAGGCATTAAAATGTTTCTGTATAGTTTTCTTTTGTATTCCCCAATAATTGTAAATATTTGCAAAAAAAGATATAGGTGTTTTAGAATAATATAATTTTAGACTTTCTTCTGGATGGTTTATTTGTTATCTGTGCTGATTCTTCAAACCCGTACAGAGTCATCAATTAACTTTTTAATGAAAAACTTCTGGAAAAGTGTGGTGCTGGGAAACTTCAAGAATGCCAGTTAAATCTGACAAAAATACTTCAAAATAGAGCCGTTACCTTATGTGGTACAATTTATAATAAAAATGGTTATTTGAAAGTAAGTTTCTTGCCAGCATTTTAATGTGTTTTATTAAAAGTTAAGTTGCCATCGTGAGAACTTGACCTTGAAAATGTTCATCATTACTCATCATTGCTTCCATTCCCCCCTCCCCTCTTTGCAGGAAAGCAAAATGACCTCTTTAGCCTTTCAGCTGAAACGCTTGGCTCTGCCACAGAATGATCTAAGTCTGTTGTCTCGCAAAGAAGCACCATCATTGTTGTTTGATTGTAAGGAAGCTGCTGCTATAGACAGAGACACTTTCTTTGCCATAGGTAAGTGATGATGCCACCCTGCATTTCCATACCTCAGCAAGTTGTACTTGGGAGTTGTTGCTTCTGACGTGTCAAGATTGCTATAGCTGCCACAGATTGGTGCCAGCATCTACAATGTTACTACATTGTGTACCTTCGGGTATGTTATTTATCTTATTCCATTGCCATTTTGGTTGCCCCACTCAGCTGAATTTCAGCTTTCCTTGCTGATACGAATTGCTGTTGTCATTACTCACTGGAAGTTTCAGTGTGTTCGTGCGTACATGTGCTTCCAAATTCTCCTGAACATAAGTAAAATTACTCCGACTATGATATCTTTTTAGTCTTTTTGGAACAGCCTATATGGCTACATATTGAATTCACTTCCACCCTGTGCAGCCCTTTGTGTTTGATTAGTTTGTCTGGAATTCCTTTTTATTCAGAGTCTACCATCCAAGTTCTAGTTCAACACCTTAGTTTATACCCCCTCATAGTTTAAATGAATCCCAGTTTGCATCTCTGTACTACAGCTACCCTTTCTGATCCCTTCAGTTTGAAGTATCAATCCATTTTCCCTAAAGCAATCTGTTATCTAAAAGTCTGGGACCCTCAACCAGCACCAACTAGGTAGCCATTCGTTGTTTCAATATTTCTATTTGTAGCCCCAGCAAGAGTTTTCTCCCAGTGTCGGTGACTCGTACAATTCCCAACTTATCAAAGGCACGCAGCTGTAAATATTCAGTAAGTTCACCCATTATGGTTAAGGCCCAACCAATAGCATTGGGACCTCCGAGGTTTTGCCTGCTGTAATTTTCCAGAAGAGCAGTAATTACCCAGAGAGTGCAGCTCCTCTCTCACTTTCTCGGCACTGTTCTTACATTTGCGCTTCGGATATCTGAGTGCTTCTTTCCAGTGTTGCTAATTTACATGTGGGAAACCACTCTGCTGCTCTGCAATGCCCTTTATTCAATATCCACCACCGTACTCTGCAGTAAACCACCTGCCTTTTTGCGAACAGCTTTTGTCACGACAATTGCCATGCCATTTTCTCAATTTGTCCTTCCTCTTCGTAAATGTACTCCACACATAACCCAGTCACTGGTACCAAAATGATTTCTTCTGGTGTTCTTATGTTCTTCCTGCTCATTGTGCAGCCTCTGGCTTCACGATTGCTTCCCTAACCGGCTCTTTATACACTTTTTCCAGCTGATCCCCATGCACAGCTATTTCTTCTACTGATTCATTTATCATCTTGATCCTTTCACACTCGCTGGTCTCCATGTGCCATTACCACCATTCTCCAATTCCATTCACCCTTCCTTGACAGCAATATTCATATTGATAGCCCCATCTGAAATCCACAGTCCCAGCAACCATAAAAATATCACATCACACACTAGCTATTGCTTATATTTCACCTTTCACCTGCTTGTGCAATTGAGGCCCCAATTTATTATATCCATGGAATGTCCAGTATCTATTTCTGTCATTAAATAAAACATATAATTTAGAATTTCTTCCAGAGAATCTCTTGTTTGCTACAATTTGAAATAATCCTCTAATTTTTTTTCTTGGCGTAAAAAAAACTTTTTTGTTTGAATTCAAAAGCGGGACCGGGGTCTAATGTATTTTTGGGCTCCTTTTCCTACCCGCACCTGTACACCTCCCTTCCTGTAAATGTGTAAATCTCCTAATAATTAAACACTTGCCACCTGTTAGATTGGTTTTGTAGTATTATGAAGGGAATCACGCATGTATGTGGACTGCATAAGTGCTATTTTCTTTAATTATGTTTACAATGTAAAGGTGACATATACTGGACCTTCAAAATAACCTTTTAGAATTTATGATGGATTAGCTCAAACCGTTCCTTAAAGTTGTATGGCTTGTAGTCTAAGCTTTATCTCAAATTACTAATACCCTTTTGCAGAATGGGATGTTGTAATGACATAATATGCTCCTTCCAAGTGCATTCATTTGTTCTAACACGGTTTCTGCTATCACACAGGATGTACGGGTCTAGAGGAACTTATTGGAATTGATCCATCTTTTGAGGAATTTCAGTCAACACTCTTCAGCCAAGCTTCCAAAGATCTTGAGCGCAGTGTTCAGACTAAAGAAGTGAATGCCCAGCTCAACAAGAATATATTGGTTTTTCTAACACGTTTGTCTCCATACTTCATGCTAAAACCGGCCCAGAAATGCATTGAATGGCTTATTCACAGGTAACGTGACAATCAAGATGTGCTAGTGATTTAGAATTTAGAAAATAATAGTTTTTTTTTAGACAAACAGATTTGAAGCTTAAAACTTTTAATGTCTATGTTCGAAATCAGAGTGACCTCACTTGCTGATCAAACCAAGCTAATTACAATGTTTTAATTTCTTTTCACAGTAACAATTAAGCAAGATATTTTTTAAAAAGCAGAAAAAACATTTTGCTGAATGAGTGGCAGCATGGTAGCATAGTGGTTAGCACAGTTGCTTCACAGCTCCAGTGTCCTGGGTTCGATTCCCGGCTTGGTCACTGTGTATGCGGAGTCTGCATGTTCTCCCCGTGTCTACGTGGGTTTCCTCCGGGTGCTCAGGTTTCCTTCCACAGTCTAAAGATGTGCAGATTAGGTGGATTGGCCACGCTAAATTGCCCTCAGCTAAGGTGGGGTTACTGGTTTACGGGGATAGGGTGGAGGTGTGGGCTTAAGTGGGGTGCTCTTTCCAAGAGCCGATGCAGACTCGATGGGCCAAATGGCCTAGTGCACTGTAAATTCTACGATACAACTTGTGCTCGTAACACATGTTGTACTGAAGAGGTGGACTGGTTACTTAACGTTGAAATAAATAATTAGAACAATGTGATCTTCAGGGTTTTAACTTCTCCGTATTTGTTTCACTAGGTTCCACATTCACCTCTATAATCAGGACAGTTTGATTGGCTGCGTTCTTCCATATCATGAGACCAAAGTGTTCGTGAGAGCCATTCAGCTTCTTCAAATCAGTGATCCAACTCATCGCTGGCACTGGCTGGAGCCCATACAGGTAGATATTGTTCAAACAATGTAATTAAAACCTGGGTAAATAATGTTTTTATTCTGCTGTTATCATATGGTAGCGCAGTGGTTAGCAGTGTTGCTTCACAGCGCCAGGGACCCGGGTTCGGTTCCCCGCTTGGGTCCCTGTCTATGTGGATTCTGCATGTTCTCCCCATGTCTGTGGATTTCCTCCGGATGCTCCAATCTCCTCCCACAAGTCCCGAAAGACATACTTATTAGGTGAATTGGACATTCTGCATTCTCCTTCAGTGTACCCGAACAGGCGTTGGAGTGTGGCAACTAGGGGATTTTCATCGTAACTTCATTGCAGTGTTAATGTAATCCTACTTATGACACCAATAAAGATTATTATTATTATTCTGACATCCAGTGGGTAGGAATACTTTTTTTTTCTAAATTTAGAATACCCAATTTTTTTTTTTTCCAATTAAGGGGTAATTTAGTGTGGCCAGTCCACCTAACCTGCACATCTTTGCGTTGTGGGGTGAAACCCACGCAGACATGGGGAGAATGTGCAAACTCCACACGGACAGTGACCCAGGGCCAGGATTCAAACCCGGGTCCTCAGCGCCGCAGTCCCTGTGCTATCCACTGCGCCTTATGCTGCCTTAGTGGGTAGGAGTACTTGATATTCCTTGTGGATTTTGTAGTAATTTTATTTTAGAATGTATTTCGAATTTGTTTTTCAAGAATCCAGCCAGATCAGAATTTAACTTGGGTGCCTTTGTGGTGTTGATTCCCAAATTTCTTTCTCCGTCAGTCTGGCCTCAATAAAAGTCGAGATGGATTTGCACGTAAAAAGAAGTTATTTTATTCAGCTTGCAAGCTTGATTCATTTCACAGAAACATAAGAGACATCCAGTCTCCTACATCCCAGAAAGCGAATGAACAAAGAGACAAAGGGATCTCTGCAAATCAATTGAAATGGTATCAAGTTTCACATACTCGACGCCCGTAGGTCAGCCTATATCCCTCCTGACCTGTTTGATCTATTCTGATTGGCTCACTTCCAATCCGTTTCTCTGGCCCCTATCAATGCAGCATCACTCTCGTAGACACACCTCTTCCTGCTTTCCCCATGCGGTCTCAAATCCCTTTGTCTCTATCTGCCAGAATCAAAGTGGCTTATTTCTACATTACATTAACTAATATCTCTAAAGTAACTATTTTATATCACATTCGTAATTCCCTCATTTTATCATTCCATGATAACCGGACTATCCAATCCATAGCTACGGTTCCCCATCTAAAAAGATCCGTCGCTGCATTTCCAATTCCTGTCTTAGCCCCCCTTCATCTGCCTCACCCTCATGGATTTTAACAGTTAAGTTTTTAGGGGCGTTGATCTGATCCAGTGCACCCCGCATTCTACCCATCACACATTTAAGGATGTCCAGGCCCACAAAGATGCAGCCGATAGCTACCACTAGATACATGGCCATATTTATCAACCAGTCCTTCCATCCTCCAAATCCCCAGTTACCCCAAGAGCCAGGATCCTGCATCCCGTCCAAGTGATCCCGTATGCGATCCATAAATTTAGTGATGTTAGCGGTCAAGTCCTGAACTCCCATGATACACTTGCCCTGTACTATGGCGCATACCCCACCCTCACGGGCCAGAAGATAGTCAAGAGCATACCGGTTCTGCATTGCAAACAACCGTAGCTGAGACAACTCCTTAGTTATTGCCCCGAGGGCTCCCAAAGTTTCATTTCCCAAGATGGTAAGGCTGCAAATAAAATAATTCCGATCACTGACAGCCAAGGAACCCCCCACACCTCCCAGTGTCAATACGCTCAGAATGCCCCACCCGGCTGAGTGGCCCCGGTTGGGTGCAAGAACCTGAGGTATTTTTCCAGTTCTCGCAAAATTCAGCAGAGACTGCCCGGCGTGCTAACTGATTATGCAGGTTCCACGCCGAAGGGCAGGGGACTGTGGTAGGGACTAGAGTCCCTATAGCAATTCGGCGGGGAAATGGGGGTGACAAAACATTGGTCGCTGTACCATTAAATAAAAAGTAGTATCCTTGTTCCGTGTGCAGGCTAGCATCACAATCAGCATATCGGTTGCGTAAGGACCTCCCAGTAGCCCAGTTTATCCAACTTTGAAATGCCCATTCGGGCCGCCCAGCAATGCGGAAAGCCCTAGTCCCAACAGTGATATGAGAGACATTCGCCCAGCCACAGAGGAGCTGGAGGCCGGCGTTCAATGGAACGCAAGTGGTGTTGTAACAAACGCATTGGCCAGACGCCTGGGTGATATGGCACCTCCTGTCCGTACAGGTGGGAAACAGACATGTTATATTTGTGTCCACCTCTACCAGCAAACAGCCATATCCTTCACTGCTGAAGTTATTCTCGTACGACCGGGAATCCCTATTGGGAGTGAAGTGGCTAGGTATGTATGCCCTCCACCGTCGCAGCCTATCGTACTGTGAATGGGAATTATCCCGAGGAAGGGGAAGGCAAATAGCCGGTGGTGCTGAACCCGGATCGTAAGGAAGAGTGACCTGATCGGGCAGTGATTCGGAATGCTGACAATGAACCACCGTTTGGGGAGTGCCCCAAAGCGGTGAAACAGAAAATAACCTAGACACCGCTGCAGGGTTTGGGTAGCAGACAACCCGTCCCTGGCCATACAGGCGGTGGTAAATCTGGTAGAAGAGATTCATACTACCCGGGTTTTCCTCAGTTTGGCCTTTGATTAACTTAAGTGTATCTCCCGGTAACCTATGTTCTAGCTGTACTTCCCTTCTCATACGCCCCGTCCTCTCTCTAGTCCCTTTCTCTTTCTCATAGCCTCTTCCTACACTCTTCTGACAGCCTGATTTTACCTTTATTGTACCACTCTTAACACATCCAAAATCAAATTTACATGTATTCCAAAAACAAGGCAATGTCCATATAATGTTCCCTTCCCATTGCCGGGACCGGTGCAACTGCTTCATGACTCCTGCATTCTCCTTAACTTTGATGACGTTCCATGAGTCGATACCATGTCCTCGTATATGGGGGCAGCGAAGAACATCACCTTTGCAGAGGTGATGTATCCTTGTAGATTGGTTGGGGCTACACAGATACATAATATTTCCCTTTTCCATGTCCATCGCCAATAACACGCCAAGCGAAGTGAGGCCAAATATCAGACAGACGATGCGTAGCCACTCCATCATGCTCCACACCTGTAAAATAGCACTGGAGAAGGGAGGCAGGTTAGTATCCGACCTTTTACAGTAGTGGAGATGGACTCAATTTACAGTGATGTAGGTGGACCCAAGCACTTCGCCCCTCCACTTTAACTGCTGTGGGGGTGGTAAGGAGAACTTGGAAGGGCCCGTCCCATCGCGGCTCCGACCCCTTCCTAGTCCAATTTTTGACCATGAAATAACTACCGGGCTGGACTGAAAGTGAGCTAGGTACTGGGGGCAATGGCTGGTGAGCCGCGCGGACCTGGCCATGGAGTTCCTTGAGCACTTGCGTACGGGCTAGAACATAGGTGGTCATTTCTTCAGTCATCTGATGAAACTGAACCCGTCTGGGAACCTGCAGGCTCCAAGGAGTTCTAAGGGGCCTGCCATAAAGAATCTCGGCGGGAGAGAGCCGGGCCGGTCCCGCAGGTGTAACCCGCAGCTGGAAGAGGGCAACGGGGAGCAACTTAAGCCATGTCAGTCCCGTGTCTGCTCTTAATTTAGCCAATTTAGTTTTGAGGGTCTGATTGTGTCTCTCAACCAACCCGGCCGCCTGCGGTCCATAAGCACAGTGTAACTGCTGGCGTATGCCCAACTGGGAGCAAAACTCCTTGTTAATTTGTCCAATAAAATGAGGCCCATTATCAGAACTTAACTGATCTGGTATACCGTACCGGGGAATGATTTCCCTCATCAAGACTTTAACCACAGTAGCAGCTTTATTATCGATAGTCGGATACGCCTCGACCCATCTGCTGAACACATCCACAATGATCAAAACATATTTATAACATTGACACCTTTCCAACTCAATGTAATCCATTTGGAGCGTCTCAAAGGGACCACTGGGCAACGGGGTTTGCCCCTTCCCACAAGGAATACCTTTTCCGGTGTTATATTGCTGACAAATCAAACACCGATTACTGATACTTTGGGCCAACCCCTGCATTTTAGGGTGCCACCAAGTGTCCAGCAACAAATCACTAGTCCCTCGAGCCCCACAATGTGTTGCAAAGTGTACACATTCAATGACCCATAAAGCCAGCACATCAGACATACAAGTCTGATGTGCAGGCGTGGTCCATAAAGAGGAAACAGAATCATATGTACAACCTAACCGTTTCCACATTTGTTTATCACTCTCAGGAGCGTCCTCCTGTAACCTTATGACGTCTTGGATGGTTGGCATTGGCTTGTCAGAAGCAGACATATTTATAGTAGATCGTTTAGTCTGACTTAACATCTTAGGCACCATCACTTGCTGAATTTGTGCGGCTGTTCGCGCTGCACAATCTGCTCGTTCATTACCAACGTCAACTGGGGTTGTACCATTCGTGTGGGCAGTGCATTTAATAACGGAAATCTGCGCGGGCATAAGGAGGGCCTGCAGTAGGTCATTAACTAAACCCCGGTGGGATATTTGACCACACATAATCATGTCAGGTTGTTCTGACGAAATGTCACTCAAATCGCCCCTTATTGCGGTAGTTTCCTGAATCAAGGCTAAACAGTCGTGGCCAGGTGCGTCTTCATGGACAGGGGGACCACTAAGAAAACAGGCTGGATTGATAGTGGTACAGTATTTAAATGTCAGACGTGGATTGTTCAAAAGGTATATCTCATACCTATTCTGACGAGCTGCGGTATGATGCTGAGTCTGCAGTTGCCTCAGTAGTGCGATGACCGAGTGGGAGCTATACACCGTAATATCCTGTTGGAGGGTGAGAGCATGTAATGGCTATGCGATGGCATTGATTGAACGTAAATCCTGTACTAATCGGTACTGGTCTGGTTTGGCTGGTTTAGGCACAGCAAGTATGGGGGTGTTACATTCTGATTGGCAAGGGATCAAAATACCCTGTTTCAACAGCTCTTTAATTAATTTATCTATTGATGGAGCAGCTTGAGATTTCAGGGGGTATTGTCGAATGGAAGGTAGCTTTACATGATCCTTAATCATCACCTTAATAGGTGTAACAATTGTCTTTCCCACTTGTGATGGGTATTCCGCCCAGACCTGTGGATTGACATATTCCAACTCATCATGTCCCCTGTGATGCTGCAGTCGAGTTTTAATCGTTTCAGGGACCTCAAAATATTTTATGGTAGTGCCGTCCGGCATGACTTGAAGTGCGTAGTCTGTTGGATCTGAATGATCCACTGCCCTCCTGACCATTCGCCCCATATCCCTGGCATGGTACTGGTCATGGACCTGACGTGTAATATGAGGGCTTACCGAAGCTGACTGTGGCCATAAATGTGGTGATATTGTAACAAAATCGGCTGTACCTTCTTTTCCCGTGACTGTGGCTGTAACCTTGACTGGCCATTCGGTCTCAAGTAATGGCCAGTATTTGTCCTCCAACTCCCTGTTTCGTCCAGTTCTGTCATAGGCCAGGGTAACGTGATGCAGTGACTGTTCAACGTCTAACGTCCACCACTGGGGGGTGATAGAAATATAGCACTGTTGTCTCATCCTCCATGATGTAACCGTTACCCCCTCATCTCCGCATTCTAGCTGTAGCTGGAAGATACACAGTAAATCTCGGGCCAACAAGTTACAGTCCAATCCAGTAGTCACTACAAACTGATGCTCTGCAGACTTATTCTCGTAAGTGACTGTCACAGGTTCAGAAATAGGATACTCACACACCTGTCCTTGGAACCCTGACAATTGCTGCGTGTGGTCGGATAATGGTAATTTAAGTGCTGATTGCACAGAAGACATGGCTGCCCCGTCCTCTTCTTCCAGTAGACCAATGGCCCCTCAGAGGGGGCTGCGGTTGTAGAGCTGTTGCTTCGTTTGGTGGGCCATAAAAAGGGGGTGAGGGTCCCTTTGGGTGAGTTTGGTATCCTCCTCTTCGCTGATCCACCCACCCAAAGTCACTATATTGGGGCTCCTGCTGGTAAACTACCATTTCTGCCGCTTGTTGGGATCGCAGATCATCCTTTTTCATTACATACTCAGTCTTAACCTTTGTAACTGAGCCTCCTTCTTGGCCTACACCCTCCTTCCAGTAAAATCTGACTGCCCTTGCCATCTGGGAAGGGTCGTTCTCTGTCCAATTCATATTATTACATTTCACAGCAGTAACCACAGAAGGTGGTAGGCAATGCATTAACATAGCACAATATTGAGGGGAATTCTGACCATTTTGATACAGCAAATCGCCTGACTGCCCCCGGTAGATTTCATTAAAACGCTCCAGAAATTCCTCTGGCTCTTCAGTCTTCTTAGGTTTTAGGTCTAAGATAACAGAAAGATTTATGGGCCTTTGAAATGTGCTATTCAACGCATTCAAGATCTGTGTCTTTCTATCGTCGTCTAACGCATAGGCCTGCTGAAGTGCGGCATGACTAGCATAATTCAGGTGGTTAAGATAATTGCGGTACTCTGCTGGGGTTAAAATCTGCTGGACTAGGGCCCAGAGGTCCCTTAAATCAGCTTGATAAATTGAGATGGTAGTTCTCAAGGAATCCATGAAGGCAGCAGGAGATTTTTTCTATCTGGGATTGTAGACATAATAGCCCTCATCTCACTGGGTGTCCATGGGAAGTAAACGTCTATCGTGGGGTTCGCTCCCACAGTCACTGCGTCGGGGTTTCGCATCTTCCTAATCGGTAACTGTCTCCGAATGTCACCAGGGAGCACTCTAGCTATTTCCCCTGGTTATTCCAAGACTTCAACGTCTCTCCCTGTCACTAGGGGGAGTTCTTTCTCTTCAAACGAAGTTGTTTCAGCTTCCTTTGTTCCCAAATCTTGTGATTTCTCCTTAGTTTGGGGAGACTTAGGTGATATGCTTAATTGTTTCTGGTGAGCGTCAAGCCCCTCTCTCGCTGTCTGAGATCTTGTCCTAGAGCTAACTGGGCTTGTGGGACAGAGTTCCTTTTTCTCTTCCGGTTGTGAAGTTGGTAAATCAGGACCCACACTATCACCCAAAAGGGCTTGAGTTTCTGGCATATTTGAAATCTGGGGAGCAATGGCGGGGTATATATTATTGTACTCTGGTGGTTCTGGAATGAGCGCAGACCATACTATGGGTGCAGACGGAACTTTTACTGACTTTTCCAAATTATTGAATTTTTCTTCTTCTGTCAATTCAAGGCCAGCCATTGAACTACGTAGCTCGTCTCTTGTGTAACCCGCGCCTTTCCTCTACTTGCGCTTTTTTTTTTAAACTTAAAAATGTTTGAAAATTCAAATTGAATTACTTCAACTTGCAAGCTTAGCTCTGATCTCAACTCAGAATTAAATTTACAATTTGCTTAACACAAACTTGTATAACATTTACAACTTAATTATTTTTTTATCTTAACAATTTTTCTTTTAACAAGTTTTTTTTCTTTTACATACACACAAGTATTAGCAAAATCAACTATCATCTCCGGATTTACACTTTTTAAAATGGTGTCCATGATCTTCTTTAAGTTTCTATTAATCTCCAGATAAAATGAGATAAACCTTATTTCAAGTGAGTAAAACTTAAGATTCTGGCAATTTCAATCAATTGCTTTCGAAAATAATAATTTTTATCAAAGAGGTGGAGAAACCCACTGGTTTCCTTTAATTAATTCAAAACGTAACTTTGCTGGTGTTCACTGACTCAAAGGAAAGGTATCCGATTACACTACAGACTGGTGCTGTTATCTCAAGGCCTGAGTGAGAAGCACTGTCTGTCTTTAACTTTGCCTGCTGCTGTTAACCCTTTGAGAGACTTCTGCTTCAACCAATATGCAGCATTCCCCACAATCTCAACTAGTCCTCGGAACTGCGTTTTTCGCCAATACAGTCCAAGGAGACAATTTTAGCTTAATCAACTATATATTTAAAACACTCACACATAGAGTTGAACCATCTTCAGATTTAAAAACAGTTATACTGGACTGAACCTTCATCTACTGAAGTCACATCAGCCATAAAAACACTTATACTTGACTGAACCTCCATCTACTGAAGTCACATCAGCCATAAAAACACTTATACTTGACTGAACCTCCATCTACTGAAGTCACATCAGCCATAAAAACACTTATACTTGACTGAACCGCCATCTACTGAAGTCACATCAGCCTCTGAACCCTTATACTTGGAATTGAATCATCATTTGAGATGTCACATCAACCCAAAACCCTAACCCAAGCCAAAACAACAATATGAAATCCCATCAATTAAATTGCTAATCCCCAGACTGACCTGTGATTTCGTCGAGGCGGTCTTTCTGTGCCAACCGCGAGTGACCAGACTAATCAGACGATAAGAAGAGGGGAACAATCAATGCGCGGTCGTTTTCCAGTTCTACATTGAGGGCCCTTTGTTCCCCATCCTCCTGTTCATAATCACTCTAATTCTGATTTCGCAGTTGGATTAGGATCGCCCTGAGAAATCCCGGTTTTCGGCACCAAATGTTGATTCCCAAATTTCTTTCTCCGTCAGTCTGGCCTCAATAAAAGTCGAGATGGATTCGCACGTAAAAAGAAGTTATTTTATTCAGCTTGCAAGCTTGATTCATTTCACAGAAACATAAGAGACATCCAGTCTCCTACATCCCAGAAAGCGAATGAACAAAGAGACAAAGGGATCTCTGCAAATCAATTGAAATGGTATCAAGTTTCACATACTCGACGCCCATAGGTCAGCCTATATCCCTCCTGACCTGTTTGATCTATTCTGATTGGCTCACTTCCAATCCGTTTCTCTGGCCCCTATCAATGCAGCATCACTCTCGTAGACACACCTCTTCCTGCTTTCCCCATGCGGTCTCAAATCCCTTTGTCTCTATCTGCCAGAATCAAAGTGGCTTATTTCTACATTACATTAACTAATATCTCTAAAGTAACTATTTTATATCACATTCGTCAGTGGTGAAAATAGCTGAGTGCAGTTGGGACTGGACTGTAATTTTTTTACCTGTCAAAATTGCTTTTTAATTGACTGACTATTCCCATAAATCCAGTTTGTAAATTCTACAAGAGCTTGGCTAATGGCAATTGACCATTTTTCGACTTTCTTGGCAGAATTCCAGAGCAAAATATTTCATCTGTGCTGCTGACATGGGTTAATGGGGTTATTTTTCTGTGACAGGGAATAATTCTCTTTGTGTGTGTCTGTTATTAGCGATGATCCAATAAATGGTTAGCATTGAAATTGTTGTGGAAAAGTCTCTTTATCACACATCCCCTTTGGCAACTGTTAAAAATAATAATCTTTATTATTGTCACAAGTAGTCTTACATTTACACTGCAACAAAGTTACTGTCAAAATGCCCGAGTCGCCACACTCCGGCGCCTGCTCGGGTACACGGGGAGAATTCAGAATGTTCAAATTACCTAACAAGCACATCTTTCAGGACTTGTGGGAGGGAACCGGAGCACCGGAGGAAATCCACGCAGGCACGGAGACAACGTGCAGACTCCGCACAGACAGTGACCTAAGCCAGGAATCGAACCTGGGACCCCATCACTGTGAAGCAACAGTGCTAACCACTGTGTGACCGTGCTGCTCACAGCTGTCATTACTGCACTGAGATCAATGTAAACCTCTAGACTCCATCTCAGCCACTCTGATCCAGGTTCCAGAAGACGTGCAAGTGACATCTAAGAGTCAGTTGATGTAGCAGGAATAATTCAAGGAGGTAAAAGAAGGAATTAATTATTTTTGGACACACAGCACTTTATGGGATAAGATGTCATTTGAAAGGTTAGGACAAGTTACAAGGTGATATCTGAATGAGAAAAGGAGGAGTTCACCAGGAGATACAGTGTGCTACGACCTGAATCACTCATTCTTTACTTGGTTAACGTAGCTGCAGCTTCTACTCCAATAAATTGTCACATTTTTCCATTGTCTATACAGAAACCAGGCATACCTCTGGCAAGAAGTACGTTAATCACACATTGTTACAAAGATCTGAACTTTATGGATTTTATCTGCAACTTGGTAACCAAATCTATCAAGGTTTGTACGTTCACAACAACTTCAGGTTTAAAACTTAAAGCTTCACCTGTTAGCTGATTTAATCTTTTGCCACAACCATTTTAACATCTGGAGTATTGTGTGCAGTTTTGGTGTCCTTATTTGAAGAAAGCTGTTCTTGCTATGGAGGGACTGCAGCGAAGGATTACCAGGCTGATTGCTGGGAAGGTGGAACTGTGATATGAGGAGAGACTAAGTCAGTTAGGATTATTTTAATTGGCGTTTGGAAGAGTGAGAGGAGATCTCATAGAAACCTGTAATAGGCTTAGACAGGGTAGGTTCAGAAAGAATATTCCCAATGGTGGGGGGAGTCCAGAACTAGGGGTAATAGATTGCGGATGAGGGGCAAACCTTTTAGGACTGAGGTGAGAAATTTCTTCACCCACCCAGAGAATGGTGAATGTGTGGGATTCACTACAACAGGAATAAGTTGAGGCCAAAACATTGTGTAATTTCAAGAAGGAATTAAATAAAGCTCTCAGGGCTATAGGGATCAAGGGACATGGGGAGGGGGTGGAAATCAAGTGATATGGGGGGAAGGCAGGATCAGGGTATTGAACTTGATGATCAACCATGATCAAAATGAATGGCGGAGCAGGCTGAAAGGGCCGAATGGCCTACTGCTTTAATTTTCTATGTATGTTTCTGTATAACATGTGTGTTTAAAAAAAATCTTAAGTTTATTTGAAAGTGTATTGTAAACTGTTGATGTGGTACAAAATATCCCTAAAAGACACTTCAAGACTGAATCATGCAGATCAGGAAACACCACAGTTTAATGTCTGTCCTGCTAATCTCATTTGGTGATAATCAAGACAATATTGCTGGTTGTCACTCCTGAATGCGCTCTATGATTAGCGTGGGAAAAGCCATGCAGATTCAGGTCAGGAGGCGTAGAATCAGTCTCACATATGATGTTCTCCACAGTTAAATGATTTACTGGCGATTTACTGCCTGAGCTCACACATGAAGGTTAGCCACACGGACATTCAGGAATCTACCCAGCACTAGTGGACACAGCTATCGGGAGGAAATGCTGCAAATCTGGTCATCAAAATTCTAATATGAAGTAATTCTATCTATCAATTTCCATTTTTTAGGCATTTTCAGATTATCCTGGCAACACAGCACAGTTGAGGGTTCTTTTTTCTTTTTATGCGTCCACCATTGTGCCAGCGTTAAATGCTGTGGAAAAGATAACAGACGCCATGATAGCCAAACTGCTTCCATATATCCAGAAGGTAACATGTTGTTTGTGTGTGTGTGTGGGGGGGGGGTTACATCCTGTGGAGCGCATCGAAATAAGGGGGGGGGGAGGGTGGACAAAGTGCCGGAATGTTCTGAAGAGGAGTCATATTTGACCCAAACATTAACATTGTTTCTCTCTCCAAAGATACTGCCAGACCTGCTGAGTACTCCCAGCACTTGCTGTTTTTATTTTATCATAAGTATCTAAAATCAGTTCACTCGCTTGTTACGTCTGTCCATTGTGTACAGAAGCTCTTAAACAAAGTTCACCATTAATTTGCTAAAGAATAGATGATGCTGCTGGGTGGGGAGATGGGTTCACTGTTCCTTCTAAGTATTCCAGTATAATTCTTGATGTCTTCTTAGCTCCAGCTATCAGGGTCAAGCATAGAAAACAATATCCTTTGCTGCAGTGATCTCGGATTGTATGCTCACCGTTGTCACTCAATAATATTCTTTAAATGACAGTTGATGCTCCCATTTGAATTATACTGAGCTTGTCATCTGTATTGTCAGAGAATTTACATTGCAGAAGGAGGCCATTCGGCCCATCGAGTCTGCACCGTCTCTTGGAAAGAGCACCCCACCCAAGCCCACACTTCCACCCCATCCCCATAACCCAGTAACCCCACCCAGCACCAAGGGCAATTTTGAACACTAAGGGCAATTTATCATGGCCAATCCACCTAACCTGCACATCTTTGGACTGTGGGAGGAAACCGGAGCACCCGGAGGAAACCCACGCACACACGGGGAGGATGTGCAGCCTCCGCACAGACAGTGACCCAAGCCGGAATCGAACCTGGGACCCTGGAGCTGTGATGCAATTGTGCTAACCACAATGCTACCGTGCTGCTATTGTGGGGCATTATCGTAATACATGCTTTTCTTGTTATTTGTAGGGACTGAAGTCTTCGTTGGCAGATTATAGAGCTGCTACCTATATGATAATCTGCCAGCTTGCTGTTAAAGTTGTCATGGAAACCTCGCTGGCAAACACTCTGGCCCAGCAGATCAGCAAAACTCTTGTGAAGATTCCAACTCTGATACGCGAGGGACTGAGTTGCCTGATTATTTTACTGCAGCATCAGAAGAGAGAAAATATTAGTAAAAAGTAAGTACAATATTCTCTTTTGTGCTCCGTGGCTTCATTGTCAACAGGAGGTGCAGTAGGGGAGTTTTGCTATGTTATAGTCAGCATATCAATACAAGTTCCTTACTAAACAATGGCACCTCCATTATCCACTATAATGCACGCCACCAGCAGGTAATGGAATTTGGAGGGTAGCCGAGCCCATGATCTATACTGCATCAATACCCGAGGTATGGGACTGAAGAATAGTTCAATAAGAGTTTCAGTCACTCCGAAAAGATGAAAAACGAAAGCTGTCATTTGAGGCAACATCTAGGTCAAACCTTTAGAACATAGAACATGCAGTGCAGAAGGAGGCCATTCGGCCCATCGAGTCTGCACCAACCTACTTAAGCCCTCACTTCCACCCTATCCCCGTAACCCAATAACCCCTCCCAACCTTTTTGGCCACTAAGGGCAATTTATCATGGCCAATCCACCTAACCTGCACGTCTTTGTACTGTGGGAGGAAACCGGAGCACCCGGTGGATACCCACGCAGACACGGGGAGACCGTGCAGACTCCGCACAGACAGTGACCCAGCGGGGAATCGAACCTGGGACCCTGGTGCTGTGAAGCCACAGTGCTAGCCACTTGTGCTACTGTGCTGCCCTTTGTTCGCGTGAAGTTTCTGACTGATATGGCTCTAATCTTTTAATGTTAAGAATGAGAAATATCGTGAAGACATGGAGCCTAGCTGGGATCTATTGGTTTGCATTTGCTTTAGATTGTTTGGTTGGGGAGGTCAGAACATATATATATACTGCACATGGAATGATAATTTTAGAAGTAGAAGATATATTTGGCCGTGCAATAAAAAGCATATTCTTTTGCCAGTTCCCCATCTAATGATAATGCAAGCATGGAAATATTCTGGTCGTCCATGATAACAGAAATTTCTAAAGTGATTCAGTCTTTGAGATGCTATATTGATTCTGTGGAATTATTTTCATTTCTCAGGTGGACATTTAGAGCCTGTTCTCACTTTCTAACCTGTCATCTTCTCTTCCCACTTATGCCGAACAAACGTACTCGTAGGAACCAGGCTGCATTGCAGAGCTGAAGTAACCTGTCACACCCACAGTCAAAAGTAGGGGTAAAGTTTGCATAGACACGACTGGACTCGGCAAAGAATGTGACTTTATCACTTAAGAAATGAAAGGAGCCAAAATCCAAATTGTCCACTCCATCTTTGCTAACATTAACACCCACAGGTGAAATATATGTCATGGATCTGCATGCTGTGACCAGTTGTAAAAGTGCAAGGCACAGTGTTTTGGGATCATACCATACTGCAGTGTTACATTCGTATAAAACAGAAAATGCTGGATAAACTCAGCAGGTCTTCTCTTCTCACCTTTGGAATTCCAAGAGAGGTTTCATATTGGACTTGAAACATTAGCTCTGTTTCTATCTCCACAGATGCTGCCAGACCTGCTGCGTTTTTCCAGCACATCTGTTTTCCTTTCTGATCTCCAGCTTCCATGGTATTTTGTTTTTATTGTAGAGTTACGATCGTATGTTTGTTTAATCACCTTTGGCTGTTGAAAAACGTAAGACAGCAAGGTTTTCTTTATTCATTTCTGGGACGTGGGCATCACTGGCAAAGCCAGCTTTTGTTGCCCATCCCTAGTTGCCCTTGAGAAGGTGGAGGTGAAAGACTGCTTTCTTGAACCACTGCAGTCCATGTAGTGTAGGTTCACGCACTGTGCTGTTGGGAAGGGAGCACCAGGATTTTGACCCAGCGACTGAAGGAACGGCGATATAGTTCCAAATCAGGATCCGGTGTGGCTTGAAGTGGAACTTGCAGGTAGTGGTGTTCCCATATGTCTGCTGTCCTTGTCTTTCTAGGTGGTAATGGTTTGGAATGAAAAGAAAAAGCACAACACACCTTTTGTTTTACTGTATACCCATGTTCCCATTGTTGTTTTCATTTTCTTCGCTGAGTAGTATCTCACTTCTGTAACAGGTAGATGGGTATTCATTTGAAAAAATGTAAATCTTCTTGCAATTTTACTTAAAAAATCTATCCTGGAATAAATTGAAAGTCAAAGACACTCCTTTGCACCAGGATCTGCTGGAGTGAATGGGGCTTTCTTGCTGAGGCCGCAAGCAACTTTGTTGTTAGATATAGGAATTTGAGAAGCAGACACTTTTGAAAACATTTATTTAATGTTTCACATTTAATCTATGATCCGGGTGACTTTGCCTGCAATGAAGTAAGAATAATGTTAGCAGGTTTGATGTGACGTTGGAATATTTCTGTAATTCGATTTCTCAGTTGTGGATAATCTTTTGTATGGTGCTGACCACCATCCTGTGACTTTGTAATCTCTCTTTAGTCAGCTGGATAGGAAGCGGTTGAGATAGTTTAGGGGCAGTTCTTTCTGAGAATACCTTTATTTCAAAACTTTTGTCCTGAAGTATAATTTAAGTGAAAATAACCCACGTGTTAGAACAATGCAAATTGCAAAAATCCATGAGAAAGGCAACACTCTTCAGGCTGTTTCACAGTAAAGTTACAAAAGCAAAATCCTGCAGAGACTGGAAATCCCGATATGTCTTCCTTTTTCTTCAGCTGAGGATTCTCCTCACTGTGGTTGACATAGCCCTCCGTCATGCCCAATGTATTTCATGTGATTCTGCTCTCAACTCTTCATCTCCTTTCCAGAACCTTCATGGGCGGTGCAGTGGCACAGTGGTTAGTACTGCTGCCTCACAGCTCCAGGGACCCGGGTTCCATTCCTGCCTTGGATGACTGTCTATGTGGAGTTTGTACGGTATCCCCGTGTCTGCATGGGTTTCTTCCGGGTGCTCCGGTTTCCTTCCATAGTCCAAAGATGCGCAGGTTAGGTGGATTGGCCATGCTAAATTTCCCCTTAGTGTGTCAGAATGGTTAGGTGGCGTTATGGGGATAGGATGGAGGTGTGGGCTGTAGGGTGCTCTTTCCAAGGGCTGATGCAGACCCGATGGCCCGAATGGCCTCCTGCACTGTAAATTCTATGATTCTAATCAAAATAGGGTGTCCCTTGTCCTCCCCTTTCACCAACCTTTGTATTCAGTGGATAATCCACTGCCATTTTCGCCAGCTCCAATATGGTGCCACTATCAAACAGATTCTCTGCCTGACTTTCCCTTTTAGCATTTTGAACGCTGTTCTTTCTACCCTGGTTTACTCCTCGGTCACCTCCAACACCCCTTCCCTGTCCAACATCTTTTCATGCAAGTGTGTGGCATCGATCCAAGCTGGAGTCGGGGGGAAACTCTCCGCTGGTCGGGGTCACACCTGGCATAAAGGAAAATGGTTGTGGTTGTTGGAGGCCAATCATTTCAGTTCCAGAACATCACTGGTGGAGTTCCTCAGAGTCATGTCCTATACCCGACTATCTTCAGATGCTTCATCGATGACCGTCCCTTGGTATGGCCAAGCAACGGCCATACCAAATAAGCGAGAATCCAACCGTCTCCCCATGACATACAATTGGCATTACTTTCAACATCCTGGGGGTTACCATTGATCAGAAACTGAACTGGACCAGCCATATAAATACTGTGGCTTCAAGAGCAAGTCAAAGACGGGGAATTCTGTGAAGAGTAACTTACTCCCCAAAGCCTGTCCATCATCGCCAAGGCACAAGTCAGGAGTGTAATAGAATATTCTCCATTTGCTTGGATGAGTGTAGCTCCAACGATACTCAAGAGCTCGAGAAGACCATAACTTTCACTTAAAAAAAAACGTGGAGGAAAAGAGTCCCAGGACTGCTAATTAGGTTTTAACAAGAAAAAACATTTATTAAACATGAAAAACTGGATTATTTTATAATACTCCTTTACCCCCCCTTACCTTAACAAATACACACAGATTTAACAATTAATATGGATTTCAAAGTATGTCTTCAGTTATAATAGTGGAATTAACAGAAAATGTCCCTTTAGGCAGACAAGATGACTGGTAAGCACACACTCTGCTCTGACCCCTGGTTAGTGTTTGTGGATGTGTCCTCAGACCCCCGCCCCCAAGATGATTGTCACAAGAGAGTTTCCAAACGTCACTCCCAAAAACACGCTTTAAATTCTTCTCTCATAACAATGTTTTCCCATAGCAGTTTCATTCGAAAATTCAGCCCAGGTGGGCACTTTCAAACAAAGCTTCTGGTCCACTTTTAATGGCGAATCCAGTCCAGGAACATAGGAATTAGGAGCAGGAGAAGTAGGCAATTCAGCCCTTCAAATCTGCTCTGCCATTCAATCAGGTCATGGCTGATCTCGTCCAGGTCTCAAATCCATCTTGCTACCTGTTCCTCATATCCCTTTAACCCGTTTTTTAAAATTAGAAATATATCTGTCTCCTTCTTGAAACCATTGAATGATTCAGACTCCACTGCACTATGGGGCAGCGAGTTCCACAAATTCACCACCCTCTGCGAGAAGTAGTGCCTCCTCAGTTCTAAATCTACCGCCTCTCAAACTATATCTGTGACCTCTTGTTCTAGATTGCCCCACAAGAGGGTACATTTGGTCTGTGTTTACTTTAGTATTTCATATACCTTGATAAGATCCCCTCTCATTCTTCTAAACTCCAGCGAGTATAAGCCCAAACTGTTTAATCTCTCCTCATACATCAATCCTTTCATCCCCGGAATCAATTGGTGAGCCACCTGAACTACCTCCAATGCCACTATATCCTTCCTTGAATAAGGCGACCAAAACTGAACACCATACTCCAGATGTGGTCTCACCAACACTTCCCTACTTTCATACTCCAGTTCTTTTTCAATAAACACTAAAATTCCATTTGCCTTTTTTATTACATGCTGTACCTGCATGCCGACTTTCTGCGATTCATGAACAAAAACACCCAGATCCCATCATTTAGGTAATAAATTGATTTTCTATTTTTTTGACCAAAATGGATAACCTCGCATTTATCCACATTAAACTCCATCTGCCAAATTTTGGCCTATTCTCCGAGCCTCTCTATATCCATCTGTGAACATTTTATGTTCTCTTCACTGCCTGCTTTCCCACCTATTTTAATATCATCCGCATATTTTGCCATGTTACACTCTGTCCCTGCTTGCAGATCATTTATATACATTGTAAATTGTTGAACTCCGAGGACTGGCCCCTGCAGCACCCCGCTAGTTACAGTCCGCCAACCAGAGAAGGACCCATTTATTCTGATGCTCTGCTTTCTGTCAGTCAGTCAATCTTCAATCCAGTCTAGTATTCTACCTCCAATCCCCTGCAATCTCAACTTCTGGGTCAGTCTTTTGTGCAACACCTTTTCAAATGTCTTCTGGAAGTCTAGATATACCACATCTGTAGGTTCTGCATTATCTGCCTTGCTAGTTATGTTCTCAAAGAACTCGAGCAAGTTTGTCAAGTATGACTTACCCCTCATAAAACCATGCTGACAATGGTGGATTGAGCTTTGTCTTTCCAAATGTTCAGTCATCTCCTCCTTAATGATTGATTCCAGCAACTTCCCCACCACAGAGTTCAAGCTAACCAGTCCATTGTTTCCTAATTTTTGCCCCTCTCCCTTTTTGAATAGGCGGGTCACATTAACGTGTTTACAATTCACCTGGACCTTTCCAGAATCCAGAGAATTCTGAAATATTATAACCAATGCATCCACTATGTCTGCTGCCATCTCCTTTAAGACCCTAGAGTGCAGGCCATCTAGGATTTCCTTGTCTTGATGGTCGTACAAACTGTTCACAATTGCTTTAGCACTCAATTCCCAGACTATAAAAATAGCATCAAACATTTTATCTACCTCTGAGGTCTGGTGTCCCACTTTCAATGTAGTTACTGTAATTGTCTCTTTAACTCAGAACACTTTGTTTACTCGTCCTTGAATTCTTCTGAATAATACCTTAGTCTCTTCCCTTAACTTCAGCTGTCTTAAACTTTCTTCATGGTTATCTGGACTGTAACTTGGACCTTAGAAAGCCTGGCTCTTTGCAGCTCCCGTCCTGGCCAGTCTTCCTTCTGGCAGAGTTGAGAAATGTTGACTCCCAGAGATCCTGTCTCCAACTACTGTGGATTCCAGTTAAAAACTAAGAACAAAGGAAGGTGGCCTCTACTATTTACTATTCACGCTGCAGCCCTCTCTCAGCACAATAGAAACACAGCTCGAATTTAGCCAACCCCCACACATACACCTTTGTCCAGCACAAATCTAACCACAAGTTTTACCCTCCCAGGCACATTAAAGTAAACCCACTTATAACTAACTATACCATATTGTGAATGTTTACCAATACAAATCCTTTAAGACTACCTTTGTTTTTGTAACAACCCTGGCCTTGAACTATATTGCTATTCCTTCACTTTTGCTGGGTCAAAATCCAGGCACTCCCTTCTGAACAGCACTGTGTGGAATATACCCACTACTGCTCTGGCTTTTGAACAATTAAGTATTTTGTAACTTAATTTCACCTGGCTTCCATCCTGTAAGAGATCATCCCTTTTGTTCTTCCTGCCCCTTTGCACTGGCTCAAATCTATTTATTTTCTAATCTTTCTTAGTTCTGATGAAAGATCATCTCGATCTGAAATGTCAACTCTGTTTCTCTCACTGATGCTGCCTGACCTGATGGGTTTTTCTAGCTTTTTTTGGTTTTTATTATCACAGTAAAAGACAGTGCAATCACTAAGCCTACATACTTTTTAAATGGACATTTTGGATAGCGATGTGTTTGGACTGTCTAGAGACTTGCCTTTTTCTGAGTGTTTCCATGTTCATTAAAAACAGTTTGTCATCTTTAATCTTTATTGTCACAAGTAGGCTTACATTAACACTGCAATGAAGATACTGTGAAAAGCCCCTAGTCGCCACATTCCGGCGCCTGTTTGGGTAATGTCATGTGAGGGTACCTTTAAGACATGGATGTTTAAGCAATGTACCTTTAAGAAAACAATGATGTCAGAGAGTGGGAGGAACTGAAGTCAGGTCAGCCATTTTGCAGTTTGAAAAGTGCCTGGCTGGTTTTGCTGAGAGCAGTTTAAAAGTGCCTGGCTGTTTTGCTGTGAGCTGATTAAAAGGAGAAAGCCAGTTTGAGACAGCAGCTTGAGAAGTTCTGGTTTGCTGTGAGTTGCTTGAAGGGAGAAAGCCAGTTGGAAAAAGCAGTTTGTGTGTGTCCAGAGAGCTGCAGGAAGAAAGCAAGGTGCTGGAGCTGAAGTCACCCAAGCTAATATATCTCTGCCATTCGACAGAATATATATATATATGCTTTAACCTGATGCGATACTGTTTAAAGGTGTTAAATCTCTTGGAAGTTTGAAGGAACATTTTAAGGAGTTATTTACTGTTGCAATATTTTCTGAGTTATCTTGGAAGTAAGGGGTGTTAAGAGATCCAATGTTTATTTAAGATGTTGAGTTCATGGAATAAACAGTGTTTTGTGTTTAAAAACCCATGTGTCCTTAATTGTAATCCCACACCTAGGGAAAAAGCCATGTGCTAGGAAAAGCACACATCCATTAAAGGGAGAGGTTGGTTGAACTCCATGATACATTTTGGGGTTTTGAAAACGCCTCGCCCATAACAGTAAATAGAGGGAGAATTCAGAATGTCCAATTCACCTAACAGCACGTCTTTCGGGACTTGTGGGAGGAAACCGGAGCAGCCGGAGGAAACCCACACAGACACAGGGAGAACGTGCAGACTCTGCACAGACAGTGACCCAGGCCGGGAATCAAACTTGGGACCCTGGAGCTGTGAAGCAACAGTGCTACCCACTGTGCTACCGTGTCGCCCCATTTACATTCTTCACCACTGCAGATAGTAAGCTGCAGAAATTAGCAGTTGATTGAAAAAGAGTCCTAATGCACAACAGGTTTCCATAGAAAAATTCAGTTTATTTCATAGATTTCATGGAATTTACAGTGCAGAAGGAGGCCATTCGGCCCATAGAGTCTGCACCGACACTTGGAAAGAGCACCCTATCCAAGCCCACACCTCCGCCCTATCCCCATAACCCAGTAACCCCACCCAACACTAAGGGCAATTTTGGGCACTAAGGGAAATTTAGCATGGCCAATCCACCTAACCTGCACATCTTTGGACTGTGGGGGGAAACCGGAGCACCCGGAGGAAACCCACGCACACACTGGGAGAACGTGCAGGCTCCGCACAGACAGTGACTCAAGCCGGGAATCGAACCTGTGACCCTGGAGGTGTGAAGCAATTGTGCTAACCAGTATGCTACCGTGCTGCCCAGTTTACTGATGGTTATTTGGGCAGCTATCACAGTAAAGTCGAGTCCCATCCATTCCTGTTGCCCTTTCAGGTGATCACTCGACTGCTTTGTAATTTTTATTTTTATTCCATATTTCCAATAACGTTTATCTTCAGGCTGAAGTGATGTTTGTCTCCTATCTCCCTTAATTGATTAGAAAGGGAAGACACAGCAATAGGAATGATTTTAGCTTCCTGCTTCATTGTCTCATCATTGTTTTCTTTATTTTCCAGAACCTTCAATCATCTCTGTAATATCCCTGGCCTTGTTACAATTCTCCAAGAAATTGATACTCGGTATCAAGTTTCTCCTTTGCTTCACTACTTTCTACCCACTCTGATCCGTTCCATTATCACAGGTATTGTTCGGATCGTTTTCTTTTTAATGCATTTGCTTTTGCATGCCTGTATGCATATCTTTCTGGGCACAACAATGTTTAAAAGCATTTAGATGAGCACTTGAAACGCCATTGTATACATGGCTACGGACAAAGTGCTGGAAAGCGTGATTAGAATAGATAGGTGTTTGATGGCTGGCACAGACATGATGGACCCAAGGGCCTCTTTCTGTGCTGTAAATCTCTATGCCTCTGAGTGGACAACTATATCCTTTTCTGCCTGCCCGTGAGATATTAATACACTTAACCAATTGTTTTCGCTAAATCTATTGAATTACTTTGTGGCTCTGGCTGCAAATTTGTTTACCCTTTAATTAAATCAAAGGCTTCATACAACATCTTAGCATGACAATCAGATATCTCAAAGCATTTCATGTTTTGAGTTACTTCAGAAGTGCAATGGTCGTTATGCAAGCCGATGTGACAGTCGTTTTGTGCATAGTGAGGTACTGCAGGCAGGAATGTAACAAATTAGCTTGTTAATCTGTTTTTGGAGTGGTGGCTGAGGGAAGAATGCAGAAAGAATTCACTGACCTTTAAGTAGTGTCTGAGGAATAATATGAACCGACACAGGCAAACAGCCTCCATATAACACTTCATCTGGATGACAATACTTTGGCCATGCAGCAGACGTCAATGTACTGCAGTAGATGTCAGCTTACACCCTTGTGTGGGATTTGAAACCATAGCCTCCTGACTTAATTCTGAAAATGCTGCTCATCTGCGCTCCTCTAATTTTGTCTGGTCTCTTGAGCATCCACGATTGTAACCCTTCTAAAATTGGTCGCCATGCCTTTAGCTGCCGCAGCCCAAGCTCTGGAAATCCCTCCCTAAAAATCTCTGCTTCGCTATCAAGACATTCCTTAAAACTTACCTCATTGATCAAAGATCCTAATTTCACCTCCGGTTGCTCAGTGTCATATTTTGTTTTAGAAATAGTGGCTTGGTCATACAGAACTTGGAATACTGCTGAAGCTTTTCCTCTCACATTCATCAACACAAACGCATGCATGCCAAGCTTCAAACAATCGCAACAATTTATGCTCCAGGAGGAAAGAATGCTGATTGGTTGACAAGTCGATTCTGGTTCAGGTGTTGCCATGGAGAAAGCGGGGAACGATATTTTCCCCATGCACACGGTTGCCAGGCAACTGGGCCCTTTGTCCTGACAAATTAGCTGATGGAGTCAAACAAGATGTTGCTCCAGCTGTTCATAATATGCAGAGTGGAGACCAACTTGTACTTGCAAAACCAAAACAAAATGTCTTCTGTTTAACGTGATTGGGCAGCACTTGATGAACAATCCTGAATGCGCTAATAGCAATAACAAGCAATTTAAGATAATCAGTTGAGTTTGTAACATGGCTCATTTATGCTTGCTAGAAGTGACAAATCTTCAAAATAAGCGATCCATTCTCTGCAAATAAAAGGCATACGTTCAAGCCTTGCATCTTTTTTGAATTACCCCGGAACCTAGAATTTTCCATTGCTTTCTCCATGGCAAATTGGAAATGAGGGTTTTGTAAGTGCAGGATGTTTGAGTACAGTCACTGCACGGCCTATCACGACCAGCTGGAGGAACATGTTTAATTTGATTGGCCAATCGTTGAGACGTAAGGCCTAGATACCTGGGGCGGGATTCTCTGATCCCGCGCCGGGTCGGAGAATCGGCGGGCGGGGGAGCGCGAATCCCGCGCGCTGGGCCGCCACTTCTCCGGCGACCAGAGAATCACCGGCAATGGCGATCAACGCATCCCACCCGGCAACTCTTCGCCCGAGTCCTGCTGGCGTCGTTCGTGTGTGGTCCTACCTGGCGGGACCTCGGCGTTCTGGCTGCGGGGTGCATCCTAGTTGGGGGGGGGGGGGGGGAGATATGACTCCGGGTGGGGCCTCCACGGTGGCCAGGCCAAACGATCGATGGGTGGGCTAATTGCGGGGGGGCCTTTGTTTCCCTGCACCAGGCCCCTGTAGGGCTCTGCCATATTGCCCGGGGGCCGGCGCGGAGACTGCAACCCACGCGCATGCGTGGCCAGCTGTGGTGAGTATGCGCGGACCCTCGACGCCCGTGCTGGTGCCCATATCGGCAGCTGGAGCTGCATGAGGCGCTCCGGTGCCGTGCTGGCCCCCTGTTCAGCGCAGGTTCGGTGCTCCTAGGGGCCAGATGACGCCGTCGTAAAACGCTTTGGCGTTTACTACGGCGTCAACACTTAGCCCCATTATCGGAGAATCCTGCCCCTGGAAACTGGAAGCTGAGCTTTCCCCATTGCTTTCTCCATTGCATGCCTCAGTTTCAAATTCCTAGGGGTGCACATCTCCAAAAATCTGTCCTGGTCCACCCACGTCGACGCTACCACCAAAAAAGCGCAACAGCGCCTATACTTCCTCAGGAAACTAAGGATATTCGGCATGTCCACATTAACCCTTACCAACTTTTACAGATGCACCACAGAAAGCATCCTATCGGGCTGCATCACAGCCTGGTATGACAACTGCTCGGCCCAGGACCGCAAGAAACATCAGAGAGTCGTGAACACCGCCCAGTCAATCACACGGACCTGCCTCCCATCCATTGACTCCATCTACACCTCCCGCTGCCTGGGGAAAGCGGGCAGCATAATCAAAGATCCCTCCCACCCGGCTTACTCACTCTTCCAACTTCTTCCATCGGGCAGGAGATACAGAAGTCTGAGAACACGCACAAACAGACTCAAAAACAGCTTCTTCCCCACTGTCACCAGACTCCTAAATGACCCTCTTATGGACTGACCTCATTTACACTACACCCTGTGTGCTTCATCCGATGCCAGTGCTTATGTAATTACATTGTATATGTTGTGTTGCCCTATTATGTATTTTCTTTTCTTCCCATGTACTTAATGATCTGTTGAGCTGCTCGCAGAAAAATACTTTTCACTGTACCTCGGTACACGTGACAATAAACAAATCCAATCCAATCCAATCAATCAGAATTGACTTGCCAACAATTCAGCATCCTTTCTCCTGTAGTATAAATTGTTGATTGATTCAAGTGAGACATTCTTGCATTTGTCCTGATGAGTGCAAGGTGGAAAGCTTTGGCAACATGTCTCTTTTTTAAGAATATTTTATTCTATACCTCTCCTTTGAAGGACCTTTGATGTTTTATTACATGAAAGGCATTATGATAAATACATGTTGATGCTATCATTATCGTGCCTAAGAGTAATTCTTCTAGAATCTGTTTCTTACGAGGCCAAAAGAAATAGTCAAATCACTTTGGTTTCAAAAAAATCTTCCTTCGATGTGGAAGCAATTCTACCACGAGGATACAACATCTATGATTTACATTTCTGATATAATTAATAAAATGTAGTTTTTTTGCGTCATGATTTAGTCGATGTGAGTTGGCCAGCTGCATAGCTAGTTAACTATGTTATGCAGTGAACTATTTGATGCAGTTCAAGAAGGCAACTCACCATCACCTTCTGAAGGGCAACTGGAGATGGGCAGTGACTGCTGACCTAACCAGCGACACCCACATCCCGTAAATGAATAAAACAAAAGAGTAGGTTCTTTATGCGTTGCTTATGGCTATGTGTAGATTTAGGATGCACACACTCATGCATCCACGTCTCCCCGAAATGCATCCACGTCTCCCCAGAGTCTGGCTCCATAGTTGCTGCTCCTTTCTGGCATCATTTCCAAGTGGCTATTATTTACGTTTTTGACAATGCAGCAAGCCAGCTCAATCTGGTACTGATTCAATTCTTGGTGGATCCACATCCTGCAGAGGTTGCTGGGCACTTTGAGAGGTTGGAACCCTTGATCTTCTTCCTGACTCAGGAGAACAATTGCTGCTCTTCCTGAGAACAGCTACTTTCGTAATGGCTAGATTTGAACCTGCAATCTTGCCTTTCATGTGGCTCAGCTTTGTAATAACGTAATAAAATGACCAAATTAACCTCAGATCTGGCGATAATTACAAAACCCAGAATGGGACAGTTATAATAGTTATTTTATAATTGAAAGATTGCTTTGTTGAAGACGCTGAACCAAACCTAGTTACCTGCACTTCAGAAATATGGGCCATATACTCTAAAATAATTGTTTTACATTTTTAAAGCCAAAGATCTGAGTTTTATTTAGCTTCTGAATAAAATAATTTTTAAAGCTCCTCTGCTTTCCCTGAAGTCTGTTGCTCATGTTGACACACGCATACAATTCTGCAGATAGTTTTAATCCTCCAGTATCCCCATTAAGAGATCTTTCTTCATATATAAGCCCCAACGACGAATGTCAGCAGGCTGTTCCTCCAAGACCAACATCTCAGCTGAATTAGTCGGCTCTCGTTTGACATCCATGCACAAACACTTCTCAAACCCCTGGCTAGGGGTCGCTATGTTCCACCTTCTCAATTTGCACTGCACTGTTAAAGATCATTCAATTCAGCAGATGTCAAACTTAACCCTGCATGGATTGACACCACTCTGGGAGGCACATGAGGTTCATGAGTAGGGCAGCCTCCCAACATTTGGGGAAGGGTCTATTGCGTGCATAAAACCAACCATTTTCTTTGCCCCAGAGTAGGTCTCCATAGAATCCCTACAGTGCAGATGGAGACTATTCGGCCCATCGAGTCTGCACCGGCTCTCCGATATGCTCGGGTAAAATCTAATAAAACTTTCTGCTCTGCTGCAACTAATGTGTCTTGACTTCAAGTAGTGAAGAACACCCCTTGTGCTGCCATTTCTAACATCTACATTCGCTATCCTGTGACTTTTCTGAGTCAAAGGCCACGATTTTCTGGCTTGCCACAGAAAACCAATCAAAAGTTCACTAACTCCAGTGGCACCAATAAATCCCGCTGGCAGACAGGATTGAAAGATCCGGCCGATACTTCTTATTCTGAATTGTGAAGCTTTTTATTGTGCACTAGTTTTAAAAATTAAATTAAGAATGCCAAACTGATTTAATTTAATGCCTTTATAATCTGACCTGAATTTTTTCCTGCTAATGGAGGTGAAAGGATAGTGTGGTTAACTAATTTTACCAATTTGCTTTATCAGCTCTGTTTTCTTGCGTAACCGTTTGTTGTGTGACTCATCTATATTTCTTTATCTCCCCAGATGAAATGGCTGAAGAGCAGGAAGAAACTTCCGTTTGCCAAACCCACATCCAACTGCTGGAAGCCATACTTCAGAACATTACACTGGAGAGCAACTTGGACCAAACTGTAGCCAAGTAAAGATCATTTGCAGTGTGCTTCTGTATCTACAATGCCATTTCTTGTGACTGCCAATTAAATCATCAGTCCTGTTAGCCAAGACTTTTCTGCAAAATGTTGTTCCTTCTGAAAATTGTCTGAGACACTGCCACTTTTTACCGTTCCGGCCGTGTCTCATGATATACAGAAAAATAAAATTGATGCATGCGACAATTCCAAAAACGTTATCTCCCAAACTCCACGTTCCATCTTCTAGTCGCTCACTGGCTCTTTCCACTGACTTCAGTGCTGACTTTAGAACATAGAACATTACAGCGCAGTACAGGCCCTTCAGCCCTCGATGTTGTGCCGACCTGTGAAACCACTCTAAAGCCCATCTACACTATTCCCTTATCGTCCATATGTCTATCCAATGACTTCTAGTCTAGTAGCCTGAATCTCAGTATCCTCCTCGACAACATTGTCTTTTTCCTGTGTGAATACTGACGGAAAATATTCATTTAGCACCTCTCCTATCTCCTCAGACTCCAAGCACAACTTCCCACTACTGTCTTTGACTGGCACTACTCTTACCCTAGTCATTCTTTTATTCCTGACATATCTTTAGAAAGCTTTAGGGTTATCCTTGATACTACCTGCCAAAGACTTCTCATGTCCCCTCCTGGCTCTTCTTGGCTCTCTCTTTAGGCCCTTCCTAGCTAACTTGTAACTCGCAAGCGCCCTAACTGAGCATCCATGTCTCATCTTACAGGGGCAGCACGGTAGCCTTGTGGATAGCACAATTGCTTCACAGCTCCAGGGTCCCAGGTTTGATTCCAGCTTGGGTCACTGTCTGTGCGGAGTCTGCACATCCTCCCCGTGTGTGCGTGGGTTTCCTCCGGGTGCTCCGGTTTCCTCCCACAGTCCAAAGATGTGCGGGTTAGGTGGATTGGCCATGATAAATTGCCCTTAGTGTCCAAAATTGCCCTTAGTGTTGGGTGGGGTTACTGGGTTATGGGGATAGGGTGGCGGTGTTGACCTTGGGTAGGGTGCTCTTTCCAAGAGCCGGTGCAGACTCGATGGGCCAAATGGCCTGCTTCTGCACTGTAAATTCTATGATAATCTATGATAAGCCTCCTTCTTCCTCTTGACAAGTGTTTCGACTGCTTTAGTAAACCACGGTTCCCTTGCTCGACCACTTCCTCCCTGCCTGACAGGTACATACTTATCAAGGACACGCAGTAGCTGTTCCTTGAACAAACTCCACATTTCCATTGTGCCCAACCCCTGCAGTATTCCTCTCCATCCGATGCATCCTAAGTCTTGCCCTGCGGTGTATACCTATCCCTTTCCATCACTAAAGTAAACGTAATCGAATTGTGGTCACTATCACCAAAGTGCTCACCTACCTCCAAATCTAACACCTGTCCTGGTTCATTACCCAGTACCAAATCCAATATGGCCTTGCCTCTTGTTGGCCTATTTACATACCGTGTCAGGAAACCCTCCTGCACACATTGGACAAAAACGGACCCATCTAAAGTACTCTAACTATAGCGTTTCCAGTCAATATTTGGAAAGTTAAAGTCCCCCATAACAACTATCCTGTTGCTTTCGCTCCTATCCAGAATCATCTTTGCAATCCTTCCCTCTACATCTCTGGAACTTTTCGGAGGCCTATAGAAAACCCCTAACAGGGTGACCTCTCCTTTCCTGTTTCTAACCTCAGCCCATACTACCTCAGTAGACGAGTCCTCATCAAACGTCCTTTCTGCCACCGTACTACTGTCCTTGACTAACAATGCCACCCCTCCCCCTCTTTTACCACCTTCCCTGAGCTTACTGAAATATCTAAACCCCGGCACCTGCAACAACCATTCCTGTCCCTGCTCTATCCATGTCTCCGAAATGGCCACAACATCGAAGTCCCAGGTATCAACCCATGCCGCAAGTTCACCCACCTTATTCCGGATGCTCCTGGCATTGTAGAAGACACACTTTAAACCACCTTCCTGCTTGCCGGTACACTCCTGCAACTTTGAAACCTTACTCATGACCTCACCACTCTCAACCTCCTGTATACTGGAGCTACAATTCAGGTTGCCGAGCCCCTGCTGAACTAGTTTAAACCCTCCCGAAGAGCATTCGCAAATTTCCCCCCCAAGATATTGGTACTCCTCTGGTCCAGGTGTAGACCATCCCATTTGTAGAGGCCCCACCGACCCCAGAATGAGCCTCAATTATCCAGAAATCTGAAACCCTCCCTCCTGCACCATCCCTGTAGCCATGTGTTCAACTCCTCTCTCTCCCTATTCCTCGTCTCGCTATCACGTGGCACGGGTAACAACCCAGAGATAATAACTCTGTCCTAGATCTACGTTTCCATGCTAGCTCCCTGAATTCCTGCCATACATCCCTATCCCTTTTCCGACCTATATTGTTGGTACCAATGTGGACCACGACTTGGGGCTGCTCCCCCTCCCCCTTAAGTATTCCGAAAACACGATCCGAGACATCACGCACCCTGGCACCTGGGAGGTAACACACCAACCGCGAGTCTGTCTCGTCCCCACAGAATCTCCTATCTATCCCCCTAACTATGGAGTCTCCAATGACTAATGCTCAACTCCTCTCCCCCCTTCCCTTCTGAGCAGCAGGGACAGACTCTGTGCCAGAGACCTGTACCCCATGGCTTACCCCTGGTAAGTTCTCTCTCTCTCTCTCTCTCTCTCTCTCTCTCTCTCTCTCTCTCTCTCTCTCTCTCTCTCTCTCCCCCCCCCCCCCCCCCCCCCCAAACAGTATCCAAAGCGGTATACTTGTTACTAAGGGGAATGACCCCAGGGGATCCCTGTACTGACTGCTTCCTCCCAGCCCCTCTCACCGTCACCCATGTATCTTTACTCTTCGGAGTAACTACATCCCTGATGCTTCTATCTATGACCACCTCTGCCTCCCGAATGATCCGACGTTCATCCAGCTCCAGCTCCAGTTCCCTAACGCGGTTTCTGAGGAGCTGGAGATGGGTGCACTTCCCACTTTGGAAACTGTCCTTTGCCCTTTACACCAAGCTTTCCTTCCACCCCTATTCACTTTACACAAGGGCTCCTTTGCTCCATTCCTCAGTATCACTTTCCACTCCAACATTGTACCTAGTGCCTCAACTGCTCACTTTCCTCCATTCCACCCTGATGCACACCTGACCCATGCTACTCATTCCCGACACTATTACAGCAACCACTGAACACGTTGATGATTTTAATTTAAAAGAAAATCTAGATGTCATTACTTCTGCTTTGAGAGTTGCCTGTAATTCGAAAACGTGTACGCTGTTAAATCCAAAGACAAAACTAATTTTGCCCATATAGAGCTATTCTAAAGCCAGAACATAAATCTACAAAAGCAAAATAATTACACTTGAGCATAAATGTAAACTGAAGATTGCAGGCTGAATCTTGGAGAGAAATGTTTGAAACTGATATGGTAAACTAATTCGACAATTCATGAATTATTCTGTTTCGTACTTTAATTAATAAAATTTGTGCAACATCATGGAATAAAACTAATGTTCTTGTCCTGAGTTAGTAAGTGATAGATTACATCTGGCAAAATGTTAGGGGCAGATTGTCATTTGATGAATAATGTGTTACTGCAGTTGTTAATCACACATCGTCTTCTACAAGGTCCCTGCCACCTGGAATCTTTTGGTGGGATTTATATTGATAAATATCTGGCTGTAGTTTAGTAGGGATTTGCTACTGTGCTTCATTTATCTTTATTCTTGTATTCAGTCATGCTACATCTCATTTTTTCTCTCCCTCTATTCTAGTGTGCTTCTTGAGGAGTACATTTCCCATTCGACAAAGAGTGCCAACTCTGACAGTCTCTCCGCTTTAAATCAGAAAATTATGCCCGTGGTCAGACGTCTGGAAACAAAGTAAGCAAAAAGATACCTGTTGTGAATGTAGCATGGTGACCGAGTGAGTTGGTCCGGTTCTTGGTCATTTTGCTTCAGGAGGACACTGAATTGAATCTAGCTTCATTGGAAGGGAAATTAACAGAGGGCAGTGACAGAAGCTAAATGGAGTATCACTTCATAGCCATCTTGTTGTTGCATTGGTATATGGCAGCAGATTGCCTGCTTGCCCTCCTGCTAACGGAGGAAAAATTTTGTGGCGGAAAGGAAGGGTTCATTTCCTGCAAAACAAAAGCGTTTTTTGCGTTATGCTATTTGAAGACATTTGTGAGAGCGATTAAGTATGTTGAGCTGAAAACAAATTCAATCTTTTCATGCACTTTTCCTGGTATATAGTTGTCTTTTTTTTAATACCCATATTTAAAAACTTGCCGTTCTATTTTTCTGCAGGTATCCTAATGCTTATGATTCAGTTTTGGAAGAACAATTGAAGAAGATTAAAAGCAAGAGAGAACAAGATGTCTTTCACCAATTTATTTATCTGTCCTTGAACAGTGCCAAGCATCAGGTAATGTGGACTTTAAAGCTCAGGCAAGTATTTTTTAAAAGAAAAAGTGCCTAACCATTCAGCCGCCTGCTGTACAATTAAATATACAACAGTGGGGTTCATATTTTTCTAAAAAGTGTCTTTCCTGGGAAGCTTTTTTAAAAATAAAATGGTATTTGGTCTATCAGATAAATTTAAAGTGCTGCTGTTCTCTAAAACTATAACTATTACATTCAAGTTACATGATGAGAATTTAAGTTCCACCTCTTGCGTCATAGAAACAGTAGCATCATCCTTTTTAATAAAAATATGTTTGAAGTTAATAATAACAATTATTAATTGTATTAATAAAATACAAATTTTATTATTTAAAGTACGAAACTAAGAAAATTGCAGTTGAAAGGCACTGTGGGTATTAGCAGTTATTTTACTTTTGGTTCATGGGTCCCAGTCCATCTCTGACAGAGGGAAATATTTCTTATCCATCTATTTCTCTCACTCTGCCGTCATCCATGCAGAGTACATTTTGCGCAATCTCTCAATACTCCAGTGCAAATTGGCATTAAATTGATCATTTTTCCTCAAAATACCTTGTTAGGCAATTAGATGTGGGAAATTTGAGTTTAAACTAATGTAGTTGGGAGCGTGTGGTTAGGTTGGAGTAGATTTACATTGTTGGAACAGAGAAGGAGAGAGCTTCATCCTTCAGGTAGCCCACCTTGCACCTGATCTGGGATTGATTGGTGTTGCAACCGGGTGACACTTCAACTCCAGCTTGCATATCCTGCCTCCTGCTCATGTGCTCACTGTTTTATTGTGGCTCATTTTTCCTAGGACTACAAATTTAAGGAATTCATTATGCTCTTTTATAAATCTCCTTTGTCTTACTGTTCCAATTTTGGGATCACCTAACCACTGCTACTTGCTTTTAATAGCTTTCTTCTCAATATAATTGACGCCCTGCATTCTAGTTCTTCATCTTTGCGTATCAACCTAATTTCTGAGTTAGAAGGCTGTGTGTTGAATCCACACTTCCAGACAGACAGTTGAGCGGTAATGTTAGGTTGACACAGCGTACTACACTCTCACAGCTACTGGCTACTGTCTGCCTTTTCAGGGGGATATAAAAGATCCCAAGCAATATTCCAGGAAGGGAAAGGGATCCTCCGAGAGACCTACTCAGCATTTAACTCTTAGCCGTTTATCTAATTGTTGCTTGTCATACTATGCTTAGCACAAGTTAGCTAACGTCATTCCCTACATTTTAACTGTTACTACAGTGCAGACCTGCTTAAATGGCTGCTTCTTCTTTCATTCAAAAATATAAATAGAACTTGTACAGTTTCCTGGCCTAGTTCTTTCTCGTCTTTGGCAAGAGAGAACAGGAGGGACCGAGGCTTAATTGTGGCATTTGTATGTTTCGTTGAGCTTGGCCACAAGTTAAATAGCCGAGCAACTCATAATTGGCATTTACAGCAGTGGCCTGGGAGGGGGAAAATCATAGAATCCCTACAGTGCAGAAGGAGGCCATTTGACCCATCGAGTCTGCACCGGCCCTTGGAAAGAGCACCCTACTTAAGCCCATGCCTCCAACTTATCCCCATAACCCAGTAACCCTACCTAACCGTTTTTGGACACTAAGGGACAATTTAGCATGGCCAGTCCAACTAACCTACACATCGTTAGGAAAATTCCCAAAGGTTCTTCCAGATTGTTATGAATGACTGTTGCTCAAAGAACTCCAAACTGCTATCATTGGGCAAGGACAGAATCAGATATAGTGTGGTGCACTCCTATGTCTGAGTAACCTATTGACACTCGGTGTTTGCACTCACATGAATAATGTAATTTGACCATGGGATTGGTGGAAGCTTGTCCCAGAAAACACCCAATGTCTTAAGGAGAAAGGGGGTGGGGGAAATTATAAAGGACTTTGTTAATTCTGAACTAAATTTAATTTTTATTTTAGGTATTGGCAGATTCTAACACATCGTTGTTGCTGAGTCTAAATCACACGCAGTCTACGATCCGAATATCTGCTGTTGAATGCTTGAAGGAAATCATTAACACCTCACAGGTATTGCAAGGTTTAGTAATCAATTGATTTTTAAAATTCCATAATTCATCTTAAACCCGCAGGATTTTCTGTATTTCCGTTGGCATAAAGGCTATGCAAAGTAACTTGAGTAGTTCCAATGAATGCCATGAGACCTTGAAGTTATTTTAATGTTGGGGGTTTACAATGTAATTAAATAAACAGGATCTTACTCAGAAATTATAACTATCTGAAGGGACTGCTAGATACAGGTTAGTAAAGCTGGTAATTGTTGGTGATTGTGCCTGGGCTGAGTCCAGACCCATTGAAGAAGCTCGCGAAATCCCTCAGTTCTCTTCAGTTTCAACAGTCTTGATGTGCGAGTTCACCCACAAAAGACGTTCGTTAAAGTGCATGGGATTGCGGGTGGTGTCTTAAGATGGATAGAAAGCTGGTTAGCAGACAGGAAGCAAAAAGTTGGAATAAGTGGGTCTTTTTCTGATTGGCAGGCAGTGACTAGTGGGGCATCATAGGGATTTGTGCTAGGACCCCAACTGTTCACATTATATATTAATGATTTGGGTAAGGGGGAACTAAATGTAATACTTCTAAATTTGCAGATGATACAAAGTTGGCTGGGAGGGTGCAGAGATGCTTCAGCGGGATTTGGACAGACTGAGTGAGTGGGCACATGCATGGCAGATGCAGTATAACGTGGATAAATGTGAGGTTATCCACTTGGGTAGCAAAAATCAGAATGCAGATTATTATTTAAATGGATGTAAATTGAGAGAGGTGAATACACAACAAGACCTTGGTATCCTTGTGCAACAATCGCTGAAAGTAAGCGTGCAGGTACAGCGTGAAGCTGTAAAGCAGCGTAAAGCAAGCGTGAAGTAAAAAAGACAAATGGAATGTTGACCTTCATAGCGAGAAGATTAGAGTATAGGTATATGAATGTTTTGCTACAAATGTATGGGGCATTGGTGAGGCCACTCTTGGAGTATTGTGTGCAGGTTTGGTGTCCTTATCTGAGGAACGATGTTCTAACTATGGAGGGAATGCAGCAAAGGTTTACCAGGCTGATTCCTAGGATGGTGGGACTGTCAAATGAGGAGAGACTAAATCGGTTAGGATTATATTCATTGGAGTTTAGAAGATTGAGGGGGGGGATCTCATAGAAACTTTATAAACTTTTAACAGGATTAGACAGGGTAGATTCGGAAAGAATGTTCCTGATGGGGAGTCCAGAGCTAGCGGTCATAGTTTGAGGATAAGGGATAAATCATTTAGGGCTGAGGTGAGGAGAAATTTCTTCAACCAGAGAGTGGTGAACCTGTGGTATCACTACCTCAAAAAATAGTTGAGGTGAGAACATTGTGTAATTTCAAGAAAAATTAGATATTGCTCCTGGGGCTCAAGGAATATAGGGGGGAGGCGGGATCATCCCACATCTGTCCTCCACCCCAAAGAACCTACTCAACCTCGCCCCTGTCATATGCGCTCTGTGAGTAACTTTAAACTGTATTAGGCTGAGCCTGGCGCAAGAGGAGGAAGAATTAACTCTACTCAGGGCATCAGCCCACAGACCCTCATCTATCTCCTCCCCAAGCTCCTCCTCCCACTTGCTCTTTAACTCCTCCACCGGGGCCTCCTCCTCTTCCTGCAGCTCCTGGTAAATCGCTGAAACCCTGCCTTCCCCAACCCATACACCCGAAATCACCCTGTCCTGAATCCCATGTGCCGGAAGCAGCGGGAATTCCCTCACCTGCCGCCTCACAAACGCCCTCACTTGCATGTACCTGAAAGCCCCCCTAGGCTCGCAAACGTCCCATTGATGAACAGGTCCCCCATTCTTCTACTCCCTGCACGATGCCAGCTCCGAAACCCCCCATCCATCCTTCCTGGGACAAACTGATGGTTCTCCCGAATCGGGGACCAAACCGAGGCTCCCACCACGCCCTCGTGTCGCCTCCACTGCCCCCAGATCTTCAGCGTCGCTGCCACCACCGGACACGTGGTGTACCTTGTCGGCGAGAGCAGCAGCAGTGCCGTCACCAGCGCCCTCAGTCTCGTGCCCACACAGGATGCCATCTCTAGCATCTTCCACGCCGCCCCCTCTCCCTCCATTACCCACTTACGGATCATTGCCACATTGTCTGCCCAATAATAGCCACACACATTCGACAGGGCCAGCCCCCCCCTGTCCCTGCTACGCTCCAGAAACACCCTCTTCACCCTCGGGGTCTTATTCGCCCACGCAAATCCCATGATGCTCCTGCTTACCCATTTGAAAAAGGCCTTGGGGATCAAAATGGGAAGGCACTGGAACACAAAGAGAAACCTCGGAAGGACCGTCATTTTGACCGACTGCACCCTACCCGCTAGTGAGAGTGGCAGCATATCCCATCTTTTAAAATCCTCCTCCATATCTGCTCCACCAACCGCGTCAAATTGAGCTTGTGCAGGGCCCCCCAACTCCTAGCTACTTGGATCCCCAGGTACCGAAAACTCCTTTCCGCCCTCTTCAGCGGCAGCTCGTCTATCCCCCTTCCCTGGTCCCCTGAATGCACCACAAAGACTCCCTACGTTGAGTTTATACCCCGAAAAGTCCCCAAACTCCCTAAGGATCCGCATGACCTCCGCCATCCCCTCGACTGGATCCGCAACATACAATAACAGGTCATCGGCATACAACGACACCCGGTGTTCCTCTCTCTCTCCCCCCCCCCCCCCCCCCCCCCCCTCCCCCCAAAAAAAACAATCCCCTCCATTTCCTGGACTCCCTCAGTGCCATGGCCAGCGGCTCAATTGCCAGTGCAAACAACAAGGGGGATAAGGGACACCCCTGCCTCGTCTCCCGGTACAGCCGAAAGTACTCCGACCTCCGCCGATTCGTAGCCACACTCGCCACCGGGGCTCTATATAGCAGCCTGACCCAACTGATGAACCCCTCCCCCTGCAACACTTCCCAAAGATACTCCCACTCCACCCGATCAAAGGCCTTCTCCGCGTCCATAGCTGCCACTACCTCCGCTTCCCCCTCCACCGAGGGCATCATAATCACATTGAGGAGCCTCCGCACATTTGTATTTAGCTGCCTACCCTTCACAAATTGCCTCTGGTCCTCATGAATCACCCCCGGGACACAGTCCTCAATTCTCGTAGCCAGCACCTTCGCCAGCAACTTAGCGTCAACATTGAGGAGCGAGATCGGTCTGTACGACCCACACTGCAGTGGATCCTTGTCCCACTTCAAGATCAAAGAAATCAGTGCCCTGGACATTGTCGGGAGCAAGGTCCCCTCCTCCCTCACCTTATTAAAAGTCCTCACTAGCAACGGGCCCAGCAGGTCCACGTATTTCCTGTGAAATTCAACCGGGAACCCATCCGGCCCCGGGGCCTTCCCTGCCTGCATGTTCCCAATCCTTTAACCAGCTCCTCCAGCCCAATCGGCGCCCCCAAACCAGCCACATTCTCCTCTTCCACCCTTGGGAACCTCAGTTGATCTAGGAATCGTCGTATCCATCCCCCCCCCCCCCCCCCCTATACAGATCCCCATAGAAGTCCCTAAATACCTTGTTTATTCTCACCACACTCCGTACCGTATTCCCCCCCCTCTATCCCTAACCCCACCAATCTCCCTCGCTGCCTCCCTCTTACGAAGCTGATGTGCCAGCATCCGACTCGCCTTCTCCCCATACTCATACACCGCCCCTTGCGCTTTCCTCCACTGTGCCTCTGCTTTCCCCGTGGTCATCAGGTCGAATTCCGTCTGGAGGTTCCATCGCTCCCTAAGTAGCCCCTCCTTGGGGGCCTCTGCATAACTCCTGTCCACCCTTAAAATCCCCCACCAACCTCTCCCTCTCCCTCCCCTCTCTCTTCTTCCTGTGGGCCCTAATGGAGATTAGCTCTCCCCTCAACACCTCCCAGACTACCCCCACCTGCACCGCCCCATTGTTGTTGGCCCCCCAAGTATCTTTCAATACACCCCGCACCCGCCCGCACACCCCCTCATCCGCCAACAGTCCCACATCGAGGGAGCGGGTGCTGGACCCTCTCCTCCCCCAACTCCAGCTCCACCCAATGCGGGGCGTGGTCCGAGATGGCTATGGCCGAAAATTCCGTTCCCTCCACTTTCGGGATTAGTGCCCTCCTCAAAATGAAAAAAATCTATCCGGGGGTAGGCTCTATGGACATGGGAAAAGAAGGAAAATTCCCGCTGCCGGCCTCTTACTCGTCCTGGACCTAAAACGGTCCAGTGCTGGGTCCAGCACCGTGTTGAAGTCCCCTCCCATTATCACGCTTCCTACCTCCAGGTCCGGAATCCGACCCAGCATGCGTTTCATAAATCCGGCATCTTCCCAATTCGGGACATATACGTTCACCAGTACCACCCGCACCCCCTGCAACCTACCACTCACCATCACATATCGACCTCCATTATCCGCTACAATATTCAGTGCCTCGAACGACACCCGCTTCCCCATCAGTATTGCAACCCCTCTGTTCTTCGCATCCAGCCCTGAATGAAAGACCTGTCCTACCCATCCCTTTCTCAGCCTAACCTGATCTGCCACCTTCAGATGTGTCTCCTGGAGGAACACCACGTCTGCCTTCAGTCCATTTAAGTGCGCGAACACCCGGGCCCTCTTGACCAGCCCTTTCAGGTCCCTCACATTCCAGTCCCCCAGGCGGCGGACCTCCGCCCCGACTACCTCTCCTACCTCCAGCTCCCCTTTGGCCAATGCAGCAGCAACCCAGTTCTCTCTCCGCCATTTTGCTCCCCCCATGACACTCCCGTAAGTCAGCTGACTCCTGCTGACCCCGGCCTCTCCGGCCATTCCATCGACCCCCCCCAGTGTTAGAATCCCCCCACCCCTTGGTAGTCAGTGGGAGCTCCTCTCCAGCACCGCCCTTCCCCCCCCCCCCCCCCCGGCCCCGCCCCCATCCTTCCCTAACGCGGGAAAAAGCCCGTGCTTTCCATCTGGGCTGGCCCCGCCCCCTCTGGTGCAGCTCCTTTTTGCGGCCTTACCCCAACTCCCCATCCCCGGGCCTCCACCCCCCCCCCCCCCCCCTCTTCCTCTGTGGGGCCCTGCCCCTCCAACACCGATGCCCACACTCTCCTACAGCCCCCACATCAAATCCATTCGCCCATCCCCACCCAGCACCAAAACAAAAAGAACACTCCCCAACCGCAATAAACACAGTAAACGTTCCCCCAAGACAAACGCTCAGTTTGAGTCCAACTTTTCAGGCTGGATAAAGTTCCATGCCTCATCGGGCGTTTCAAAATAGTGGTGCCGATCTTGGAACGTGACCCACAATCGTGCTGGCTGCAGCATCCCGAACTTCACCCCCTTCCGATGGAGAACCGCCTTAGCCCGGTTAAAACCAGCCCTCTTCTTAGCCACCTCTGCACTCCAGTCCTGGTAAATTCGCATCTCGGTGTTCTCCCACCTGCTGCTCCGTTCTTTTTTGGCCCATCTCAGGACACACTCTCTGTCCATAAAGCGGTGGAACATCACCACTACAGCCCTTGGCGGCTCGTTGGCTTTGGGTCTCCTTGCCAGGACCCGATGAGCCCCATCTAGCTCCAGGGGCCTCGGGAAAGCTCCTGCGCCCATCAGCGAATTGAGCATCGTGCTCGTATATGCCCCGGCATCGGGCCCCTCCACTCCTTCAGGGAGACCCAGAATCCGAAGATTCTTCCTCCTCGACCAATTCTCCAGGTCCTCAAATTTTTCCTGCCACCTCGTGTGCAGCGCCTCGTGCGAGGCCCAAGTATCTGGCCCACCGCCAGGCCCAAGATCTCGTCCTCGTTCTCCGAGGCTTTTTGCCGCACCTCCCAGATTGCCGCCCCTTGGGCCTTCTGGGTCTCCACAAGCTTCTCAATCGCCGCCTTCATTGGCGCCAGCATTTCTGTCCTCAGCTCCGCAAAGCAGCGTTTAAGGAACTCCTGCTCCTGCGACCACTGCGCCCACGCTGCTTGGTCTCCACCCGCTGCCATCTTCCTTTTCCTTCCTTGCACTTTCCACTGCACCAGGATCACTTTTTTAACCGCTCCACTCCTGGTCCAATCCATATAGTGTCGGGGGAACCTTGCTGTCACCTTCCCACACTGGGAGCCGTCGAACAATTATCGTTGGGGCCCCTCTGAAGAGCCCAAAAATCCGTTCCCGGCGGGAGCAGCCGAACGTGCGACCTACCTAGGCATAGCCGCAACCGGAAGTCCAGGGTATTCAACTTGATGATCCGCCATGATCATAATGAATGGCAGAGCAGGCTCAAAGGGCCGAATGGCCCCCTGCTTCTATTTTCTACGTATGTTTTTATGCATGAAATGAGGTCTTCTTTGAATATAACTGCTACTTGCAGTTGCAGATCATTACCATAGATTTGTCCAGGTAAAAGAACGTTAATATCCAAATGTAACTTTAAATTATTCAATTTCTTTTCGAAAAGACACAAAAGCCAAGCGGTGAACTTAGTGAAAATTCTGCTGCATATTGTGATTTCTTAAAAAAAAAAATAATGGAACCTAATGTTAGATTTTATGATTGGCTGTGACCTTTTAAGACAGCAGCCTTAATTGTAGTACAGGGTGATTGAGTTGTTGAAGTTACTGCAAATATCCATAATTCATGCATTTTAAAGGTATAACTTTTAGTTTGGAGATTAAAGTGTTAAATTAAGTTAAATGGAAGCTTATTCTGTTAAAAAAATAATAATATAAATGCCTCAATAAAATATTTTTCTCCCCAAAAAAATTAAATTAAATGGAAAACCTGATTAGGAACCTAGTGAACCAACTCTAAAGTGAATGTGAATCAATTAAGACCTGGGTTAATTTGAGTGTAAAGGTAGCCTTTCATAGTCACTGCTTTAAGTGAAACAATGAATAACCCATTCTGGACTGATTAGTGGGACTAGGGAGTCTGAGAAGAGGACATTTATTTTGGAGATATAAATTATTCACATGGGTCACAGCATCAAGGTTTTGGTTCTAAAGGTTGTCATCTTTTATTCTCTTCCTGCGCCTAGTAGTGTACTAAGGCACTTTCGTCTGTTTCCATAGGTGGTAATTCTATAGGTAGCTAGTTTGTCACCAGGGGCATATAGTTTAAGGGGCACCACTCCACATCAAGCGCGGCTGACCAGGAGTCTCTCCCACTACCATCAGCCATTGGCATATGTGGCAGGATTTGCAGCTTGACGCACTCAACCTATTTGACTGCGCTATGAACTCACCTTCCTTGGCCATCAAGTCCTGGGATGGTACTTGAACCCAGAGCTTCTGGCTCAGAGGCAGTGTTGCTACCCACTGCACCGCAAAGGTTCTGATGGTAAAGGTGGTTAATTACATTTCTGTTTGGGAACATCCAAAAGTATGCCATGTTGCCATGGAGATGGGCTTCTGTGGGCTAGAAAGCTTGTTTGCTTTGTTTATCTGGCTGTTTCTCATAGAAGACAGTTGGAGTTTTGTTCCGATGAAGTTTGCGGCTCACTTAGAAGAACAAGCTGCCAGCAGGGTCAGCTTGGAATGGTGTGAGAAGCCAGTTGTAAATCTGCTGGTGGTCAGAACAAGGAGCATAGAGGCCAATAGGAATCGGGGGTGTTCCTCCTGTAGAATCACAAAGTGGAAATTTTGAGTTGAGACCCATGCTCAGAACGAGAAGTCCAAATTCATGAGGAATTAAAAATTGTCAGATCTGCCGAGTAAAAATGGTGGAAGAAATCATCAGTGGAAACCAGAGGGAAAGAACTCTGAAAGACTGAGGAATTGAGGAAAAATCAAAGTGGACTCCGAAGAGCTGTAGCATTCCGTTGGGTTGGTCCCAGAAGTTTAACATAAGTAAATTAGTAGCACATCTCTTGTTTCATTTTTGTCATATATATGTATACATGCATTTAGAGGCTGGTTTAGCACAGGGCTAAATTGCTGGCTTTTAAAGCAGACCAAGGCAGGCCAGCAGCGTGGGTTCAATTCCCGTACCATTCTCCCAGAACAGGCGCCGGAATGTGGCGACCAAGGGCTTTTCACAGTAACTTCATTTGAAGCCTACTTGTGACAATAAGCGATTTTCATTTCATTTTCATATACAATAATGTTTGCTTTTAAAAAAATAAAAAAATAAAAAAAATTTTTAGTAAGCCATTTATATAAACAACAAATAAGAGCGGAAGCAAAATTGTACAACATAATAAATATCCAGCAAACGTTTGCTTTTTTTTAATAACAAAGACATATTGTGGCATGGCTGTGTCAGTTAATGGGGTGTTTGGATTTTTCTTTAGACGTTACCAGTCCCTACTAGGATCGTATGTAACACAATGAAACATGTAATATCATGGTCAGTGAAAAATGATCATTTATATGATCACACAATTAGGTATGGGCTGCAGTTTATTTATACAACTTTTGTTTCAAAGGAGGGATGTGATCATCTTTTTCTGAAGGAAGCTATTTTGGAACGGTTAAAAGATGACAGTCTAGAGGTAGTCCTGGTTGCTATGCAAGCTCTGGAGGTGAGTTGAGTATATTTTTATTTAAAATATTATGCTCATTCCCCTATATACAATGAAGAAAAGAGCCTCATCTTGTTTTTGAATTATCTCATTTAATCTGTAGAAGTTATTTCATTTTACTTTACTTATGAAATCAAAATATATATTTGTATTTCATTTTTACCTGGAATGGAAAAAAACTTCACAACCAAATAATTCAGTTTTATGTCACCATTTTTGGTCTGCCTTTCAATTTAAAGAACTCGTGTGTCACAATGTCAGCATTCTTCAAAGCATTTGACAAGCAACCTTATCGGACAAAAATCTTGCAGCTAGTGTGAACATTTCGTATTGGAGGTTTCAGAGTTCATCGATCTTTTGATGCAGAATCTTAAAATTTGAAAACAGCAACAATTGTTCTCCAGCCCAACAATTTATAAACCCCTCCAGTTTGCCTTTATAGACTACTTCCGTCAGGAAGGAGTCCTGGGGCAGTGGTCTTAAAGGGAAACACAGTTATTCTTAGCAGCTGGACATCACAAGTCATGTTCCAAACCAGAGGCTTTCCACAATCAACGCTATGGGAGGCCCACTAGTTCTCATGTGATGATACATTGATGAGCATTGCACATCCAAAAATACATATGAACAAGGAGCAGGAGGAGGCCATTCAGCCCCTCGAGTCTGCTGCACAATTTAATAAGATCATGGTTGATCTAATAGTAACCTTAAATCTGCATCCCGTTACCCCGATAACCTATCACTCCCTTGCTTACCAAGAATCTATCCACCTCTGCCGTAAAAATATTCAAAGATTCTGGTTCCACCACCTTTTCAGGAAGAGAGTTCCAAGACTCCTAACCCTCTGAGTCAAAACATTTTGCACAGTGGCAGCTATAGGAAGATGCTGTCCTGTCTATCTAATGGTGCTAACCTGTTGCTGAAAGAGGGCTAAATATTCATGCTTAATTTTCAATTTCGTCCTGTTCCTTTTATAGGCCTTCTCTGGATGCATTGGTCAAGAAGAGACTGTGTCTTGTCTTTTGCCGCTGTTTCAAAGAGCGGACCTTTCTGAGGATGAGCATTGGTGGGTATAACTTTAACAGCAGGACTGCGCTGTATAAATATAATGTAGATAATAAAAGCAGAGTCACAAAGGATTTTGGCAGACATTTTCTCTGCTTTCACCACACATTACCCTTCAACCGCCCGTTGTCCCTTTTCTAAATTATTACATTTCAACAGGCGCTGGCTACCATCAAATCACAATTCTCAAACAGTAGCTTTGACCAAGAAGATTCAAACCCTACCTGATCCTGTCCTCGCAATTGCTACATAAGGTCCAACAACACAAGTCATAGAATCCCTACAGTGCAGAAGGAGGTCATTCAGCCAGTCGAGTCCGCACCGGCCCCTGGAAAGAGCACCCCACCCAAGCCCTCCCCTCCACCCTATCGCAGTAACCCTTTTTGGTCACTAAGGGACAATTGATCATGGCCAATCCACCTAACCTGCACATCTTTGGACTGTGGGAGGAAACCCACGGAGGCACGGGAAGAACGTGCTGACTCCACACAGACAGTTACCCGAGGCCAGAATTGAACCCGGGTCCCTGGCGCTGTGAAGCAGCAGTGCTAACCAGTGCGCCACTGTGCCACCAACAAGTCACAGTATATTGGCTATGAGCTGAAACATTAGCCGTGTCTCATCCTTCCATATCACTGACTGGTCAACAATAGATACAAGGAGATACCACGGTCTGGGACCACACACTAACCGATTCAAAAACAGCTTCTTCCCCACTGTTACCAGGCCCCTTACTGACCCTCTTATGGTATGAACTGATCTCTCCACGCATCTTCTCTGCTGAGTAGCACTACACTCCGTATGCTTCCCCTGATGTCTATGTATTTACATTGTGTATTTATTGTATGTCCTATGTTGTTCATGTATGGAATGATCTGCCTGGACTGTACACAGAACAATACTTTTCACTACCCCTGTACATGTGACAATATATCTGAATAACAAGTCTTCTGTTGCACTAATTGACGCAGCCAGCAAGCAAACCAGGCATTTTTAAAGCAAAAGCAGATGCTGGATATGTGGATAAAAACAGAAAATACTGGAAATACTCAGCAGGTCAGTCAACATCTGATGGCAAGAGAAAGAGAGTTATCATTCCAGGTCAGACGGTGGCATGGTGGTTAGAACTGCTGGCTCACGGCGCCGAGAACCTGGGTTCGATCCCGGCCCCAGGTCACTGTCCGTGTGGAGTTTGCACACTCTCCCATGTCCACGTGGGTATCACCCCCACAACCCAAAGATGTGCAGGGTAGGTAGATTGGCCACGCTAAATTGCCCCTCAATTGGGAAAAAAAGAATTGGGTATTCTAAATTTATTTTTAAAAAAACATTACAGGTCAGTGACCTTTCAGAAGTCCTCAGTCTAGAATGTTAACTCTTTCTCTTTCCCCACAGATGCTGCCTGACCGGGTAAATGTTTCCAGCATTTTTAAAGCTTTTCTAATCCATATTCGTTGATGCTGTGTGCTATGCTTGTACAAAACAAACTTTACAAGCTTATGTCAGAGATACAAACAAATGTTGAGTTATTCAATTTGGGGCATAAACAGTGAAAAAGGATTTGCCTGCATTGGATGAACAGGATTATTTCACAAAGCATGATATATGTTCAATATCACCACTCACTGGAAGAAGAAAACATTGCATCAATAACGATTGTTTGCTATAAAAAGGTTGGGGGTGGGGGGAGGAGTGACAAAACTGTTTTATTGTAATTCTCTAATGCCCGTGCATTTAAAAAAATCTGTGTCTCCTCCACACTTTTGTGTGTGATTGCTTTTATTAAATATTTGCAGCATGTTATGCTTTCCAATATGTCATTTCTCCTAGGCATATTGTTCTTGAAGAGGCAGTTACGTTTTTAAGCTCAGGAAAATTGCACAATGGGAATGAAACACTGGCTAATCAAATATGGATGGCACTCCTGCGTTACATGGTCTTGACTAGTCCAGCCAAAGCATCGGCTGAGCAGAACATAACAATCTTTATTGCTGATTCGGGCCTTTGCTCCAAGGCACCTCTATTCCACGGCTGGTCAACAGGTAAAAGGTGTTTGCTTATGACAAAATACTGCTTATCTCAAGCGTTTAGTTCAGTGTACAATTTGAAAATATGAAATTTTCATCTCTAAAACTTAATATATTTTGATCTGTGATGGGAGTAAGGTTGAGAACCTGAGCGTTTCCACTCAATCGTGTCATTCAGCGAACAGAATTCCAATGCTCTTGAGAGGCTGCGATTTTTTTTTTTGTTTCTTTTGAAAGTTTTAGGAACAGAATTGCTGGAACTGAACATCGATCTTTGTTGGGTATGCCCATTATATGGTTGTTGACGGCCCTGGCTTCGCTCATGGGCATACCAACTCTGCAGTTGTCAGGAATCATGTGCAAAAAAATAGTGACGGCCCTGGCTTCGCTCATGGGCATACCAACTCTGCAGTTGTCAGGAATCATGTGCAAAAAAATAGAGTGACCTTTCCAGCACAATGTCAATAAATCCAGGCTGCATTGTGTTCTCATGACTCCCCTTGTTCGATTACCATGATGCCAAAATAGACATCGCATAGCATCAGCGCCCTGTGACATAGAACCATAGAATTTACAGTACAGAAGAAGGCCATTCGGCCCGTTGAAAGAGCACCCTACTTAAACCCACACTCTTTCCCCCCCCCCCCCTATCCCAGTAACCCCATTGAACCTTTTTGACACTAAGGGACAATTTTCCATGGCCAATCCTTGGTCTTCCTGTATTGCTAAAGTATTTACAATTTGAACTACTTCACTGGCTGTAAAGTACCTCATGAGGTCATGAAAGATACCATATAAATAAAGGTCCTTTTTATTCCCTCACTTTTTAATTACAAAGAATTTCTATGAGCCTAAGCAACTCAGTCGCCCAGTGCAATTAATCCACCATGTTGGAACACTATACTGTTGTAGAATTGAAAGGAACGGTTAGCACTGCTGCCTCACAGCGCCGTGGACCAGAGTTCAATTCCGGCCTTGGGTAATTGTGTGGAGTTTTCATGTTCTCCCTGTTTCTGTGTAGGTTTCCCCCGGGTACTCCGGTTTCCTCCCACAGTCCAAAAATGTGCAGATGAGGTGGATTGGCCATGATCGATATGTAGGGATAGTGTGGGGGAGTGGGCCTAGGTAGAGTTCTCTTTTGGGGGTGGGGTGGGGGGGGGGGGGGGGGGGGGGGTGCTGAAGACTCGATAGGCCGAATGGCTCCCTCCTGCACTGTAGGGATTCTATGGATATCGTGTATTCATTTGGGGGGTGGTGCAAGAGAGAGGGATTGGGCTAAAGGAGAAAAGTAGCCAAAATGTGAGTGGAAAGATCATTTTCCTAAATATATGCGTGGTAGAATTGCATTTTTCCTTGTGCACATTTACAAATTTGAGATAACCGTAGTAATCGGCTTGGGTACAAGTTGCCTCCTTAAGTTGCTTGACTGTCTGCTTTTTATGGACGTTGACTTGCACTGCCTTGCAAGCCCTTGCATCTACATTTTAAAATTTTGCTCAGTGTATACATTGAAAGCCACACTGTTCAAACCATTTTTTTTTTTTGTTGAAATTTTCTATTTAAAACAAATTTGTAACATTTACAGAGAAAAAAAAAGGCCCTATGCAAAGAGCCTTAACATAGTGAAAACGAACAGTGGGAAAGAATAAACATGTTAATAAGGCACTTCCGCTATCAGCTCTGTTTGCCCATGCCACACGTGTTCAACTAAACTAACGTTGATCTAAACCCCCCCCCCCCCCCGAGGCCTGATCTGCCACGTCAGCCCTGTACTTGGCCCTAGCCTGCCCCTCCTACTCTCCCTGGTGCCCCCTGACCTACGCTAGCTACGCTGACCCCTGCCCTTAGCGCCTGACTGTCTCCCGCCCGAGCGCTCGGGCCCTCCCACCACATACCAAGGACTCAGTAACCTGATTACATCTCCCCGTGCCCTTCCAAGTCCCTTAACCAGCCCCTAGCCCATCCCCCTATCAGAGGCCCTGATCTCCTGCCAAAAGGTACCAAGTGCAGGCCCCCCCCCCCCCCTCATTGCAATCTCCCAAAAGCACCCTAAGCAGTGCGCCCTCCAGCCCCCTCTCTCTGTCCAGGCTGAAAACAATCTTGGGTAAAACAGTACAGTACAGGATAATTTAACAAACCGCCGCCACACAAAAGCTCTGAGAGCCCAGAGTCCTTTAGTTCAAGTCCAGCTTCTTTTAATAAAAGTCCTCTCCTAGTCAGAGCAAGTTAGGTTAACAGACCACCACCACTGTACAGCACTGAAAAATCTAAGTGCCCATTAGCTTAAGTCCAGCTTATCTTTAATAAAAGCTCAAACCTGTTCTGGTGTCTCAAAGTAGTAGTGGAGTTCCCCAAACATAACTCAAAGCTTCGCAGGATACAGCATTCCAAACTTCAGCTTTTTGTAGAGGGCTGCCTTTACCTTGACGAATCCTGCACGCCTCTTGGCCAGCTCCGTTCCCAAGTCCTAGTAAATGCGCAGCTCGCAGTTCTCCCATCTGCTGCTCCTCTCCGCCTTGGCCCATCGCAACACACGTTCCTGTCAGCAAGTCGGTGAAAGCAGACCACCAAGGCCCTAGGTCGGTCGCCCGTCCTGGGCTTCCTTGTGGGGGCTCTATGCGCCCCATCCAACTCCAGGGGTCGAGGGAAGGCCTCCGGTCCCATCAGTGCCTCGAACATACCTGTCACATATGCACCCACATCCGATCCCTCGCAGCCCTCGGTGAGGCCAACGATCCTCAAATTCTGCCTCCTGGCTCTGTTCCCCAGCTCTTCAAGGTGCTCCTGCATCCTCCTCTGGCGGGCATTCAGCTCCTCCACCTCGTGCTCCAGCTCCGTGTCTGCCTGGCTGGAGAGCTTCACCTCGACCTCCCTGAGCGCCTTCTCTTGGACCGCCTGTGGCTAGACCATTCGTTCCATTACCGCTCTCATCGGGTCCAACGTGTCCCTCTTCAGTTCGGCGAAGCAATTCCTGAAGAACTCCACCTGTTGCTCCCTTGGCCAGTGAGCCTCCGCTCCCTGGTCCCTGCCGTCCGCCATGCTTCGCCGCCCGGATGGGGGCCCCGCTGATCCTGCTTTGATCCTTGCCGCTCCACTCGACCACTTCTGGTCCAGCTGTCCATACCCCGGGGGGAAAGCCTCTTCCCTATCGTCCCCTCCACCAATTCAGGCCACCAGGTCCCGAAAAAGTCCGTTGGAAAAGGTCCGTTTGCCCATCGCGGGCGGGAGCAATCCGACCTACGACCTGCTTCCTCGAGGGCGCCACCGGAAGTCTTCCCAAACCATCTTTTATGGGAACAATGACCAAAGAATCCTGAGCTACGATGTGCACTTTAGTGAGATGCCTAATTATCAATTATTTGCTTTCCGTTCAACCGGCCTGGAATAAAAGGGGCATAGATGAGGAAATAGACCTATTCTGAGGAATAGATTATTTTTTAAGATCGCCATGTGGTGTATTTGTATTTCTGCAGCACTCGTAGAGCACAGTACACATGCTGATTATACACAAGAGGAATCACTGGGCTGCAAAGTGCTCATTCAATGAGGAGCAAAATGCTCTGATTCCTTGTTTTATTTCAAATGTGTTCTCTGCTTGAAGCTAGCTTCACCTATCTTGTTTCCTGTACAGAACTCAAAAACGTTATTGACAGCTGTACTTCAAAAGAAGTTGTGGGTGAAGCAAATCAGAAATTCATCCAGCTTCTGACGAATAACTTGTGTTTGATGGAACCTACTTCTAGGGCTCAAACAGTAAGTGTAAATTAAATGGAAATTAAACTTGCGATGCACCATGTGAAATGTTATTGTTGAAACCGTAACTCTAATCAATCTCTCTCTCCTCCTCCCCCCTCCCCCCAAATCTTCTTGGGGAAACTTAAAAGGGAATTGGCATAAATATTTGAGGAAGGGACAGTTTTTAAGTTTGGCCAGACGAACTATGGAATCTTTCCTGGTCATGTACTCGCTTATGTTTCCTTGCTGCCAGGTGCTCTGAACTAAGTGAGCTTTGACCGGGCGCATTGGAAGGCAATTTGGTCATTGCAAGTTCAAAGGGGCCAGGAAGCAAACCTGGAATCATGCTATCTGTTTGGTTCATCTACTGTAATGGAACTTTTGTCTAAAACAATGGTTATTAGACTAGTTAGGTCTATAGCATTACTCATGCCTTATGTTTCACTTTCATCTCTCCTTGTTTTTCTTTTCTCTCGCTCTTATTGCAATTTGCATAGTTTCTCACTTACTCTCACGGACTTTCTCAGTCTATATATCTTGTTCTCACATTTTCTCTGAATATCATCTCATCTCTCCATATCTTTTACTCAACATTTATCATTCTGTACTCCTCTTTCTACTTCTCCCTCAGCCTCCTTTAATCTTTCCTCTCCAGTTGAAACCTGTAGTTGATGTGGGTTAATAACAGTACCTATACCAATGATTAGGCCTCTCCCTGGCAGGCCAGATGGGCATGTGTCATCTTGTTGAGTTAATGCAAGTGCCCAAAATACAACCCTAGCCTTCTAAACCCATCCTGATTTCATGTAGGCCTCAGGGAACAAACTGATGGGCCTGGATGGGGAGGTGGGCCCGAGTTGGAAGGGAGTAAATTGGGAGGTCAGGTGTGAGCAAGTGTGACGGCTGAATTTAATGGAAAATAAAGTAAGTAAAGAGCGACCCTCTTTATTTCAGTGGCTGAGCCTACAAAGAGAAATAAATAACATTAAGGATTGAATTAAAGAGAAATCACAAAAAACTAAATACACTAAGTGGCTGAACTTGGAAATGTTTATATCCAATGGAAACTGAAGGTTGAAATGTACTGAATTGAAGTGGAAACATGTTTAGCAGAGATGCTTGTGAGATAGACCCTAGGAACGAGAGACCCATTAAAACTATTGCAAGGGGGAAATTACAACTCCAGTAATAAGATTACATTAAAATAGAAGTTCATCGTAAAATGTAATCCTGGGATGTTGGATGATTGATAACAGGTGGAGTTTCACTTTTAGAAAATGTTTAAATATAACAATTCATAAAGAGCTGCTTAGAAGAAGGGGGAAAGGCGATTTATAAAAATTTTAAAAAATTTGTTTGAGATGTGAGCAGCACTGACAGGGCCAGCATTTGCTGCCCATCCCGTGATGGCTATGGTACAATATCATGATATTGTGCATGGGAACAGGAAAGGGGGCTCTCCTAGTGTGCAGCATGAAATGCATTGATGTTGCTAAGAATTGTGATTATATTTATTGTTTTGTTTGCAGATGGGAAATCTCATCCAAATCATTGGAATCGAGTCCTCAAGCGTGAAGCAGAAGCTGATCTCCAGTGTGCTGAGTTTTGCTTTAGTTCAGACCATGGAGAAACAGTCCGACCTCGATAGTTTGCCCATTGCTTTGCAACTGTATGATGTTATGGAGAAAAAGCTAAAGAAACTAATTTCAAAAACTTCAGATATGGTAAGAAGCCTTAACTTCTTTGGGGAATGTAGCAGCTTTTCAGAATTAAAAGCAAATAATTGCGGTATTTGTTGATTGTTCTGAGAATTTACCAAACAACGAAGCGTTATTTTTTCCACTCTTTATCTTCCCTCCTGAAGATATTTGCCAGAGATTTCTTTGGGAATTTTCCCATTACCCGCCATAACTTGGGCAGGACGTCAGTGAAACCCCATTCTTGCTATTTATGTGGAATTGATGACACAACTATAACTATTGGGGGTATTCCTGACGAAATTCCCACTCCAATATCGTACACATTGGATTGCATTTTATTTATTGTCACGTGTACTGAGGTACAGTGAAAGGTATTTTTCTGCGAGCAGCTCAACAGATCGTTAAGTACATAAAAAGGAAAGAAAATCCATAATAGGGCAACACAAGGTACACAATGTAACTTACATAACACCGGCATCGGGTGAAGTATACAGGGGTGTAGTGTTAATCAGGTCAGTCCATAAGAGGGTCGTTTAGGAGTCTGATAACAGTGGGAAAGAAGCTGTTTTTGAATCTGTTGGTGTGTGTTTTCTGACTTTTGTATCTCCTGCCTGGTGTAAGAAGTTGGAAGAATGAGTAAGCCGGGTGGGAGGGGTCTTTGATTATGCTGCCCGCTTTCCCCAGGCAGCGGGAGATGTAGATGGAGTCAATGAATGGGAGGCAGGTTCTTGATGCAGCCAGATAGGATGCTTTCTATGGTGCATCAATAAAAGTTGGTAAGACAGGGATAGGGTGGAAGTGAGGGCTTAAGGGGTTGGTGCAGACTCAATGGGTTGAATGGGCTCCTTCTGCACTCTATGTTCGATGTATGTTTTATGAGTTAATGTGGACATGCCGAATTTCCTTAGTTTTCTGAGGCGGCTTGGGCGCTGTTGTGCTTTCTTGGTAGTGGCGTCGATGTGGGTGAACCAGGACAGATTTTTGGAGATGTGTACCCCAAGGAATTTGAAGCTGCTAACCATCTCCACCTCGGCCCTGTTGATGCTGATAGGGGTGTGTACAGCACTTTGCTTCCTTCAGTCAATGACCAGCTCTTTAGTTTTGCTGGCATTGAGGGCGAGATTGGTGTCGCTGCACCACTCCACTAGGTTCTCTATCTCCCTCCTGTATTCTGACTCGTCGTTATTCGACATCCGGCCCACTATGGTCATATCGTCAGCAAACTTGTAGATGGAGTTGGAACCAAATTTTGCCATGCAGTCGTGTGCGTACAGGGAGTATAGTAGGGGCTAAGTACGCAACCTTGAGGGGCCCCGGTATGGAGGACGATTATGGAGGAGGAGGTGTTGTTTATTCCTACTGACTGTGGTCTGTGGGTCAGAAACTCGAGGATCCAGTTGCAGAGTGAGGAGCCAAGTCTTAGGTTTTGGAGCTTTGATATGAGCTTGGCTGGGATTATGGTATTGAAGGTGGAGCTGTAGTCAATAAATGGGAGTCTGATGTAGGATATATACCCTCTAGTAGTCACCTGAGTTTGTATTCTCCATTTGTGAGCCTGACATTGCTACGTGGGACATCAACATACAAAAGTCCCTTTGATGCACACAAGATGCCTGTGGTCAAATACACACTCAAACTCCAGTTAATATCTGCGGATGCCTCCTCAGAATCCCCCCAGAGGATTGTCATGTAAGAGTTTCCAATTCTAATCCACAAAATACCCTTTAAAATCTTCTCTTGTAGTCATGTTTTCTATTAGCAGTTTGCATTCCAAAACCCAGTTCACATTTTCCAAAAGATTGTGAACAGAGCTTCCTCTCCCCTTTTATCAGTTAATCCACTCCAGGATTTTACACCAATCCGTTTCAAGATTTTGTTTCGACTGACTTCCACAGTTACGTACACTCTGATATCTAGCCAATACTGTCTTCCCAATTACTTTAAAATTCGTTTCACAGACTGGAGTAAGACATTCCAAAGTTTAGGATTACTTTAGAAACTTTTAGGATTACTTTAGCTTCTTGGGCGGCACGGGGCGCAGTGGTTAGCACTGGGACTGTGGCGCTGAGGACCCTGGTTCGAATCCTGGCCCTGGGTCACTGTCCGTGTGGAGTTTGCACATTCGCCCCGTGTCTGCGTGGGTTTCACCCCACAACCCAAAGATGTGCAGGTTAGGTGGATTGGCCATGCTAAATTGCCCCTTAATTGGAAATAAAATAATTGGGTACTCTAAATTTATATTAAAGAAAAGAAAAAAAAACCTAGCTTCTCACCAGCTGATTTATCCTCAACTTTGTCTGTGGTGACCATGAACAGTATCCTGTTCTCTTTCCAGGTTTCTTGTAGCTTCTCTGGAGCTTGCTTTCTTGCACATTACTCCTTGAGCCCTCCAGCTGTCTATCTGAAACTGCCCTAGCTTTCAGTTAATAAAAACTAAGAACAAAGGAAAGCCTATTGTTTTACCTTACAAGGATCTTAGTCGTGAAACAACGCTTGCCTACTTTGGCTGGCCAATTGAGTTTTCACACCTTAGCACTCTGGTATCTCATAGAATATCAGCTGGAATTGAAACCAACACCCACACATGCAAACACCTTTGTCCAGCATGAATATAGCTATAGGTCATTTCCAGGCCCAGAAACCTTAAATTAAACCCACCTACCTTTTTTCTAATGTTTACCAATAATATTTACAAATATAAATCCCTTAAAACTACCTTTGTTTTCATAACACCTCCAGCACCTATACTGTTTTTAAGTCCATGTATACAGGGCTCTTCTGTAATCTGTGTTCACTGTGTTCAGCTGTCAAATGTTGGAGCACACATGTTACACCATTTTTGAGTTAATATGTCTGCACTTAGTTCATACAATGGGTTTTGCCATCATAAATTTCAACAAAATTATTCAGACTAAAAGCTAATTGCCTTCAATCTCATTAGCAAACTTGTACTGACCTATTTAGTATCCCCTTAATGCTACATCATTCTCTATTTACTCTACAACATGTACACTGGCTTGTCATCTACTCCAAGTCATCCGAAGTGTAAATGTTGAACAGTTGTGAATGTAAACCACACCGTACAATTATTTCTATTGTAATAGTATAATATAAAACTTCCAGGGAATGTCAGATGGGGACAAGGTTAAACAGGATATTGAACAAGACTTGTGCACCTCTTTCATGGAATCATAGAATCCCTACAGTGCAGACGGAGGCCATTTGACCAATCGAGTCTGCACTGACCCCCTGAAAGAACACCCTACCCAGGCCCATCCACTCCCCGCCCCACCTCTGCAAACCCACTCAAACCACTCGTCTTTTGGACACTAAGGGGCAATTTTTGCATAGCCAATCCACCTAACCTGCACATCTTTGGACTGTGGGAGAAAACCCACGCAGACACAGGGAGAATGTGCAAACTCCACGCAGATAATCACCCAAGGCAGGAATTGAATCTGGGTCCCTGGTGCTGTGAGGCAGCAGTGCTAGCCACCGTGCCACACTGGAAAATAGTCTAAGAACTTGAGTGCACTGTTTTAAAATTGAGATATTTTTTCCCTTCAGGATGAAACACTGGGATCCCAGAGGCTAAATTGAATATTTCAAAACCCCAACCTCCCTCTTAGTCCCAAATGTACTTGAAAAATGAAATGAAATGAAAATCGCTTATTGTCACAAGTAGGCTTCAAATGAAGTTACTGTGAAAAGCCCCTAGTCACCACATTCTGGCGCCTGTTCGGGGAGACTCGTACGGGAATTGAACCGTGTTGCTGGCCTTCCCTAGGCCCAGGAACACCAGCCTACCAGTGTACGGGCTGGTACACTTCACAATAAAAACATTCCCTTAGCTTGCTGAATGTTTCAAAATTAATCTAATCACTCTCCCCATTCAATATTGCAGACCATTTGTCAAAAGTGGCATCTTGATTCTGTTCAAGGGAACGTGGTACCAGCAGGCCTGCTTACTGAATATGTGGAAAGTATGAAGCATGGCAATGCTATAAGTTCAGAAACTGGATTAATACATACTTTGTTGCTGAAGAAATTTATTGTTGCTTTCAAACCTCCTGAATCACTGTTGAAAGGTGAGTTATTTAAAATGGGGTATTGGCTATTAGCAACTTGAGCATAAATAGCTTGATGTATATACGTCCACAGTTTGTATCAGTGATGATTCACTTCCACTGATTTATTATTTGAGCTGAAGAATAGAAGGTCTCATATGGAAGTAATGAAACCAGAATTGAATAATGAGTGTTAGGTTGCTTGGAGATAATATTGGATTGGGGGGGGGGGGGGGGGGGATTTTTAGCCAGTTGTTCTTGAGCATGGCTGACATTTAAAAACTAACTCCATCAGCAGAATATGCTGCCAACTCTTAATTTCTTTTCAAGGGCTGTTTATGCATTTATGTTTTAAATGCAAGAAAGAGAAGCATGCCTTCTGTTTCAGAGCACACTTTCACTGGTTGGTGATCTAAGTTGATTTTAGTTCATAAGGGTGTATGCCACAAAACTCTTTTAACTTGTGGGATAATCCACTGAGTGAAGTTATGGTTCAGGACTGCATTAGCAGATAGAATAAGTTGCAAGTCTATACAGAGGTTGCATGTTGCACCTTATCCGAACATTGTATTCTAAAGTAAGATTTCAGAAGCAACATTGAGTGTTGTCAGCAAAGGTCTTAACATTGTGCAGACCTTGCTGCAGGCAGGCATGAGCTGCTTTGCTAGCAGAAGAGTCACAAATGGAGCTAACATGGAATGGACAGTAAACACCCACTGCTTACTTTATGACAGAAGATGGTCTTTGATGAAGCACCTGAAGCTGGTTGGGTCAAGGACTACCTGACGGACAGGGATTTGGGGCTTTTGAGAACCTGTGCTGTCTTCCTTGCGATTCCAGCCATTAGTTTTGTTCAGGCTCCTTGGTGGCAAATTTCAGTACAGTATTGCATTGATGTCAAGGGAAGTGACTCTCACTTCGTCTCATTGTCATTTTCCGTTGCTGAATGACAAATTGGCAGATTTAGTTGATTAAAATTTCACAACTCGTTCTAACCAGTTCATTGTCATGACCACTCGGCTACCACACCAAACTTGTATTTTCTTATTGCAAAGTTTTAGGTCAGACTTGGTGGAACCCTGAAACTTTGGATGGGCGAAGCTGTGATTATCTACATCTTCTCATTGATGTGTTTGACTTGACTGTTTGTGGTGCTAGTGAAGGAAGCCTTGCAAAGAGTTTCAGGACACTTGTGCATTTTCTGTTTCAGGTGAGTTAAAATTTAATCCATGATTTAGGGCAAGGAGAAAGAAATATTAGAAAAGGAAAAAAACAATCCGGATTGTTCATTCAATGTTTAGCAATGGGATTGAACTGATGCCATTACTTTTGTGGTTCCAATTCAAGCCTTCCAATTCAAATTTATATAGCTGCTTCTTTCTGGTTTCCTTTTTCTACAATTTACCTCATTCTCACTCCACTAACTACGCGCACTCATTTTCGTTTCCACGAGTTTCAGAGCCAATTCAGGTACGAACTTTGGATTCAGTATTTGTCTTAACGGAACATATATTTTAAGTAGTGTGCGCAAACTGCCATGCACTAAATGGAGTTGGGGACTAAGTGCATTTGCTTGTTTGTAGGGCCGATGCATTTTCAATTATCCCACTGCAACTAATTACAATAAAGCAATAATCAGAGATATTGAATAATTTGCCTCGGGAGACTAGAATTTTCAGATCTCCATGTGATCATTTTGTGCCAACAAGTTTGGGATTGTTTTCCCCATCCAAAGGGGGAACAATTATATTTGAATGTTTGAATGTATGTAACCACTTCCTGAATTAGGCCACTCTTGGTGCTTGAGGTTTTTCTGGTGGGTCATAAAACTGACCATCATCAGGAGGAGTGAAATTAATTTAAGGTAAATTGATGTTTTTTTTTTTTTAAACTCTTATCCTTTTGCTTTTCAATGCTTATTGGTATTGCAGACCCACCTGAACAATCCCAGTCACCTCTTCAAGTTCTTGTCGCTTCTATGGAGCTACAACTGTAACCTTAGCAACCAGTTAAACCGTACAGTAAGTGCTGTATTACAGACTCGAGCCCTTTACTTGGGGCACACACTACTTGCATCGCTGTCTGCAGAGAATAGAAATCTGGTTGCATCTCCATCGTCCCCAGGTATGGTTCATCTAAAATTGCTTCCTTGATTATATTCAATGGCTAAATTGATATGTTCATTATTTTCCATAATTTTAAAACTGATGTCACTTTATTTCCAAATTGTGATTGGCTTTCAGTGGTGATATCCTTAGTCATCAGTTTAGGAAATCCCGTGAGAGAGGTGCGCCGGGGAGCTATTGCATGCCTGCAAAAGTTAACCAAGGTGAAAGGGTCCGTCTATCAAGTGGTGATTGATAAGCTTGTCCATGTGGCAGAAGAGGTTATTGCAGATCCCACTTATTTAAACCAGGTAAGAAAGGAGACAAGGACTATTCTAATTTTCCCTTCGTATATTTGTGTAATTTTTTAATAATCGCTTATTGTCACAAGTAGGCTTCAATGAAGTTACTGTGATAAGCCCTAGTCGTCACATTCCGGTGCCTGTTTGGGGAGGCCGGTACGGGAATTGAACCCGCGCTGCTGGCATTGTTCCGCATTACAAGCCAGCTGTTTAGCCCACTGTGCTAAACTGTGCTGAATTTTAATTCACTTGTTTTGAAATTTCATTTGGTTATTGTAGTTTTCATAAATGTCACCAAATTTCCTCATTTAGTTTTCATTTGCTGTATTCTACTGGCCTTTAAGAGGGATCCATGGAGAACAAATGAATAAGAATAAACCATTTTGCCTCATGAGCCTATTCTGCTCTTTCATTGAGATTTAGGCTGATCTGTGACCTAATTCCATATACCCACCGTAGCCCCATATCCTATAATACTTTGGTTAGCAAAACACGAACAAATTTAAAATAAAATAGCATCGAGTGCCATTTCCTTGTAGAAGTGTTTCTTGACTTCAATCAAAGAGGGAGAGAGACAGAAAGCAGGAAACTGCAAGTCAGTTATCTTAACAGAGGGAAAATTTTAGACTGTATTAATAAAGATGATATAGCACTTGGAAAAATTCAAGGTAATCGGACAGCGTCAACCAAGCTTTGTGAAAGGGAAATCATCTTTAACCAATTTTTTGGAGTTCTTTGAAGAATTGACATGATCATAGAATTTACGGTGCAGAAGGAGGCCATTCGGCCCATCAAGTCTGCACCGGCCCTTGGAAAGCGCATCCTACCCAAGCCCACCATATCCCAGTAACCCCACCCCACCTTTCTGGACACTAATAGCAATTTAGCAAGGCCAATCCACCTAACCTGCACATCTTTGGACTGTGGGACGAAACTGGAGCACCCGGAGGAAACCCACGCACACACGGGGAGAACGTGCAGACTCCGCACAGACAGTGACCCGAGAATCGAACCTGGGATCCTGGAGCTGTGACGCAACTGTGCTACCGTGCTGCCCTGGTAGACGGTGTCAGTGGATGTACTGTACTTGGATTTCCAGAAGGCATTTGAGAATGTGCTACACCAAAGTTTATTGTGAAGAATAGAATCTCGTGGTGTAACGGGTAATATATTGGCATGGATTGAAGATTGGGAAACAGAGGGTAGGCACAAATAGGTAATTTTCTAGTTGAAAAGATGTAATGAGCGGTGTGTTACAAGGATCATTGGTGGGGCCTCAATCTTTTACAATTTATATCAATGACTTGGATGAAGGGACTGAAATATGCTTACTAAATTTGTTGGTGACACAAAGATAGGTAGGCAAGTAAGATGAAAAGAGGAAATAAGGAGGCTACAAAGGTACAGATGGGTTAAGTAAGTGGGCAAAATCTGGCAAATGTGGTATAACGTGGAAAAAAGTCAAACTGTCCATTTTGGCAGGACAAATACAAAAGAAGAACATGATCTACTTGGTGAGGGATTGCAGAACTCTGAGATGCAGAGGGGTCTCTGTGCCCTAGTGCATGAGTCTGAAAAGGTTAGTACAGCAAGTAATTAGAAAAGCTAATAGAATGTTATTATTCATTATGAGAATTGAGTTTTATGAGGAAAGGTTAAACAGATTGTATCCGCTAGAGTTTAGAAGAGTAAGGGTTGATTTGATTGAAGCATAAAAGATCTTGAGGGGTCTTGACAAGGTGGATGTGAAGAGGATGGTTCCTCTTGTTGCAGAATCTAGAACTAGGGTGACTGTTTAAAAAAAAAAGAGCTTGCCCATTTAAGGCAGAGATTAGGAGAATCTTTTCTCTCAGAGGGTCATGCGTCTTTGGAACTCTTCCTCAAAAGGTGGCGGAAAGGAAGCAGAGTCTTTGAATATGTTTAAGGCAGAAATAGACAGATTCTTGATAAGCATGGGGTTGAAAGGTTATGGGGTAGCTGGAAATGTGGAATTGATGTTACAATCAGATCAACCATGATCTTATTTTAAGGTAGAACAGGCTTGAGTGACCGACTATGTTCGGAAAGATGTGACTTGCATTTCATAGAGTTTACAGTGCAAAAGTAGGCCATTCGGCCCATCGAGTCTGCACCGGCTCTTGGAAAGAGCACCCTACCCAAGGTCAACACCTCTACCCTATCTCCATAACCCAGTAACCCTACCCAGCACTAAGGGAAATTTTGGGCACTAAGGGCAATTTATCATGGCTAATACACCTAACCTGCACATCTTTGGACTGTGGGAGGAAACCGGAGCACCTGGAGGAAACCCACGCACACATGGTGAGGATGATGTGTAGGCTATGTCCCTTAGTCCTGGATTACCTAGTCAACAAAAATAGTTTCTATCCTGTTATCGCCCCTTGATATCTTGAAAATGTCAATCAAATCACCCTAACCGTTTAAATTACAAGGAATACGACCTTAGTTTGTGTAATCTTCCCTCTCAGGGAAACTCTTGGAACCCAGGCATCATCAATATAGTGAATAATTGAGGCTCCTAATACAGATCCCTGAGGGGCACCACTGGCCGCCACCTGCCAGTTAGATTACCTGCCCTTCATCCATTCCTATACTGTGCTTATTCTTTGTAAAATTAAACCTAACAGTATGAGATGTTGCTAAGAGTTTTTAAAGCTTGCAGACTCTGCCACGCGGTTGCTGAACTCAATATGCCTTTTCCACCTTATTTTTCAATCATTCTGTGCATCCTAAGAGCCATTTTTCTGATTTTATGTTGTGACAAGAAGTGCAAATTGGACATTGTTATGTACTTTCCATGATTTTCCTTCAGTAATAGTTATAGAATTAAGCGTAATGTAACCAAGCATCCAGATGTTCACCTTGTCGGATGAGGCTCCCTTCGGGGAGTTTGAAGTTGAAAGTTGATTCAAATGTATCCCTAATAAGATTATCCTCAGCAGGCTCTGGATTTCAGGAAAAGAGGTCTTGTCTCTTTCCCTTTCTCGGCACACTCCCTTCCCCATGCCCCAAACCCCCTCTTCTCCGGCTTTAGGCAGGAAAATAAGGATTTTGTTTGTTCTTTAACGGTTTTGCCAATGTTTTTTGATGCCTTCCAATTTTCTGTGCAACTGCACCCCAAAGATCATTTTATTATAAAAACACAAAATGCTGGAAATGCTCAGCAAGCCTGGCAGCATCTACGAAGAGAGCAAAATAGAGTTAACATTTCGGGTTTTGATGACCACTCATTAGAAGATTAGGGTGTTCCTTCCCATTTGAAATCTTAACATATAAATTGTATTTGAGTACCCTATTCTTTCTTCAAAATTATTTATCTTTCTGTTCCCCTTTGAAGGAGACAGGGAAATCCTGCCTAGATGTGAGGAAAGTAGCTAAACTTTGGGGAATCTAAGTTTCAAGGCATACTTTTTCAGCATAGCTACATTTAAGGCAGCTACCACTGTTTATTGCTCAATTGTTTTATTTGCCCAGGCTCTCAGTAGCTTATATGAGGAGCTTTTAACACCCAGTAAACCAAGCTTACGGCATGCAAAGCTAAGAGAAACTCTGGAGAATTTTCTGCAATGCATAGGAGATGCTGGAAGGCCATCTTATGTAGCACATAACTTGCTGAAAGCATTTGAGGAGGTGAATGGCGAGGTGAGTGAGTTTTTTTAAAGCACAGTATGTTGCAATAGAGACAATTATTAAAGGTCCATGTAATTTAGAACATTGTTTTACCCAGTCAGATTATAATTTCAAGCAGATTGATGACAATTGGAGCTAGAAGGGTAATTAAATAATAAATGAAAAAGAAACATAAAAGTATAATGAAAACTGTCTAATAAGTCATTCATCTTAAAATTGCTAATAACACTCATTGACTGTGAAGAGCTCCTCTGAAGCTGGCACGCGGTTGAATGATTGTCCACTTAAACCATGTTAATTGAACTCTGAGCACTTTTTAGTTACAGCGTTTAAGGTAATGGCATTGAGGCAGTTGTCTATATGACTAGATATCAAAGTATTTAAAGTGCAGAAGGAGGCCATTCGGCCCACCGAGTCTGCACCAGCCCTTGGAAAGAGCACCCCACTTAAGCCCACATCTCCATAAGCCCACACCTCCATCCTATCCCCGTAACCCAGCAACACCACCTAACCTTTTTGGACACGAATGGCAATTTATCATGGTCAATCCACCTAATTTGCACATCTTTGGACTGTGGGAGGAAAGCGGAGCACCTGGAGGAAATTCTCGCAGACACGGAGAATGTGCAGACTCCGCACAGACTGTGACCCAAGCCGGGAATCGAACCCTGGAGTTGAGAAGCAACTGTGCTAACCAGATGATGAGTGAATGTTGGGAAGACCAAAGCCATTTCCTCTGGTCCCCACCACAAATTTTGTTTGACATGCACCAACTCCAACCACCTCCCTCGTCTTTGAGGCTTGTCCTCTTTGACACCAAGGTGACTGCCAGACCCATATCCAATCCCTCGCCAAGACTTTCATTACCATAACATCGGAGACCTATGTCTCTATGAGTCTGCTGAAACTCTCGCCCATGCCTTTGTTACCTCCAAATCAATTCTTCCAATACTCTACTGGGTGGCCCCTCAAGTCCAATTCACCCATCACCACTATGCTTATTGACCCACATTGGCTTCCAGTCCATCAGAACCTCAATTTTAAACTTCTCACCCTCTTTTGTAAACCCTTCCATGGCTTCAACTGTACCCATTTCTGTAACCTGCAAATCTTTGAGATTTCTGTCCACCTCAAACTCTGGCCTCTTGCAGAGCCCAGATTTAAATCTTTCCATCATAGGAGGCTCTATGTAAATTCATATGTTGTTGAATAAACTTTGTAGCTTTCCTTTAGGTGATTGCATCTGCGCATGCACACGATGTGTGCCATCTAGTGTGGCATTGGCATTAACCTTTTTTTGAAGTATCAGGACCCAGTGCTGTTAAAGAATTGGTCTGCCCTAATTGGAAGTTTGGGTACACAATTGTTGATATTGCTTGCCATAAAATGATGCTGCTCCTTTCCACCCAAAAATCATTGGGCAAATGCATTGAATAGTGAGACTTTGACCCATAAAAGCTATGCAAGTCACTTGAGTTAATCTTGTATCAGGACCCAGTGCTGTTAAAGAATTGGTCTGCCCTAATTGGAAGTTTGGGTACACAATTGTTGATATTGCTTGCCATAAAATGATGCTGCTCCTTTCCACCCAAAAATCATTGGGCAAATGCATTGAATAGTGAGACTTTGACCCATAAAAGCTATGCAAGTCACTTGAGTTAATCTTGGTCTCTGCCAAATTACCCAGGATAATGATCAGTGCTGCAGGTGACTTTGAGAGGTTGGTGCAGAATTTAGTGCCAGTCACATTTTCTAATCACTGTCCAGTGGTGGACCTTTCCCTTGCTGGAATGTTCCATTTGTATGAATATGTCCTCACAGATAAGTGACCTTAATTGATGAATAATTGCACAATTCTGTAGAAGTGCCCAGTGATTGTGGAATCAAATGCTCCAACTCGATAAATGGGGTGGAGTATGATGAACAAAATATAATTAACAACAAACCACTCAAGTAGCATTTTGTAGCCAAGTGTGGGGTTCTCCAACTTGGCTGGCACTGAATGTTAAAATGGCTATTTTGCATCCTGTCATTCCACTATATCAAGATGTGGTAGGACCAATCAGCTTAAATTAGTTTTGGAATAATTATTAAATTGCTTCCAGAGTTATGAAGGTACCCTTTCATTTGACATTGTGTAATACTGGATACTGGGCTCACTTCATTGTATAAAGGTTTAACATGTTTGCCATTCGATATTTTACATTTCAGATTGTACTGTCCAAGTTGTTGCCCCTAATGGAGAGACTGCTAAAGAAAGAATCTGATGCTCTTCTCAAAGATGAAGCCCTTATGCTTCACCTGATCCTCTCAAAGTACAACGAATGTTCTGCAGCATTACTGGCAAAGGATCCACATAGTCTGAATGTTTTCATCAATGCCTTAAATAATTCCACTGAGGTGTACAAAGGGTTACCAGCACTCCAGATCACAGCACTTGGACAGGTACTTTGTGCTGCAAATGTACAGTTCAGCGAATACATACAGAACTCTAGTTTGATATTTCCATTAGTGCTGTGTTTTCTGGAAAACGATCATCCTTTCCAATAATTTTCTTACTGTTAATCCTGGCTCATTGTTATTTTGCCAATATTTATGTAAATGCACATTTGGAATGAGTAAGAATAGGTAACTGCATACGCATTCAGTGAGGGGTATATATATGTGTGCCTATACACGAAGGAGGAAGTAATATTAGGCTTATGCATGCATTCAGTGAGAACTTGACATGCTTGTCTTGTCTGCATTTGTTAGGAGTAGTGCAATGCTTTTGAGTATGCGAGTGTGTTTTGTGAAGGATATGTGATACTTCGGTGTATTCAGTGGGGAATAATGGCGCAAGTTATGTGTGTGCATGAGAGTATTTTCAGTGGTGTGCATTGTACAGTCAGTGAGATGTGGTGCAGTGATTGTGTATGTGTGGCTCCCTGAGAGGGGTTTTCATGCTTAAATGCATTCAATGAAGAGTGTTGCCCATGTGAATTATACCTAATGAGGGATAGTGCTGCATATTCTGGAAGAGATTTCCAGTATTGAGGCAGGTTTTAGAATCTAAAATGCAAAATATATTTTAAAAATTGAAATAAAAAATGCAACAGGCGGTTGCAGAACAGATCTTGCTGGCAACACAGCCATCTGTGAACGCACAGCCATGGCCATTGAAGAGTACATTGGGTTTTAACAGGAATGGATCGATCTCTCCCTCCACGTTATGGGAGACACAAGTTGGTGATAAGAGGAGAGACAATCTTGTATAAAGCGCACAGGGCAGTGAGGGTGGAACAGTGGCATTTGACCGGGGTGATCCTGGAATCAGATCGTCGCTATCGGAGAATCCAACCCGGAGCTGCTTACAACTGGGAAGCAGTTAAAAATGCAGTTTGACTTGCAGGTATCCACCAGGAAGGTTGTGAGACAGCTGCGACACGCGAGGGGTGTGGTGTATGAGCATGGAGCGAAGGCAGGCCGCCTGTTGGCACACCAGCTGAGGCGACTGTCAGCCTCCTGGGCGATTGTACAGGTCAAGGACCCGAGGGGCAGATTAGTGACTGCGCCGGGGCAAGTCAATGCCGCATTTGAGGCTTTCTATAGGGATCTTTATAGGTCAGAGCCTCCAGAGGGGTGTCAGGCATGGCAGAATTTCTAGGCAGGTTGCCCTTCCCCAAAATAGAGTGGGGGAATAACCCAGGGCACGTTCTGCTGGGATGGAAAGCTTTCGCTCCACCTAGTGCCTCGGCCTGGTTGGGTGACCTTATCATAGAATCATAGAATTTACAGTGCAGAAGGAGGCCATTCGGCCCATCGAGTCTGCACCAGCCCTTCCAAAGAGCACCCTACTCAAGCCCACGTATCTACCCTATCACAGTAACCCAGTAACCCCCACTTAACCTTTTGTGGACACTAAGGGCAATTTAGCATGGCCAATCCACCTAACCCGCACACCTTTGGACTGTGGGAGGAAACCGGAGCACCCGGAGGAAACCCACGCAGACACGGGGAGAACGTGCAGACTCCGCACAGACAGTGACCCAGCCGGGAATCAAACCTGGGACCTTGGATTTGTGAAGCAACTGTGCTAACCACTATGCTACTGTGCTGCCCATGCTTATGGACTTTTTATACCTGGAAACAGTCAAGTGCACCCTTGGGGATTGGAGGAGGACTTCTACTTGAGGTGGCAGCTATTTATCTCATACTTCAAAGAGTGAATTACTATTATCTGTTGGGGGAGTTAGGGGTAGGGTTATGGGACTGGGGGATTTGAATGCAGCTGAAGTTGGCTGTTTCCTTTTTCTCTGATCTTTTGGGTTACTAGCAAGACAAGTGTACCATGTGTGAACCATTTTCAGAGTTATGTTGTAGTTTAGATCGTATGTGTTATCTATGAAATCTTTAATAAAATATTATTTAATTTAAAAGCAGAGTATGTTCAAGACTGGGATTGATAGATTTTGGCATATTAAAACATCATGGGGAATAGTGCAAGAAAATGTTGAAAAAGAAGATCAGCCACAATCTCATTGGATGACAGAACGTGCTCGAAGGGCCGAATGACCCACTCCTCCTATTTCTTATGTTCTTATGTACTTTCCTTCGTTTGAAGAAACTTATGTACTTTCCTATGTTTGAAGAAACTGTCTTGTTTTTTCCCCCCAGATCACAAAACGGTTCTTTGCAGCGCTGCCTGATGGGAAGATTCAGCAGAGGTTGCTGGGAGTACTATTCGACTTGTTCATGCATTGCAAAAACCCTGCCTGTGCTCAGACGATAAGCAGTATTTTCAAGGGAGTGAGTAATAGCTTTGACATATGGGGTGTTTGTAGCTTGGGTTTTAACAAATTAAGACTCCTGTGACTAATTTCTCTTCAGGTTTGATTGGCAACGCAATGAAGGGAAAGGGCAGGGGTGCCTATTTGGCTGCATGTATTATGATACTGTAAATCTTAAGTTTTCATCTGTAATGTTGATGCTGAGCTTCTGCTGAATGGCATTTCTCAATGGTTCGAGACTTATTCGTCTGCCCACGCTGGTATATTTTTGTCATAATTTTATTTTGTGAATATTACTTCTTTAGAAAATCAGTAATTCATATATTGCTCGAGATGCTCTTCACATCAGGAAACTAAAATGTGTTTGAGAAGGTCATTAATCAAGCGTATTTCTGATTTGAAAGCTGCAATTTAAATCCTTTGCTCAGGATTAAACATGGCACCGATGATGAGTGCGAAGCTTCATTTATTTTTTAAAGTATGCTTATATAACCAGAGAGTATAGACTCAAGTTGATAGTCCAAGCTTTGTCGAATTTCATATTCTGGAGATGTAGTCGCAATGGAACCATACCTCTTGTGCTCAAAGCTGTGGAATCCCAATTCATGACCCTCATATTAGTGCAGATAAGACCTGTTATCTTTTAGGCTAAGGCAGGATTACTATGCTGCTTCGCCCGTGGCGGCACAGTAATATAAATTCTGCGTGGGTGTGAAATCTCTGCCAAAGAAGCAATGAGCCTGTTCGACCACGGAAATAAACGGGGTGGGAAAGACAGCTCCTATTCAAATTGCTGTGTTGCTTTTTTTCAGCACGCACACTGACCCGTGGCTCATTAAATTCTGTGTTAACCCTCTGATCGGGATAATGTTTGAGACATTTACTAGACATCTGAACTGCCACTATTATGATGCTTCAATAATTGAGGATAGATATGTTGATTACCAAAATTTTCTTGCAGTAGTTACTCATTCTGTAACCATCAAATAGTGAAAAGATTTTAATTGTTTGATTTGTTCTTGCTTTATCTAATGGCCAAATGACCATCTCCAAAATACTGGAATAGAGTACAATTTGTGTAGCAAATCTGTGCATGATGTTATTGGTTTGTAGCAGTGTCCAAAGTATCTATTTTTAGATTAGCCAAAGTGCCTGCAATGATTTTGTTTGCACAGGCTGGATGTGCTATTTTATCCAAACTTATATCTTCAAATTTTAATCTTGTTTGGACATTGCAGTTTGAAACAAGTGCATACTTCAATTTCTCAGCACTAATTTTCACATGCTGACTGTAGCTTTGGCTGGCATGTTTGTAAACCTCCCTCTTGTTTGACCACAAGCAACAATTCCATCAGCGTACAAGTGTCATCAGCCTACTGCTCTGCTGATGTTTTCCCGACTTGGATACTCTGCTGTTGGCATCCACGTGGATCCTTGACACAAGTAATAATGGTTTAACGTTCAATCACATTACACTTGGATATTCTTAACTGAACTATCGTTGAGGAGGATTTGGGTGTCTATGCTCAGGATGTCCCAATCCACTTCACAGCTAATTAAGTGCTTTGGAAGTGTGGTCACCGTTGTCATTTGGCTGTTAAAGCTGTCAATCTGCAATGAAGCAACGCCTTAAACAAATTGATTTACTGGTGCTGGTTGAGGTATAATTGTTGGTCAGGACAGTGGGGAAACTGCCCTACACTGTGAGCAGTGTCTTTGGATTTTCTATGACCACCTTAGAGGGTAAATTAAGCCCTTGGTTTAATGTCTGCAGGCATTGGATATTGTTGGCTGGTTAAAGAATGTATCTTCTATACAGGGTAAAGTACTTTGATCTGCGGTGATCTAGATTTTGACTCTTAGCAGTCATGTCATGGATCACCTGAATGAGTTTTGATACCTTTTAATTTGCAAATTTAAAAACAAACACATTTTGACCTGGTTAAAGATATCCTTCAGGGATTTGTAATTTTTATTTATTTGTCTGGTTCAGATTGTGGTTGATGCTGAACAAATTGCCCAGGAACTAGGACTTTTGGAAAAATCTCAAAGCCGTGCAACCATTCAACAGACCAGGAGGCAGAAAATGCAGCAGCAGAGGTATGTTGTTTCCAGACCCAGGGGGATTGTTGGCATCACTGAACTGGGTCAGCATTTCCCACTATACACTCTATTGAAATTATTCTTTGGGGAAACATTTCGCTAGTACTATTGTTTAACTGGAATTGCTTTGTTTTAATTTCTACTCTAGTTCTTTATGATATTTAACATTGAGAACAGAATGCATGAAATGTGAGCGGAAGGAGGCTTTATGGACCATTCGGCCTACTGTGCCACTCAATAAGATGATGGCTGAACGTCTGTTTTCTGAACCCATCCCCTTAAGGCCCAAAAATCTATCAGTCTCAGCCTTGAATATTCTTAATGATTTAACTCTTGGGGTACAGAGCTCCAAAGATTCGAAACCCTCCCCTGTCAAAACTCAGTTCTTGGGGGAACTGCTCCCAGCATCTACCCTGCAATCTCTCTGAGTTAGTGAGATCACTTCTCGTTCTTCTAAACTCCAGAGGAGAGAGGCCCATTCCACTCATTCTCTCTCTGCATGTAGTACAGCCCTCTGCTATCACGATAGTGTTAAATATTTCTGCAGGAGTAGCTCGATTTTGTGTTGATCAGGAACCTTTTGTTTGAAAGGTACAAGCAAGAACAATGATCATTGAGCTGACCTCTCAACGGAAGAGCAAATTACTTTTTGAGGTCTGTTTGTTAAATATGGCCCTAGCTGTTAACATAATGGGGTTTGTCAGATTTGACCGTCATACATTTGGTTTCTGAGGTTTTTTCCAGAGTTACTCTTTAAATATAATTGTCATTGTTTTTCGCGTTCTACCATGGTTCTTTTTTTTTAAGGAAAACCCAAGATTTGCAGAATACAGAACCCGATTCTTTAACCGACAGTATTAACTGGCAGAGAGTTACACTCATCTTGGAGTTATTGCAGCATAAGAAGAAACTCCGAAGTCCCCAGATTCTGGTCTCTACCCTCTTCAGCCTTCTGTCCAGGTACTAGGACTGAGCGTATCGGTGATTTCTGCCTTGTTAATGGAACTGGAAGATACCTGATGGACCCCAAGTGCTCAGTTGGCAACCTTCAGCTGTGGTATCAGTTTGAGGTGCTTCGGTTCTCCTGGACAGACATGGGGAGGGGATTCACCAGGGTCCCTGCACCAGATTGCAGCTCAATGACTGCACACGAGCAGATCATTGCTGGATAGGCTAATCGCAGAGTGCTATTTCAGGTTTTGCACAATAGTTAAAGAGTGGGAATCGACACAAGTTAGTAAAAGACAAGTTAAAGTCATGGTCCTCTGGGTGCAGTGGTCGAGGCAGAGTCTCCGGAAAATCAAGAGCTTTCCGAGATTAAATTGATTTGAATAGCCTCACTTATTTTTGTGATCTTCAGGAAATGGTAGGTGGGCAATTTTGAAAAGGGAAAGTTTAAACCATCTACAAGGGATAAGCTCACTTTCTAGCTATGGTCAGATATTTCAGAGTGTACAAAAATTAAGAGGAGGAGAAAATGAAATTAATGACATACTGCGACAGAGTGATGGGTTCCTGGTGATTATAGAATCTAAAGAGGTATGAGATGAGGCGAGAGGATGAGGCTCTATCTCCTCTTCCTGCATGAGTAGTTTTAATTGGCAAAAAGAGTGATTCAGGAGCTGGCTCCCTGCCCACTGCCAGCAGATGGATTAGGGACACTGCCTGGTTTTCTCGAGCCACCGAATGATTTTCTTCTGTGCAGGATTTGAGATTTTAATGTTCTAAGCCTGGGTTTCGTTTCTTGTGATCTCCTGCCTCCTTTCCTTTTTTTGGCCTGCTTTCATTTAAATTATTTTAATGCCAATGTGGGCGAGACACTGTCATTCCTGATTACAACTGCTTGAGTGCTCCAATGAGCAGAATATAGATGGCAAAGTCTAGCTTCACACTGCCGCCCAGAGGTAAGAATTAGGTGCTGCAACAGTTTAATCAATTTTAATTTGCATGTTATCCATTCCCCAAGAATAGGGCACCACCGCAGCATAGAAACACACGGATCCAACATTTTAAAAGATTGACTAGTCATACCCATAGATTAAGGGAATAAAAAGAGAAAATTCAAAGGGCAGCAGGGTGGTGCAGTGGTTAGCACTGCAGTCTCACGGCGCCGAGATCCCAGGTTCGATCCTGGCTCTGAGTCACTGTCCGTGTGGAGTTTGCACATTCTCCCTGTGTTTGCGTGGGTTTCGCCCCCACAACCCAAAGTCGTGCAGGGTAGGTGGATTGGCCACGCCAAATTGCCCCTTAATTGGAAAAAATGAATTGGGTACTCTAAATCTATATTTAAAAAAAAAGAGAAAATTCTGCGAATGATCGTCAGGTCAGGCAGCGTTTATAGAAAGGGAACAGAGGTAATGTTTCATTCGGTGACCTTTCATCAGAACCTAATTATGTTTCTCTGTCCACAGATGCTGTCTGACCTGATCAACATTTTCTATATTTTCTGCATCAATTTTAAATCTCAAGCTCTGGCAGTACTTTGCTTTTGTTATAATTTTACAGCGACTGCATAAGTCAAATTTAATTTTACGTTGGATTCCGGGGCTGTTATCATGGCTTGGGATTGTATTCAATGCTTCTATTATTTTTTTGCTTGAATCCGGAATGTCAGTTTTATTTTGTGGCTACAATTAAGAGAATTCTACAGGAGAAATAACAGTTAATCATTGTCATGACTCAGGTGCCTGGATCCATCACTGTCTGAAGAGGGCAGCCTGGAGTACACAAAGCAGCTGGTCCTCAACTGTTTACTGAACCTCTGTCAAAAGCTATCACCGGACGGCACCAAGATCAGCAAAGGTGTGAGGATGAAACAGTTTCTCTGCACTGCATTTTTATTCTAGTATTTGTTGCAGGTTAAAACAATCCTGGTATTTTTAAGTAGATACGATATGGAATCAAAATAATCTTTGCCTTTACCTAAAACCATGCAAATTTCTGCATGCAAATTTACGATGTGCTGGGGTAGATGAACGCAGAGTATGTGGGGAATTTTAACTAACCTGAATAAAAACAAGTATTGGTCACTGGTTACATTTCGTCAGCTGAAAACCCATCACCATGAATATGGTCTTCAAACTGACATGTTGAAAAATCGACCTGAGTATAGTTTCTGCTTGCCCGCAAACTGGAAAGCATACTCTTTCAGTGGGGGAGAGACCCAGAGGTGTGCAAATGCTGTAAGGTGCTGCTGGGGCTTAACCAGCTGAAACAGCATGGCTTATCAGTGCAGGACGCTTGTTAACCTTCCCGTTCTTTTCCAGCTCGGACCACCCAACATGTTAGGCTATTGTCTTCCAAGGTTATCTGGAGGCCTTGGGAGAATCACAGCACCTAGAACCAGGTCAGCTCAATCTGGTTGGTAAATTTTCAACAGCACGATAGAGTATTGAGAGGACCAGGCTTGTACAGGTATCACTTACGTGGCCTTCCGCAAAGGATTGGCTGTATTCCAGTCTCCCTTTGCCAGAGCTCGCTCAGCCCTGGTGAGACCCTACTTATCTGCTCCTGTGAGGATACTTAGGCACAACCTGAGCGTAACTTTGAATGATTTATGTGGGCACCAAACATCAAGAATCTATTCTGCACAGGGTGGCAAGCAGTATGAACTGGTGTTCTCTAAAGATTAAGAATAAAACTTTAAAGAGGAATGATGTGCAGAGGTGCAATGTACCATGTACTGTCTATTTTCACATGAGGATATTGTCATTGGCATCCTTTCATCCAGGCAAGATGGTGGACATGCAGCCAATCAGATCTAATGGGGATGGGCGGGGAGCTACTACCACAAATGTCACATAGGGAGTAGTTGTCAGGTGTTGTGAAGTCTTATTTTTGGTGTTGGTGCCTGTTACCAAACTGCTGATCATCATAGTGTCGCAGGCCAGCCCACAGGTAATGTCACCACAAGGTCTTAGAGCACAGGCCTCGTAAACCAGCATCCCGGTCCTACGAATCAACTTGATGCTATTCACACGTTTTGGGAGTCGGCATAAGGTGGTAGCTGCTTTCCCAATACATGTACCCAGTTCTGCGTGCGTCAAGAGAGATTGTCACCGTGGACCCCTTAGCAGTATTAGCTAACCACTTCCAGTGGAATGTTATTAAGTATGACCAACGGTGAGATGTGTCATCCTGTCCCATAGCACAGTTTTCTTGATATAATAAGGGAGAACAAGTCACAGGAATGGGAGAGTTAATTGTATAAGAAATGGGGGTCAGTCTGGGATGCATAGAACAATTTCTCTTTCATTCATGAAAACTGAAGTGGCCGAGCAGAGACCCTTGGGGAGGCAGTGGTGTCTCCAGGTTTTTGCAGTATCCATGGGCTAGGGGGAGTGGCATTATGCCAGGCTCCTGATCACTAACCAGCTGCATTGTATGTATGCATATCAGAAGATTGCGATATCCTTTCTGTTAGAATAGTCTTTGGATGTTCAGAGTTTGCTTCCACTTTTGACGAGTGGCCTCGGCCATGATGGTATTAGAGCAGAATGAGGGAGAAAATTCATAATGAAAATTAATTTTATGATTTTTCAGACTTGGGGAAATAAACATCATACGTCTTTGTTTTGCAGACATTTCACATTGCTTTGTAAATGTGAAGTGCTATTGATAATTTGACATTATTGCCTTGCACAAAAAGCTGAGCAGGTGGCTTCATTTTCAACATTGATTTCACAGATGTCCTTGATGAAGAAAAGTTTAACGTGGAGTTAATTGTTCAATGTGTCAGAAGTTCTAATATGCCTCAGACCCATCATCATGCTTTACTGCTCTTGGGTGCTGCTGCTGGAATGTTCCCTGTAAGTGCAATCTGTTCCAACTGTGGGTGGGTGGGTGGGGCACATATATTTTCAAAGGCTTTTTGAAGCATTGTGAATAATTGTGCCTCGAGAATATCTCCTGTAATCGGGCTTGTGGTGAGTTAAAGATTTCATTAGATCAAGGTCCTTGTATTTTGTTAAACAACTGTAGTGTTCTTGTTATAGATACTGATTTAGCAACCTTCAAGACAGACCTAGGCTCTGGAGTACTGGGATGACGCTTTACCAGCGTTGTGATATAGGCTGGCAGCACGGGGGGAGGAGTCACAGGGTTTGGTGAATGCCAGAGGGGAAAGCTATATGGCTGTACTTTCTCCTGTGCACCTGCTTCTCAATCCAACCTGTATGGATTTTAAAGTGCAAATGTCTATCATTAGACTCTCCTGTTATTTTAGTTGCACTTTGTAAACTGTCTTTTCCTCTCTACTTGGGTACTCCACTTTCCAATTATAACTCTTAGCACCACTGTTGTATACAAGCGCATTAATGCATTCATTACTCCATGTTTGTGATCTTCCTTGACATTTTCTGTCTTGTTTCTAAGTGCACCGATCTCTATTATTAATGTAGTGTTACCCGTGTTATGTTTTTTAAATTTATTTTTGTTTGTGTTTCTGTTGTAGGACAAGGTTCTTCATAATATCATGCCCATTTTTACCTTCATGGGTGCCAATGTGATGCGACTAGACGACAGCTACAGTTTCCAGGTGATAAACAAGACAGTACAGACCGTAATCCCAGCACTTATTCAGGTAGGTCATGGTAAAACTTTTTGTTTTCTATTTTATATTGATGGCAAAAAATCTCCTGATGCGTTTGGGAGTGAGAATGGGACTAGCCATGGCAGACATTGTCATAGTGAAGTTAATGTTCATTGTCCAAGCTCACTTGTGCAAGATACAAGAGTGTTGTTGATGAGTGAACCCCTAGCTCCAAGTATAATCATTAGAAGAGCAATGAGAAATTTATAATAAAGATTTAATTTGATTTGGCTGGAGTTATAGCTTGCACAGTTGAGGCTAGTTGTTGGAGGTCAATCCCCTCAGTCCGGGGGCATCGATGCAGGAGTTCCTCAGGGTAGTGTCCTAGACCCAACCATCTTCAGCTGCTTCATCAATTACCCTTCCCTCCGTCATAAAGTTAGAAGTGGAAATGTCCACTGATGATTGTGCAGTGTTGAGCACCTCTTGCAACTCCTCAGGTACTGAAAGAGTGTGTGTCCATATGCAGCTAGACCTGGACAATATCCAGGCTTGGGCTGATTAGTAACATTTGTGGCATGCAATAACCATTTCCAACAAGAGAGAATCTAGCCAACTCCCCATGACATTCAATGCCATTGTCATTATTGAATCTTCCTTTATCAATATCCTGGGGGTTACTATTGAACAGAAACAGAAGTGGACTGGCCATATAAATACTCTGACTAAAAGAGGAGGTCAGAGGCTGGGAATTCTGTGGCGAGTACCTCACCTCTTGACTTACCGAAACCTGTCCACAATCTGCAAGTTACAAGTCAGGAGAGTGATGAAATACTCTCCACTTAACTGGATGAATGCAGCTCCAACAACACGCAGGAAACTTAACGCCATCCAGGACAAAGCAGCCTGCTTGATTGGCACATATCCACCACCTTAATCAATCATGTGGCAGCAGTGTGTGCCATGTGCAAGATGCACTGCAGAAACTCACCCAGGCTCCTTCAACAGCATCTTCCAAATGCAGGTCCTCTAACTCTAGAAGAATAAGAGCAGCAAATGCATGGGAATGCCACCACTTGTAAGTTCCTCCATGTCACACACCATCCTGACTTGGAATTTTATCCCCATTCCTTCACTACCAATAAGTCAAAATCCGGAACACCCTAACAACATAATGGGTGTACCTACACCATATTGTCTGCAGCAGTTTAAGAAGGCAGCTCACCACCACCTTCATGAGGGCAATTAGGGATGGACAATGAATGTTGGCCTAGCCAGCGACACCCACATCCCATTTTTTAAAAAAGAATAAATAGCTGGATAGGAGCACCACTGAATTATCAAGTCTTATTAAATAAGATGGTGTAAAGCAGCTTGGCATAGCATAAGCAGAACTTACAGAAAAGCAGGTATCCGCTTCTGACAAAACTCTGGGTTGGGGAGTGGGGGCAGACTATTCTCTAGCTGCTAAGGAGTTGGGAGGATGCTACAGAGGGGTCAGCTGCACCATTAAATTATTATCTCCTACATAAATCAAAGCAACTTTTCTGATATATTAGCTTCCAAGTTGGGCAAGCATATTAATTTATAAAGTGGTGTGTGTATTAAAAGATAGACACATGTCAGCTTTCATGACCAAGGCATTTTACAGACAATGAAGTATGTTTAGAAGTATTGTCACATTTTTAATGTAGGAAACACAGCAGTTAATGTGAGTCCAGCAAACTCCCACAAACATCCATGTGATAGTAGCCAGATACATTTTTTGTAATGATATTGATGGGGGGATAATTATTGGTCAGGACACTGAAAGTTACTTATCTGCTCTTCCTCAAATTGTGACATTGGATCTTTTCAACTCATCTGAGAGGGCAGATGGGCCAACAAATCATTCCAAAAAACACCACCCCCGACTGCAGAACTGCTCAGAACTGCATTGGAGTTTCAGCCTTGATTTTCTTTCCTGATCAAGTCCTGGGATGGGATTCAAATCCACAACCTTCTGACTCTTGAGGCGAGAGTGCTTCCAACTGAGCCATGGCTGACACGTGCTAAATATGTATTCGCTTTTACCTACAATCATACAGCACAGAAGGAAGCCATTCACGCCTGTGCTAGCTCTGAAAGAGCTGTCCAATTAATACTGTCACCCTGCTCTCTCCCTACAGTCCTGCACATTTTTCCCTTTTGAGTATATTTCAATTGCCTTTTGAGAATGTATATTGAATCTGCTTCCACCATTCTATAAAACAGTGCTTGCTAAATTCAATTTGAAAGAATTCTCATTTCCCCTCTAGTTAGTTTGGCTATTATCTTTTGAGTTTCATGTTTCCAATAGGATTCTTCCCTTTCAGTAAGCGGTTTTTGGAAGTCAGAATTGTGTATGTCTCCAGCATTGGGCGGTTGTCACTGGATACCATCTGCAGAGTTGTGAAAATGTATATTGAAGTGCAATAAAAATAGTGAGAACAACTTAAAGGAAAGAGTTCTGTTCAGAAGAAACCAGTTGTTAAATGGATAGTAGCAAATCAGTGTGCATTGAGCTCAATGGGTATTTTATAGTCCAATTTCTGGTCTCTGTTTAGTACCCACAGCAGTGACCACCGCATCCCAAGATTAGGGTAGAGAAGAATTTGCCTTGATTGAAGTATGCAATGAAAATGCGTGCATAAGGTTACTGGGTAAGGACAGGACTGAACTCAGCTGCGGTGTCTTACCGCATGCGGTTGGATGTCACGCTATTTTAGGCTTGCGCATAAATAATGTTCATATGGAAGGAGAGGCAGTAAGTAAGCATTAACCTGTAGGGCTGTTTTCCCATAAGAAAGCCGGTGTCTTCTGGGAAGAAATTTAAATAATAAGCTTTCTGTCAACCAGTGCCATACATAAACACATCGTGGGGATGACAGAGCCCTATTTCTATGCAGAAACTTCATCAAAGCCACCATAGGTGCATTATAACTACTTTCCAGCATATAGTGACCTCTGGTGGCAATGATTATTATTCTTTACACTCTTGGGTTTCACTGGCACAAATTATTTTTGTTGAGTAGTAAAAGTTGTAAAATAATTTTGAAGTAACATGCATTGTGTTACATTTGCTTCGGCTGTTGCATAGTTATTACTTCTCGAGTTTAAGTACTTCTGAAATTTGCAGCTCAGGGGTCACCTTGTCCAGGAGCTATTTCAAACTGGAAGTGGTTGGAAGCAGCTCCTTGAAACTATTTTACGTCTCGCAAAAACTATCTTTACAGCTCAAGGTGGATCATTTTGCTGCCTCACATTGCCGGGGACCCAGGTTCAATTCCGGCGTTGGGTGACTGAATGGAGTTTGCACGTTCTCCATGTGTCTGCGTGGGTTCCCTTTGGGTGCTCTGGTTTCCTCCCATAGTCCAAAGACGTTGGTTAGGTGGATTGGCCATGCTAATATTGCCCAAAAGGTTAGCTGGGGTTGCGAGGATAGGAGCGGGGATTGGGTCCAGGTAGGGTGTTCCTTGGGAGGGTCAGAGCAAGGGTTGGTGCAGACTCGATGGGCTGAATGGCCTCCTGCACTGTAGAGATTCTATGAAAAGTCCCAATCAAATCTATTTAATATAAGAAATTTTACAACTGAGACTCCCACTTTACTGTGATTTGCAGAGAAGGATGTTAAAATTTTGTGCAAAGCTTTACTTAAGACTTGGATCCATGGGGGAATGGGTGGGAAGGCACTATTTTAAAAACAAAAGGATAAGTTGCAAATGAAGAATTGCTCGTAAATATGATTGTTCCTCCTTCTTGTTAATTTTGTCCACTTTACCTCTTACCCATGTTGGTCTTTTGCAGGCTGATGATGAAGGTTCTGCAGAAACCAAACAGAATGTGGAAAATGTTGTTACAAAAATTATCCACGTGTTTGTGGATGCCATGCCACATGTGCCTGAGCATAGGCGAGTACCCATCCTTGCACAGCTCATTAACACAGTCAGTGCAGAGCGCTTCCTCTGGACCCTCCTGTTGCTGCTTTTTGAGCAACACGTGACCAAGACCACTTCTACAGCAGCCAATGGTGAAAAGGTAAAGACCTGTGTGTTTTAGAATGGACAGCTAAAGGCAGGAATCATTCTGCACTTGAGTACTAAGGAACAAATAGCTTATTCAGTAGTCCTGAAACATGAATGATTGGGTGAAAAAAGACGACAAAGGATTGAGACAAAACATAAAGGGGCGTGTTTCTCTGTCACGCCGCGCCAGATTTCTGGGGCGTCATTCTCCGACCCCCCGCCGGGTCGGAGAATGGCCGTTGGCCGCCGTGAATCCCGCCCCCGCCCCCGCCGAAGTCTCCGAAGGGAGAAAAGTCGGCGGGGCGTTAATGGCACCGCTGCCGCGGAGAATGTCACGGGTCTGCGCAAGGCAGCCGATTTTCGGCCTGCCGATATTCTCCCTTCCGGATGGGCCGAAGTCCCGTCGACGTGATGACCGTTCACGTCGACGTGAATCAAACCTCCTTTTCATCGGCGTGACCCGGTGCTCCAGGCTCACGCCGACCAGCGAGGAGGTGAGTGACGGCCTGGGGGGTTGGCTCTGGGCAGGAAATGGCGTGGCCGCAGACTGATTGCCTGAGGAGAGGTGTGTCTCGGCTTGTGTGTGTGTGCGGCGGGGGGGGGGGGGTGGTTAGAGTAGGCTGGGCTCCGGGGGAGTGCCGGGAGGGGGTCCGTGCCGGGGTGGAGGTTGGGGGTTGTGGAGGGGGTCCGTGCCGCGGTGGAGGTTGGGGGGGGGGGTCCGTGCTGGGGTGGAGGTTGGGGGTTGGGGAGGGGGTCCGTGCCGGGGTGGAGGTTGGGGAGGGGGTCCGTGCCGGGGTGGAGGTTGGGGAGGGGGTCCGTGCCGGGGTGGAGGTTGGGGAGGGGGTCCGTGCCGGGGTGGAGGTTGGGGGTTGTGGAGGGGGTCCGTGCCGGGGTGGAGGTTGGGGGGGGGGTCCGTGCTGGGGTGGAGGTTGGGGGTTGGGGAGGGGGTCCGTGCCGGGGTGGAGGTTGGGGGTTGGGGAGGGGGTCCGTGCCGGGGTGGAGGTTGGGGGGGGGGGTCCGTGCTGGGGTGGAGGTTGGGGGGGGGGGGGGTCCGTGCCGGGGTGGAGGTTGGGGGTTGTGGAGGGGGTCCGTGCCGGGGTGGAGGTTGGGGGGGGGGTCCGTGCTGGGGTGGAGGTTGGGGGTTGGGGAGGGGGTCCGTGCCGGGGTGGAGGTTGGGGAGGGGGTCCGTGCCGGGGTGGAGGTTGGGGGTTGGGGAGAGGGTCCGTGCCGGGGTGGGGGTTGGGGAGGGGGTCCGTGCCGGGGTGGAGGTTGGGGAGGGGGTCCGTGCCGGGGTGGAGGTTGGGGGTTGGGGAGAGGGTCCGTGCCGGGGTGGAGGTTGGGGGAGGGGTCCGTGCTGGGGTGGAGGTTGGGGGGGGGGGGGGGGGTCCGTGCTGGGGTGGAGGTTGGGGGTTGGGGAGGGGGTCCGTGCCGGGGTGGAGGTTGGGGAGGGGGTCCGTGCCGGGGTGGAGGTTGGGGGGGGGGGGGTCCGTGCTGGGGTGGAGGTTGGGGGGGGGTCCGTGCTGGGGTGGAGGTTGGGGGTTGGGGAGGGGGTCCGTGCCGGGGTGGAGGTTGGGGGGGGGGGTCCGTGCTGGGGTGGAGGTTGGGGGGGGGTCCGTGCCGGGGTGGAGGTTGGGGGGGGGGTCCGTGCCGGGGTGGAGGTTGGGGGGGGGGGGGGTCCATGCCGGGGTGGGTGATGGGAGGGCAAATGAGTTGGTCCACCTGGCCAGGTGCCAGCCTCCAACAGTTGGACCCATGCGGTCCATGCCACCTGGCTGGGGGGAGGAGGGGATATGGGCAATGATGACATGTCGTCGTTCCCCTCCCCCCCCCCCCCCCCCCCCACCAGGCCGTCATGTTTTCAGACCATCCAGCGATGTTGGCCGCCGTGGTGGCAGCTGCTCATGTCTATGTTGCCTTGGATGAGGAGGAGGAGGAGGAGGAGTGTGCCAGAGAGGCGGCGCAGGCTGCCGCAGAGGGGCAGGCGGCAGCCGCCCAGGCTGGAGGGACACCTGACCGACAGGACGAGGAGGGGGAGGAGGACGTCGCGGCCCCACGGCAACGGAGGCACCCGAGGGCGCCCCGTGTGTACCGGCCCCGGCAGTCATACCAGGACCTCACGCTCCGGGAATGCAGGAGGAGACTCCGGATGAGCCGGGAAACCGTGGCACACATCTGCCACCTGCTGGCACACCTGTCACCGCGTGGCACTGGCGGGGGACACCCTCTCCCCGTGTCCGTCAAGGTTACGGTGGCCCTGAACATTTATGCAACGGGGTCATTCCAGGCACCGAGTGGGGACCTGTCCGGCATATCGCAGACATCGGTGCATCCGGGCAGTGACAGATGCCCTTTATGCCATAGCGCACCGCTACATCCGCTTCCCCGTGGACCGGGCCAGCCAAGATGCCCGGGCCGTGGGCTTCTCTGCCGTTGCCGGGTTCCCCATGGTCCAGGGCGCGATCGATGGGATGCACGTTGCCGTGCGGCCACCTGCAGATAACAGGGCCGTGTTCACTAATAGGAAGGGGACCTATTCGATGAACGTACAGGTGGTCTGCGACCACCGCATGATGATCCTGCACGTCTGCGCCCGTCACCCAGGCAGTGTACACGACTCATTCGTGTTGTCGCGGTCATCCATCCCCGGCATGTACGAGGGACGCCATCCCCGGCTGACGGGCTGGTTGCTGGGCGACAGGGGCTACCCATTGCGATCGTGGCTGATGACGCCTATACGGAGGCCACGCAATGAGGCGGAGAACCGCTACAATGATGCCCATGTAGCGACAAGGGGAGTGATCGAGAGGTGCTTTGGCGTGCTGAAGATGCGTTTCAGGTGCCTGGACCTCTCTGGGGGCGCCCTCCAGTATCGGTCAGATAGGGTCGGCCGCATCATTGTGGTGTGCTGCGTCCTGCACAACATAGCCCAGCAGAGGGGCGATGTGCCGCAGGCAAGGGAGGGCGGAGTGGAGGAGCAGCAGGAAGAGGCCCAGTCCTCCCCAGATGAGGGGGATGGGGGCAATGGTCAGGGCAGACGGGGTAGACACAGACGGGTGGCTGTCCACCGTTACCGGCTGGCCCAGCGGGCACGGGACAGACTGATAGACGCCCGCTTCACTGACTAGATGGGCGTGGGAATCGGGTAGTATGGCCACAGACCGCACACCATGACAACAGCCGACCACCCACACCCCCCACCCATCCACCCACCCAGCACCCTCACCCCCCTCCCCAACCCCACACACCCCACCCGCATGCACACCACCCCCCCAGTCCCAATTGCCGATCCACCGGCGGCACAACGGGCCGGGCTCACCCAGTTGCGGGTGGACGCGTGTCTATCGCAGGCCATGGAGAATGATGACAACCCGCCTCCGATGAGCTCCTGGCTCTACATCGTTGGACTATGTCTGACCCATGGCCACAGTACCACCATCCACCCGGACCATCCCTGCATGCGGCTGTGACACTGCAGCGCACGGTCCCGTCCTCTGCCCGGGGGATGTTGATGGCGGCCCAGGGGGAAGGGGGCAGACTCACCTGGGGCTGAGGTAAGACCACCCCTCACACACACACTTGTGCTCAACGTACATGACACCCCCGCACACTTTGGACAGAGCACAAAGGCAGCTTCGGTAGGTGTAACATTGACTTTAATAACCAAAGGAGTTCATGCACGTGCCCTAGCGCCTAAAACTCATCTGTGCCCTGCACCCGTGCCAACTTACTCAGTGTCTAATTGTTTGGCCTTACGGGCCCTTTGACTACGTCTACGTGGTTCCCCAGACGGTACAGCAGAACTGGAGGTGGACTCCTGTGATTCCTGCCCTCTGACACTGGATCCCTTTGGCGGCCGTTTCCTGGGGCGTCCTGGCCTAGATGGGCCAGGCTGCGGCCCGGGCGACTGGGATGGCGAGCTGCCAGCCTGTCCTGCCCGTTGCCCACCCGATGCACCTGGGACGGAAGGGGGGGAGTCCGAGGTGTCGCGGTGTACCGGGACCTCCCCTACAGAGGGAGCCGGGACGGACCACACCACCTCCTCCTCCCTCGGGGTGCCCGATGGCCCCCAGGCCTCTACATGGGTGGGGGATGCGAACGGACTGGCCATCCGACGCGCCCCCGACATCTGGCGCTGCCAGTCCTGGAGGCCCGTGCTGGTATCGACAGGGGTCTGCAGGTTTGCAGCCATGGAGCCCAGGGGGTTGTCGAACCCTGTCTGCGACAGTGCGACGCCAGCTCGCACATGGCCACTGGCGCCGATGCCCTCAGCCATGGCCTGCAGAGACTGGGCCATGGCCTGCAGAGACTGGGCCATGGCCTGCAGAGACTGGGCTATGGCCTGCTGAGACTGGGCCATGGCCTGCTGAGACTGGGCTATGGCGTTGTGCGCCTCTGCCATCTGGCGCTGGCACTGGCTCATGGCCTCCTGTGAGAGGGCAGCCATTTCCTGGGCCACAGACGCCGCCTGCACGGAAGGCCCCAGGCCTCGCAAACCGTTCCCCATGTCTGACACCGTCGCACCCATTGCCTCCACCGCGGACGCCACCCGTGCGGTGTCAGCCTGGGTGGCACGCATGACCGGGACCACTCCCAGCTCCTGGACGCGGGTGGACTCCTCCACCTGCGACCGCAGCCGCCGCAAGCCACCCGTCACCCTATTCGCTCGTCTCCGTGTCGGTGGTTGCATCGGATCTATGTGTGGGTGTGGTAACTGCAGGAACCCGGGATCCATCTGGGCGGCAGATGTTCGCTTGGCCTGGGCTGCCCTCCGACCGCCCGGTCCCTCTGCTGCTCCTACCTCCACCTGCTGTACCGGGACGGCTGTGTTGTGCGCACCAGTGAGTGTACCAGACGCCTCATCACTAAAGTGCCCAACCGTGGTGAGTGTTTCTGCGATGGTGGAGGGTGTTGGTGACAGCAGTGGCGTTGTGTCGTGCTCTTCGTCCCACTCTGAGTCCATGGCACTTTGGGGTGGGGGTTCGTCTCCACCCATCCACTCTGAGTCACTGTCCGGTATTTCGTCTTCCCGGGTAGGGGTGTCCTGGGTAGTGCTGTCCTGGGTAGTGCTGTCCCGGGTAGTGCTGTCCCGGGTAGTGCTGTCCCGGGTAGTGCTGTCCCGGGTAGTGCTGTCCCGGGTAGTGGTGTCCCGGGTAGTGGTGTCCCGGGTAGGGGTGTCCCGGGTAGGGGTGTCCCGGGTAGGGGTGTCCCGGATAGTGGTGTCCTGGGTAGTGGTGTCCTGGCTCGGATGTGACGGGGGCCTGTGGCTGCCCCCCTCATCGCTGGGTGGTCGCTCCCGCACGTGACGGGGGTGTCGTCTCCCTGTTGCTCCAGGTCTCTCCGTCTCCCGTGGTCTCCGAGGGACATCCTGCGGGCGTCGCATGCTGGTGGGTTCGGGTCTCTCCGTCTCCCGTGGTCTCCGAGGGACATCCTGCGGGCGTCGCATGCTGGAGGGTTCGGGTCTCTCCGTCTCCCGTGGTCTCCGAGGGACATCCTGCGGGCGTCGCATGCTGGAGGGTTCGGGTCTCTCCGTCTCCCGTGGTCTCCGAGGGGCATCCTGCGGGCGTCGCATGCTGGAGGGTTCGGGTCTCTCCGTCTCCCGTGGTCTCCGAGGGGCATCCTGCGGGCGTCGCATGCTGGAGGGTGCGGGTCTCTCCGTCTCCCGTGGTCTCCGAGGGGCATTCTGCGGGCGGTCTGCATCTGCGGGGATGGGTGCCTGGACGTTTGGTCCTGCGATACACAATGAAGCATGCATGGTTAGACATCAGGCAGTGATCAGGTGATACGGGAGAGGGGGATATAGGGGAGGGGGGATATGGGGACGGGCTGTTGGTGGCTCACTTGCTCGTGGGGCCCCGACCTCTGCATCAGCAACCTCCCCGTCCTCAGGTCCGCCAGCCAGTTCCAGGGCCCTTTCCTTGTGTACGGTCAGTGGCCTCTCATCAGCGGGCCCTCCTCCAGTCCTCACATGCTCCCTATTGTTGTGTGCGCGCTTCTCCTGGGGGGGGGGTGGCAGGGGTAAAAGGCAACAGTGTTAGGCAGGTATATGAATGCACGCCATCGGTTGCGCGTGCATTGCAGAGGTTAAGGTTAGGGCTGGATTCACTTGGGGATATGGGGGAGGGGGGATATGGGGGAGGGGGGATATGGGGCATATGGGGGAGGGGGTATTATGGGGGATATGGTGGAGGGGGAATATGGGGGAGGGGGGATATGGGGGAGGGGGGATATGGGGGAGGGGGGATATGGGGGAGGGGGGATATGGGGGAGGGGGGATATGGGGAGGGGGGATATAGGGGATATGGGGGAGGGGGGAGTATGGGGGAGGGGGGAGTATGGGGGAGGGGGGAATATGGGGGAGGGGGGAATATGGGGGAGGGGGGAATATGGGGGAGGGGGGAATATGGGGGAGGGGGGAATATGGGGGATATGGGGGAGGGGGGATATGGGGAGGGGGGATATGGGGAATATGGGGGAGGGGGGATATGGGGGATGGGGGATATGGGGGAGGGGGGGATATGGGGGGTATGGGGGACGCTCACCCTGCCTGCTCTGACGAGGTCGTTCACCTTCTTGTGGCAATGGGTGCCTGTCCGTGGTGTTAGGGCCACAGCGGTGACGGCCTCTGCCACCTCCCTCCACAGACGCCGGCTGTGGCGTGGGGCAACTCTGCGGCCGTGCCCGGGATACAGGGCGTCCCTCCTCTGCTCCACCGCATCCAGGAGCGCCTCCACATCGCGTGACTCGAACCTCGGGGCTGAGCGACGGCCAGCCATCAAGTCGGGTGTTGCGGTCGGCTGTTCCGGTCGGGTGGGGGGGAGCTGCGCGGCCTTATGAGCCGTCACGCCGTGCAGCGCGTATGACGCTGCACGGCGTGAACCACTGCGCAAGCGCGGATCCCGTTACGTCGCTGCTAGCCCATTTCGGGCCGCAGACTATCGGCCCATTTTTATGACGTGACGCAAGTGGGATTTGCGGCGGAGTTTCCGCCGATAACGGAGAATTTCGCCCCTGGTTCAGCACGCCGTCGGGATTCTCCGTTTCACCGGCTGTTCAATGTGGTTTCCCATTGTGGAGCAGCCACACACCGTCAGAAAACCCCCGGGCTGCTGGCAAAATGGAGCATCTCGACGGCGGAGAATTCAGCCCAGGGTTTTTGGACCAATTGTCTTTTTGATGTACCTAAAAATCCTTGCATATTAAAATACGATTCTCTTATTACTTACTGAACTATTGAAGTATTGTGGAGCTTACATCTGACATGATGGACCGATTTATTGCAAATTTACTTACTGCTTCAGACTTTTCTTCAATTAAAGATGAATACTTGGCAGAAAAGTCACTTAGTAATGGTGGTCTGGTCATGGCTATTATTATGCACCACTTTGCAGTTGATGGTAGATAGCATCATAAAGGCTGCAGAACAGTTCTGTGCTGGGGGACTGTATGAAATCCAGGGAGATGCCAAATGAAAATACTTAAATAGGTTGAGTGGAGAATAAAGTCGGGGGGAATTGCATAAGACAGTTGTGTTTTAGTGGTGGCTGAGAGTAGTTCATTTTCTCTTTCAGTTAAGGAAATTTTTATTAGGTGGTGACATTTTATCAGATTCTTTGAGAAGTCCAAAGGATTGCCGACTATGATCGCCGTTTTTATGTCATGATTCTGTTCTGCGCTCCTTCCCATCTGCCACTGAAAATTTGCAATGTTCAACTAGAGAGCAAGCTACAATTATAGAGCAAGCTAAATTAAATATGGGGCTGAAACCTTTAGTCTTCTGGTAATTCAAACTCTCCTCGTAAAGCCTGGAATTTGGAGGCTCTCTCCTACGAGTGGTATACTATTTACCATTTTGTTTGGGAACCTACAGAATTTAGTCACGAAGAAATATTTGTTTACTTGTACTTCATACTTACAAAATAGAGAAACAGCTGCAACTTGACACAAGAATGTAGTGGTACTCAAGTCGTATCCTACGGGAGCACAGTGGTTAGCACTGTTGCTTCACAGCGCCAAGGACCCGGATTCGATTCCCGGCTTGGAGTCTGTGTGGAGTCTGCATGTTCTCCCCTTGTCTGAGTGGGTTTCCGCCGTGTGCTCTGGTTTCCTCCCACCAGACCCCAAAGACGTGCTGTTAGGCAATTTGAATTCTCCCTGAGTGTAACCGAACAGGTGCCGGAATGTAGCGACTAGAGGCTTTTCACAGTAACTTTATTGCAGTGTTAATGTAAGCCTACTTGTGACATAAAGATTATTATTAATAGATTTTAACAGTCATAATGTCAGATGTTAGAGAATGATGCATGAGAATTAGGCCTTGTTGAAGGAAAATAAAGCCATTGCTTGCTCCCAAGTGGAAACAGTGATTTCAAAGCAAGTCATCTACCTCTCTTTCTCCCACTCCCCACCTCTTGACAGTTTGCCTTGCCTTACTGAACTTCTGTTATCGAAAGCAATAATTTACAAATTGGATTTTATTTCCCCCCTCCAATGAAGCTCAGTATATTTTTTTATATGTAACAGGAGGCTGTTTTGGAAAGAGACATTGAGTTCTGGATTGCTGTTTGCTGTGAGTTCGGTGTTCAGGAGCAGCTCCAGAGCTTCATCAATATCTTGCGTTACTTACCCAAGCTCCCAGAAGATAAGGAAGAAAGTAAGTGCAAAGTGACATGCTGTTAACTTCAGTGAAACATTTCAGCAAAGCCTAATTCAGTCTGTTTAAATAATGGTGGTGTCATTTAAACAGGGAAACAGGTGTGCCCCAGGGCAGAGCATTCAAAAAGCTAATGTTTGGTTAGCCTGATGGGTCACCTGAAAACATTATTCTGTCACCCCAGCACTGCTCATTATATAAGCCCTTTGTAAAGTAGTCCTCATTTTGATTTTCAAACTAATAAATGACTGTGAAGCCTGATTTATTTAGCTTCTTGGCTGTTCTGATTGCACAAACTTTAAAGCTGTTCCTATATTATTAGCAGTGAATAGTCACTTTGTTCTTTGTCAGGTTGATTTTTAACATTGCAACTTGAAAATTCTGCAAATCTCTTAAATATATGGACAATTAAAAAACATTTCAATATTAGTACTAAATTACTAATCAGCAAAATATCCACCAAGAGGATTCTGCTTTATGAGTGAAGCAAATTCAGTAACTAAAAATCTAGGGGTTAGTCATTATAACTTCAGTTAGAAGCACTACAGAACTCCTGGGAAAAGACTGTTTGCACCATTTTTACCACCATTTCCATGGCTCTTCCATTGATGTTATAACTGCCAAATGGAAAGACATCAGCAGAAATTCATCCCAGTCTTTTTCCTAAGCATGATATCATTGATATGTTGGATTGCTTCACTGGTTAAGAATGCAATGTGAATCATTTTACTTAGGGTAGAGTTAATTCAGTTCTTTTGTGGTTCGTGTACTTTTAAACTGTGTTGCTTCCACACACACATTCTCTATCCTAGGTGGAGGCGACTGATGAAGTGGGTTTATTGCACAAATGTGTTTTTGTTTCTTTCATAGTTATTTTACCCATCAACATTTACGTTTTCCGTTTTTCACCATTTAAGCATGTTCTGAAATGCTTCCCAAAAACTTCTCTGTCTGCCTAATATTCACGGAGCCATTCTCCTGTTGCATGCTTGCTTTGTTTTTTTAAAAATTCCAATTAAGGGGCAATTTAACGTGGCCAATCCATCTACCCTGCACATTTTTGGGTTGTGGGAAGAAAGTGCAAACTCCACATGGACAGTGACCTGGGGTGGGATTGAACCCGGGACCTTGGCGCCGTGAGGCAGCAGTGCTAACCACTGTGCCCCCATGCTGCCCTGCACTCTTGCTTTGTTGCTAAATTGTCCTAACATCTAGACTCCCTCAAAATTCCTTCACACATACGGAATTCCTTTTGGAGAAAATATTTTTGCCAACTTGATTTCTTGAACCTGTTTTATTGAATAGCAGCCGACGCACAGGGGAAAATGAGGACAACCATGAGCAAAGCAAGGAAGCCAAGCGAAGTGGAACAACTGTTCAACCTGGAAACTCTCACCGCTAAACAGCTACGGCATTTCAAATTTCTTTCTGTCTCATTTATGGCTCAGATTCTCGCCTCCAACAGCTTTGTTGGGAAGGTAATTTTGTTTTGCTTCTAATATAAATAATTAGTTGTAATGTTTTTAATATCTTGAGTATTTTGTTGCTTGATATTGAAGATGTTGTTCTCTGAGTGCTATTTTTTCAGCGGAATGAGCAGAATTAATGCAGTTTATTGTGCAGATCCACTTAACTCCATAGATGCCAGACAAACTACAGATCCAAACCAAAGTTTGCTTGTACAGAACTCTCCATCATATATTGCCACATCCCCATTGCCAAAAATAGTTCTGAATTAAAAAAAAAGGATATTGAAGTGCTGGAGAGAGGGCAGATAAAATTTAATGAGCAGTTTATTTAGGAGTCTCAAAATGCCTAGTTAGCAACAAGGCTTATTTGTACAGAGTGAGAAGCTACAAGGACTTCACATTTACAAGGATGATACCAGAAATGCGTAGGGATACATATCAAGAAAACATTGTCAATCTGGGTCCCTATCCCTTGAAAAAGAAGGCAAGGGGTGACCTGATAGAAGTCTTTAAAATTATGAAAGGTTTTGATAGAGGGGATACAGATAGGGTTTCCTGTGAGGAAGAGATTAACTAGAGGCCATCAATACAAGATGGTCACCAAGAAATCCAGTGGGAAATTCAGAGTAAACCTTTTTACCCAAAGGGATGTGGAACTTGCTACCACAGGGAGTGAATGGTATAGGTGCATTTAAGGTGAAGCTAGACAAGCATGGTGAACGAGAAGGGAATAAAGGGTTACAATGATAAATTTAGATGAGAAAAAATGGGAGGAGGCTTGAGTAGAGCATAAATACTAGCATGGAATGGTTGAGCTGAGTGTCCTACTTTCCTGCTGTCTATCCTATGTTTTTTATACACAGTTATCAATTATTTATTCCTCAATGCAGCTTCACAGCATCTGACCCATTCCCAGTTCTATTGTGATGTTTCAGTTCACCATTTATTTTTTTGAAAACTGCAAAATAATGCTTTGATTTTATTGCTTACTGGAGTATATTTTCAAGCCAACTGCTTTAATGAACAATTCATTTGGGAGTCTCAAGTGCCTAGTTCGCAACACGTTTTATTTGTACAGAGTCAAAGCTAAAATTACTTCACATTTGTGATAGTTGAAAATTTTGAAAAGCGTCACTCATGAGGCTGCCCATAACTGATTTGGGAATTGTGTCGAGTAATTTGAAAATAAAAACAATTTTGGACAGGCATGTTAACTGTCATGGGGCAAAGGCTGGTTGGAAGAAGTCAGAATTTTTATTTTTTTTAAGTACACGTCGGTTCAAACTAAAGTAACACTCTCATGAATGGTCATCGGCATGCAAGGTTAGTTCTGTTTGCCTCTCCATGTTTGCTACCTGACTGGCTGAGCATTTCTCGCCGCCTTTGTTCTTATTTCAAAATAAGGGGGCCCCATGGACAAGACTATGGATTAATTTGCTGATCTCCTTCTGCAGACATTGCTATCAGTGTGGTGTATTACTTGGGGAAATCAGTTGTGCTGTCAAATTAAATCAAGCCACATTCTTTCCATTAGAACTTGCTAATCGCAGTAATATTTATGGGTATTAAAAGGAGGCCCGTTGCTTCCTGAAGGGAATAGAGGGATATGTGGGTGGCATGTGAAGTGGTAATTAGGCTAGGAGGAAGCTTGTGTGGAATATAAGCACTAACGTAGAAAAGTTGACTTCTCGCCATGCTGAGGATTCTTTATACTGTGCTGGAAGGCACTTGGTTTTATAAAATAGCTCCTGTTAAACGTTAACTGCGATCACTGAATTTCTTTGCGTTTTACATTAGGTTGCGGAGTGTGATCGTTCTGAAGAAGGACTTTTGCAGAAGTTTGAACAAAGGTGACCAATTGTCTGTTTGCAGTTTATTGTGATTGTTCCAAATATTTGGCTAGCTTAGGTATTCATTTGGATTGGATTGGATTTGTCTATTGTCACGTGTACCGAGGTACAATGAAAAGTATTTTTCTGCGAGCAGCTCAACAGATCATTAAGTACATGGGAAGAAAAGGGAAGAAAAGAAAATACATAATAGGGCAACACAAGGTACACAATGTAACTACGTAAGCACCGGCATCGGATGAAGCATACAGGGTGTAGTATTAATGAGGTCAGTCCCTAAGAGGGTCATATAGGAGTTTGGTAACAGCGGGGAAGAAGCTGTTTTTGAGTCTGTTCGTGCGTGTTCTCAGACTTCTGTATCTCCTGCCCGATGGAAGAAGTTGGGTCCATCAGTGCTGTTCCTCCTATAAACAGTCCCTATCTTAAATTCAGGATCCTACCAGGGCGGTGCGATGGCACAGTGGTTAGCACTGCTGCCTCACAGCAGCAGGGACCCGAGTTCGATTCTGACCTTGGGTGATCGTGTCAAGTTTGCACATTCCCTCTGTGTCTGCCTGGGCTTCCTCCGGGTGCTCCGGTTTCCTCCCACAATCCAAAGATGTGCAGGTTAGCTGGATTGGCTATGCTAAATTGGCCCTAGGTGGGGTTTGGGCTAAGGTGGGGTGCTCTTTCAGAGGGTCGGTGCAGACTCGATGGGCCGAATGGCCTCCTTCTGCACTGTAGGGATTTTATGATTCTGTGGTACTGTCCAATATCTAATCATGCATAAGCATAAGCCAGGTGTGGTTACAGAAGGGTTCACTTGTAATCTGAACTGGATGTTGTGTAAATTCAATTTCGATATCACTGTTATCCAGGTGGAAATTTGTCTCCTGTAAAATAGTTCATTCATTAAAAGAAATTAGATATGAATGAACAACAACAATAAAAGAAAGAAAATTACCCTATCACAGAAATCTAGCTTTAATTAAATATGTATTCAAAAAATCTATTCCATTGCATTCAAATGATCAGTCCGTGTGTCGCACCCTGAGTACGTTTCCTTGTCCATGCACCAAACTCCTTTTAAAAGTTCTTGTAGAAAAGGGTTCAAACGCATTCAGGAACCGATTTGTCCTCCATCTGAGGGGTTGTAGCCTTTTCAATCCTTTCATATGTGCCCTCTTGTGTACTTCTCAAATCTTTTATAGGCAGACTGGAAGCATTTTCGATGAGACCAGGTCTGATGTGAATTGTTCGCCTCCATTATCTTACAGACAACAAGTGAATATACAGGCTAGGTTATGGTCAAAGCCCACCACTTGGTTTCAGTTCCATTTCTTCCTTATTATGAAAATTATATGCCATGCAATCTTACCCTGGATAAGCAGTCTGATTAGTGTTGCTTTGGGATGGTCAAATTTTAAAACAGATTATGGCTTACATGGGACATGGTCAACATTGATTTTTCAATAAGCCACCTCGGTATTTCCCTTAGCAGGTCATGCTGACTGGCTGACCAGAGTAATAGATTCTCTTCTCCTCCATTTTGTTACATCCCTCCACCGGAAGTGAGTGGGCTGTCTCTCCAACTTCCCCATTCAATAATTTACCAGTAGGTCAATCATTGGCTACACATAGAGACACACTGTTGAGCAGACTCACTCTGTTGGATTGAAATTATTAAGTCATCCCGACAGTAATAGGCATAGATGTTTGTAGAAAACCTGAAACAAGATAGTAGATTAATATATAAACTCTTTGTCTTAACGATTACGATAAGCAGAACACTAAACTTGCATAAACCCATTTTAATTGAAAACATGTTTCTCGAATGCAAGTAATTTCCAATTTTCTGTGAGGGGGGAATAAATAGTCCAAAAAAACAAATACAAAAGCTGACAGCTTGTGGTGTTCACTGATGCCCAACTACAAGTAATTTCTCAACACGCTCAATTACATTATGTTAGATGGATTGGCCATGCCAAATTGCCCCTTAGTGTTCAGGAATCTGCGGGTTAGGTGGGGTTACGTGGTTGCAGGGGATAAGGTGGGGGTCTGGGTAGGGTGCACCTTCAGAGGGTCGGTGCAGACTCAATGGGCCAAAAGGCCTCCTGCACTGTAGGGATTCTAAATGAGTTCTGTACATCAATACCTAATGTTTACAGTCAACTGTCACCAGCACAGAAATGAACACAAAACTGAATAAAGTGGCCACATAATATTATAATGGGGTTACTCCAATGATATGCTGGGGAAAAGTTAGAAGAATTAAAACCACTTCTAAGTAACTAAAGTACTGGCCCCCATGCCCCCCCCCCCCCCACCCACCCACACATTGTATAAGTGGATATGTAAACCACAAATTCAGGGCAGCACGGTAGCACAAGTGGATAGCACTGTGGCTTCACAGCGCCAGGGTCCCAGGTTCGATTCCTCACTGGGTCACTGTCTGTGCGGAGTCTGCACGTTCTACCCGTGTCTATGTGGATATCCTCCAGGTGCTCCAGTTTCCTCTCCCAGTCCAAAGACGTGCAGGTTAGGTGGACTAGCCATGATAAATTGCCCTTAGTGACCAAAAAGGTTAGATGGGGTTACTGGGTTACGGGGATAGGGTGGAAGTGAGGGCTTAAGTGGGTCGGTGCTGACTCGATGGGCCGAATGGCCTTCTGCACTGTGTGGTCTATGTTCACTCGAGGCTCAGAGACAATTAAGGTTTTCAATTTTTTGGGTAATCTGTTGATCATCAGATTGCATTTAAACCTGGATCATTTTTCTGAGCGATCCTCTTCTGTTTCTCTAGTTTATTGGAGGAAATTCTGTGCTACATCAACGCGGTTGCTCACAGTGTGGAGGAGAATGCAGAGAAACCAACAGCCAAATTCTGGAGAGCTCTACTCAACCGGTCATATGATGTCTTGGATAAAGTAGGTTTGCAACCTCGCTGGTCCTAGTTGGTGACTTGCTTTTCAAAAATTTAAATTTGCTGCCCATGCAAACTGACAAGCAGACATTTTCTCCAACATTGTTATAAGAGATTCATACGAGAAAGGAATATTCATTTTGGCTTCATCTTTGGTTCCATTTGGCCCCCACTCCCTGGCTCAGGACATGATCCACACTGACACTTGAGTGTAACAATGCTGCATTTAAGATGAAACATTAAACTGAGAAATCCCTTCTGCCCCTCAGGTGGACTTAAAAAAATCTCTGGGCAGTATTTGAAGAAGATCTGGGGCTGGATTCTCGAATAATGGGGCTATGCCCCCATGCTGGTGTTCCACTCTGGATTTTCCTCTGGCTGCGGATAAGGGGCCCTGCACTTCCGGTCGGGAGTCCTCGCATGTGCATGGCGCCGCGGGTCTGCAGCGGCCGCCCCATGGGACATGGCGGACTCGTACCGCGGGCATCAAACATGTAGCACCCTTCCCCCCCTCCCACAGAGATCACGCACGGGTCTATGATGCCCGATTGCTCCCCTGGCCGTCCATGAGCCCCCCCCCCCCCCCGGGAGATCGATCCCCCTACCAGCGTGGCCGTGGACACCCAACGTTCCTGACAGCCAATAGATGGGTAGAACCGCACCGTCGGGAACTCAGCCAGTTTTGCGTGGAGAATCGTGAGGGGGGCCTCTTAATGGCCCCCTACCCACGCTGCGTAGTTCGCGAGAGAGAGACTCCCGAGCGATTCTTCGGGGTCCGGTCCCGATTTCCAGGTAAATAGCCATTCTCCGCCCCCGCTCCGAACGCGATATCGGCGCGGAGGCTCGGAGAATCCATCCCCTGATGTATCCCCCTCAAACAACATCACTAAAACAGATTGTCGAGTCCTGCATAATCTGTATTATAATGCTACTGTATTTACTATTGGATGACTTGAATTGGTTGGCATTAGCTAATGAACCTTACTTACCGAGGATGTAATTACAAAGCAATCCGTCTAAACACACTTTATATCCCTGGTACAGGTGAATGCCTTGCTACCGACAGAGTCCTTTATTCCAGTGATACAGGGGCTACTCAGTAATCAGTTACCTTCCGTTCGACGTAAAGCTATGGATCTCCTCAACAATAAGCTCCAGCAACACAAAACTGTGTGCCAGGAACATCAAGTGAGTTCTTCATTCTCTTTTAAAATGAAACGCAAATGTTTCTATCTTGTGAACAGTATTGAGTTAAAGGTACTGGAACAATGTACATGTTGCCTTAGTTTGAGGTTCATAACCTTGAAGCTTAAGGTGTTGAAGGATCAAGACAGAGCTGCCAACATTATAGGGCTGGGTCCTTCGATTTGAAGACTAAGTGGCGTTTTACTCTCGAAAAAATGGCGCAAAAGCTGTACCGATCCTCCGTCTTGTGGGGAGCTAGCAGCCGCGCAGTGTAAAGCCCCCGGCTTTACCTGTGGATACGGCCGGAGAATTGGCGGGTCCATGGCCGCGCTCAATAACCCTCCATCTAAACTCCAACAGCTCTCTTTCTGGCTGCAGAGATACTGTCAGACATGCGTAGAATTTCCAGCATTTGCTCTTTTTACTCCAATTAACCTTTTTTGTTTGAATGAAAATAAATCTCCATTTTCTCTAGTCTCTCCTCATATCAACAACTGCTCATCCCTCATATTTACTCTTAATTTTTAAAAAATTAATTTAGAGCACCCAATTATGTTTTTCCAATTAAGGGGCAATTTAGCGTGGCCAGTCCGCCTACCCTGCACATCTTTGAGTTGTGGGGGTGAGACCCACACACACAAGGGGAGAATGTGCAAACTCCACACGGACAGTGATCTGTGGCTGGGATTGACCTTGGGTCCTCAGCACCATGAGGCCACAGTTCTAAACACTGCGCCACTCTGCCACCCAATTTCCTTTTTAATACATTATTATTTCTTTAAGGGACTCACATTTACCAAGCTTATGTTTGACTGGCATTAACCTTCTCGGTCATAGGGGCAGCACGGTGGTGCAGTGGTTAGCACTATTGCCACACGGCCCCGAGGACCCGAGTATGACCCCAGCCCCGGGTCACTGTCTGTGTGGAGTTTGCACATTCTCCCCGTGTCTGCGTGGGTTTCACCCCTACCACCCAAAACGATATGCAGTGTAGGTGAATTGGCCACGCATAATTGCCCTTTAATTGGAAAAAAAGAAATGGGTTAAATTTATTTTTTAAAATCTTCTCGGACATAATTTGAATTGTCTGGTATTCAAGAGACTGAGCAATGTGAAAACCTTGAGGAAATGCAGGGACCTGGGCCGGGATTCTCTGACCCCCCGCCGGGTCGGAGAATCGCCGGGGGCTGGTGTGAATCCCGCCGGTTGCCGAATTCTCCGGCACCAGATAGTCGTCGGGGGCGGGAATCATGCCGCGCCGGTGGGCGGCCCCCGCCCACCGGCGATTCTCCGGCCCGGCTGGGCCGAAGTCCCACCGCTGTCAACCCATGCCAGCCGGCGTGGATTGAACCACCTTTGGGACGGCGGTGCGGTGCGGGCTCCGGGGTCCTGGGGGGGGTGGGCGCGGGGCGATCTGGTCCCGGGGGGGTGTCCCCACTGTGGCCTGGCCCGCGATCGGGGCCCACCGATCCGCGGGCGGGCCTGTGCCGTGGGGGCACTCTTTTCCTTCCGCCTTCGCCATGGTCTCCACCATGGCAGAGGCGGAAGAGACCCCCTCCACTATGCATGCGCGGGGACGCTGTGAGCGGCCGCTGACGCACCCGCGCATGCGCGCCCGGCAAAGTAATTTCCGCGCCAGCTGGCGGGGCACCATAGGCCTTTCCCGCCAGCTGGTGGGGCGGAAATCAGTCCGGCGCGGGCCTAGTCCTTCAAGGTGAGGGCTCGGCCCCTCAAGATGCGGAGACTTCTGCACCTTTGGGGCGGCGCGATGCCGGACTGATTCGCGCCGTCTTTGGCACCGGTCGGCGGCCATCGCGCCGATATCGGAGAATCCCGCCCCTGATCTGCATTCTTCCACAGCTCCTGGTCTCACCTTAAGTAAATAGTCCAATTTGTATTTCTTAGGTCCAAAGTGGATAACCTCGCATTTTCTCATGTTGAACGTCATCTGCCATTGTGTTGTCCACACGTATTTGTTTCTACAGGGGGTGTTGGGGTTGCTGGCTAGCTAGACCAGCATTGATTACCCATCCCTAATTGCCCTTGAGAAGGTGGTCTTCTTCAACTGCTGCAGTCCATGTGAAGTGCAATAAATCTTTTTTCGTTGTCCTTGTTTATAGACCATCTTGTTGGGTCTTTATAATAATAATAATCGCTTATTGTCACAAGTCGGCTTCAATGAAGTTACTGTGAAAAGCCCCTAGTCGCCACATTCCGGAGCCTGTTCGGGGAGGCTGGTACGGGAAGTCTCTTTACAAGTTCCTGCTCTTACCTACACAACTTAATGTGCCACTGAATGCGAGTTTGAAAAGTTTCATATTTCTAGTCTCGTTGGTTTTCTTTTGTTCCCATTCTTTGTATGTTTGTGAGAAATGGTTGTTTCAGCCTGGTCTTTTTCTCACCAGGTGAAGTTGCTTTTGAACCTGATTGAGGAACTTCTGAAGGTTGCCTGCTGTAAAGAAAAAGAAGTGGAGCAAGCCATTAACCGACAGACAGCCCTCTTCAGCCTGAAGCTCCTGTGCAGGTGCTTTGGTATGAAGCACCAGGATTCATTTGTGCCTGTGCTGGCATCTGCTGTTGACCTCATCACAGGCAATGAAGAGGAGGAGCATAATGTGCTGGGAAGTGCATTGCTTTGTATAGCTGAAGTTACCACTGCACTCAAAGCAATGGCAATACCACAGCTTCCAAGGTATAGAGTCTGAGAAAGACCTTCACAATGTACAAAGAGAACTCCTCAAAACTGTAATCTGTATCAGTAGATAAAAGAGTAGCAACCCGAGAAATCTTGTTGCTATACAACATTTCTTGGGGCACTGCTCAGGTTATATAAGAACAAGGTGGGTAATTTACAGACCCGATTGCAAACCAGAATCTTTTTTTAGGTGGTGGACTATTTGTATAAAATGGAAATACTCCTTTGTAAGAATATTTCAGACTATTAAATTGTTAATGTATTGAGTAGGAAAAATGAAATAGCCTATGATTTCTTACGGTTTACAATTAGTAAAGGAGAACTATATTTGTTCTGATTCTGTAGATAAAGTTGAAAACTTTGTACTTTAAAATCTGATTTCATCTGCTCTCAATTTTCCATGTCCCTCAATGGAACAGAGCACCCTGAAATTTACTGTGTTTAGTTGCAGTACATGGTGCTCAACTAGTGCATTTCTGCACAGTTGGAACTAAAGGCGGAAGTAAAAAGGAAACCTATTATTACGTAATGAGTCTTTTTTTGTTTTCTTGTTTATGGGCAATTTTGTTTTCAAAATCTACCAATGCTCACATTTAATGAGAATGGATTTATTTTGTGCAGGCTGATGCCAGGGCTGCTAAAGACTTTGAAAAAACAGAAGGCACTGCTGTCCAATGAGATTTATTTACTAAGTGCTGTTACAGCTTTGCAGAGAATTGTGGAAACGTTGTCACATTTCATCAGCCCCTATCTGCTGGACATCCTAGCACAAGTAAGCTTTACGGAATTCTGTTGCTGTGTAGCAGAAACCACGTGTGTTATTTTCATGAAGCTAAAGTACTCACGGAATGATATTTTCCTATAGGTCACCCACTTGACCAAGATTGCTTCAAGGACAGGCCATTCTTCACAGCTTGACCTGCGTCTAACATCGCTCCGAACAACGCTGGCCACAAAGCTAGCTTCTCGAGTTCTGTTGCCAGCGATTAGCAAATGCTATGATAAACTTGCCAAAGCCAATCAGGTCAGTGCTGTTTCCCAATGGGATTTCTGTTTCCTTTCTCTCTGCTATTTGAGCTGATGGTGATGGAATATACCAAAGGCCCGATGCATCTGTTGCTGTAGGCATTAAGCCTGGGGTTATAGCACAGTGCTAACCTGAAAGGTTTGTTATTGTACAATAATTTCACACAAGAGTTTATTTTAAATCAAAGCTGTGAAATATGCAGTTGCATTTACATCATAAAAATGTCATCAACATCTAACTAGATTAATGAATTATCTGGATTCAGATATATTTTATTGATTTAGTCGTATCACTGTGTAGCTTAGTTGGCTATTTGAACAGCTTTTCTGGCCTTTTTAAGGTTTTTTAGAAACCCGTGAATGGTACATGCTTGTTGTATTAGGTTTGGATTTTTGCATAATACCTAAACATGCATTTATTGTAATTGAATTTTAATTATCTTACCATCTCGTGCAAGGTTTTACATTTTATTGCTTTCCTGAAGCCCTTTTATCCTAATTTTTATTAGTGTCACAAGTAGGCTTACATTAAAACTGCAATGAAGATGTTCTGAAAATCCCCTAGTCGCCACACTCCGGTGCCTGTTCGAGACACAGAGGTAGAATTCAGAATGTCCAATTCCCCTAACAAGCACGTCTTTCGGGATTTGTGAGCGGAACCAGATAAGGGGCGGCATGGTGGCGCAGTGGTTAGCACTGATGCCTCACGGGTACCGAGGACCCGGGTTCGATCCCGGCCCCGGGTCGCTGTCCGTATGGAGTTTGCACATTCTCCCTGTGTTTGCATGGGTCTCACCCCCACAGCCCAAAGAGATGGATTGGCTATGCTAAATTGCCCCTTAATTGGGAAAAAAATTGAATTGGGTACTTGTAAATTAATTTTTTAAAAAGCTTGAGCCGCAGATTGGCCTGTTATCCTGTTGGGAGAATGGAATATGGCTTGAACGTCCTGGACTCTCAGGGACAAACACTAAACCCTCCCTGTTCACACTTTTGCATGCGCCACAGGTTTTTCTTCAGCCATTCAGTTTCAATTGCGATCAGCTGAACCAGCAGATTGTTGAACTCGGACAGTGAGTATGGAGTTATGGAGAGCCAGGAGTCGGGCAGTAATGGCTGTCGTTTATTCCTACTTGACAGCTCCTGAATCCTCTATTGTAAATAAGGTTATTTGGACAGTAACAGTAGCACTGGCTGGATTTGTCTTGTCACCTCATGCAAGATGTTAGTCATGAGAAAATAGAATTTGTTTCTAATTTGTTTGTATCTTCTCTTAGAGTTCGTTAGGTCCACTTTTCGATATCCTGAAGGAACATATTAATAACGTAGAAAAGGAACAACTGATCTCCCATCAATCTGAGCTCACATTGTTCTTCCTCAAAGCTCTGGATTTCAGAGCAGACCATTTGAAGGTATTGCACACAGGCTGAATAATATATTTATTAATTTTCCAAGAGTACATTGAAAGAGAAAATCACAAATTAATTTTCTGCAGGTAATTGACGGGTGAGGGAGAATCCCTCTGAATTTAAACACAAAACGTAACCGAATTTTGAATATCTGGTGGCTCAATTTGGTAACACAGCTTGTGGGTCAGAATGTAGTGGAGTTGAAGACTCCAACTAATGCTTATGTTCATAATCTGGGCTGACACCGCAGTGCAGAACTGAGTCAGTGCTGGTCCACTACTTGGGAAATTGCGAACCTGTTCGCAGAATTTTAAAATGATCACCATAATAGTGAAGGAGAGATTTTGGAGATTTCTTTTACCCAGAAGGCTGTTAGGTCATGGAAAGCCTGCTGGAAAGAAAGGTGCAGGCAGAATGCATACTACCCTTTTAAAAGAAAATGTACAAATATTTACAAGGGGAAATTAAAAAAGGGATGAGACTGTGGGTAACTGGCCTCCTTCTGTGGTGCAAAATGCTACACATCAGTGCTGCACGATGGAAAAAGCAGATCCCATGAGATTTAAGGAGGAACGCGGTGTCCCCCTGCCATCTTGGCCAATGTTCCTTGTTCAACTGACCACCAAGTAGCATTTACATCTCATTGCAGTTTGTGGGATGTTGTGAAGAATTATGTGCTTCATTTGCTTTTTGTGCATAAGAATCTATTTGTTGTATAATGTGCTTTGAGATGTTTTGATATACAAAAGATGTAATCTCGATGCAAGCATTTATTTACTTGTACAGACTGTATAATGTACCAAATTGTTTGACATAAAACCTTCCTTCGCTTGACCATCAGTTTGCACACACAGCTGTGGTTTATGATCTGCTCTTGCTGATATTTTACTATAAATTCTACACTGGTCAGCCCTCTGCAAACCAGTCATGTTCAATACTGAGTTTAAATGGTCAGAAAGAACCAGCTAGGATGGGTCCTAGCCGGGGGGGGGAATCGAGTTGCTGCTGCTAAGGTCAAGGAGGAGCTGGAGCGAGGTGGGGGGGGGGGGGGGTGTCGAGACGGGGGTATGCCGCTGTGGGGAACGGGCCTGGTGTGGGGTGCGGGCGCATGGCTGGCCGAGGAGGGGTCATGGCTAGTCGGCGGGGGAGGGGGGCGGATAGCCCCCTGATCCGGCTGATAATCTGGAATGTAAGGGGACTGAATGGGCCGGTTAAGCAGGCCCGCGAGTTCGCCCACCTGAAGGGACTCAAGGCGGATGTGGTTATGCTCCAGGAGACACACCTGAAGGTGGCAGACCAGGTAAGACTGAGGAAAGGGTGGGTAGGTCAGGTGTTTCACTCGGGGCTAGATGCCAAAAATCGAGGGGCGGCGATCTTGGTGGGAAAAAAGGTGTCATTCGAGGCGTCGAGCATTGTGGCAGATAATGGCGGTAGGTACATAATGGTAAGTGGTAAGTTGCAGGGAGAGAGGGTGGTACTGGTCAATGTGTATGCCCCGAACTACGACGATGCGGGTTTTATGTGGTGTATGTGGGGTCGGATCCCAGACTTGGAAGTGGGGGGCCTGATAATGGGGGGAGACTTTAACATGGTGTTGGATCCGGCACTGGATCGCTCCAGGTCTAGGACGGGTAGGAAGCCGGCGGCGGCTAGAGTGCTGAGGGGGTTTATGGACCAAATGGGAGGGGTGGACCCTTGGAGATTTGCAAGGCCGGGGGCTAGGGAATTTTCATTTTTCTCACATGTCCATAAGGCTTATTCCCGAATCGACTTTTTCATTTTGAGTAGGGCGCTGATAGCGAGAGTAGAGGATACCGAGTATTCGGCAATAGCCATTTCGGACCACGCCCCGCATTGAGTGGACTTGGAGATGGGGGAGGAGAGGGACCAGCGTCTGCTGTGGCGCTTGGAGGTGGGGCTGTTGGCGGACGAGGCGGTGAGCGAGCGGGTCCGAGGAAGTATAGAGAGATACCTGGAGACCAACGACAACGGGGAGGTCCGAGTGGGGATGGTATGGGAGGCACTGAAGGCGGTGGTGAGGGGAGAGCTGATCTCCATCAGGGCCCACAAGGAGCTGAGGGAGCGGGAGGAGAGGGAGAGGCTGGTGGGGGAGATGGTGAGGGTAGACAGGAGGTATGCGGAAGAGGCTGAGGAAGGATTGTTGAGGAAGAGGCGCAGCGTCCAGGCCGAATTCGACCTGGTGACCACCAGTAAGGCGGAGGTGCAGTGGAGGAAGGCCCAGGGGGCGGTCTACGAGTATGGGGAAAAGGCAAGCTGGATGCTGGCGCATCAGCTTCGGAAGCGGGACGCAGTTAGGGAGATCTGGGGAGTTGAGGACGGGAGGGAGCGTGGTGCGGAGTGGGGTTGGCATCAATGGGGTCTTCAGGGACTTCTACGAGGAATTGTACCGATCCGAGCCCCCACGGGAGGAGGGAGGGATGGGCCGCTTCCTGGACCAATTGAGGTTTCCAAAGGTGGATGAGGGACTGGGGGCGGGACTGGGTGCCCCGATTGGGCTGGAGGAGCTGATCAAAGGGATAGGAAGCATGCAGGTGGGGAAGGCACTGGGGCCGGATGGTTTCCCGGTCGAGTTCTAAAAAAAATATATGGACCTGTTGGGCCTGCTGTTAGTTAGGACCTTTAATGAGGCAAGAGGGGGGGGGGCTTTACCCCAGACGATGTCCCGGGCACTGATCTCCTTGATCCTGAAGCGGGACAAGGATCCCCTGCAATGTGGGTCTTACAGACCGATTTCCTTGCTAAATGTAGATGCCAAGGTGCTGGCGAAGGTCTTAGCCTTGAGGATTGTGTGCCGCAGATCATCCATGAAGACCAGACGGGGTTTGTGAAGGGGAGACAGTTGAACGCGAATGTGCGGAGGCTTTTGAACGTTATCATGATGCCGGCGAGGGAGGGGGAGGCGGAGATAGTGGTGGCGATGGACGCTGAGAAAGCCTTCGATAGGGTAGAGTGGGGGTACCTATGGGAGGTGCTGAAGAGGTTTGGGTTTGGGGAGGGTTTGTCAGGTGGGTTAGGCTGTTGTATGAGGTCCCGATGGCGAGTGTGGCCACAAATAGGAGGAGGTCCGAGTACTTTCGGTTGCACCGAGGGACGAGACAGGGGTGTCCCCTGTCCCCCCTGCTCTTCGCACTGGCGATTGAACCCCTGGCTATGGCACAGAGAGTCGAGGAACTGGAGGGGGTTGGTGCGGGGTGGGAGGAGCATAGGGTGTCGCTTTATGCGGACGACCTGCTGCTGTATGTGGCGGACCCGGTGGGAGGAATGCCAGTGGTAATGAGGATCCTTAGGGAATTCGGGGTCTTTACGGGGTACAAGCTCAATATGGGGAAGAGCGAGCTGTTCGTAGTTCAGCTAGGGGACCAGGAGAGGGGGATTGGCGAGCTCCCACTAAAAAGGGTGGAGAGGAGCTTCAGATATTTGGGGGTCCAGGTGGCCAGAAGCTGGGGGGCCCTGCATAGGCTTAACTTTACAAGGCTGGTGGAGCAAATGGAGGAGGAGTTCAAGAGGTGGGACGCGTTGCCGCTGTCCTTGGCGGGTAGGGTGCAGTCAATCAAAATGACGGTGCTCCCAAGGATTTTGTTCCTGTTCCAGTGCCTCCCCGTGTTTATCCCGAAGGCTTTTTTCAGGCGGGTTAACAGGAGTATAATGGGGTTTGTGTGGCCGCGAGGGACTCCGATGGTGAGAAGGGTGTCCCTGGAGCGGAGTAGAGATAGGGGAGGCTGGCGCTGCCCAACCTCTGTGGGTACTACTGGGCTGCCCATGAGACAATGGTGCGCAAGTGGGTGATGGAGGGGGCTGCATGGAAGAGGCTGGAGACGGCGTCCTGTGTGGGTACGAGTCTGGGGGCGCTGGCAACGGCGCGGCTGCCGCTCCCTCCAAGGAGGTATACCACGAGCCCGGTGGTGGTGGCGGCCCTCAAAGTTTGGGGGCAGTGGAGGCGGCATAGGGGGGAAGTTGGGGCCTCGGCGTGGACCCCATTACGGGGGAACCACCGGTTCGCCCCAGGAAGAACAGGTGGAGGGTTTTCGGGGTGGCACAGGGCAGGGATACGAAAGTTGGGGGACCTGTTTGTGGACGGGAAGTTCGCTAGCTTGGGTGAGCTGGAGGAGAAGTACGGGCTCCCCCGGGGAACATCTTCAGGTACTTACAGGTAAGGGCGTTTGCCAGACGGCAGGTGGTGGAATTCCCGCGGCTACGGCCACACACAGTACAGGACAGGTGCTCTCGGCGGGGGAAGATCTCGGAAACCTACCAGGTGATGCAGGAGGAGGAGGAGGCCTCGGTGGTGGAGTTAAAAGGTAAGTGGGAGGAGGAGTTGGGAGAGGAGATCGAAGAGGGGGCGTGGGCAGATGCCCTAGGGAGGGTGAATTCTTCCTTTTCGTGCGCGAGGCTCAGCCTCATACAGTTTAAGGTGCTGCACAGGGCACACATGACTGGGACGAGGATGAGCCGGTTCTTTGGGGGTGAGGACAGGTGTGTTAGGTGCTCAGGGAGCCCAGCAAATCACACCCATATGTTCTGGGCATGCCCAGCGCTGGAGGAATTTTGGAAGGGCGTAGCGAAGACGGTGTCGAGGGTGATAGGATCCAGGGTCAGACCGGGCTGGGGGCTCGCAATATTTGGGGTGGCAGAGGAGCCGAGAGTGCAGGAGGCGAAAGAGGCTGGATTTCTGGCCTTTGCATCCCTGGTAGCCCGGCGAAGGATTCTCCTTCAGTGGAAAGATGCGAGGCCCCCAAGCGTGGAATCCTGGATCAGCGATATGGCAAGGTTCATTCAATAGGAGAGGGTGAAATTCGCCTTGAGAGGGTCAGTACAAGGGTTCTTTAGGCGATGGCAACGGTTCTTAGACTTTCTGGCAGAACGCTAGACATTGGTCAATGGCAGCAGCAGCTCGGTGGGGGGGGGGGGGTTACTTTATTTTTGTTTATATTATTTACACTGGAGGGTCTGAGGGGGTGTATACACCTGTTGTGTTAAGTCGGGGTGTTAATGTTAATTTATTATTTATGTACAGGGGGGAGGGGCTTGGGGGTTGCTTTTTTAGATTGTGTTTTGTACTTAACACAAGGTTGGGTTCTTTTTTCTTTCTCATTTTGTTATTGATATTTTATGAAAACCTTTAATAAAAATTATTTAAATAGTCAGAAAGACATGAAGGTTCAACCTGGTCATACCCCATTGGTGGCCTCAAGACCTGGTAACCCCCATATTGTGCTTGATTAATGAAGGGTATATTCATGTTTATAATAAAGTCAAGTATTACTCCATTAGTTTTTCATATTCTGCTTCAAATGAACATGAGACTAATTTTCCTTTTGTTTTTCTTCCCCCCACCCTCCACCCCTTACAGGCTAGTTTGGACCAAGTGGGTGAAACTGAGGGACATGTAATTAACTGCCTGGTTGCTATGGTAATGAAACTTTCAGAGGTTACCTTCAGATCTCTGTTCTTTAAGGTATGTTGCTGATATTAAATGAGCATCTCCCTGATATTCTTCTGTAGAATTCTGTAAAATATACTTTTGTTTTTAACCCCTGACCTACGGTTTGTTTCTGATCAGCTGTTTGACTGGAGTAAATCTGCCGGATTCCCTAAAGATCGGACGATTACATTCTATCGATTGGCGGACTGCATTGCAGATAAGCTGAAAGGGTTATTCACCCTCTTTGCTGGACAGTTAGTGAAACCTTTTGCTGATATTCTGAACCAGACAAATACTGTCAAAACTGGTAAGACTAAATCAATTAACTGTTAAAATATTAATATACCTCAGTGGTGGGGGCAACTTTTTATAGACATTAATCTGGGACAAAATTAATTGACACTTGGAAAAATGTGGGTAACCAGCACAGAAACCAATTTGGTTGAGTTTTTCAATGGAAATAACGAAAAAGGCAGATGAGGATAATGTGGTTGATGTTATGTACATGAACTTCCAAAAAGTACTGGTTAGTAAAAGTGGGATTAACAGGAGAGCAACTGCAAGGAAACAAATTTAGCTAATGGACAGGCAGCAGTGAGTAGTGGTTAGTGGCTGCTTCTCAGACTAATAGAATGTGAGGTTCCTCCAAGATTGGTGTTAGTACCGGTGCGCTTTTTGATATAGATTAATGGTCTTCGGTATGTAGTGCACATTGTCAAAGCTTGCAGGTGACGCAAAACTCAGAAATGTAGTAAATAGTAAGGAGCATAGCAGCAGATGTCAGATGGACATAGAACGGTCGAAAGGGGAAGACATATGCCAGGTGAAATCTAATGCAGAAACGTGAAGTGATTATTTCCATACATCCCTGCAATGCAGAAGGAGACCATTTGGCCCATTGAGTCTGCACCGACTCTTCGAAAGAGCACCCTACCTAGGCCCAATCCTCCGCCCTATTCCTGCAACCCCACCCTAAGGAGCAATTTAGCATGGCCAATCCACCTAACCTGCACATCTTTGGACTTTGGGAGGAAACCGGAACACCCGGGGGAAACCCACGCAGACACGGGGAGAAGGCGCAAACTCCACACAGTCTTCTGACGTCTGAATCAAACCTGGCTCCCTGGCCCTGTGAGACAGCAGTGCCAACCACTGTGCCAGCATTCCGCCCCAATTTTGGTCGGAAGAATAAGGAGAGTATAAATAAAATTTACTATAGATACAATATCAAAGTGGATCCAGAACATAAGAGACCTGGGGATGAACATACAGACATGTTTAAAGATAGCAGAACAAGTTGGGAAGGCTGTTAAAAGGCAGGCAAAGTAGGGAAGTTTCCTTTGTGAAACACTTGTTAGGACTCAGCTGGGGTATTGTGTCCAGTTCTGTGCACCACACAGGGAAGGATGTCAAGGCCTTAAGACAGGATGCAGAGGAGATTTATGAGAATGGTACCAGAGGTAAAAGATTTTGGTTGGGCGAAGAGAATCGAGACACTGGGTTTGTTCCCCTTGGTGTAGAGAAGATTTATGGAAAGATTTGATCAAAATGTCCAGAATCATGAAGAGTTTTAAGAGACATAATATAGGAGGCCCAATCAGCAGTCATTGATGTCAAATTTCTTATTTATATCAAACGCACTGTGACTAAATTAACAAATGCAGTTGTTTTAGCGATCAGCAGAATTACTCAAGTATTAAATTCAGTGGGTTATCATTTTGTTTTCTCCCGAAAATAGACGAAGCTTTCTTTGACTCGGACAAGAACATGGAGAAATCTTGCTTACTGCTTCAATTTGTCTGCGACTGCATGCACAAAATCTTTCTCTACGACACTCAACGGTTTGTCAGTAAGGAAAGAGCTGACACGCTCATGATGCCCTTAGTAGATCAGGTTTGTAAGTCTGCTTGAATGTTTCATTCTAACTGTCAAAACTTCTCCCATCTCCTAACATACAATTCATATATTCACATGAGTGCACTGCTCAAAATCTATCAACTTGTCTTTATTTGGTGCTATACCTAGATTACTGTTGAAGCATAATGTACACAAGCCAAGCAGCATTCCTGATGCAACCGGTAAAAAAGAATGGTGCAGCACAAATGGAGGACATTTGGCCCATTGTGTCTGTGCTGACCTTTTGGTGGAGCTATCCAATTAGCCCCACACGCCAAGTGTTTTTGCTTCAAATATTTACATTATACCGTCACTGTGTTCACATTACATGGTGTGTGTGTGGGAACCGCCGATCTTTCTATCTACAAAGAACCTGTGACAAATTTTTAGTTTGGAAAATCAAAATTGAAGACCATAAACAACACAAACTAATATTACATTTACATCACAAATAATAACCCATTCCAAATTTCATCATACAAGTTTGGATGATGTGACTCTTAATTGTTCATGTTGCTATCTCAACTGCTTTGTTGCATTGTTGTCATCAGGATCTGCTCGAGCTAATATTTTCACTGCACAGATGTGCTTCTCATCATAGATTGGCAACATTTGGCCAACAAATCACATCTGTTTAATCACATTATGTAAATATCATCCTGCGTCCCATTTATTTTGCATGAAAAATGGAATTTAAGCCGTATCCAAAATTTAAACTATACCTGTTGACTATTTTTGGAGGTGGAGTAGGAATCCTTCTGAACACATTTGAGCTTTTTGGTTTATGCTTTACAATATCTATTCATCATTGATCATGGCTGTGATCATTTTTAGTTGGCATATGGACATGCATTTATTATATTACAATATATATATTAATGACTGCACTGAACTCTTGTCTTTCCATTGTTCTTGGAGTAAGAAGTGTAAATATGATCTGAAATGCTCATTTTTTTTGTAGCTGGAAAACATGGTGGGAAGTGAGGAGGAGTACAAGGATAGGATGACCAATCATCTTATTCCATGTATAGCTCAGTTTTCTGTTGCTATTGGTGATGATTCTGTCTGGAAACCACTAAATTACCAGATCCTGCTTAAGACGCGACACCGCTCATCGAAGGTAGGTAACCGTGATGGTGTGATGAAGTTCAGCCTCTCACAAAACCATTTTTTAAATGGCATTTGCACTTGTGCTTTATTAGTTATTGTTTTATCTTGGTTATGAGATCAAGCTTATTGGCTGCACATTCAACAGTGTTAACATTTTCAGGCACTTATGGTGCTTTGATGATAATCATGGTTGGCTGCAAATGCCAAAGCTTTGATTTCGCTTCCTTAATGGTTTTCACGGTGCCACAGTGGTTAGCACGGCTGCCTCACAGTACCAGGTGCCCAAGTTCAATTTCGGCCTTGTGTGATTGTATGGAGCTTGCACATTTTCCTACAATGTACGGGGTTGCGGGGTTAGGGCGGGGGCCCAGGTAGGGTGCCCATTCGGAGGTTTGGTGCAGACTCGATGAGCCGAATGGCATCCTTCTGCACTGTAGGGATTATATGGATAACACCCACTTAGATGCTGAAACATAAAAGCGAAGGTCGATGGTTCAATCCCCAGTTTGTGGATTTAGCTGAATTTGTTTTCCACTTGTTTTTGGAATATGGGCAATATTTATTTTCCCATTCCTGGTAGCAATTAGGCCCTCTGAGGTCAAGCATGCAATGTGGGTCTGTCATCACTTGTAGCCTAAGACCAGTTAGAGGTGGCAGTCACATTCCCCGAAGGATATTAGTGAACCATTTGGGGTTTTTTGGACAATCCGTCAGCTTTTACATTCATTGTTTCTAGTGCTGAAGCACACATTACCAGGTTTATTCAATTCAATTTCACAACTTGACATGGTGCAATTTAAACTGTCTGTGACAGGGCGAGGCATTTAGCCTCACCAGTACCTGTGCTGGATGCAAAGAGAAAAATCAAGCGGAGTTACTTTTCTTTCTTGATCATTGTCCATAATGTCCCACTGGAAAATTTGCAGCACAGGAATTGGCCCTTCGGCTCTCCCAGCCTGCACCGGTATCCAGATCCTTTAAACCTGTCGCCTATTTTCCAAGGATCTACTTCCCTCTGTTCCCCGCCCATTCATATATCTGTCTAGATGCATCTTAAATGATGCTATCGTGCCCGCCCCTACCACCACCACTGGCAAAGCGTTCCAGGCACCCACCACCCTCTGCGTAAAAAACTTTCCACGCACATCTCCCTTAAACTTTCCCCCTCTCACCTTGAAATCGTGACCCCTTGTAATTGACACCCCCACATGGAAGGACATTGATGTTTGAAACAATTGTCCTTTTTTAATGCTCTATGCAAATAAATAGCCTGACTCTACCTTTTCTGATGAAGAACAGGCCCATGCATGAACTGCCAAGACTCTCACAAGAGAAATAGTTTAGTGCCTTTGGAAAAGGGGAGGAAATCTTTGTTTGATTCAGGATAGAGAGTGATTAATGAAAGATGTTTAGCAGAAGTCTTTTTTAAAAATCCCTCATTTAAAGGGCTTGGCCATTAACATCAGATTTCACTAACTTGAATTAAGGTGGATGTATTTTTGCCAGCACTGTTACGGAGCGAGCTCAAATGTATGAATTTAATCTGCAGGTGAGATTTTCTGCTTTGATTATGTTGCTGGAACTGGCTGGTAAACTTAAGGAGAACTACATGGTGTTACTGCCAGAAACCATTCCCTTCTTGGCAGAGCTGCTGGAAGGTAAGAAACTGAATTGGACTAAAAGATTTTCTTTCAATACCAGAAGTGTTATATTTTTAAAAATAAGCTTTAATATAGTGATTATTTGTGCTTTTAACAGTTATACTGCCCTGAAAAGGACAATCGGATTGTTCAGAATATCTTTACGATGTTTGAAATGATTGCTGACATCTGCACATTTTGCCAGAGTTGGTAGGATAGTTAATTAAATTTGTTCTTCATTCAGAAAAAAAAAGTGAAATTCAACTTGGGTTGTAGCGTACAATGAGCAATAGTGAATCAACAGCCTGTCCTGCAGTCTTCCTGCAGACTCAGCTGTCCATGACAGCATCGGTAGTAGTGATCACTGCTCAGCCCTTGTGGAGAGAAAGTGTCCTCTTCCCATTGAGGATACCCTCCATCGTGTTGTGTGGCACTACCACCGTGCTAAATGGGATAGACTTGGAGCAACTCCAGACTGGACATCCATGAGGCGCTGTGGGCCACCAGCAGCAGCAGAATTGTATTCAACCACAATCTACAACCTCATGGATTGCATATTCCCCACTCTACCATTACCACCAAGCCAGGGGATCAACCCTGGTTCAATGAAGAGTGCAGGAGAGCACACCAGAAGCAACATCAGGCATACCGAAAAATGAAGTGTCAACCTGGTGAAGCTGCAACACAGGACTAACTTTTGGGCCAAACAGCATAAGCAGCAAGTAATAGACAGAGCTAAGCGATTCCACAACCAATGCATCAGATCTAAGCTCTGTAGTCCTGCTACATCCAACCGTGAATGGTGTTGGACAATTAAACAACTCACCTGGAGGAGGAGGCTCCACAAATATCCCCATCCTAAATGATGGAGGAGCCCAGCACATATGTGCAAAAGACGAGGCTGAGACATTCACAGCAATCTTCAGCCAGAAGTGCCAAGTGGATGATCCATCTCGGTCTCCTCCAGAGGTCCCCAGCATCACAGATGTCAGTCTTCAGCCAATACGATTCACTCCACGTGATATCAAGAAACGGCTGCAGGCACTGGATACTGCAAAGGCTATGTGTCCTGATAATATCCTGGCAATAGTACTGAAGACCAGAACTGAAGCTCCAGTACTTGCCGCACCGCTAGCCAAGCTGTTCCAGTACATCTACAACATGTGGCATCTACCTAGCAATGTGGAAAATTGCCCATGTGTGTCCTGTACACAAGAAACAGGACAAAACCAACCCAGCCAACTATTGCCCTATCAGTCTACTGTTCATCATTAGCAAAGTAATGGAAGGAGTCATCAACTGTGCTATCAAGAGGCACTTCATCAACAATAACCTGCTCACGGACTCTCAGTTTGGGTTCCACCAGGGTCACTCAGCTCCTGACCTCATTACAGCCTTGGTTCAAGAATGGACAAAAAAGCTGAATGCCAGAGGTGAGGTGAGAGTGACTGCCCTTGACATCAAGGCAGCATTTGACCGAGTACGGCATCAAGGAGCCTAGCTAAACTGAAGTCAATGGGAATCAGAAGGGAAAATCTCTCCACTGGTTGGAATCTTACCTGGCACAAGAGAAGATGGTTTTGATGGTTGGAGGTCAATCATCTCAACTCCAGGACATCATTGCAGAAGTTGCTCAGGGTAGTGTCCGAAGCCCAACCATCTTCAGCTGCTTCTTCAATGACTTCCCTTCCATCATAAGGTTAGAAGTGGGGATGTTTGCGGATGACTACACAATGTTCAGCACCATTCGCGACTCCTCAGATAATGAAGCAGTTCATGTCCAAAGGCAGCAAGACCTGGACATTATCCAGGCTTGGGCTGAGAAGTGGGCAAGTTACATTCGTGACACACAAGTGACAGGCAATGACCATCTCCTACAAGACAGGATCTAACCACCGCCCCTTGACATCGCTGAATCCCCCATAATCAACATCATGAAGGTTACCATTGATCAGAAATTGAACCGGACTAGCCACATTAATACTGTGGCTACCAGGGCAGGTCAAAGGCTAGGAATCCTACAGCAAGTAACTCTCCTCCTGACCCCAAAACTTGTTCAACATCTATAAGGCACAAGTCAGGAGTGTAATGGCATGCTCTCCACTTACCTGGATGAGTGCAGCTCCAACAGCACTCAAGAAACTTGACACCATCCAGGATAAAGCTGCCCGCTTGATTGCGCCCCCTTCCACAAACATTCAAACCTTCCACCACTGACGAACAGTGGCAACCGTGTGCATCATCTACAAGATGCACTGCAGTAACTCACCAAGATTCCTTAGACAACACCTTCCAAACCCACAACCATCTAGAAGGACAAGAGCAGCAAATATCTGGGAACCCCACCACCTGGAGGTTCCCCTCCAAGTCACTCACCACCCCGACCTGGAAATATATCGCCATTCCTTCACTGTCGCTTGGGCAACATCTTGGAACTCCCTCCCTAATAACACAATGGGTGTACCTACACCTCAAAGGTCTGCAGCAATTAAAGAAGGCAACTCACCACCACCTTCTGAAGGGCAACTAGGGATGGGCAATAAATGCTGGCCGAACCAGCAACGCCCATATTGAAATCAATAGAAAGGGAAATCGGGCTGAGAGTAAAGCGGGGTGTCAATTAGTATTGCCTGTTTTGTCCAAAAGCCTAGGAATAATTTCATTTCCTCAGTCTTATTCACTCACCTAAGTGGGTAAAATAAAACTTCAATTCTCATTTTCAGCTTTGTATAATTCTTTATAAAAATGACAAACCTCGCAAAGTTCCTGGCAATATCAGCTGCTGCACAGTATAATAAAGAAAGATAAATGTTACGTATTTTTGAAAGGAGATACAACATTGGGTTTTAATGTGTGCTACAGCTTACTTTTAACTGTCACATCTGCTTAAGAAAGGTTCAGCATTGTGTCTTGAGGTAGTTAACTTGTAAGTAGACGTAAGTGCTTAGACATCGGAGATTCTAGAACATCAAGTACACGCAGCAGCACGTCAGTGACCCACATTCGCCGTCCACAATTTTGCGGAAGGACTTTTTAATTAAATGTTGTTTACTTTGTTTTGCAGATGAATGTGAAGAGGTGGAGCACAATTGTCAGAAAGTTGTCCAGCAACTTGAAGTCATACTTGGAGAACCACTGCAAAGTTATTTCTGAAAACGAAGTTGTACAGAGTTTTTATAAAAGTTTATATATGTACAGTAGAGGTTACAGTATTAATTTTGCAATCTGCACAGCTATTTGTGTGTGCTGCCGGTACTGAATTTTATCTTCATATGTATGAAAATCAATAATTCTGATATACTGCCTGATTTGGTTCAAGTTGGATAACTAGTTTGTTATGTAGTCCCCATGTTGCTAATGATCACTAATATCCCCCGACAACTTTTAATAAATAGATTGATAAACCACTATTGATGCATTTTGCTTTCTTTATGTAGCATAATGGAATGTGTTGGACTAAGTACCTTAAAGGTTGATCATAATGGTCTGTAATGTTGTGGAAGGAATTGACACATACTTATGTGATCTGAGAGTCTAGGAGAAAGAATCATAGAAGTTACGGCGCAGGAGGCCATTCGGCCCTTAGAAAGAGCACCCTACTTAAGTCCACGCCTCCACCTTATCCTAGTAACCCCCTTCTAACCTTTTGGACATTAAGGGACAATTTAGATGGCCAATCCACATAACCTGCACATCTTTGGACTGTGGGAGGGAACCGGAGCACCCGGAGAAAACTCACGCAGACACGGGGAGAAGTGCAAAGTTCATAAAGTCACCCAAGGTTGGAATTGAACCTGGGTTCCTGGAGCTGTGAAGCAACAATGTTAACCACTGTGCCAACGTACCGCAGGAAGTGTTCTCATAACTGTAAATGCTAGTGTTTGTAGTTGGAAGTTATTGAAACGACTCGAACCCAACAATAAAATAATATACTTTACATTCAAGTGGGTATAATAGCCGTTAGCTATGGTAAACTAGCAATGGCTTCACCAGGGCAAGTTGTAAAAGTGAATTCAATAAATCGGGCAATTTGTGGTCTAGCACCAGATTGTTGTAAGAATTCAGTTGATTCACGGATGTCCTGCGAATTAGAGCCAGGCCATTTGGAAGTGAAATCATAAAGCACTTCATACAAAGGGTAGGGGGAATCAGACAACCTCCTCTCGTGCTGTTACTATAGAATTTTTAAATATCTATTTAACACTTCTCCTTAAGGTGGCACAGTGGCTAACACTGCTGCTTCACAGTGCAGAGGTTCCGGGTCACTGTGGAGTTTGCACATTCTCCTCGTGTCTGCGTGGGTTTCACCCCCACAACCCAAAGATGTTCAGGGTAGGTGGATTGGCCACGCTAAATTGCCCCTTCATTGAAAAAATAATAATTGGGTACTCGAAATTTATTTTAAAAAGAAAGAAAATGTTTCTCCTAACTTCGGTTGGGTATTAATTTGCATCTTGATTGCTTTGCTGTGTCACCTTGGAACATTTCAATTAGTTAAAGGTGTTTTGTAAATGCCAGTTGTGAATTAAAAGGCCAAGGATCATTGTGCTTTGGATAACTGGGGCGAGATTCTCCGACCCCCTGCCGGGTCAGAGAATCGCTGGGGGCTGGCGTGAATCCCGTCCCCGCCGGTTGCAGAATTCTCCGGCACCAGAGATTTGGCGGGGTTGGCGGGCCCCCCCACGCGATTCTCCAGCCCGGATGGGCCGAATTCCCGCTGCTAGAATGCCTGTCCCGTCGGCGTGGATTAAACCACCTCTCTTACCGGTGGGACAAGGCGGCGCGGGCGGGCACCGGGGTCCTGGGGGGGGGGGGGGCACGGGGCGATCTGGCCCCGGGGGGTGCCCCCACGGTGGCCTGGCCCACCGATCCGCGGGCGGGCCTGTGCTGTGGGGGCACTCTTTTCTTTCCGCCTTCGCCACGGTCTCCACCATGGCGGAGGCGGAAGAGACTCTCTCCACAGCGCATGCGCGGGGATGCCGTGAGCGGCCGCTAACGCTCCCGCGCGTGCGCCACCCTGAAATGTCATTTCCGCGTCAGCTGGCGGGGCGGAAGTCAGTCCGGCGCGGGCCTAGCCCCTCAAGGTTAGGGCTGGGCCCCCCAAGATGCGGAGGATTCCGCACCTTTGGGGCAGCGCGATGCCCGACTGATTTGCGCCATTTTTGGCGCCGGTCGGCGGACATCGCGCCGATACCGGAGAATTTTGCCCCAGATTTCTACACTTTAAACACCAAGATACCAAACATTTCATTTAGGTGTTTGGGGGGGGAAAGAGAGAACTAGAGCAGAGAATAAAGAAGAGGTTTAGTAGGTATTCAAAATCACTAAAGGTTTTGATAGAGTAAAGGAGAAAGTTTCCGGCAGCGGTGTGGGGGGGGGGAGGAAGAGAGTAACCAGAGGACACATTAAGAGACAGGGCAGACAGTTATGATCTGGAATATGTTGCTTCAAATGTTATTATAGAACCAAGTGCAGAAGAGGAGGCCATTTGATCCATCGAGTCTGCACTAACCCTCTGAAAGAACACTCCACCCAAGCCCACTCGCTGCAACCTCACCTAACCTACACATCCCTGGACACACTTTGGACTGTGGGAGGAAACTGGAGCAGATGTGCAAAGATAGTGCAAACTTCACACACACAGATAATGAAAATCGCTTACTGTCACAAGTAGGCTTCAAATGAAGTTACTGTGAAAAGCCCCTAGTCGCCACATTCCGGCGCCTGTTCAGGGAGGCTGGTACGGGAAGGTGAAGTTTATATTAGATTTTGAGGCAATATGTATTGATTTCAAAGGTGGTTATAGTTTGAAACTGTATCTTTAAATTTGGATCATGTGATCTGTGCTGCAGTCGACCTGACTAGAAGCTTAGGAAGGATCAAAGGGAAGACTCATTACTAAAATATAGCTGACTGATATTTATATTGGAGAGGCGTGCAATCACAGCTGTTGCTATATCCACAATCAAAAGATTCAGCAGACATTAAGCAAATTCCACTTTCGGGCTCATTTGGTGGGGAGTTTCTCCCTGCCGAGCCAGTGTCCCCTGGAACTGCCCATCATGGTCTAATGGCCGGAGATGAGACGCCGAAGGGAACTCTCGGGTGGATTAAGAAAGTAGAAAAGGAACTGGATTTATACTGTAAATCCGAACAAACTGTAATATTAGTAATACTTTTTTTTAAAAAGTGAAATCTTGGTGGTTTTGTTTTTTCAGTTGATCAGTGTTTATTCAAACAGAGTCCATATCAAAGCGAATTGGATAAATACTGGCAGTGGAAGTATTTGGCTAGCTCTTAGAAGCAATTGACTCCTATTGTACTGTATTCTTATGAAGGTAACCCGATCGTTCACATCAGAACTTCCTGTTGCATCAATTTAGACTGGAAACTACTTGTTCTATATTACTTGCAGCAACACAAATTTCAACAAAATGTCTGAATTAAGAACTTTATTTCTTTTTTAATGCATTACAGAATCAGTAAATATCAAATCATTCCAAAGCTTTGTCTTCATATAAATTATGTAGAAAAACAGAGTTTCACATATTCATTTACAGTATGTAGGAACACATGCCGACATGGGCTTTTCCAAATTTATGCAAATAACTCAAAAGGGCCCAAAAATTAAGTTTCAAGTTAGATTAATAGCCTACCCACAAAATTAAAATTGACATGTTTTCAGTATGTAAACACAAAACAACATTGAATCCACAGAGACATTGCAATGTACTTGGTACCCAATTAGACCGTCAATGCTGTTGGTATTGAAGTTCTTCCCACTCGATTGCCAAATACACTGATCATTTAGCCCGTAAGAAACAGAATAAACTTCATAGAAATCCATGTTCAACAACAACAATAGCAGCCAGTTGCAGGTTTTGGTCAGTACACCTGTCGGGTACAAATGGTGTGTCTACCAATGTTACCCCAATTTAAGTACCGTATAAGTTTTCCTTCACAATCCAGATTCAGAATGCAAACTACAATTTTGTACGTCATTACAAGCATGTTGAGCAGTACAAGTCTACTTCCGAGTCAACAACACTTTTAGTTCGAGGTCCCAATGGGCAATATTTAAAGTTTTAATTAGGAGTAATTTAAGAAAAACTCTGAACAAAAGCACTGGTGGGCCAAATTATCCAGTCCGCAGAGAGATGGGGGGAGGAAAGAGTGCTTAAAAATGTCAATCCGAGGTGCTAAATTAATCCCTTTAGTCAGTATTAGCAATTTGATTACTTTCTTTTCGATCACTGTATATGACCTGACAAAATAAAGTGGTACAGAAGCTGCTTATAGTCGTAATTTCCAGGAGTCCATCAAGCTTTTGCAGTTCACTGTTTAGCAAATGGACACTCAGTCAGTATCGACTTTTAGAACCGTACATTTGTGATGCAGTTTGTCACCCAGCAAAGTTGCTCATACTCATGGTGAGATCTATTTTGCATCATTTGCAGAGCCAAGCGCAAATGCCACAAAGTACCAGCTGCATTTCTAAATTGTGTTGGGCTCTAGACAGAAACACAAGGAAAGCAGGTTAATTCTCAAAAGCTGGTAAATTTAAGGTTCATAACAGGACGTTCTTAATACCTCCAAAATAAAAAGCGAAGACTCCTTGATAAACCAGAAGAATTAGAAATCCTGGAATTGTTTAAGACACAAGTAAGACACACTTAAAATACTTTCAGCATAATGAATAAGATGTGACTGAATGGCTCTTGTGAGCCGAATGTTAGAGTAATGCAAAATAGATTGATAAATCAGGCCGAGAGTTTGCAAATAATAGTACTACCATGTGGAAAAGTAAAGCTTTAATTGACTATTCATGTAAGCATATGTCGGTCATTAAAACTTACAAGCTTTGCCAAGATCTGTTCAGGATTTTTAACAAGTGAATAACCAACATTATTTAATCAACATAAGTGAAAAGTTTAATTAACTGTCCGAGTTACTTTTGTAGGTCAGGACAGTAGCAAAATATCTCAATGCATTTCAGCCATTAAAAATACATATTTAAAGACCAGTTTGTGGGCAACTTGAATCTCAAAGTAAAATTTCCTACACAATTACTTGAAACTCCTTCAACACTTAAATAATTGAACGATATTGGAGGGGGGGGGGTTCTATGAAAATGGTGCAATCCACAAAATCCCATTTTCTCGAGTACTGTGTGGTTTAAGTGAACTCAATAAGGCAATTGCAAAACAAAAGCCAGAACTTCAAGCATGATGCAATAGTCCCCAAGAAATTATTTTTCTTCTTGATTTGATCACGTACTCTCTCTATAATCAGAAACAGAATTCGATAGGTTACACACCTAGTTATTGGCGTAACAGAAATGCTAATTTTGGTCGGCAGCTTCTCTCCACCTACCAAGTCTGTACATGGAGCAACTGGATATTTCCATCCATTTCCAACATATCAATTTTGCTCAAGTCAGTAAACCGGTGTTTATATTCCAATAAATGCTCTCCATTAACAGCAATCTTGAAGCAGTCAGAATCACAGTAAATTACAACCTGGAACACAAACACAGAACAGAAGAGTATAAAACAAGGCAGCATTCAGTTCCTTCCATGTGCCACTATAAAAGGCAAAGCAACACAGTCTTCAAGGCCAAAATGCTCCTGCTGTTCACTGGCGGCGTGATTCTCTGGTCCCGCGCACCCTCCCACGGGATTCCCGGCAGCATGAGGAGGCTTCAATGGGAATTCCCATACACAGTGGCAGGAGCAGAGAATCCCGCCATCAGCAAACGGCATGCTGCCTTCCGCCGCTGAGAAACATGCGGCTGGGAGGCCAGAGATTCAAACACAATGTTAGGACACCTCTCCATTGAACACCTTTTACATTCTTCAATTAGATCAGTGTCACCCCTTCTACAGACATAAGAGCCCTCCAACACTGCTATAGTGTTATATTCAAATAGGAAGATGATTACTATATGTATGGACGTCTTAGCATGTGCGAGTGATGTCATCAATCGCACGGGCTTGCGCAGGTTTTCGGTATCGCCATGACGAGCTTCTGTATAGTTGTGTGTAACTGCAGCTAGTTTCTGAATCCATGCTGTGCTGTTATTTCAATATTTTTAGAAGTAAAGATTGAATTTTCACAATGCTTTCGGCTAACTCTTAGTGACCAAGTTACCACATTTCTTTGGTGATGAGAATTAAACAGGACAAGAATAATTCAAGGTGCGGCATGGCGACACAAAGTCTTGTACAGTGAGTAGCTAGTTTGCAAGGTGAATGGCGGTCAAGAGCTCTAACCAGCAGGGCTTTCATGAGTTCACTGACAAAAAAACCCTGAGTCAGTGGCCATGACTAGGTTTGGGACTATCAGTGAGTTTGTGGAGGGGCACGAGGGCTGGACGGAATAGAAGGAAAGATTAGGACACTTTCCTGGTGAATGGAATTACAGATGAGGCTAAAGAGCGATCAATTCTCCTGAGTGTGTGGGAGAGGCAAAGACTTGTAAGCTGATGAGGAATTTAGCAACATCACAGATGCCGGGGGAACATTTCATTTGCAGATTTAGTTGCACTCGTTCAGAATCACCACCATCCTAAGTCCTAGGTGATTGTCCAACATTTTAAGTTCCATAGTCATTTTTGTACGGCAGGACAGTCAGTAGCTATAATTGTGGCTGAATTGCGTCAACTCTCTGTGCATTGAGAATTTGGGGCAGTTTTAGAGGACATACTCTGGGACAGATTAGTCTGTGGCATTAATAAAGACAACATGCAGCATCGTTTCTTGAGAGACGCCACAGTGACCTTCAAGTCTTTTTCTCAGGGCATGGAAATGGCTGCCAATAATGCAAAAGATATTCAAAATGCCAATGGTGGGGCACATCCCGGTGCACTGCATCAAAAGAGCCAGCAAATAAAAAGGCTAAAGCAGTTGAATGCCTCAGGTGTGAAGGCACACACTATGCAAATCATGGCAAGTTCATGTACGCTGCCCGTCACAATTGCAACAAAAAGGGACACTTGACTAAAAGATGCATGAGTGCTGAGTCAAAGGCTGGGCATGGAAATTCAAAGAAACCTCAGTCTGCTATGCATCAGCTGGAAAGCTCAGAGCAGGAAGAGGAGCCCTCCTACAACATTTCTAATGTGAGTGAGGCATGCCCGAAGCCTAACTATGCTACAGTGCAGTGCGATGGACAGAAAATTAAGATGTAGGTGGACATAGGAGCCTCTGCATCTTTTATTAGTGAGGAGACCTTTAGGAGGATTTGGGGCTTTAAGCAGGTGCTAGCCCTTACTAAGGCAGGGATCAACCTTCCGACTTACAATGGCGAGACTATACTGTTACTTGGGAGCATTAGAGGTGGACATTGCTTATAACAGCCAAGAAAGAACACTGCTTCTGGGAGTAAAATGGCCTGGCCTTAGTCTACTTGGGTGTAACTGGCTCAAGAAAATTCAGTTGAACTGGAGTGAGATAAAGCACACAAAAGTGACAGAAGATGTCATTCAGAAATATCCTGAGGTCTTCATAGATGAACTGGGTACATTCCAGGGCACTACAGTTAAGTTGTTTGTGGATCATTGGGTCACTCCTTGCTTTTTCAAGCCCAGGACAGTGCCTTATACTGTGAAATGCAAGTGGAGGAGGAGCTGGAGCAGCGGCAAAGGCTAGGAATCATTGAGCCCATTCAGTTTTCACACACTGCAGCTCTAATTGTTCCAGTTCTTAAAAGTAATGGCACTCTGCACACATGTAGGGATTACAGAACTTACCTGTTGCTGAGGATGGAAGATCTATTTTCAACTTTGCCAGGAGGCAAGATATTTGACATGAGTCAGGCCCACCAGCAGCTCTTGTTAGAAGAGGACTCAAAGCAGTAGGTCACAATCTACACCCACAAGAATTTGTTCAAATATGATCATCTGTTTTTTGGGCTGTCTTCTAGTCCTGTGATTTTTCAAAGGACAATGGACAATCTGTTGCAGGGGATTCCCCGTGTGAGAATTTATTTGGACGATATCCTGATCACAGGGAAAACGGAGGAGGAGCCCCTCAACAACCTGGATCAAGTGTTAAAGAGATTTTCAGGGCAGCATGGTGGCGCAGTGGGTAGCATTGCTGCCTCACGGCGCCGAGGTCCCAGGTTCGATCCCGGCTCTGGGATCTGTGTGGACTTTGCACATTCTCCCAGTGTTTGCGTGGGTTTCGCCCACACAACCCAAAAAGATGTGCAGGGTAGGAGGATTGGCCACGCTAAATTACCCCATAATTGGAAAAAATGAATTGGGTACTCTAAATTTATTTTTAAATAAATAGAGTGAGATTTTCAGAGGCAGATGTGTGTCTGAAGTGTAGCAAATGCATCTTCCAGATAGTATGTGGAACATTTGGGTCATGAATTCACAGTGCAGAGTCTGTCCCGTGGAGGAAAGATTTTGAGCTCTGAAAAAAGCATCAAATCCTAGGGATGTGTCTGAGTTCAGATCATTTCTGTGTTTAGTGAACTACTACGGGAAATTTCTACCAGATCTTTCAACAGTGTTGGTGCCACCATATCTGCTTCACAAAAGACCAAACGGAAGTGGAGGCCAGCACAAGAGAAAGCTCTCAAGGATGTGTATGTACTACTACAATCAGCTGATTCACTCTGATCAGGACAGAGAGCTCACTCCGTCATGTGAAGACTCACCTTTATGGCGTCAGGGCAGTGCTCTCACATCTGGTGAAGGATGGGTCAGAAAGATCCACTGGATTTGCATCATGCATGCACATTGACCACAGCAAAGAAAGGATATTCACAACTAGACAAGGAAGGTCTAGCCAGCGTTTTCGCAGTGAAACTGTTTAATCAATATCTTTATGGGAACTCATTCGTTGATGAGTCTTTTTAGTGAATGCAGATGCATTCCTCCCAAGGCCTCGGCGAGGTTGCAGTGCTGGACTCTCACATCTTCAGCTGACCAGTACAACATTGTCCTTCCCTGCCCTGTGCACAATGTGAATGCAGACGCACTGAGTCATCTTCCCTTACCAGACATTCCATCCAAGACAGTATTTCCTCCAAAGACAATTTTCTTGCTTGCAAGACTTTCAAAGTCTCCTCGAAGTGCAAAACAGATTAAACCATGGGCGGACAGGGATCCTATCCTGTCCTGGGTGAGAAGATTCCTTATGCAGGAATGGCCTCTTGCTATAGAGGATGATGAACTGAGACCATTTGTAAAATGTAGTAATGAGCTGAGTGTGCAGGGTGGTTGCATTCTTTGGGGGTCTAGAGTGGTTTTTCCACCTTCTGGTCATTCGTAAGACATGGATGAAGCTAATGAGGCTCATCCGGATGCCTCCCGAATGAAGAGTTTAGCAAGGTCGTGTTTAGTGGCCTAATATTGATCAGGACTTGGAGAAATAGCTAAAATCCTGTTCTTTTTTTTTTATAAATGTTTTATTGAAAATTTTTTCCCAAACAACAATTTTTCCCCTCTTACAAAGCAAACGCAACAATAACAATACAGAAATTTTAAACAATACACAAGTAACAAAACCCCTTTATCTTTGACCTAAACTAAACCCCCCCCTCCCCCCCCCCCTCCCCCTGGGTTGCTGCTGCTGGTCATCTGTCTTCCCTCTAACGTTCCCCTAGGTAGTCGAGAAATGGCTGCCACCGCCTGGTGAACCCTTGAGCCGATCCTCTCAGGGCAAACTTTATCTGCTCCAGTTTAATGAACCCCGCCATATCATTTACCCAGGCCTCCAGTCCGGGGGGTTTCGCCTCCTTCCACATGAGTAGGATCCTGCGCCGGGCTACTAGGGACGCAAAGGCCACAACGTCGGCCTCTTTCGCCTCCTGCACTCCCGGCTCTTCCGCAACTCCAAATAGAGCTAACCCCCAGCCTGGTTTGACCCGGGCCTTCACCACCCGCGAAATCACTCCCGTCACTCCCTTCCAATACCCTTCCAGTGCCGGGCACGCCCAAAACATATGTGCATGGTTTGCCGGGCTCCCGCCACACCTCCCACATTTGTCCTCCACTCCAAAGAACCTGCTCAATCTTGCTCCTGTTATGTGTGCTCTATGTAGCACCTTAAATTGAATCAGGCTAAGCCTGGCGCATGAGGAAGAGGAATTTACCCTGCTTAGGGCATCAGCCCACATACCCTCCTCTATCTCCTCCCCTAGTTCTTCTTCCCACTTTCCTTTTAGTTCGCCCACCGACTCCTCCCCCTCTTCCCTCATCTCTCGGTAAATCTCTGACACCTTGCCCTCTCCGACCCACACCCCTGAAAGCACCCTGTCCTGTATCCCCTGTGTAGGGAGCAATGGAAATTCCCTCACCTGTTGTCTAGTAAATGCCCTCACCTGCATATATCTCAAGAAATTTCCCCGGGGCAACTTATACTTTTCCTCCAATGCTCCCAAGCTCGCAAAAGTCCCATCTATAAATAAATCTCCCACCCTCCTAATTCCCAACTGGAACCAGCTCTGAAATCCTCCATCCATTCTTCCTGGGGCGAACCTATGGTTGTTCCTGATTGGGGACCCCACCAGGGCTCCCCGCACCCCTCTCTGTCGCCTCCACTGTCCCCAGATATTCAATGTTGCCGCCACCACCGGGTTCGTGGTAAACTTTTTAGGTGAGATCGGTAGCGGCGCCGTCACCAGCGCCTCTAAACTCGTCCCTTTACAGGACTTTCTCTCCAGTCTTTCCCACGCCGCTCCCTCACCCTCCATCATCCATTTACGTATCATTGCCACATTGGCGGCCCAATAGTAATCGCCCAAGTTCGGTAGTGCCAATCCTCCTCTGTCCCTACTACGCTGAAGGAACCCCCTCCTTACTCTCGGAACTTTCCCTGCCCACACGAAGCTCGTGATGCTCCTGTCTATTTTATTAAAAAAGGTCTTAGTGATTAGTATAGGGAGACATTGAAATACAAATAAGAACCTCGGGAGGACCATCATCTTAATTGCTTGCACCCTGCCCGCCAGCGATAGAGGCTGCATGTCCCACCTCTTGAAGTCCTCCTCCATTTGTTCTACCAACCGTGTCAGATTAAGTCTGTGCAAGGTTCCCCAGCTCCTAGCGATCTGAATCCCCAGGTATCGGAAGTTTCTTTCCACTTTCCTTAGAGGCAAGCCTTCTATCTCTCTACTCTGGTCCCCTGGATGTATCACAAATAATTCACTCTTCCCCATGTTTAGCCTATACCCCGAGAAATCCCCGAACCCCCTCAAAATTCGCATAACCTCTATCATTCCCCCCGCTGGGTCCGACACGTATAACAATAGGTCATCCGCATATAACGAGACTCGGTGTTCTTCTCCCCCTCTAATCACCCCTCTCCATTTCCTGGAGTCTCTCAACGCCATGGCCAGAGGTTCAATTGCCAACGCGAACAACAATGGAGACAGCGGGCATCCCTGTCTTGTTCCCCTATATAGTCGGAAATACTCCGATCTATGTCGACCTGTAACTACGCTTGCCGTTGGAGCCCCATAAAGAAGTCTAACCCAGCTAATAAACCCGTTCCCAAACCCAAACCTCCTTAACACTTCCCATAAATACTCCCACTCCACCCTATCAAATGCCTTCTCTGCGTCCATTGCCGCCACTATCTCTGCCTCCCCCTCCACTGGGGGCATCATTATCACCCCTAATAGTCGTCGCACGTTAACATTCAGTTGTCTCCCTTTTACGAACCCTGTCTGGTCTTCGTGCACCACCCCCGGGACACAGTCCTCTATCCTCGATGCCAGTACCTTTGCCAACAATTTGGCGTCCACGTTCAACAATGAAATGGGTCTGTAGGACCCGCACTGCAACGGATCTTTATCCCTCTTCAAAATTAACGATATTGTCGCCTCCGACATCGTCGGGGGTAGAGTCCCCCCTTTCCTGGCCTCATTGAACGTCCTCACCATCAACGGGGCCAACAAGTCCACATATTTTCTGTAATACTCCACCGGGAACCCGTCTGGTCCTGGGGCCTTCCCTGCTTGCATGCTTCCCAGTCCCTTAATAACCTCGTCCACCCCAATCGGTGCCCCCAGGCCTACCACCCCCCGCTCCTCCACTTTCGGGAACCTCAATTGGTCCAGGAACTGCCGCATCCCCTCCTCTCCCTCTGGGGGTTGAGACCTATACAGTTCCTCATAGAAGGTCTTGAACACCTCATTTATCTTTCCTGCCCTTCGCACCGTGTCTCCCCTTTCGTCTCTAATTCCTCCTATCTCCCTCGCTGCTGCCCTCTTTCGCAATTGATGAGCCAACAGGCGACTCGCCTTTTCCCCATATTCATACCTCCTCCCCTGTGCCTTCCTCCACAGTACCTCCGCCTTTCTGGTGGTCAGAAGGTCAAATTCCGTCTGGAGTCGTCTCCTCTCCCTGTACAATTCCTCCTCCGGGGTCTCTGCAAATTCCCTATCCACCCTTAAAATCTCCCCCAGTAATCTTTCCCTTTCCTTGGCCTCTGTTTTCCTTTTGTGGGCCCCAATGGAGATCAGCTCTCCTCTGACCACCGCTTTTAGTGCTTCCCAGACCACTCCCACAGGGACCTCGCCGTCGTCATTGACCTCCAGATATCTCTCAATACACCCCCGCACTCTTGCACACACTCCCTCATCCGCCATCAGTCCCACATCTAATCGCCAGAGTGTTCTCTGCTCCCTTTCCTCTCCTAATTCCAGGTCCACCCAATGTGGGGCATGATCCGAAACCGCTATGGCTGAGTACTCAGCTTCTTCCACCCTAGAGATCAACGACCTTCCCAAAACAAAAAAATCTATCCGGGAGTACACTTTATGGACATGGGAGAAGAAGGAAAACTCCCTAGCCCTAGGTCTAAGAAATCGCCATGGATCCACTCCCCCCATTTGGTCCATAAACCCCTTAAGTACCTTGGCCGCTGCCGGCCTTCTTCCGGTCCTTGAGCTGGATCTATCTAGCCCCGGGTCCAGCACCGTATTAAAGTCCCCTCCTAAAATCAAGTTTCCTACCTCCAGGTCCGGTATACGCCCCAGCATCCGTCTCATAAATCCCGCATCGTCCCAGTTTGGGACATACACGTTAACCAACACGACCTCCATTCCCTCCAGCCTGCCACTCACCATTACATATCTACCTCCGCTATCTGCTACGGTGTTCTTTGCTTCAAATGCGACCTGTTTCCCCACCAAAATGGCCACCCCTCTATTCTTTGCGTCCAGTCCTGAGTGGAACACCTGTCCCACCCATCCTTTCCTTAGCCTAACTTGGTCCGCCACCTTTAGGTGCGTCTCTTGGAGCATAACCACGTCTGCCCTTAGTCCTTTCAAATGCGCGAGCACTCTGGCCCTTTTTATCGGTCCGTTCAGGCCTCTCACGTTCCACGTGATCAGCGTCACTAGGGGGCTACCTGCCCCCCTCCCGTGTCGACTAGCCATTACCTTCTCTAGGCCAGTCCCATATCCCGCCTCCGCGCTCCCGCTCGCTCCCCCAGCGTCGCACACCATCCCCGCCCACCCACTCTTTAGCCATTTCCTTTTGGATTTCCGCAGCAGCAACCCAGTTGTCCCCCCCCCCTTCCCCCTCCCTCCTCCCCTCCCCGCTAGATCTCTTTCTAGCAGGATTGCTCCCCCCATATTACTTCCGTAAGTCAGCTGACTTCAACTGACCCCGGCTACTCCTGCTCACTCCTCGACCCCCCCCCATGTGGGGAACTCCCATCCGCCTTGCGCCTGTCTTCCCGCCTTATTCTTTCTGGTGCGGGAACATCCCTTTACCTGACCCGCCTCTTATGGCACAGCTCCCTTTCCCCTCCCCCTCCCCATTCTCCAACTATGTCCCGTCTTTCCCCCCTCACCGGCGCCCACATTTCCCCAATGTCTCCCCCCTTCCCTGTTTACTTCTCAATTAACTTCCACCGTAACATTAACAATAACATTTCCTGCAGCATCAGTCCCTCAGTTCCGATCCAATTTCTCTTCTTTGATGAAGGTCCATACTTCCTCCGCCGTCTCGAAATAATGGTGTCTCTCCTGATACGTGACCCATAGTCTTGCCGGCTGCAGCATCCCGAACTTCACCTTCCTTTTATGCAACACCTCTTTGGCTCGGTTGAAGCTCGCCCTCCTTCTCGCCACCTCCGCACTCCAATCCTGGTATACCCGTACCACTGCATTCTCCCATCTGCTACTCCGCACCTTTTTAGCCCATCTCAGGACCTCTTCTCTATCCTTAAGGCGGTAAAATCGCACGATTATCGCCCTGGGTGGTTCTCCCGCTTTTGGTCTTCTCGCCGGAATCCGATTTGCCCACTCCACCTCCAAGGGGCCCGTAGGGGCCTCAGCACCCATCAGTGAGCTCAGCATCGTACTTGCGTACGCTCCACAGTCCACTCCTTCCACACCCTCAGGGAGACCCAGTATCCGAAGGTTCTTCCTTCGCGCTCCGTTTTCTAGGGCTTCGATCCTTTCAGTACACTTTTTATGAAGTGCCTCGTGCGTCTGTGTCTTAACCGCCAGGCCCAGGATCTCGTCCTCAATATCTGTCACCTTCTGCTCCACCACACGGAGCTCTGTCTCCTGGGTCTTTAATGTCTCCTTGAGCCCCTCAATTGCCTGTAGCAACGGGGTCAGCACCTCCCTCTTCAGCAGCTCCACGCACCGTCTCACAATTTCATGCTCAGGCCCCCATGTCGCCTGCGCTTTCTCCGCCGCCATCTTGTACTTCTCTCTTTCTGACCCTTTGGTCGACGATTCCTCGCGCTGCAGCCTCCGCCGCCGGTTTTTTCCTCCTTCGTTTGGGGGGGACTCCCTTCTCACACGCCCCACACCGGGTTGCGTCGTCAAAATTCCCCGTTGGGGCTCTTAAAAGAGCCCGAAGGTCCGTCGGAGCTGGAGCCGCCGAAGCGTGCGGCTAGCTAGGCATCACCGCAACCGGAAGTCCCTTCAGTGGCCTTGATGAGGTCTTTTCACAGTTGTTCCCTCTGCTGCTAGAATTCACTTTTGATACAGGCCCTCAGGTCAGCTTGCAGCTTTAAGCTTGCCCTTCCCCCGCCTGCATGCTGGAAGAGGCCCTGTTTATCCTGCAGTTGCAGCCAAATCTTTTACTGTTTCTGCGTGTGTCTGGCAACCAAGAGACATACCCTTCCTGGGGGACACTGTCGGGGGAATATTGCCGCCTTCTTCCCACACCGGGAAATGTCAAACAAATGCCGTGGGGGCCCTGTAAAAGAGCCCAAAAGTCCGTTCCAAGCAGGAGCTGCCGAATATGCGACCTAGCTCTGCATAGCCGCACCCGGAAGTCCTAAAATCCTGTTCTGCGTGTCAGATAAACCAAAATATGGCACCACCAGCACCACTCCAACCGTGGGAGTGCCTGACCATCCTAGGTCTAGACTCCATGTAGACTTTGAGGAGTCTTTTATGGGTCATATGTTTTTAGTCATCATGGATGTTCATTCTAAGTGGTTAGAAGTACACATTATGAGCAACATTACAGCTTCCATTACAATAGCGAAGCTACGCCAAGTTTTTGCAACTCATAGCTTACCAGATTCTCTGGTTTCTGATCATGAGACAACGTTTACGAGTGATGTGTTACAACAAGTTTGTGCAAAGAAATGGAATGCGTCATGTGTGCACTGCTCCTTTACATCCAGTGTTGAATGGTTTAACAGAGCAAGCTGTACAGACACTGCAAGAAGGACGGAAGAGAATGGCGGGTAGTACTTTGGGAATTAAGCTCTGGCGGTCCTTGTTCCGGTATTGTATCACACCACAAACGACAACAGGACTGTCATATAGTGATGGGTAGGAAGTCGAAGTCTCACCTGGATCTGCTACATCTAGAGGTCAAAGCGAGAGAGGGAAGGAGACAGGAAAAGGAGAGGCATGACTGCCATGTTAAAGTGAGGCATTTCAATCCAGTTGACTATGTTTATGCAAAGAATTTTAACAGTAACCAACGATGGCTGCCTGGAGTTATTCTGAACCAATGTGGTCCAGTATCTGTAGTCGTAAAACAAACTAATAGCAGAGTAACTTGCAGACACAACGATCACGCTCATCTACGCTAACAACTAAGTTTCCGGATCACATGGCAGTGGGAAATGTTGCTGTGTAAATTTGACAGGAAGTGATTCCTGTCATTCTGGGTCATCCAGTGGACTCTACGCCAGTCATTCACAAACAGCCAATCTACTCCCACAAGTCCAGCTCAACTGAGCCAAACGTCACCACAGTCTATTAAGTCACCAATGGTTCTACATAGATCACAGCAGAGTGGCAAAGTTCCTGAAAGACTGACGTATAATTGAGCCGGGGGGGGGGGGGGGGGGGGGGGGGGGAGGGTTATAGCAAGCATCTTCCTATTTGATTATATGTATGACGTCTTCAGACTTCCGGGTGCAGCGATGACCAGCTGAGTCGCACGTTTCGGCAGCTCCCTGTGAAACGGACTTTTGGGCTCTTGATAGGAGCCCCAACGGCAATTTTGACGGCTAAAAACACTGTGCGGTAAACCAGAAGGGAATCCCCCCTGGATACGGATGGAAAAAGGAGGAGAGAGTGGCCAGATTGCAGTGGATCCTTTAGAACAGCGGCAAGGAAGGCAAGCAAAAACCAAGATGGCGTCGGAAGGTGGCAGTTTAACATGGGGCCCTGAACAACAAGAGTTCTTGAAATGCTGTGTGGAAGAGATCAAAAAGGAAATGAAGAAAGAGCTGTTGGCCCCGATACTACAGGCGATCGAAGGGCTAAAGGAGGAACAAAAGACCCAGGAGTGGGAGCTTCGGGTCGTGAAGGCAAAGGCAGCCGAGAATGAGGACGATATACAGGGCCTGGTGGTGAAGACGGAGACGCAGGAGGCACATCAGAAACGATGTGTGGAAAGGTTGGAGGCACTGGAAAACAACGCAAGGAGGAACAACCTGAGGATTCTTGGTCTTCCTGAAGGTGTGGAGGGAGCGGACGTCGGGGCATATGTGAGCACGATGCTGCACTCGTTAATGGGAGCGGAGGCCCCGGCGGGTCCGTTGGAGGTGGAGGGAGCATACCGAGTGATGGCGCGAGGACCGAGAGCAGGAGAAATTCCCAGAGCCATAGTGGTGAGATTCCTCCGTTTTAAGGATAGAGAAATGGTCCTTAGATGGGCGAAGAAAACTCGGAGCAGTAAATGGGAGAACGCGGTGATCCGCGTTTATCAAGACTGGAGTGCGGAGGTGGCGAGAAGGAGGGCGAGCTTTAATCGGGCCAAGGCGGTGCTTCATAAAAAGAAGATAAAATTTGGAATGCTGCAACCGGCAAGACTGTGGGTCACATATCGAGGGAGGCACCACTACTTTGAGACGGCGGATGAAGCGTGGACTTTTATTGTGGAAGAAAAACTGGAATGAGCGGGTTATTAAAAAGAACGTTCGAACAAAGTGGTGGGGCGAATGTGGGGGGCAAAGAGGGGTTTTATGTACTAATCCTGCGATGTGGTAACTTTTCTCTCTCCCACAGGTGGTGATGGGGGGAGGAGGGGAGGTGGAGGAGATGGGGCGTTGGCCATTGGGGGCGGGGCCAAGGGAGAAGCGCGGGCTTGGTTCCCGCGCTATGATAATCATGACGGGAATAGAGAAGCAGGAAGGAGGGGGCGTCGCACGGTGCAAGCCGAGGTCACGGGGGGAAGCCGAGGTCAGCCAGAGTTTGCTGGCTTCTGGGAGCAACATGGGGGGAGTAATTACGCTAGCGGGGGATCTAGCGGGGGGGGGTGGGAGGGGGGAATTACTGGGTTGCTGCTGCTGGGGAGAGGGGGGAGCTGGTATGGGAGAGGATGGGCGGGGGGGCACCGCCTGGGGGAGATACAGCTGCGTGGGAACCGGGTGAGGAGCTGGAAAAAGGTGATGGCTAATCGACAAGGGGGGGGGGTAGGAAGCCCCCCAACTCGGCTGATCACGTGGAACGTGAGAGGGCTGAACGGGCCGATAAAGAGGGCACGGGTACTCGCACACCTTAAGAAACTTAAGGCAGATGTGGTTATGTTACAGGAAACGCACCTGAAACTGATAGACCAGGTTAGGCTACGCAAAGGATGGGTGGGGCAGGTGTTCCATTCGGGGCTAGATGCGAAAACAGGGGGGTGGCTATATTAGTGGGGAAGCGGGTAATGTTCGAGGCAAAGACTATAGTGGCGGATAACGGGGGCAGATACGTGATGGTGAGTGGCAAACTACAGGGGGAGACGGTGGTTTTGGTAAACGTATATGCCCCGAACTGGGATGATGCCAATTTTATGAGGCGGATGCTAGGACGCATTCCGGACCTAGAGATGGGAAAGCTGATAATGGGGGGAGATTTTAATACGGTGTTGGAACCAGGGCTGGATAGGTCGAAGTCCAGGACTGGAAGGAGGCCGGCAGCAGCCAAGGTACTTAAAGATTTTATGGAGCAGATGGGAGGTGTAGACCCGTGGAGATTTAGCAGACCTAGGAGTAAGGAGTTCTCGTTTTTCTCCTATGTCCATAAAGTCTACTCGCGAATAGACTTTTTTGTGCTGGGTAGGGCATTGATCCCGAAGGTGAGGGGAACGGAGTATACGGCTATAGCCATTTCGGATCACGCTCCACACTGGGTGGACTTGGAGATAGGGGAGGAAACAGGAGGGCGCCCACGCTGGAGAATGGACATGGGACTAATGGCAGATGAGGGGGTGTGTCTAAGGGTGAGGGGGTGCATTGAAAAGTACTTGGAACTCAATGATAATGGGGAGGTCCAGGTGGGAGTGGTCTGGGAGGCGTTGAAGGCGGTGGTTAGAGGGGAGCTGATATCAATAAGGGCACATAAAGGGAAGCAGGAGAGTAAGGAACGGGAGCGGTTGCTGCAAGAACTTTTGAGGGTGGACAGACAATATGCGGTAGCACCGGAGGAGGGACTGTACAGGGAAAGGCAAAGGCTACATGTAGAATTTGACTTGCTGACTACAGGCACTGCAGAGGCACAATGGAGGAAGGCACAGGGTGTACAGTACGAATATGGGGAGAAGGCGAGCAGGTTGCTGGCACACCAATTGAGGAAAAGGGGAGCAGCGAGGGAAATAGGGGGAGTGAGGGATGAGGAAGGAGAGATGGAGCGGGGAGCGGAGAGAGTGAATGGAGTGTTCAAGACATTTTATAAAAAATTATATGAAGCTCAACCCCCGGATGGGAGGGAGAGAATGATGGGCTTCTTGGATTGGCTAGAATTTCCCAAGGTGGAAGAGTAGGAAAGGGTGGGACTGGGAGCACAGATCGAGGTAGAAGAAGTGGTGAAAGGAATTAGGAGCATGCAGGCGGGAAAGGCCCCGGGACCGGATGGATTCCCAGTCGAATTCTATAGAAAATATGTGGACTTGCTCGCCCCGGTACTGACGAGGACCTTTAATGAGGCAAAGGAAAGGGGACAACTGCCCCCGACTATGTCTGAAGCAACGATATCGCTTCTCTTAAAGAAGGAAAAGGACCCGCTACAATGCGGGTCCTATAGACCTATTTCCCTCCTAAATGTAGATGCCAAGGTCCTGGCCAAGGTAATGGCAATGAGAATAGAGGAATGTGTCCCGGGGGTGGTCCACGAGGACCAAACTGGGTTTGTGAAGGGGAGACAGCTGAACACGAATATACGGAGGTTGTTAGGGGTAATGATGATGGCCCCACCAGAGGGAGAAACGGAGATAGTAGTGGCGATGGATGCCGAGAAAGCATTTGATAGAGTGGAGTGGGATTATTTGTGGGAGGTGTTGAGGAGATTTGGTTTTGGAGAGGGGTATGTTAGATGGGTGCAGCTGTTGTATAGGGCCCCAGTGGCGAGCGTGGTCACGAATGGACGGGGATCTGCATATTTTCGGCTCCATAGAGGGACAAGGCAGGGATGCCCTCTGTCCCCATTATTGTTTGCACTGGCGATTGAGCCCCTGGCGATAGCGTTGAGGGGTTCCAAGAAGTGGAGGGGAGTACTTAGGGGAGGAGAAGAGCACCGGGTATCTTTGTATGCGGACGATTTGCTACTATACGTGGCGGACCCGGCGGAGGAGATGCCAGAAATAATGCGGATACTTGGGGAGTTTGGGGATTTTTCAGGGTATAAATTGAACATGGGGAAAAGTGAGTTGTTTGTGGTGCATCCAGGGGAGCAGAGTAGAGAAATAGAGGACCTACCGTTGAGGAAGGTAACAAGGGACTTTCGTTAACTGGGGATCCAGATAGCTAAGAATTGGGGCACATTGCATAGGTTAAATTTAACGCGGTTGGTGGAACAGATGGAGGAGGATTTCAAGAGATGGGATATGGTATCCCTGTCAATGGCAGGGAGGGTGCAGGCGGTTAAGATGGTGGTCTTCCCGAGATTCCTCTTTGTGTTTCAGTGCCTCCCGGTGGTGATCACGAAGGCTTTTTTTAAAAGGATTGAAAAGAGCATCATGGGTTTTGTGTGGGCCGGGAAGACCCCGAGAGTGAGGAAGGGATTCTTACAGCGTAGCAGGGATAGGGGGGGGGCTGGCACTACCGAGCCTAAGTGAGTATTATTGGGCAGCTAATATTTCAATGGTGAGTAAGTGGATGGGAGAGGAGGAGGGAGCGGCGTGGAAGAGATTAGAGAGGGCGTCCTGTAGGGGGACTAGCCTACAGGCTATGGTGACAGCCCCATTGCCGTTCTCACCGAGGAACTACACCACAAGCCCGGTGGTGGTGGCTACACTGAAGATTTGGGGACAGTGGAGACGGCATAGGGGAAAGACTGGAGCCTTGGGGGGGTCCCCGATAAGAAACAACCATAGGTTTGCCCCGGGGGGAATGGATGGGGGATATGGAATGTGGCAAAGAGCAGGAATAACGCAACTGAAAGATCTGTTTGTGGATGGGAAGTTCGCGAGTCTGGGAGCGCTGACCGAGAAATATGGGTTGCCCCAAGGGAATGCATTCAGGTATATGCAACTGAGGGCTTTTGCGAGGCAACAGGTGAGGGAATTCCCGCAGCTCCCGACACAAGAGGTGCAGGACAGAGTGATCTCAAAGACATGGGTGGGGGATGGTAAGGTGTCAGATATATATAGGGAAATGAGGGACGAAGGGGAGACTATGGTAGATGAACTGAAAGGGAAATGGGAAGAAGAGCTGGGGGAGGAGATCGAGGAGGGGCTGTGGGCAGATGCCCTAAGCAGGGTAAACTCGTCGTCCTCGTGTGCCAGGCTAAGCCTGATTCAGTTTAAGGTATTACACAGGGCACATATGACTGGAGCACGGCTCAGTAAATTTTTTGGGGTGGAGGATAGGTGTGCGAGGTGCTCGAGAAGCCCAGCGAATCATACCCATATGTTTTGGTCATGCCCGGCACTACAGGGGTTTTGGATGGGGGTGACAAAGGTGCTTTCAAAAGTAGTAGGAGTCTGGGTCGAACCAAGCTGGGGGTTGGCTATATTTGGGGTTGCACAAGAGCCGGGAGTGCAGGAGGCGAGAGAGGCCGATGTTTTGGCCTTTGCGTCCCTAGTAGCCCGGCGCAGGATATTGCTAATGTGGAAAGAAGCCAAGCCCCCGGGGGTGGAGACCTGGATAAATGACATGGCGGGATTTATAAAGCTAGAGCGGATTAAGTTCGTCCTAAGGGGGTCGGCTCAAGGGTTCACCAGGCGGTGGCAACCGTTCGTCAAATACCTCGCAGAAAGACGGAATGGGAAAAAGAAGGCAGCAGCAGCAGCCCAGGATCGGGGGGGGGGGGGGGGGGGGGGGGGGGGGGGGGGGGGGGGGGGGAAGAGGAGGAACCAGAAGGACTCTCAGGGTTGTTAATATATACTGTATAGTATGTATAGGTCGTTGCTACAGATAATTATATATTGGACTGTTAAATTATATTTTTGGAGAGTGTTACTTGTGACAAGGCAGTTGCCAATTAGGGCTAGTTTTCATTTTTGTTATTTATTATTTATTCATTTTTTGTTTATAAAATAGGTCATTGTTATTTGTGTTGTTATAATATTGTGTAAAGGATGCACAATGTACTGTGTTGGTTGACCAAAAATTTTCAATAAAATATTTAATTAAAAAAAAAATGTATGACGTCTTCAGCAAGTGTGAGCATATGCAACTAAGTCATTGGTAGCGCCGGTTTTCAGCATTGCCACAAGAAGCTTGTGTATAGTTGTGTATAACTACTGCTAGTTTCGGAATCCATGCTGTACTGTTATTTCAATATTTTTATAAGTAAAAAACATTGAATTTTCACAAAGTGTTTATCTACTTTTTCGTGGACAAGTTACCACTAACACACTGTAATCAAGGTGCTATTTAAAAAATGTTTTTCCCCCTCACGTTTTCCTCTCTTAGAATTACTTAAATCATCAGAAAGCCCAAAGACAATTTGGTTATCATGTAAAATGTATGGTCAACGCCATTTAACTGTGGATCTAGTTTGGCTTTAAATTTAAGCACCGTATGTAAAATGCTTTTTGTCCAGGTCAGGACACGGAGCTCAAACAAAAGTATTAGATAGATTGACATTAACTTTTCAAAGGCTTCAGCATAAACAGTTGTTCTTTACCCTTGGCGATGCGGTGATCAAAGGATTAAAAATTAAATCTTTGATTTAAATATTAAATTTGAGTAATGTTGACGTGGAGATCTACGATTCATATTCCGACTACACAATGTACCTCAAAGTATGCCTCTGCGTTAAAAGGAAAATATTCTATTTTCTTCTCCTCTTCACCCCAGCTTTGATAGAGGAATGTGTTTCGAATAAAAACTCTCTCTTTGAAACGAGATGACAAATGCAATGGAACGTCAGTAGAATCACTCACACGGAGATTAATAGAAAACCTGAAAGAGATTTACATTTACAATACAGATTTTTTTTCTCTTCAGTATTTACCTCTATTGCCAGTACCTTGGGTTCAGATATCATTAAATTAAACAATGGACATGAATTCTTTTTATATTTATCGCAGAACCCAAGATCAAGACCGTATGACAAAGGATCTATCCGAAATATTGAATGGAAGGAAAGACAAGGGACGCAATTCTCCATCTGTTCTCCGGTCCGGCTGCAGTGAATGGAGTTTTGGCTGAGCACCAAATTCTCCATCCTCACTGGCAGCGGTGGTGGGACGAACCTGGATCGCAGAAACCCAGCCAATATTTAATCATCTTACAGTTCTGCAAGAGTCAAATGGATCTCCCTTAATATTGGAAATATAGTTTCAGAACCTTAAAGATACGAAGCAACTGACGGTTTCGTACAAATATCATTACTTAAAATTTAAATGTCAAGTTGGTTAATGGTGCCAGAAGGTGCGTAAATTATTGTAACGAAGGTACTGTGCCGGTGACAGTCTGCTTTCATTACAGTTGCACAATGTCCCACCAAATGTCACAACTGCATTTTCTTTTGCAACTTTATTTGACGTTTTACAAACTTTCGAACATAACTAAAGTCGAACATCAATTTCTGACTCAGCTCTTTTTCATATTATTTATTACATGCACACACATGTGCTATCTAATGGAGATGCACTGCTTTGACAGAGGATTGCTTATCACATTTCTTGCGTGTCATGGAAGACAATTGTTGGACCGCGACTCAAAATTTAATGAGTTCCACAGTGCACTCCAAGAGATAAAATGCATAGATCGTTTCAGAAATCTAATATTAAATTACCTGTCTGGATTCTTATTGACTCTGCCTTGAACAGTGATTATCCGACCAGGGCTCAATCCATCCTTAATTTTACCCATATAAGGGGTGGCCTGAAAAGTAAAAGATCTTCCAATTGTTAAAAACCTGGAGCAATTACCATATAGATTCCAGACTAGGATTTCCAGTCCCATTCTATAAGTTTCCTGCCCATTCTGGCCTGTAATGTGTTCTAACAGCGCGCTCCACCAGGAGATTGCCTATTTTTCGTCAAAACCTAGCCAAGTCACTTGAGGCAGATTTTCACACATTCACCAGTAGCAATGCCTACCCACGTGACTTTTATTGTGTTCTCCAACAGTTTCTTAACTGAATACTGGGTACAGGCTTAATTCCAAGTCTTGCAATCCACTGTTGGCAGGCAGGAGGAAGGATGTTAGTAACTGGATGGAAAAGGTACCCGAGGTCGTGCCCCAAAAGTGCAGCCAAGTGCAACCCTCCCTCCCCACAACCTCCATCCAAGGCTCCCTAGCTGCTACATGCAAACAATCCCTGGTGCAAGAAACACAGCAAGTGCTAGGAGGCATTCCAGAGATGTTGGAAACACTGGTCAGGCTGACCGCAACTGATAAGCCAATCGGTTCTTGTTTCAACACAAAACACCACAGCATTTGACTATATTACTGAAACAAAGCCACTTACAAGTCAGAGCGGAGATCAGAATGTAGGACTCTCCAATCATAGAAAAAGATGGAGTAATTGATATGGGACCATCCATATTAAAAACACTTTGCCTGCATTTTGAGAGCTGTGTAACACTTGAGAATATTTATTTTGAGTGCAACTGGTGTTATAACTTGCTTCAAGTCTCTCCCGTTCAATCACTGATCGTTCCTGACTGGCAATCTGCTCCTTCTTAACTGGTCTTCCCTTCGCTCCTCACCCCCCTCAGTAGTCTCCCCATACAGCAACTTTCATGCTATGAGAAACAGAAGAGAAATGAAGGAGGGTTGAGGGGAAGAAAAAGAGGGGAAATAAAAAGGAGAAACAATGAACAGTCAGGCAAAAACAGATTGAAGGGAGCGAGGGGGAATACCTTGATACGCCTTGACCAGCAACCACCCACCCCCGCAACGACGCCAACATCCACCGTCCTCCGAAATCATAATTTTTGCTCGATAGTTTGACAAAACGACTTTTGAAAGTGAAATTGAAAATATTCTTTTGGAGTTTGCATTGGCTCAGGAGAGATTTCAATCATATTCTTCGCGAATATCCCATGCAGTTTTAAATCTGCTGCCTAAAAGAAGTTAAATATCGTACAGGTGGGAAAAAGTAAACAGCAAGAAATGAAAGGAAAAAGTGGGGACAGGTAAGGCGGAGGTGGGGGGGGGGGGGCTGCAAACGAGATCTGCTACTGAGAAATGTAACCTTTGGAGATGCTTTATTGTGTTTGGATATTGCGGTATTATATGTTTTTATTCTACTGCTTTATCAATTTATAACTAGAGGCATACCATTTGTTTTCTTAGCAACTGAGAAAGGAGTGGGATGGGAACATGCTCTTACAAAGTTTCAGAGCTGATGAATTGAAGCATCATTTTCTAAAAATGGTCCAAACAAATGATTATGCACTTACCAGTTGAGTCTTGCTCTGCTTTGTGTGCTGAAATTCCAACAAACATCAATCAGTCAAGTTGTAATAACTTTTACGGCAGAAGAAAGAGACTTTGAAAGGATAATTGCTCAGACTTACAGTCCCAATTGCATCAATCTTCTTTATTGGTAGGTTCGAATATGGATTCTCCTGCTCCTAAAGACACAGTTAGGACAGAAAATGTGGCATGGTTTTTGGAACAGTTAGAGCATTGAGCATCTTCAACAGTGAAATCCACTATCCTAGATCCCAATGATTAGGAATAAACAGTAATATAATGGGTATGACCTCAGCACTAGTATGTACATTATTTGTTGTTGGGTTGGTGTGGTTTCAAAGACCACCAGCTACAAACAGGCAACATTTATTTTCACCTACTGATGCACGATCAATGACCACTAAAGCGAGGTTGTAGTCCAACTGAAGGCTTTAATAAGCTAGATGTTTCCCCCAGCAGCTCAGGTACAGAATGAGGGCTGCTGGGGCGGCACGGGTTCTTATACCCTGCCTATCAGGGCGGAGCTATTATACACTCTAGCCAATAGAAAGCATACAGTTTCCACCAATGGTGCTTTAGCCTATCAGGTACCGTAATACTTATAATACCACACCTACTTACAAATTATAATCTCCTACTAGCATCAGACCATGCTTGCTTTCCTTCTGCTTTCACTCAGCATTACATTTGTTTCAAAAGACAATTCTAAACTCCTTAAAATCACTCAGAATACGTCAATACAAATTGCATATTTACTCCTTACTTACAGAGCTGCTCAAGAAGCAAATTGTTTGAATTTGGACTCCACCAAAAATTCCAAGTGTGTCAACTCTATCCACACTTATTCTATGCTGGTAGTCCAGGAAATGTTTTCCATTAACTGCAACCTAGTGGATAAATAAATAAATATCGACAGAGCAGATTAGTATAGGTCAAGGATAGTGACATGCAACAGCCAGAAACACAGAAATCACGCCAATCAGCCCATTTAGTGTCAGCATAACTCTCTACATGAGCAAATAGGTCTGATCACATTTACTTGCCCCATTCCCTTCGATCCTTCATCCAAATTAACCTCGAACTTTAAACAAAGTGAACAAAGGCACAATAAGTGCTGGAAGAGAAATCTACCTCTTATCACCTAATTTTAAAAATCCTCTCTGTAATTAACCTCCACCTAAAGCCCTACGTTCTAGATTCTTCTGCCACAAGAAACAATCTGTTCTAGTTTTGCTTTCTCATTGTTTCATTAACTTCCATCATTTTTATCCATTACCAGCATTGTTAAAGACCCAAGTTTTTCATCTTCTATTATACACCAGGCAACTACCAACTAAATTTGTGTTGCATCCCCCTCTCTGAAGTCCCAATATCTGCACAAACTGAGGTCTTAAGAGTTCATGGAGGCTCATCATTACTTTGTGTCTTTTATACAGTGATGCGCAATCAATTACTCTCGAGACAAGGTGAGTCATAACGAATAGGCTTTAATCAGCTGGAACTGTTCCCCAGCAGCTTCGATACAGAAAGTGAAGGCTGCTGGGATGGCATTGGTTCTTATACTCCGCCTCTCAGGGCAGAGCTATGTACATCAGCCAATGGTAGACTCCTGGGTCTAGCCAATGATCATCCACCTCTCAGGTACCGCAATACCTGGCATTACCACATTCACCCCGTTAAAAAAAAGCCCGGCGTGGTGATTGCCAGCGTTAATGTCGCCTTTCGCATGGTAGGACCAGGTATGGAGGTGCCGTGATGTCAAGGGGAATAGCAAAGTGTTCATGGTGCAGCAATCAGTCGATCGGGTGGCCTGGTCGTCCTTCCGGAGCGTCTGGGCTTCGGCGGTGATCCTGATGGGAGTCCCGGCGGTTGAGACTCCGGGGACGTGGTGTCGTCCTCGCCGGCAGCTTTGTCACCCCTAGGCGGCGCTGTTGGGGCGAAAAGTGGGCGTCGGTGCTTGTTCGGGCCTAGGCAGTGGCGGCGGGAGTACTGACCCTCCGGTCAGGTGCTGCGGGGAGGGTGGGGGCACTGGTGCGGGTGCGCGTGGGGCTCCAGTGGGCACCAGGTCCGAAAGGGAGACCGTGTCTTGGCGGCCATCAGGGAACGCTACATAGGCGTACTGGGGGTTGGCGTGCAGCAGGTGGACCCTTTCGACCAACGGGTCCGACTTGTGCGCCCTCACATGTTTCCGAAGCAGGATGGGTCCGGGTATCGCTAGCCAGGTTGGGAGCGAGGTCCCGGACTTCCTGGGGAAAACAAGGAGACGTTCATGAGGTGTCTGATTTGTGGTAGTACAGAGCAGCGACCGGATGGAGTGAAGGGCCACTGGGAGGACTTCCTGCCAGCGGGAGACTGGGAGATTCCTGGACCGTAGGGCCAGCAGGACGGTTTTTCCAGACCGTTCCGTTCTCCCTCTCAACCTGCCCGTTTTCCCGGGGGTTGTAACTGGTCGTCTTGCTTGAGGCGATGCCTTTGCTGATTAGGAATTGACGCAGTTCGTCACTCATAAAGGAGGACCCCCTGTGAATGTATGCGGGGAAACCGAACGGTGTAAAGATACCCTGGAGGGCCTTGATGACGGTGGTTGTGGTCAAGTATGGGCAGGGGATGGCGAATGGGAACCGGGAGTACTCGTCAATCACGTTCAGGAAGTAAGTGTTGCTGTCGGTGGAGGGGAGGGGGCCTTTGAAGTCCAGACTGAGGCGTTCAAAGGGACGGGAAGCCTTTATCAGGTGCGCCCTCTCTGGCCGGTAGAAGTGCGGTTTGCACTCCGTGCAGATTTGGCAATTCCTGGTGACGGTCCTGACATCCTCGATGGAGTAGGGCAGGTTGCGGGTCTTGATAAAATGAAAGAAACGAGTGACCCCCCGGGTGGCAGAGGTCCTCGTGGAGAGATCGGAGGCGGTCCACTTGTGCGTTGGCACATGTGCCGCGGGACAGGGCATCAGGAGGCTCTTTCAGCTTCCCCGGACGGTACAAGATCTCGTAATTGTAGGTGGAGAGTTCGATCCTCCACCGCAAGATCTTGTCGTTCTTAATCTTGCCCCACTGCGCATTATCGAACATGAAGGCAACCGACCATTGGTCCGTGAGGAGAGTGAATCTCCTGCTGGCCAGGTAATGCCTCCAGTGTCGCACAGCTTCTACTATGGCCTGGGCCTCCTTTTCGACCGAGGAGTTGCGAATTTCAGAAGCATGGAGGGTACAGGAGAAGAAAGCCACGGGCCTGCCCGCTTGGTTGAGGGTGGCCGCCAGAGCTACGTCGGACGCATCGCTCTCGACCTGGAAGGGGAGGGATTCGTCGATGGCGCGCATCGTGGCTTTAGCAATGTCTGCTTTGATGCGGCTGAAGGCCTGGCGGGCCTCCGTCGACAGGGGGAAGGTTGTGGACTGGATCAGGGGTCGAGTCTTGTCTGCGTAATTGGGGACCCACTGTGCATAATAGCTGAAGAACCCGAGGCAGCGTTTCAGGGCCTTGGGGCAGTGAGGGAGGGGGAACTCCATGAGGGGGCGCATGCGCTCAGGGTCGGGGCCTATGACTCCACTTCGCACTACGTAGCCGAGAATGGCTAGACGGTCGGTGCTAAACACGCATTTATCCTTATTGTAAGTCAGATTAAGGATATTCGCGGTCTGGAGAAATTTTCGGAGGTTAGTGTCATGGTCCTGCTGGTCATGGCCGCAGATGGTGACGTTATCAAGATACGGGAACGTTGCGCGTAAGCCGTACCGTTCAACCATTTGGTCCATCTCGCGTTAGAAGACCGAGACCCCGTTCGTGACACCGAAGGGAACCCTTAAAAAGTGATAGAGCCGCCCGTCTGCTTCGAAGGCAGTGTACTGGCGGTCACCATTACGGAGGGGTAGCTGGTGGTAGGCAGACTTGAAATCCACCGTGGAGAAAACCTTGTATTGCGCAATCCTGTTCACCAGGTCGGCTATACGGGGGAAAGAGGGTACGCATCCAGCTGCGTAAACCTGTTGATGGTCTGGCTGTAGTCAATGACCATCCTATGTTTCTCCCCGGTCTTTACCACCACTACTTGAGCCCTCCAGGGACTGTTGCTCGCTTCGATGGCCCCTTCCCTCAGCAGCCTTTGGACCTCCGACCTGATAAAGGTCCTGTCCTGGGCACTGTACCGTCTGCTCCTGGTGGCGACGGGTTTGCAATCCGGGGTGAGGTTCGCAAACAGGGAAGGCAGGTCGACCTTAAGGGTCGCGAGGCTGCAGACAGTAAGGGGGGAATAGGGCCGCCGAATTTAAAGGTCAGGCTTTGCAGATGGCACTGGAAATCCAGCCCAAGGAGGGTAGCTGCGCAGAGGTGCGGCAGGACGTACAGACGGAAATTGTGGAATTCCCTGCCTTAGACAGTGAGGTTTGCTAGGCAGAACCCCTTTATCTCCACCGCGTGTGTCCCGGAAGCCAGGGAGATCCTTTGGTTTACGGGATGGGTGACAAGAGAACAGCGCCTTACCGTGTCGGGGTGAACAAAGCTTTCCGTGCTCCCCAAGTCGATCAAGCACGACGTCACGTGGCCGTTGATGGAGATCGTCGTTGTAGCTTTCGCAAGCGTCCGGGGCCGACTCTGGTCCAGAGTCACCGAGGCCAGCTGCAGTAATGGAGAGTTCTGGTCGGGCAGCGTGTAGTCGGCTGTGCTGGGGGCCTGGGGCCCCATCCAAGATGGCGTCAGCCATGGGTCGCACATGGAGTCCGGGGATGAAGAAGATGGCGGCGGCGAGGGACAAAATGGCGGCGCCCACCCGTCCAGCGGGGTGGCCGAGGGGCAAAATGGCCGCGTCCGCGGGTCGCACGTGGCCTGAGGATAGGGGGGGGTGGCGGTGGGCGGCCGGGGCCTGAAAGGGGGGTTGCCGATAGTCGCTGGAGACCGCGGCCACGGCGCAGGCCCGGCAGACCCCAACATAGTGGCCCTTCTTGCCGCACCCTTTGCAGGTGGCGGTGGGGGCCGGGCAGCGCGGGCGGGGATGATTCGCCTGCCCGCAGAAGAAACAGCATTGTCCGGCGGCGGTAGCGGGCCATCTCGCCGCGCAGGCTTGCGGGGTCAGGGGAAAAGTCTGAGGGGCTGCCGCAACGGGGTGCCACACAGCCCAGGGGGCCTCCGCGCGTCCGGGAGCAAAGGCCAGCGCGTTTTTATAGGCAACGTCCATGGACCCCGCCAGGGCCCGTGCCTCAGTAAGTCGCAGACTGTCCATTTCTAGGAGCCTTCGGCGGATATCAGGGGAGGTCATACCTGCCACAAAAGCATCCCTGATCAAAAGTTCCGTGTGCTCGTTCCCCGAAACTGTTTCGGCCCAGCACAGCAGCGCCCGGTCGAAGTCTTCCAACGTTTCCTCGGGGCTTTGCCTCCTAGTCACCAGCAGGTGACGAGCGTAGACCTGGTTCAGGGCGGATATAATGTCCTTCTAGCAGCTCAATCGCTGCAGCATAATTCTCCGCCTCCTCGATCAGAAGGTAGATCCCAGGGCTGACCCGCGAGCGTAGAAGGTGCATCTTTTGTCTTTCCGTGGGGGTGCCGGCGGCCGTGTCGAGGTAGCCCTTAAAGCACGCCAGCCAATGTTTGAAGATAGCAGCAGAGTTGTCCGCGTGGGGGCTGAGCTGAAGGTACTCCGGTTTGATACGGAGATCCATCCTTTCAACTGAAGTTGTAGCAGATTAAATTGATGCTCAATCAATTACTCTTGAGACAAGGGGAGTCATAACTAATAGGCTTTAATCTGCTAGAACTGTTCCCCAGCAGCTTCGATACAGAAAGTGAAGGCTGCTGGGACGGCACTGGTTATTATACTCCGCCTCTCAGGGCGGAGCTATGTACATCAGCCAATGGTAGACTCCTGGGTCTAGCTAATGGTCATCCACCTCTCAGGTACCGCACTACCTGGTATTACCACATACAGTATACCTTATGACAGAACAAATGTGGGCTTTTAATATAACATTATCAATGTGAAGTGCTGCCTTTAATGTCCCAAATCTTACAGATCTTCCACAACATAGAACCTGCTTCCAGAATAGAATTAACAGTTAATTTATTTTTAACCAAAATTACAACTGAGGTAACCCAATAATAGGGTGGCACAGTGGTTAGCACTGCTGCCAAAACAGTGCCATGAACCCAGGTTTGATTCTGACCTTGGGTGGAGTTTGCACGTTCTCCCCATGTCTGCGTGGGTTTCCTCCGGGTGCTCCAGTTTCCTCCCACAGTCCAAAGATGTGCGGGTTAGGTGAATTGGCCAATGATAAATTGCCCTTAATGTCCAAACTGCCCATCGAGTCTGCACCGGCTCTTTGAAAGAGCACCATACCCAAGCCCACACATCCACCCTATCCCCAAAACCCAACCCAACACTAAGGGCAATTTTAGACACGAAGGGCAATTTAGCATGGCCAATCCACCTAACAAGCACGTCTTTCGGGATTTGTGGGAGGAAACTGGAGCACCCTGAGGAAACCCACACAGACACAGGGAGAACGTGCAGACTGCGCACAGACAGGGACCCAAGCCGGGAATCGAACCTGCGACCCTGGCGCTGTGAAGCCACAGTGCTAACCACTATTTTTATTAAATAGTCCGACACTAAGATCCACTTAAATAAGGGGTCTGTTGACTGAATAGCACTACACCACCTCAAGTATAACAACCATCTCACATTGCCAAGCTACTTAACAATCCATAAATTCAATTTGTTTCACCCATGCCCCCAATACCAACTCATTAGCACAATGCAATGAATCTAAACTGAATAATACCTCTAACAAATTTAATTGTGCTGACACAACTGAGACAAGGGCATTTGATACAACTCGCTGTTACTGACTCATTCCCATTTCCTCGCTAATAAAAGATTGCAGTTAATTTTATTTTTGCCCAATTTTTTTGCACCAACCCAAGAACACAATAAAGGTAGAAAGTGAGATTCCACACTTTTCCCTTTGTGTCAGCACATGCAGGGCTCTACATTATTGATATAATTACACCAATATGACATCTTGCGCTCTGATGATACACTCTGACTAACCTATCTGCAAGCATCAATAATAGGAAAAAGGCATTAGGATTGCTGAAGATACGGATGTGACTGGAATAACTGAAGGAATTTCATAGTTCCATATTGACAAGGGAACCCCAGGAAAATCACAGAAGGTGTTAGCTGGCTAACTTTTTTATTTTAAAGAAGCATTTCATTATGTAACATTCCAAAGAATTGCCTTTGGGTGGACCGAAACACTAGATAGTGGACCGAAACACTAGATAATCTTGTTTCAGTTCAACTATCAAGCATTGCACAGAGAAAGTTACGTTAAGAACCACAGAATTCCCACAGTGCAGAAGGGGGCCTTTCAGCCCATTGAGGTCTGCACCAACCCTAGGCCCACTCCCCCACCCTATCCCTGGAAACCCACCTAAGCTGTGCATCTTTGGACTGTGGGAGGAAAGCAGAGCACCCGGAGGAAACCCACACAGAGAAGTGCAAACTCCACACAGTCACCCAAGGCTGGCATTGAATCCGGGTCCCTGACGCTGTGAGGCAGTAATGCTAACCACTGTGCCGCCCCAGAGTTGGAGCTCACCATGAGTAATACCCAGTTCAACAGCCAAGGTTAGATTCAATTAATATATCAATTTTTTATTTTTTTTTACTGCAAAGTCTATTGAACAGCTTGTTCAGAAATTCTGCTGCAGTGTTGTAGCAACAGCTGACTGCAGCCCTGTTTCACATCCCAACTGGCCAAGGTGTTTCTTTACAGCTTTTGCAAACCAGAAATAAAATAGAAGTCCCAACACCCCCACCCCAAAGTCTATCCACCACTCGCACAAGAACATCCCACCTTCCCTGAAGGGATCCCACCTGTTCACGGCAACTATCCCTCCTTCCACACTTGATGCTTTACTCGTCATTCATATTTCTGCAATATTCATTGCTGGTTCCTCAATGCCGCTTTTTAAAACTGAACTAAAAGTCGGGTACCCTTTATCCGTGAATGTGAAAACCGAACACATCCAGAAAGCGCTCTTTATTTCTTCATCTTTAGCGCGGAGAGTCTATCGTTTGCACGATTTACCAATTGCGTTCTTTGTGGTAAACATGTCAAAAGGAAACTCATCACTGATTCCCTGTTTATTATTCAGTGAAAATGTTACTTTTCTAGTCATTTTATTTACTTTGGAATGTAGCTAGCCTAGGCTTAGGCTACTGTTACGCAAGTTTATATGCGGCATCTAAACATCAAAATTATCTGAAATACAAAAGGACCCCTCCCTCCCCCTGAGGATTTTGAATAAATACTCGGCCTGCAGTGCTGCACAGCAGTGCCGCAGACAACATCCAAACAGTTAGAGATAGTCAATGTATTTACCACGTAAAAACAGGGTAGAAAGAATTTAAGGTCAACTGCAGGAGTGGGCTATTGCATCCGATCTGCTGCCGTTTGTTTAGAAATTGAGCAAATCATGTCGCATCTACAACGGCGTTACAGGTTATTGAAAAATGCAGCATGGCATAAAAAGTTTGCAAAGTAAATCGGCACCTTGTCACATCCCAATATCTTAAAACAGATCACACAGAAATAGAATGTAGGAAAAATATCAAGTCATTTAAATGAGTCACACAAAGTCAAAAGAGTAAAATAATTATGAAAAGCTTTCATTACCTTGAACTTGTCAACCATTATGCAGAAAATTACTTCAAATGGCTCTCCTTTCTTGAACGGCATCGCATTTGTTATTTCCTCACGTCCCCACCTTTCCTGCGCCAGAGTGTTGCACACCACACACCCAGATCTTCGAAAACGTGGATTGAAATGGAAGGCTATGTCTGCACGAGGTTTTTCACTACTTCCACACTGTAAATCCACTTGGAATCTGTACAAAGGTTCAACAATGTCTTTGTTACTGTTACATCACACTGGGACAGTGCGCAGTCAATTCCTAGTCCCACTTGACATGGTTAAAATGAATTCTATTCTTACAACACCCACGGTTTTCGGCTGATGATAACTACAGTCACCAGGTTTGTAAATGTAAACACAATTAACTTTTTATCACTAACAGTAACTATAACTAAATAGGCTGCCAAAGCAGATCTTCTTTGCCCAGCTCAAAGAAGACTTCCGAACAACAGGACAGAGGAAGCACTTCAAAGACATCTTGAAGGCTTACCTCAAGAAATGCAACCTAGACGTCAATGCCTGGGAGACCCTTAGTCAGAAGAGACTTACTTGGAGGAACCTCCTGAATGAAGGCACAGTTTTTCCAGGACGTTCAACAGCAAGAGGAGGCCCGGAAAAGGAGCGTCAGAAAGGAATACCAGCGATCTAGAGTCAAAGGACTGATCCCATTTCCCGGAAACACCTGCCAAGTGTGCGGACGAAGATGTGGATCTCAGACTGGGCTCATCAGTCATGCTGGAACCCACAGAACCCATGACCAGTAACACAGAGTATCTTAGGTGGAGAATCATACTCGTTAGCAAATGATTGTCAAAGAAGAAGAATTTAATCGGCAAAATATACAATTGGTTAACTACCATCTAATCTCTAATCCCCCTTTTAACTGGCCCCACCCTCTACATACATACATGCACAAACAAACAGAGGGGAAAGAGGGGTGTAAAATAATGCTGAAACTAAGAGGATGAGTCTTATAGCAGGTATTCGAGAAAGAGAGACACAGCTTCTTCTTTCAGGATCTAGGAGCCTTTGCCTTCAGAGAGTAGGCAGCAGAGGAGAGAGCAAGAGAAAGAGAGCGAGCTGCATTCCACCTTGAGGATCGAGTGGCTTCCCCTGGGTGCTCTGCAAAAAATCCTACCTGACAGGAACTAATTGCTGTTGCCGGACAAAATGCCGTCCCTGGCCAATCCATTGGCCACCAGCCAAACAATTGAAAATAACCCCTCTAATTACTTGGGTACCATAAAGCCTGGGTTCCTCTGCCCAAAATACAAAACTTTCTAACACAGTGTACTATTTTGAAACTAAGTTCCTTATTTCCTCTGTTCAACTTAAAGGTATGCCTCCATGAACGATCCATGAACCAAAAACAATAAAGACAAAATAAAAGAAATAGGAGCTAAGGGAATCAACAGGAAGGGCCCTTACTTCCCGTTTAATGCTGTCCAATAGGAGAACTATTGTTAGGCGACCTATAAATTACCCGCACCAACATTTTCTAACTCTTGTTATTCCTAATCTCTATCCATACTGATTCTACTTCCTGATTTTCTGAGCCAAGATCCTTTCTCACTAATGTCCATCTGTGATCTTTTATTATCCGGCCCACTCCTCCTTTTCCATTCTGTCGTTATTCTCTCTACATTAGCAATTAGGTCATTTATCATTTATCTCCATTTGTGCCACTAATTCATTTATCTTACTTGGATGTTCTGCACATTCATATATAGTCACCTCAATGACATTTTTTTACTATTATCCCCTGCATGGACCTTACTCTCTGAAGCAACATTACCATTGAACTCTCCATCCCTTCCTGATCATTTAATTTGTCTTCACTCACATCGATATGCTTTTCTATTGCCTCAATGTTGCATGTCCAACAGATAGATGTAATGGTTCTAGTCTGTGGGTGAAGAGAGTTATCGTGCTGGTCACTTTTGTTTGCTAGTTTGCTTCACAATTTCAGCCCATGTTGTTGGCTAGCAGCAGTGCAAAAAAGAAAGTCTAAGTCCCAGCCAGTAACCACCCCCCCCACCCAACTCCCAGCTATGGGCGAGTAGCTCCAGTGCCTTACGAATACCTTGGGAGAGTGGAATGTTCAGGGAATAAGTCCTGACAAAGAATCTGGAGTGGAGCCCAAAGATGGACTGAGTTTAAATACGTCACTTTTCCAGCAACTCCTGCAACCAAGCCAGTGCCAAACATAGTGCTTTATATTCATTTAGCCCTACGAAGAGAGGTGGAGGGGGGGAACTTTGATGTTTGGGCTACCTAAGGTCTCCACAAATTCTGCCCCGGCTTGCACCCTGGTGAGAAGACTCCAGTTTTGATGCAGGGCATTAACACAGTACGGTAGACAGCAGTTACAAGTGATAAGCCCAACTTGCTTGGAGTAGAGAGAGTGCTACAGGCTGTCGCTCATGTTAGGGGACACCACTGTAATCCATCAGTTAGCCACGGCCCACCACAAGTTGGGCTGGCCCCCCGATTAGTAAGATACTGACTCACCAAAGTCCGTCTGCTTCAATGGGTGTTTAGAGCTCAGGGTCTCTGCGCAACAAATGAACAAAAACATCACAAAAACAAAACAAAACAAACAAAAATAAAGAAGGTGTCAACTTTTCAATCGGCAAGCTGGAACATCAGGACCACGTGCATGGGATTGACAGACATCTTGCAGCTGGTCGCAAGACAGTTGTTATCAACATGGGACTTGATAGGCTGAACATCTACATAGCATCTCTCCAAGAGACCAGGCTGGCCAAAAGCGGATCAGTGAAAGAAAAACATTACACGTTCATCTGGCAGGGGAAAGAGTTCAGAGGAAACACATGAGCAAGGAACACGCCATATTTAAATGATTGAACTTTCCCACAAATGGCCCGGAACATGCTCACTCCACCCACCTCTCAGCTCAAACTACGCCAGTTTACCTCATGAATATCTATGCTTGAATGTGGTGTTCCACCACAGAGGCGAAAGACCTGTTCTAGGAGGAGCTTGACACTGCTAGCAGCAGAATCCCCAAGTCAGGACATTTTTGCCCACTGGGGGGTTTCAGCACAAGGGTGGGTGCAGACGAGGCATGGCCCTCCCTGCCTCAGACATCATGGCCTGGGAAAGTTAAATGAGGATGGACAAAGACTATGTGATTCTTCTCTCACTTGCTTTGTATGACTAATACCTTCGTTCAGAACAAACCAAGCCAGAAGGTGCCCTGGATACATCCAAGGTAAGTGAATTGGCACCAGCGTGATCTGATCATTGCCAGATGTGACTCTATGAACAGCATTCCCAACACTCGCCGCTAGCGGATGTATCCTTGACATCACTTGGCAGGGCAAGGTCACCAATTCAGAGATCCTGGAGCCTATGAATTGCATCAGCATGCACTCACTGTTAAATGAACGATGTCTGGGCTGGCTCAGCCACGTTCAACGGGTAGATGGTGGCTCGAAACCTAAAGACATCCTGTATAGTTATTTGGCCACTGGGCCATAAACGAGTGTTCATACCTCTGCTACACGGGCACCTGCAAGCGAGATACAAAGGTGTCGACCACTGACACTGACAACTGGGGAGGCAATGGTGTAGTGCTATTGTCACTGGACTAGTAATCCAGAGACCCAGCTCTGGAGTCCTGGGTTCGAATCCCACCACAGCAGATGGTGAAATTTGAATTTGACAAAAAGAACATCTGGAATTAAAAGTCTAATGATGCCCATGAAACCGTTGCCGATTGTCGTAAAAACCCATCTGGTTCATTACTGTCCTTCAGGGAAGGAAATCTGCTGTCCTTACCCAGTCTGGCCTACATGTGACTCAAGACGTGGTTGACTCTTAATTGCCCCACCTGAAATGACCTAGTAAGCCACTCAGTTCAAGGGGAATTAGGGATGGGCAACAAATATTGCCGCCCACATCTCATGAACGAATAACAAAAAATGTAAAAAGAAAAGAAAACTGGGAGTCAGTCATGACGGCTGTGAGGTTGACTCTTTGGAAGGACATTGGAAGAAGTAAGCCAAACAAGAAGCTCAGCTGGAGTATAGATGGAGGGTTCCGGATATGGCGGAGAGCAGGGATTGAGAGGATGGGGGATATGTTTATAGAGGGGAGCTTTCCGAGTATGAGGACAGTGGAGGAGAAGTTTGGGTTGGCGAGGGCAAACAAATTCAGGTATCTGCAAGTGTGGGACTTCCTACGTAAACAGGTGTCAACCTTCCTGTTCCTACCACTAAGGGTGATTCAGGACATGTTCTGGACATGTCCGAAGCTTAGGGGATTTTGGCAGGGGTTTGCAGATGTCATGTCCACGGTGTTAAAAACAAAGGTGGCGCTGAGTCCAGAGGTGGTGATTTTCGGGGTGTCGGAAGACCCTGAAATCCAGGAGGAGAAAGAGGCAGACGTTCTGGCCTTTGCTTACCTGATAGCCTGGAGACGGATACTATTAGCTTGGAGGGACTCAAAGCCCCCGAAGTCGGAGACCTGGCTATCGGACATGGCTAGCTTTCTCTGTTTGGAGAAAATCAAGTTCACCTTGAGAGGGTCACTGTTAGGATTCGCCCGGATGTGGCAACCGTTCGTCGACTTCTTTGCGAAAAATTAATCGTCGGCAGAAGGGGGGGGGTTTAGCTTAGAGTCGGGGGTTAATAAAGGTGGGACCTACAAGGGAGGGAGACGGCTTTTGCACCATTTTTATAGTTTCATGTACAATGTTTATTTTAGTCATACCAAAAATACCTCAATAAAATGTTTATTAAAAAAATGAAGCTCCGCTGGCTGTGAAGAGGACGAGAGAAAACCGAGTCGCGCAAATTGTGCTACTTCTCAGCCCACTTGTCTTCTGGCAAAGAATGCGGCAGAGACGGCCATGCCAGAGTGGGTCTCGTCAACTACACAGCGATGCTTAACAAAGAGTTTTAAAAAAAATTTAGAGTGTCCAATTCATTTTTTCCAATTAAGGGGCAATTTAGCGTGGCCAATCCACCTCGCCTGCACATCTTTGGGTTGTGGGGTCGAAACCCACACAAACACGGGGAGAATGGGCAAACTCCTCACGGACAGTGACCCAGAGTCGGGATCGAACCTGGGAACTCGGCGCCGTGAGGCAGCAGTGCTAACCACTGTGCCACCGTGCTGACGTTGCTTAACACAGAGTTGACGACCATGGCGCAAACCATCATCTTAAAAGACAGAAGGCTACCACAGCCTGAACTTCAATCACAGCCTGAATTTCTAAATCTCCCTTCAACAGAACCATCGTCTCTTCGGTTAGTTTAAAGCCATTTTTCCTACTCTGACCACGTTTTCTGGTGCACTCTTATATTTGTACGCTCTGTACCTTCCTATTGCACTCCGGTTACCATTACCCGCATCGCAATCCTGCACTATTATCTCATCCTTTAGCTTGACATATTCAACAAATCTGACTGGTGTGCCCCAGAACGCAAATTTACTATTTCAATCAAAAGATGAAGGAGAGGCGATTGACTTTAACGACATTTGTCAGTAAAATCAGAGGAAGGGCATCATACCAGAATAGGAGGATGGTTTAACTCAAATGTATGCATGATTCTTTTTAAAAAATAATGTTTTCTGGCTACTTCTAAAATTGTAAATTCCTGCCAAGGGAAAATTCTCAGCAAGTGTAGAAGTGGATTGGACTGTGCTGCGCACTGCATAAAATAGATTTTCAACATGATGGTTTACCTTTCACTTTCTTTGGGCAATATTCCCTGGACTGCTATCATCTGCCCACGCTGTAAGCCACCAAAGATTGCACCTGTGTATGGTATTACCTACGAGAAAAGATGAAAATCAAACTTAAAACATTAAAGTAATAAAACACTGGAGAACAATAATATTTGGATTAGTTCAGTGCAACTTGCAGTACCACCACAATGTGTTTAAAGTAACTAAGTAGCTACTTGTAACATCAAGGCAATAATGACCATAATATGTCACTTTAAAGTGAAGATGGATATGGAAGCAAGTATGACAAAAATCAGGTTTATGGATTGGTGAAAAGCTGTTTCTGAGGAAGCTGAGATTGGAGCTTGGAAAAATAAAACGGGCAACAATACTGACAAACAATGGTGTTGAACAACAATGTTTCAAACATTGTTCAAAAACCAAAAAACAAAACAGTGTTCAACAAAATGCAGGAAAAATATACTCCACTAAAAGGAAAGAATACGAGTGGGTTGCCATGGATGATTAAAGGCATCAAAAAAATTGAGGACTAGGAAAGAGGCACACCTTAAGTACACAGGGCAGGAGGGCCCGATAAAGAGAAAATACAAAGAGATTAGTGTCATAATATCCACTCATGTAAATAATGAGATGCAGACAGGCAGTGATTGACACACAGGATAACCAATGAACACACACACGACATAGAACAACCAATCACCAGACAGGACACTACCACGATAAAAGACACAAGGCATTAAAGCTCTCCCTCTTCTCACAGGATACAGCTACAGAGATAGTTAGAGTGCACAAGGCGTGAGCACCGTCTCCATGTGACAGAGAGCTAGTCTGGTCAAGCCAGTCAGAGGTTATCAGTTTAGATTAATAGAGTGTCAGCCCAGAGCAGATGATGTACAGCAACCAGCAGGTTCAATAAAACAGTGTTGGACCATCTCCTGTGTCGGAAGCCTGTTTCTAGTCTCACTGCATCCAGTTGCAGTCAATGTTAAACCAACTCAGATAACACATCAACTAGGAGAGAAGCAATCACAAAATAAATTAAAGAGAACCGTTACAATCAAATTAACAAGGAAATGCAAAATAAAACAGTAAAATATTTTACAGGCACATCAATTTAAAAAAGTCTGCGATGGGAATAGGAACAATAAAGGGTCGACTGGAGGATAACTTGAATAGAGAGAGGGCAGAAATATTTAATATTTTTTTCACCTTGATATTTATTATGGAGATAGACATTGATTGATGAGATCAATAATGAGAAAAGTGCATTTAAAATTTTAAGAAGGGGTGTATTGAACAAACTAACCAAACTCAGAGAATAATGGCCCCCGCCCATATTTAATAAAGATCTAGAGAAGAGATAGCGGGGTCATTACTGCTCATATTTAGTTAAATTAAAGTTGCCATAGTCCCCGAGGACCATAGAGAGAGCCGACTGCTGGTGACTTAGCCTGAGGGTCACCACATCCTTCTCAACTATGCCCTTCATCTGGAAAACAAACAAAAATCTCGGGAGAACCGTCATCTTTACAGTCTGCACCCTCCCCGCTAGTGACAAGGGAGCATGTCCCACCTCCGGAAGTCGTCCTTCATTTGCTCAACTAACTGGGCCAAATGGAATTTATGTAGCTGCTCCCATCCCCGTGCCACCTGGATATCCAAGTATTGAAAATTCCCTCCCACCACTTTAAATGGCAACTCCCCCAGTCTCCTCTCCTGTCCCCGCGCCTGGATCACAAAAAGCTCGCTCTTACCCATGTTGAATTTGTACCCCGCAGGTGAGGGATTTTGTGCGAAGGCTGGTTTCGACCTTTCCGCTTCTACCGCCACAGGGGATACAGGACAAGGTAGTTTCTAGAACGGGAGTGAGGGAAGGGAAGGTATCAGAAATCTATAAAGAACTAATGGAGTGGGAGGAAACCCAGATAGGGGAGGTAAAACGCAAGTGGGAAGATGAGCTGGGTAAGGAAATAGAGGCAGGTTTGTGGGAGGATGCCCTGAGCAGAGTCAACACATCCTCATCATGTGACGGGCTCAGCCTGATACAGTTCAAGGTGGTTCATCGGGCACACCTGACAATGGCCCGGATGAGCAGGTTTTTGGGGGTGGAGGACAGGTGTTTGAGGTGTGCAGGAGGGCCCGCAAATCATGTCGACATGTTTTGGGCATGTCCAAAGCTTAGGGGATTCTGGCAGGGATTTGCGGATGCCATGTCCACGGTGCTAAAAATTAGGGTGGCACCGAGTCCAGAGGTGGTGATTTTTGGAGTGTCGGAAGACCGGGGAGTCTAGGGGGCCAGAGGGGCAGACGTTTTGGCCTTTGCCTCCTTGGTAGCCCAGAGACGGATCTTATTAGCGTGGAGGGACTCAGAGCCCCCGAAATCGGGGGTTTGGGTTAGCGGCATGGCTGGGTTTCTGAGGCTTGAGAAAATTAAGATCGCCCTGAGAGGATCAATGTTAGGGTTCGGCTGGAGGTGGCAGCCGTTTGTCAACTTCATCGGGGAAAACTAAACTGTTAGCAGATTCAATAAGGGGGGGGAGATTAGGGATTAAGGGGGGCAGGGGGAGTTAGGTTAGTTTAGTTTAGTTTAGTTTAGGCAGGAACAGTGGGAGATGGAGGGGTGTGTTACGCACTGAATTATGTTTACATTTGTATTTGTATATTTTGTTGTTATAAAACCATAAATGCCTTAATAAAATATTTGTTTTTAAAAAAAACTATGCCCCTCATCTGAGGTGTGGTGACCCTGCACTGTTGGCTTCGCTCCCCATCATGAACCAGCTGTCCAGCCAACTGACCGCCTCATATTTAATAATTGTTTAGAAAAAGGTAAGTGCCAGAGGAATAACAGATAGCTAATGCAATTCCTATATTTAAGAAGAGGGACAGGACATGATCAGAGAATTATAGGCCAGTCTGTTTAACAGCAGATGGCAGGGAAAAGTGTTGGAATCCTTACTAAAGAAGAAAATAGAATTACATCTAGAAATGAAAATCTAATAATGAACAGTCAGCATGGATTTCAAAGGTGAAAGTCTTGCTGGTAAAGCTTGATTGAATTCTTGAGGAGGTAACATTGAGTCGATATTGGTAATATAGTAGATGTAATTTATCTGGACTTTGAAAAGGCCATTGGAAGGGGGTCCCATAATAGACCAACCATTCATGGGAAAGAATGAGTAGTCAATGGAGAAGGGTAGTGTGTGGATTGCTATCTGGCTCCCTGACAGAAAGCCGAAGAGTGGGAATAAGTAGTTATTCAGAGTGGTGGAAGATGGGAAGCGGTGTTCCATAAGGATGAGTGCTGGGGCCACAGCTGTTCATAACATTTATTAATGATTTGGGCTTTTGGAACCAAAAACACCATTTCAAAATTTGAAGATTACTCCAAATTGGGGGGATAGTCAATACACAGGAGAACTTCAACACATTCCAGGACATTAAGAAACTTGCACAATGAGCAATTAATTGGCAAACAAATATCAACACATAAATGTAAAGTCGTACATTTTGGAAAGAAGAATAGGGACATTGCTTAGTGCATGGAAGGTGCAAGTCTAGGTGGGGTAGAGGAATGAAGGGATCTTGGAATACACAAATAAGTTGTGCCACTGTTGAGCAAGGCCATGGAAAAGCAAGCCAAGAACTAGGTTTTACCTCTAGAGGCACAAATGGAAAAGTAGGGAAGTTATGCTCAGCCAGTATAAAGCCTTTGTTAGATTGGATTGGATTTGTATATTGTCATGTGTACTGAGGTACAGTGAAAAGTATTTTTCTGCGAGCAGCTCAAACAGATCATTTAATACATGAAAATAATGTGCCTTATGGCTCTTGGGGCTAAAGGGATCAAGCGATATGGTGGTTGGGGTGGGGGGGGAAAGAGATCAGGGTATTGAACTTGATGATCAGTTATGATCATAATGAATGGCAGAAAAGGCTCGAAGGGCCAGATGGTGTCCTCCTGCTCCTATTTCCTATGTTTGTTTCTATGTATATATCTCCTATGTAAACTTTTGTAAGTTCTTCAGTCTTGACAAAGAGGCAAGACAGAAGAGGCCTTATGGAGGTATATGGCAGATTCTTAGACAGATAGAGAAACAAAATAGATGAAGAACAAAGAGGCAACGATTCAGTATCCAGCAGCTCAATTTCAAAAAAGTACTTCTTGTTACAAAGGGTCATCAGTAAGTGATGGATTACATCGACACGAGGATGCATTTGAGGAACATCTATTTATATGTTACAATAGAAACTTGACAAATATTGAAATTCTGCTTTTTGTTATCCGCCTCAGCCCCCGTCTGCAAGAATTAAAATCAAGGTTTAAACTACTGAAGCAAAAAAAAAATAAGTGCAGTAGAAAAGCAATATGCCTCCTGCACTTCGGAACAGTAACTCAACAGGAAAATTATGTAGAAATAAAAATTAGGTGAAAGAGTCTGTACAAAGTGACATACAATCCCTGAAAACCGAGGCGTAGACTGCTCAAGTCACCATTTCTGTATAAAAATGGGAAGTTCTGCAGCTGCAAAAATGTTAGAATTGACACATATCTGGGTTAGGATGAATTACATAGCATTGAATTCTAATTAAGAAGGCTTCAAGTAAATTCACACACAAGCTTGTCACAATGTTATGGCTTTAGGGAAAATTGGTTCCAAAATATAATTCCAAACATTCCCATTGACAAAAGAAACAAAGAATTTTAATTTATATCAAGCCTTTCAAGATATCAGATGCCTCAAAGTAATTTGCAGCCAGAGTACTCGTGATGTATGTTTTTAAAGACAGGAAAAAGGTTTTAAGAAAAACGCAATAAGACAGCGCATCAACTATTTTGCGTGTTGGTTGAGGGATAAATATGGCCCGAGACACTGGGAAAATCTTTGAATAGTGCCATGGGATCATTTACACCCACCCAAGATGGAACACAGAACTCAAGTTATTATTGCTTCTGAAAGGTGGTACCTTTGACAGTGCAGCACTCCCTACATGTAGCACTGCAGTGTGTTATTGAAAATATGGAAAGATGTGTCATTTGAAACGTGGAAGTCTGGCAATATCTGGTCTGTGAGAAACATGAGAGAGTACAGGGAAAGATCCCACAAAGGGTTAACAGCAGCTGACAGAGCAGGATTGTAAAATGCAGATATTCTTGGTCAAGCAGACTTAGCAAACAAGACAAACAAGATTTTGAATGAAGCCAAAAACAATGGCTCACACCTTCATTGAAATTAACTATCTTAGTTAGCAGCTGGGAAAAAAAAGGATGAGGTTCAGTTGAATTTGGTGAGAATTCTAGGTGTGAAAATTTGCTAATACCAGGTAAATTAAAGAAAGCCGGAGACTATCAGTCTACAAGAAACATAATACAAAGCCAAAATCAAAGTCAAAATTGAGCTGAGGACACAATTGGAAAATAAAACTATAGAAATGATAGGAATTAAAAGTAACACCTCTTGAAGTCAAAGCATTTTGAACATCACGGGCGAGATTCTCCACTCCCGCGCCGGTTGGGAGAATCGCCTGGGCTGCCAAAATTTCCCGGGACGCCGGTCCGACGCCTGTTATGCGGCACCGGCCGCGTCATCTATGCGGCGCCACCTTTACGCGGCGACAAGGCCTGGCGCGTGTAGATGACGCGGCCCCGATCCTAGCCCATTGTCGGGGCCTGAATCGGTCGGGATCGGGGCCGTTTCGCACGTCGTGAACCTCGACGGCGTTCACGATGGCGTGGGCACTTCGGAGCGGGAGTGGAGAATCCCGCCCCACAAAGGAAACAATGTAATCAGATCTATGAGATGAAGTCATGTCAGAATGAATACTTAGTTGGATTAGAAAGTTTAGATCAAAGATACGTTTTACAATCAAAGTGAAAAATGTTACTTTACAATAAAGTCATAAAAACTTAATAACTGTTAGAAAAATATATAAACCCGAAGAAAGGGGACACAGCTAGAACCAGAACCAGAAGCAGAACCAGAGGGAGAGAGAGAGAGAGGGGAGAAGCAGTTCAGAGTCAGATTACAGTCAGCTCGGCCATGGGAAAGAGACAGTGCAAAGCAGCCGAGCTAAAATAGCTAATACATCTAAAGAAGAACAGACGTTAAAGAAGATTGATTGTCAAGTTGGGCCTGAAGGACCCTTCAACCAACCAGAAGGATCCAGAAGCAAGATCTTTTTACCTTTCTGTAAAGCCAGTATTTTCAGCTTTTAAAAGTAAAAAATATAACAATAAAATAACTTAATTTAACCTGAAATAGTGGTTATTCCAAAGTCTACTTTACTTACTTAGCAATGCGGGACCCAGGATCAATGCTGCTAAGTGGTAAGTAGATGAAATCTTCAGTGAAGGTATGGGTTATACCAGGGGATAACTTGAAAACATAGTTTGACCTGAATAGCACCCACTGAAGCTTGCATCGGAGTCGGGGAGTGAGAATCCCTGATCACCATTTAGAATGTCGACCCTGACTTCCGGTTGCGGTGATGCCTAGCTAGCCGCACGCTTCGGCGGCTCCAGCTCCGACGGACCTTCGGGCTCTTTTAAGAGCCCCAACGGGGAATTTTTCGACGACGCAACCCGGTGTGGGGCGTGTGAGAAGGGAGTCCCCCCCAAACGAAGGAGGAAAAAACCGGCGGCGGCGGCTGCAGCGCGAGGAATCGTCGACCAAAGGGTCAGAAAGAGAGAAGTACAAGATGGCGGCGGAGAAAGCGCAGGCGACATGGGGGCCTGAGCATGAAATTGTGAGACGGTGCGTGGAGCTGCTGAAGAGGGAGGTGCTGACCCCGTTGCTACAGGCAATTGAGGGGCTCAAGGAGACATTAAAGACCCAGGAGACAGAGCTCCGTGTGGTGGAGCAGAAGGTGACAGATATTGAGGACGAGATCCTGGGCCTGGCGGTTAAGACACAGACGCACGAGGCACTTCATAAAAAGTGTACTGAAAGGATCGAAGCCCTAGAAAATGGAGCGCGAAGGAAGAACCTTCGGATACTGGGTCTCCCTGAGGGTGTGGAAGGAGTGGACTGTGGAGCGTACGCAAGTACGATGCTGAGCTCACTGATGGGTGCTGAGGCCCCTACGGGCCCCTTGGAGGTGGAGTGGGCAAATCGGATTCCGGCGAGAAGACCAAAAGCGGGAGAACCACCCAGGGCGATAATCGTGCGATTTTACCGCCTTAAGGATAGAGAAGAGGTCCTGAGATGGGCTAAAAAGGTGCGGAGTAGCAGATGGGAGAATGCAGTGGTACGGGTATACCAGGATTGGAGTGCGGAGGTGGCGAGAAGGAGGGCGAGCTTCAACCAAGCCAAAGAGGTGTTGCATAAAAGGAAGGTGAAGTTCGGGATGCTGCAGCCGGCAAGACTATGGGTCACGTATCAGGAGAGACACCATTATTTCGAGACGGCGGAGGAAGCATGGACCTTCATCAAACAAGAGAAATTGGATCGGAACTGAGGGACTGATGCTGCAGGAAATGTTATTGTTAATGTTACGGTGGAAGTTAATTGAGAAGTAAACAGGGAAGGGGGGAGACATTGGGGAAATGTGGGCGCCGGTGAGGGGGGAAAGACGGGACATAGTTGGAGAATGGGGAAGGGGAGGGGGAGGGGAAAGGGAGCTGCGCCATAAGAGGCGGGTCAGGTAAAGGGATGTTCCCGCACCAGAAAGAATAAGGCGGGAAGACAGGCGCAAGGCGGATGGGAGTTCCCCACATGGGGGGGGTCGAGGAGTGAGCAGGAGTAGCCGGGGTCAGTTGAAGTTAGCTGACTTACGGAAGTAATATGGGGGGAGCAATCAAGCTAGAAAGAGATCTAGCGGGGAGGGGAGGAGGGAGGGAGAAGGGGGGGGGGGACAACTGGGTTGCTGCTGCGGAAATCCAAAAGGAAATGGCTAAAGAGTGGGTGGGCGGGGATGGTGTGCGACGCTGGGGGAGCGAGCGGGAGCGCGGAGGCGGGATATGGGACTGGCCTAGAGAAGGTAATGGCTAGTCGACACGGGAGGGGGGCAGGTAGCCCCCTAGTGAGGCTGATCACGTGGAACGTGAGAGGCCTGAACGGACCGATAAAAAGGGCCCGAGTGCTCGCGCATTTGAAAGGACTAAGGGCAGACGTGGTTATGCTCCAAGAGACGCACCTAAAGGTGGCGGACCAAGTTAGGCTAAGGAAAGGATGGGTGGGACAGGTGTTCCACTCAGGACTGGACGCAAAGAATAGAGGGGTGGCCATTTTGGTGGGGAAACAGGTCGCATTTGAAGCAAAGAACATCGTAGCAGATAGCGGAGGTAGATATGTAATGGTGAGTGGCAGGCTGGAGGGAATGGAGGTCGTGTTGGTTAACGTGTATGCCCCAAACTGGGACGATGCGGGATTTATGAGACGGATGCTGGGGCGTATACCGGACCTGGAGGTAGGAAACTTGATTTTAGGAGGGGACTTTAATACGGTGCTGGACCCGGGGCTAGATAGATCCAGCTCAAGGACCGGAAGAAGGCCGGCAGCGGCCAAGGTACTTAAGGGGTTTATGGACCAAATGGGGGGAGTGGATCCATGGCGATTTCTTAGACCTAGGGCTAGGGAGTATTCCTTCTTCTCCCATGTCCATAAAGTGTACTCCCGGATAGATTTTTTTGTTTTGGGAAGGTCGTTGATCTCTAGGGTGGAAGAAGCTGAGTACTCAGCCATAGCGGTTTCGGATCATGCCCCACATTGGGTGGACCTGGAATTAGGAGAGGAAAGGGAGCAGAGAACACTCTGGCGATTAGATGTGGGACTGATGGCGGATGAGGGAGTGTGTGCAAGAGTGCGGGGGTGTATTGAGAGATACCTGGAGGTCAATGACGACGGCGAGGTCCCTGTGGGAGTGGTATGGGAAGCACTAAAAGCGGTGGTCAGAGGAGAGCTGATCTCCATTGGGGCCCACAAAAGGAAAACAGAGGCCAAGGAAAGGGAAAGATTACTGGGGGAGATTTTAAGGGTGGATAGGGAATTTGCAGAGACCCCGGAGGAGGAATTGTACAGGGAGAGGAGACGACTCCAGACGGAATTTGACCTTCTGACCACCAGAAAGGCGGAGGTACTGTGGAGGAAGGCACAGGGGAGGAGGTATGAATATGGGGAAAAGGCGAGTCGCCTGTTGGCTCATCAATTGCGAAAGAGGGCAGCAGCGAGGGAAATAGGAGGAATTAGAGACGAAAGGGGAGACACGGTGCGAAGGGCAGGAAAGATAAATGAGGTGTTCAAGACCTTCTATGAGGAACTGTATAGGTCTCAACCCCCAGAGGGAGAGGAGGGGATGCGGCAGTTCCTGGACCAATTGAGGTTCCCGAAAGTGGAGGAGCGGGGGGTGGTAGGCCTGGGGGCACCGATTGGGGTGGACGAGGTTATTAAGGGACTGGGAAGCATGCAAGCAGGGAAGGCCCCAGGACCAGACGGGTTCCCGGTGGAGTATTACAGAAAATATGTGGACTTGTTGGCCCCGTTGATGGTGAGGACGTTCAATGAGGCCAGGAAAGGGGGGACTCTACCCCCGACGATGTCGGAGGCGACGATATCGTTAATTTTGAAGAGGGATAAAGATCCGTTGCAGTGCGGGTCCTATAGACCCATTTCATTGTTGAACGTGGACGCCAAATTGTTGGCAAAGGTACTGGCATCGAGGATAGAGGACTGTGTCCCGGGGGTGGTGCACGAAGACCAGACAGGGTTCGTAAAAGGGAGACAACTGAATGTTAACGTGCGACGACTATTAGGGGTGATAATGATGCCCCCAGTGGAGGGGGAGGCAGAGATAGTGGCGGCAATGGACGCAGAGAAGGCATTTGATAGGGTGGAGTGGGAGTATTTATGGGAAGTGTTAAGGAGGTTTGGGTTTGGGAACGGGTTTATTAGCTGGGTTAGACTTCTTTATGGGGCTCCAACGGCAAGCGTAGTTACAGGTCGACATAGATCGGAGTATTTCCGACTATATAGGGGAACAAGACAGGGATGCCCGCTGTCTCCATTGTTGTTCGCGTTGGCAATTGAACCTCTGGCCATGGCGTTGCGAGACTCCAGGAAATGGAGAGGGGTGATTAGAGGGGGAGAAGAACACCGAGTCTCGTTATATGCGGATGACCTATTGTTATACGTGTCGGACCCAGCGGGGGGAATGATAGAGGTTATGCGAATTTTGAGGGGGTTCGGGGATTTCTCGGGGTATAGGCTAAACATGGGGAAGAGTGAATTATTTGTGATACATCCAGGGGACCAGAGTAGAGAGATAGAAGGCTTGCCTCTAAGGAAAGTGGAAAGAAACTTCCGATACCTGGGGATTCAGATCGCTAGGAGCTGGGGAACCTTGCACAGACTTAATCTGACACGGTTGGTAGAACAAATGGAGGAGGACTTCAAGGGGTGGGACATGCAGCCTCTGTCGCTGGCGGGCAGGGTGCAAGCGGTTGGGATGGTGGTCCTCCCGAGGTTCTTGTTTGTGTTTCGGTGTCTCCCTATGCTGGTCACTAGGACCTTTTTTGGTAGAGTGGACGGGAGCGTCGCGAGCTTCGTGTGGGCGGGGAGGGTTCCGGGGGTGGGGGGGGGTTCCTTCGGCGTGGTGGGGGCGGAGGAGGATTGGCACTACCGAACTTGGGCGGTTGCTATTGGGCCGCCAGTGTGGCAATGATGCGTGGGTGGATGATGGAGGGTGAGGGGGCGGCGTGGGAAAGACTGGAGAGAAAGTCCTGTAAAGGGACGAGTTTAGAGGCGCTGGTGACGGCGCCGCTGCCGATCTCACCTAAGGGGTTTGCCACGGGCCCGGTGGTGGCGGCAACATTGAGTGTCTGGGGACGGTGGAGGCGACAGAGAGGGGTGCGGGGAGCCCTGGTGGGGTCCCCAATCAGGAACAACCATGGGTTCGCCCCGGGGGGAGTGGGTGGAGGATTTCGGGGCTGGTTCCAGTTGGGAATTGGGAGGGTGGGAGATTTATTTATAGATGGGACTTTTGCGGGCTTGGGAGCATTGGGGGAGGAGTGTGGGTTGCCCCGGGGAGATTTCTTGGGATATATGCAGGTGAGGGCATTTACTAGACAACAGGTGAGGGAATTTCCATTGCTCCCGACACAGGGGATACAGGACAGGGTGCTTTCAGGGGTGTGGGTCGGAGAGGGCAAGGTGTCAGAGATTTACCGAGAGATGAGGGAAGAGGGGGAGGAGTCGGTGGGCGAACTAAAAGGAAAGTGGGAAGAAGAACTAGGGGAGGAGATAGAGGCGGGTATGTGGGCTGATGCCCTAAGCAGGGTAAATTCCTCTTCCTCATGCGCCAGGCTTTGCCTGATTCAATTTAAGGTGCTACATAGAGCGCACATAGCGGGAGCGGGATTGAGCGGGTTCTTTGGGGTGGAGGACGGGTGTGGGGGGTGTGGCGGGAGCCCGGCAGACCACGCACATATGTTTTGGGCATGCCCGGCACTGGAAGGGTATTGGAAGGGAGTGACGGGAGTGATTTCGCGGGTGGTGAAGGCCCGGGTCAAACCAGGCTGGGGGTTAGCTCTATTTGGAGTTGCGGAAGAGCCGGGAGTGCAGGAGGCGAAAGAGGCCGACGTTGTGGCCTTTGCGTCCCTAGTAGCCCGGCGCAGGATCCTACTCATGTGGAAGGAGGCGAAACCCCCCGGACTGGAGGCCTGGGTAAATGATATGGCGGGGTTCATCAAACTGGAGCAGATAAAGTTTGCCCTGAGAGGATCGGCTCAAGGGTTCACCAGGCGGTGGCAGCCATTTCTCGACTACCTAGGGGAACGTTAGAGGGAAGACAGATGACCAGCAGCAGCAACCCAGGGGGAGGGGGGGCGGGGGGGGGGGGGGGGGGGGGGGGGAGGGGGGGTTTGGTTTGGGTCGGGGATGGGGGGGTTTTGTTGCTTGTGTGTTGTTTGGAATTTCTGTGTTGTTGTTGTTGCGTTTGCTTTGTAGGAGGGGAAAAATTGTTGTTTGGGAAAAAAAATTTCAATAAAACATTTATTAGAATGTCGACCCTTTTTAGTATAGGGGGAATTCTAAGAATAGTGGTGAGTTTTCAAAAACAAGTGTCAGCCTGGATTTTGTGCTCAGGTCTTTGCTATACTCTTTTTTTTTATACTAAACATTTTAGTAAGGCATTTATGGTTTCATAACAAAGGATACAAATACAAATGTAAACATAATTCAGTACGTGACAATCCCCCCCTCAAGCAATAACACATACAATTCCCAAGTCCCTCCATCTCCTCTCGCTGATCCCGCCTAAACTAAACTATCTCCCATTACCCCCCTTCATTCTCTAATCCCCCCCTCTTTATTGTATCTGCTAATAGTTTAGTTTCCCCCGAAGAAGTCGATTAATGGCTGCCACCTCTGATGAACCCTAACATTGATCCTCTCAGGGCAAACTTAATTTTCTCAAGCCTGAGAAATCCCGCCATGTCGCTAACCCATACCCCTGATTTCAGGGCCTCCGAGTCCCTCCAGGATAATAGGATCCGTCTCCGGGTTACCAAGGAGGCAAAAGCCAAAACATCTGCCTCTCTCGCCCCCTGGACTCCCGGGTCTTCCGACACTCCAAAAATCGCCACCTCTGGACTTGGCGCCACCCTCGTTTTTAGCACCGTGGACATGACATCAGCAAATCCCTGCCAAAATCCCCCAAGCGCCCAAAACATGTGGACATGATTTGCAGGCCCTCCTGCACACCTGTCCTCCACCCCAAAAAACTTGCTCATCCGGGCCACCATCATGTGTGCCCGGTGAACCACCTTGAATTGAATCAGGCTGAGCCTGGCACATGATGAGGACGTGTTGACTCTGCTCAAGCATCAACCAATAGACCTGCCTCTAGCTCCTTACCCAGCTAATTTTCCCATTTGTGCTTTACCTCCCCTATCTGGATTCCCTCCCACTCCATAAACTCTTTATAAATTTCTGAGAATCTTTGCTATACTCTTGATGATAAAAACATTTCATGGATAGGGAAGTAATATCTTCCAGCTGAGGTACTGGTTTAAACCTCATGAACACTGAAGGATACTCCTGGTTTACCATGCTGTCAAGTTCAAACCACATGAGACAAAGTTTTAAAAAGTAAAACACAAAACAGGATATCAAGGAGAAATCAAAAGTTTAAGCACTGAATCTTTGGCAAATCGCTGGGTAACCCGATACAAGATGGTACATTAAAGATGAGCTTTCTCTGATTTCTCACCCTGGCGCACTGCTTCACACAAAGTTAACCGAATTGGCACAAAAGTAGGCTTGCGTCCATAATGAAGTACAAAAGGTCACTCGGGTGGAGAGGGCACAAATTGAAAGGTATCGATAAATTTGAATGTAATCCAAGACAGGAGACGTTAAGCCTGGATTGTGCAATGGTAAAGACGGCAGGGCTGTCAGCATTCACTGTCATAACACTTTCAAACTGACAAGAACATTGGGAGTGCGCACAGTGACACAGAAATCCTGAAGTTCCGGCTCCTGTGCCTCTCCATGGGCTATGTTTAATTCCCTGACATTGACATTAATTCAGGAGATATTGTATGCCGTGAATTTGGATTAACTGACCATTTCTTGTGAAATTTCTTTGTCAGAAGTTTTTAGGGTTTGTGTGAGGAGGCACAAGGAGGCTCCCCTGATATTCCCAAATATTTAATGCAACCAGGAAGAAAGATTTCTCCCCATGGAGGTGGGGGGGGTGACATAGTGGTAATATTACTGGAGTAGTACAGGTAATCCAGAAACCTGCAGCTATAAATTCAAATTGCGGCAGCACGGTGGTGCAGTGGGTTAGCCCTACTGCCTCACGCCGCCGAGGTCCCAGGTTCGATCCCGGCTCTGGGCCACTGTCCGTGTGGAGTTTGCACATTCTCCCCGTGTTTGCGTTGGTTTCACCCCCACAACCTAAAGATGTGCAGGGTAGGTGAATTGGCCACGCTAAATTACCCCTTAATTGGGAAAAAATAATTGGGTACTCTAAATTTAAATAAATAAATAAATTTAAATTGCACCATGGTAGCCGGGGGAATTTAAATTCAATGAATAAAGCTGGAATAAAATGCTCTATTATGAATGATCATGATTCACTAGTACCCTCTGGGCGAGGTAATCTGCCATCCTTATACAGTCAGCCTATATGTGTCCAGACCCACATGAACTGAACCGCAAGAACTGCAGTGGTTCAAGAAGACAACTCACTAGTATCTTCTTCATAGACATCATAGAATTTACAGTGCAGGTGGCCATTCAGCCCATCGAGTCTGCACCAGCTCTTGGAAAGAGCACCCTACTTAAGCCCATACTTCCACCTTAACGGGTAATTATAGGCCGGTAATCTTAACTTCGGTTGTAGGGAAAATGCTGGAATCTATCATTAAGGAGGAAATAGCGGGGCACCTGGAGGGAAATTGTCCCATTGGGCAGACGCAGCATGGGTTCATAAAGGGTAGGTCGTGTCTGACTAATTTGGTAGAATTTTTTGAGGACGTTACCAGTGCAGTAGATAACGGGGAGCCAATGGATGTGGTATATCTGGATTTCCAGAAAGCTTTTGACAAGGTGCCACACAAAAGGTTGCTGCATAAACTAAAGATGCATGGCATTGACGGTAAAGTGGTAGCATGGGTAGAGGATTGGTTAACTAACAGAAAGCAGAGAGTGGGGATCAATGGGTGTTTCTCTGGTTGGCAACTTGTAACTAGTGGGGTCCCTCAAGGATCAGCGTTGGGCCCGCAGTTGTTCACAATTTACATAGATGATTTGGAGTTGGGGACCAAGTGAAATGTGGCAAAGTTTGCAGGCGACACTAAGATGAGTGGTAAAGCAAAAAGTGCAGAGGATACCGGAAATCTGCAGAAGGATTTGGATAGGTTAGGTGAATGGGCTAGGGTCTGGCAGATGGAATTCAATGTTGCCAAGTGTGAGGCTATCCATTGTGGGAGGAATAACAGCAGAATGGATTATTATTTAAACGGTAAGATGTTAAAACATGCTGCTGTGCAGAGGGACCTAGGTGTGCTGGTGCACGAGTCGCAAAAAGTTGGTGTGCAGGTGCAACAGGTGATTAAGAAGGCTAATCGAGTTTTGTCTTTCATTGCTAGAGGGATGGAGTTCAAGACTAGGGAGGTTATGCTGCAATTGTATAAGGTGTTGGTGAGGCCACATCTGGAGTATTGTGTTCAGTTTTGGGCTCCTTACCTGAGAAAGGACATATTGGCACTGGAGGGAGTGCAGAGAAGATTCACTAGGTTGATCCCAGAGTTGAGGGGATTAGATTATGATGAGAGGTCGAGTAGACTGGGACTGTACTCATTGGAGTTTAGAAGGATGCGGGGGGATCTTATTGAAACATATAAAATTATGAAGGGAATAGATAGGATAGATGCGGGCAGGTTGTTTCCACTGGTCGGGGAAAGCAGAACTAGGGGGCATAGCCTCAAAATAAGGGGAAGTAGATTTAGGACCGAGTTTAGGAGGAACTTCTTCACCCAAAGGGTTGTGAATCTCTGGAATTCCTTGCCCAGTGAAGCAGTTGAGGCTCCTTCTTGAAACATTTTTAAGAAAAAGATAGATACCTTTCTAAAGAATAAAGGGATTCGGGGATATGGTGTACGGGCCGGAGAGTGGAGCTGAGTCCACAAAGATCAGCCATGATCTCATTGAATGGCGGAGCAGGCTCGAGGGGCCAGATGGCCTACTCCTGTTCCTAGTTCTTATGTTCTTATGTTCTTTATCCCAGTAACCCTAGCTAACCTATTTGGGACACTAAGGGCAATTTAGCATGGCCAATCCACCTAACGTGCACATCTTTGGACTGTGAGAGGAAACCGGAGTACCCGGAGGAAACCTATGCAGACACAGGGAGAACACGTAGACTCCGCACAGACAGTGACCCAAGCCGGGAATCGAACCTGGGACCCTGGAGCCGTGAAGCAACTGTGCTAACCACTGTGCTACCGTGCTGTTCAGGTTGAACAATGAATAGGGATAAGGGGTACCCACCGAAACGCTGGGTAGGTGGTAGTGTAATGATATTATCACTGGACTAGTAATCCAGAGACAAAGTTACATACTGGGGTGTTGGGTTTGAACACCAACATAGCAAGTGTGCAATATTAATTCAATTGTAAGTCTATTTCTTGATATTCGTAAAAACCCCATCTGGTTCAGTAACGCCCTTGAGGGAAAGAAATCTGCCATCCTTACCTGGTCTGGCCTACATGTTACTCCAGCCCACAACAGCGTATCAAATGCCCTCTGAAGTGGCCCAGCAAGGCACTAAAATGTATCAAACCACTCCAAAGCCTACAAAATGGAATAAAACCCGGCACACCACCTGGCATTGATCTGGGTGCGGAAATGGCAACGCCAGCTCTGCCGACCCTGCAAAGTCCTCCTTACTAATGGGGGTTTGCGCCAAAATTGGGAGAGCAGTCTCACAGAGTATACAGACAATGCCTCACACACCACCATCACTATCCCTATCCCACCGACAGGACGAGCACCGCAGAGGTGGACTAACACCGCAGGGGTGGTGGCACAGTCGTACACAGTCGGGAGGTGTTGCCCTGTGAGTCCTCGACATCAACTCCAGATATCATGAAGCCTTATGGCATCAGGTCAAACATGGGTAAGGAAACCTCGTCCTGATTACCACATACTGCACAGCTCCGCCGGCTCAGCTGATGAATCAGTACTCCTCATGTTGAACACCACGCGGAGGAAGCACGGAGGGTGGCAAGGGTGCAGAATGTACTCTGGGTTGGACAGTTCAAGTACCAAGAGTGACTCAGGAGCAACAATACTGACTGAGCTGGTCACACCCTAAAGGGCTTAGCTGCTAGACTTGGTCTGTGGCAGTTGGTGAGGGAATCAGCAAGCGGGCAAAACACACTTCAAAAAAAAAGTTAGAGTACCTAATTATTCTTTTCCCAATTAAGGGGCAATTTAGCGTGGCCAAACCACCTAACCTGTACATCTTTGAGTTGTGGGGGTGAAGCCCACACAGACACGGGGAGAAGGTGCAAACTCCACACGGACAGTGACCTGGGGCAGGGATCGAACCCGGGTCCTCAGCGCCCTAAGCAGCAGTACTAACCACTGCCCCACCGTGCTGCCCTGGGGAAAACATACTTGACCTCACCTTCACCAACCTACCTGTCGCGAATGCTTCATTTGTAGGAGTAACCAGCGCACTGTCCTTGTGGAGACAAGTGCTGTCTTCACATTGGGAAGACCCACCACGGTGCTAAATGGGATAGATTTTGAAAGATCTAGCAGGACAGGGCAACCATGAGATGCTGAGGGCCACCATCAGCAGAATTGTACTCAACCAGAATCTGTAACCTCATGGCCCGGCATATACCCCATTTTACCATTACCACCAATCCCAGTTCAATTAAGAATGAAGGGTTGCCAGGAGTAGCAGCACAGATACCTGGTGTCAACCTGGTGAAGCTATAACCTAGGATTATTTGTGTGCCAAACAGCAAAAGCAGAGCTGAGCGATCCCACAACCAACAGATCTGATCTAAGTTCTGCAGTTTTGCCATATCCAGCCTTGAATGGTGGTGGACAATAAAACAATTCACTGGAGGAAGGGGCTCCACATGTATACCCATCATCAGTGATGGGGGAGCCCAGCGCATCATTGCAAAAGATAAGGCTGAGGCATCTGTTTCAATCTTCAGCCAAAAGTGTCAAGTGGTTGATCTATCTCGGCCTCCTGTGGAGGTCCCCAGCATCAGATGCTAGCCTTCAGCCAATTCAATACAGCTCGCTTGATTTCAAGAAATGGCTGAAGGCACTGGATACTGCAAAGGCAATGGGCCCTGACAATATTCCAGCAATAGTCCTGAAGACCTGTGCTCCAGAATTTCCCACACCCCTAGACAAGCCAATCCAGTACGGCTGCAACACTGGCATCTACCCAGCAATGTGGAAAATTGCTCAGGTATGTCCTAACATAAAAAGCAGGACAAATCCAATCCAGCCAATTACTGTCATATCAGTCTACTCTCCACTGTCAATAAATTGATGGAAAGGGTCATTAACAGTGCTGTCAAGTAGCACTTCCGAAGCAATAACCTGCTCACTGCTGCTCAATTTGGGGTTCTGTCAGGGTCACTCAACTCCTGACCTCCCCACAGCCTTGAACAAAAGAGCTGAACTCCAGAGATGAGGTGAGAGTGCCTGCCCTTGATATCAAAACCACATTAGACCAAGTGTGACATCAAGGATCCCTAACAAAACTGGAGTCAATAGGAATCAGAGGAAAACTCTCCGCTGGTTGGATTCATACCTAGTACAAAGGAAAATGGTTGTGGTTATTGGAGGTCAGTTATCTCAACTCCTGGACATCACTGCAAGAGTTCCTCAGGGCAGTGTCCATGGCCCAAACATCTTCAGGTCTTTCATCAATGACCTTCCTTTCATCATAAGGTCAGAACTTGGGACATTCACTGTTTGCAAAATGTTCAGCACCATTTGCAACTCCTCAGATACTGAAGCTTTCCATGTCCAAATGCAGCAAATCCTGCACAATATCCATACTTAGGTTGACAATTGGTAAGTAACACATTTTGCACCACACAAGTGCCTGGCAATGACAATCTCCAACAAGAGAGAATCTAATCATCATCCTTTGACGTTCAATGGCATTATTGGATTGGATTGGATTCGTTTATTGTCACATGTACCGAGATACAGTGAAAAGTATTTTTCTGCAAGCAGCTCAACAGATCATTAAGTACATGGGAAGAAAAGGGAAGAAAAGAAAATACATAATAGGGCAACACAACATATACAATGTAACTACATAAGCACTGGCATCGGATGAAATTTTGAAAAGATTAGAACGAGTATAAGTTAAGTAAAAAGTGGATCTGTTGGGGAGAGCTCGCAGAGAGCCGCCTCGCTCCGGCGCCATCATTGGAGATCACGGAATCCTCCTCTATCAATATCCTGGGGTTACCATTGATCAGAAAGTCAACTGGGCTAGCCATATAAATACTGTGGCTGCAAGCAGCACGGTGGCAGAGTGGTTAGCACTGCTGTCTCACGGCGCTGAGGTCCCAGGTTCAAGTCTGTGTGGAGTTTACACATTCTCCCCATGTTTGCATGGGGCCGCCACAACACAAAGATGTGCAGGGTAGGTGGATTGGCCGCGCTAAATTGCCCTTTAATTGGAAAAAATGAATTGGGTACTCTAAATTTATTATTTAAAAAAATACTGTGGCTACAAGAGCAGATCAGAGGCTTGGAATCCTGAAGCAAGTAACTCACCTCTTGATTCCCCAAAGCCTGTCCACAATCTAAAAAGGCACAAGTCAGGAGTGTGATGGAATACTCTCCACTTGCCTGGATGAGTGCAGCTCCAAAAACACTTAAGAAGCTCGACAACATCCAGGACAAAGCAGTGCGCTTTATTGGAATCTCTTCCACTCCCTCCATCGCAGCAGTGTGTACCATCTACAAGGTGCACTGCAGTAACTCATTAAGGCTACTTCAATAGCACCTTCCAAACTCACAACCACTACATCTAGAAGGACAAGGGTAGCAGATATATGGGAACACCACCACCTGGAAGCTCCCATCCAAGCCACTCACCATCCTTGCTAAATATAACACTGTTCCTTCGCTGTCGCTGAGTCAAAAGCCTGGAACTCCTTCCCTGACAACAGTGTGGGTGTTCCTACACCACATGGACTGCAGAGGTTCAAGAAGGCAGCTCACCACCACATTCTCAAGGACAATTAGGGATGGACAATGAATGCTGGCCTAGCCAGCAATTCCCACATCCCTTGAATGATTTTGTTTTAAATGTTTGTTCTACCATCCCAAAGAACAGATTTTTAAAAACTTTCAATAACCCTCTGTGAGACATTGGAATGAAATTATTCAATTTATATGATTTTTTTAAAATGTTAACATTTTAAAATCCCATTCAAATGCATATTACTTTGCCAAAATAATTTTCAATCCTTTTTAACATTATCCATAGGTTAAGTGAGTGGACAGATTTGGCAGATGGACTGCAATGTGAGAAAAAGGTGAACTTGTCCACTTTGGCAGGAAGAATGAAAAAATCAGCATAATGTTTAAATGGGGAGCAACTGCAGACTCCTCAGGTACAGAGGGATCTGGATGTTCTGGTACATGAATCACAAAATGTTATAACGAAAGCAAAGCAAGCGGTCAAGGCAAATGGAATGTTGCTGTTTATTGCAAAGGGATTGCACAGAAAAGTAAGGATGTTTTGCTACAGTTCTACAGGGTGTTGGTGAGATCCTTTCCTCTGAGGGCTTTCGTCTGGGCCATTACATTTGGGCCTGTATTCTCAAAAGCTTTGAAGGATGAAAGGTGATCTCATTGAAACTTATAACATTCTTACAGGGGTGACAAGACAGGCTGGATGCTTCCCCTAGCTGGTGAGGCCACAAGCAGGGGGCACAGTCTCAGAATACAGAGCAGGCCATTAAAACAGAGAGATCAGGAGGAATTATTCACGCAGAGGGTGGTGAGACTTTGGGATTCTCTACCTGTGGAAGCTCGATCATTGAGAATGCTCGAGAGAAATTGATAAGATTAATGGATACTAATGACATCCAGAGATATGGGGATAGCACAGAGGAAAGTAGCCTTGAGGTAGATGCTCAACCATGATCTAACTGAATGAGAGAACAGGCTCTATGGGTTTAATAGGCTATTCCTGCACCTATTAGGCAAGTGGGCAGTTTTGGTCGAGTACCATTGCTTCACTGCTGAGTGCAAACTACTGGCCATTAAATTGTCCCACCTCAGCCAAAGGGGCCGAGAATCCCTGCGACCGGCGCAAATTGCGCCACACCGCCTTGATGCTAGTCAAGATTCTCTGCAGAGCGGAGAATCGGCGCCGGCATGGTTGGCCCCGCGCCGGTAGCGCCCCCCCCCCCCCCCCCGCCCCGCCCGTTGATTCTCGGCCCGTAAAACCCAAGTCCCACCGGAGCCGTTTACACCTGCTCTCAGCTGGCGGGACCTCGGCGTTGAAGGGTCCGGGGGCGGCCGGGGGGGGGGGGGGGGGGGGGAGGAAGAAAGAGGGGTCCAACCCCAGGGGGGGCCTCCGATGTGGCCTGGCCCGTGATCAGGGCCCACCGATCGGCATGCCGGCCTCTCTGGCTGGGGGCCTCCTTTCTTCCGCGCTGGCCCCTGTAGCCCTACGCCATGTTGCGTCGGGGCCGGCGTGGAGAAGGGAGCCACTGCGCATGCGCGGACCCTGCGGCGCCCAGTTCATGCCAGGATCAGCAGCTGGAGCAGCGTGGGTCGCTCCAGTGCCGTGCTGGCCCCCTGTAGGGCCCAGACAGAAACGCGAAGCCGTTTCCGACGGCGTCAACACTTAGCCTCAGGATCACTGAATCCCGCCCATGCTGCGTGCAGACACCCAATCCATGTCACGTGAGCAAAATTAAATTCAAAGGATGAGCCAGAAGTAATAGAGACTGATTTATATGGAAGAGTGAACTGCAGTCACATTACTTCTTCTTTCAGTAATTATTTCTCGGTAAGTAGTTTGATAGACAAAGAGTCATCTAGAATGGAAATGTTAGCTTCGTTCTCACTCCACAGATGCTCAGACCTGCTGAAATTGTCCAGCCTGTTCTGTTTTTGTGTGTTAGTTAACAGTATATTGCACTTTACTATTGACACAGCGGTGGCTAAATTCCAAGAGTCAAAGTTCCTCTCGCTGGTCTCACACAAGGCCTCGCAGTGACAGCTGTTATATTCGACAGGATTCTGGTGTAAAAGGGGAGACTGGGGTTATCAAGGGGCTTAAAAGCCTTCCTCAAGAGGGTTGGGGTGCAGGACATGGTTACGGATAGTGTATCATTCCTCTTCAAGGGGCGATTCACACGGTACAAAATTGCCTGTCTCAACCCGCCCGCTAAACGCGCACCCGCCCACCCAACGCTGAGCCCCTTACCGGGTTAAATATCGTGGGATTAGACATCTGGAAACTTGTCCACTGGGAATAATCAACAGCCAGAGAGAAAATTCAGCCACTCGGCGGCGAAGCCACTCGGCAGCCGCGGGAAACAGGAACAGAACGTCGCGGATGTAACAATTATCCAGGGCTCCAATGGGAGGCCGGAGCAGGGGCTGATTGACAGACGCTCACTTCCGTGAATGGCAGTGACTCTCACTGCTGGACAGAACAGTCCGTGAGGAGACAGTTTGCATTATCAGGGGTTACTGTTCTTAGTTTGTTCACTTTCCATTTGAAGAACTGGCGCTGCACTTCCTTGCAATGCGCGGGCCCTGGAGGCACCTTAATATTTTTTGCCGGACAGCACTTGCCTGCAGCTGTGCGTTCAGAGATGTGTTGCCAGCTCCATTCAATTGATAACACTCTCGCTTTTATCTCTGGTTGCTCCCTCTTGCCAAGCACCGATTTTCCTGCAGAGCCAGAGGAATGGAGGGATGGGAGGATGTGGTAATCACCACTGATGTATATATTAGGTGATTTGTGGTAAGGCCCTGTCCTACAGGTACGGGGGTAGTTCCCTGCCTGCTGGCTCCGCCCAGTAGGCGGAGTATACATATGTGTGCTCCCCATACAGCAGCCATTTCGCCAGCTGCTGTAGGAGGCCATACATCTTAGTGTAATAAAGCCTCAGTTGTATTCAACTCTCGTCTTTGTGTAATTGATCGTGCATCAATTTATTGCACTAAAGTTTTCAGAAGATTGACCTCCACATCAAGCCGGATTGCCTGCAGCTGGATCCGCAATCAGGCAACGCCAAAAAGGACTTTGAACATTGGCTGGCCTGTTTCGAAGCATACATCAGGTCTGCACCAGACCCAATTCCAGAAGATTCAGATTCTCTACACGCGGCTGAGCTCCAACGTCTTTCCGCTTATCCAGGACGCGTCAAACTACGACGAAGCCATGGCGCTACTGAAAGAAAACTACGCTCAGCGGACTAACACGCTTTACGCCAGACACAGCCTCTCCACGCGCAGTCAACTCCCTGGTGAGTCAGTAGAAGACTTCTGGCGTGCTCTAATTCCCCTAGTTAGAGACTGTGACTGTCAGGCCGTCAAGGCCTCGGAACACTCGAACTTGCTTATGAGGGACTCTTTTGTTACGGGGATAGGGTCAGATTACATCCGCCAACGCCTTTAGAAGGCTTGACCTCGCGGCAACCAAAAAGCTTGCGCTTTCGCTGATGGTCGCCTCGCGCAACATCCAGGCCTACACCCCTGGCCGCGCGGCCCACCCCTCCTACGCATCGTGGACTCCGCAACCGGCTGCCCCATCGGGGACCCCACTCCGCAAACCCCACGCCTGTGCCGCGCGGCAGCCAACCGGCCTGGAGTGCCCTTTGCAAGGCCTGCGGCAAAGAGAGACACTTCGCGGCGGTGTGCCAGGCCCGTTCAGCCGCCGCTATTGTTCCGACCCACCCCCACGTACGGCCAGTGGGCGCCGCCATCTGCCCCTCCTTGGACCACGCACAGCCAGTGGGCGCCGCCATCTTCCCCTCCTCGGACCACTTGCGGCCCGTGGGCGCCGCCATCTTGTTCAACCCCCACCACGTGCGGCCCATGGGCACCGCCATCTTGTCCTCCCCAGGAGCATCAAGCGCCGCCATCTTGTCTCCCCCAGCACACGTGCGGCCCGTGGGCGCCGCTATCTTACCAGGACCCATGACCCCCGGGCACCCCATCGTCTGCCACCATCGACGATCAGCCGCGTCTCGCCTCAGTCACGATTGACCAGTCTCGCCCACACAACCTAGCAACCGCCTCTACAAACGTGAAAATCGATGGGCACGAGATCTCCTGCCTGTTGGACTCCGGGAGCACCGAGAGCTTCATTCATCCCGATACGGTAAGGCGCTGCTCCCTCGCGGTACACCCCACCAATCAGAGAATCTCCCTGGCCTCCGGGTCCCACTCCGTGGCAATCCTGGGGTACTGCATAGCCACTCTCACTGTCCAGGACGTGGAGTTTACCGGCTTCCGCCTCTACGTCCTCCCCAACCTCTGCGCTGCCTTACTACTCGGCCTGGACTTCCAGTGCAACCTCCAGAGCCTAACATTGAAATTCGGCGGGCCCCTACCACCCCTTACTGTGTGCGGCCTCGCAACCCTAAAGGTCGACCCACCTTCCCTATTTGCAAACTTAAACCCAGATTGCAAACCCGTCTCCACCAGGAGCAGATGGTACAGCGCCCAGTTTAGGACATTCATCAGGTCCGAAGTCCAGTGACTGCTTCGGGAAGGCGTCATCGAAGCCAGCAACAGCCCCTGGAGAGCCCAAGTGGCAGTGGTGAAAACTGGGGAGAAACACAAAATGGTAGTGGACTGCAGCCAGACCATCAATAGGTACACACAGCTCGACACGTAGCCCCTCCCACGCATATCTGATATGGTCAATCAGATTGCACAGTACCGGGTCTTCTCAACTGTGGACCTTAAATCCACCTACCACCAGCTCCCCATCCGTAAGAACCGCCCATACACTGCCTTCGAGGCAGATGGCTGCCTTTACCACTTTCTCAGGGTTCCTTTCGGCGTCACCAACGGGTCTCGGTTTTCGAACGGGAAATGGACCGAATGGTCGACCGGTACCGGCTGCGGGCCACTTTCCCGTACCTTGACAATGTTAACTAATGGGTTAAGAGACATTTCAATTAGTTGTCTCATGAATGTTAAGTATCCATTAATTGACACGGATATGTAAAGGGGCTTCAGGTGGCCTCTGGCAGGTGATGTGTAGTTAGAGTTTTGTGCAAAATCTGTTGGAATGAAATAAATGTGTGTTGGTGAAAAAGGAACAGAACTTTAGACTCTTCATATCATAGCAACTAAAACGTCAAACAATTGATAGCAGAGGATGGTTGCTGTGTAAATGTGAAAGGTTGAAAGATACAACTTTTCCAGATCAAACCAAGGAGTGAGTGAGAAAAGAAAAAAAAAGGATATATGGCTGATCCTAGGATGAAGATGGCTGGATATGACTATTTTCTGAAAGGGAATAGTACGATCAATAGAGAAGTGCAGTAGTTATGTGGACTAAGGTAACTGCTTTGGGAAAGAGAAAACAAGGTATGGCATTGGCTCTTTCTATACCATTTGGCAGTAAAATCAGAAACAAAGTGCTTTCTGAGCTGGAATTGGAAGAGTTAGACTCAGAAGAAGGTCTGGAGACTTTATTACATTATATGGATAAGATTTATAAGAAAGATGACTTGTTAAGTGCGTATGAAGCATGGTCGGATTTTGATAAGTTCCGGAAAATGGAGGATATCACCATGGAAGACTATATAATGGAATTTGGCAGACTATATAAAAGGCTGCAGAAACACAACCTGGAATTTCCACAATCTGTGTTGGCCTTTAAATTACTTGATTGTGCTAGAGTGAGCAACATGGATAGGCTCCTGGTTTTGACAGGAGTTCAGTTTACTGATAAGGATACCTTATTCGAACAGATGACGAAAGCTTTACAAAAGTTTCTGGGGAAACATTCTATTCCGATGGCTCTGATGACCCAAATAGGTCAGCCTGCAATAAGGCAGAATATGGAAGATACACTACTAACAGGATGGCAAAATCGTATGGCTACGAACAGGGCTCAAGACTATAGAAGGAGACCGAGACAAGGAAATTATGAAGACAGAAACCCAATCAGAACCTACAATAGGAAGATGAACCCCAGAAATGCACGGGGCATGATAAATCGATGTTTTCAATGTGACTCTCAATACCATTATGCTTTCAACTGTCCAACTCGTTATGATAGCGTGTTTGAAGCGACTCATGACACGGAAGAGTCAGAAGAGGAAAAAGATAGTGACCAGAAAGAAGGCATTGTCCTATTGACAAGCAGTTTTGCGCCGGTATTGAGGGTGTTGGTTGCAGAATCCTTCAACTGTGCTGTATTGGACAGTGGCTGCACATCTACTGTGTTTGGAATTGACTGGTTAAAATGTTATCTGGACTCCTTGAATGCTGAAAATCGTAACAAGGTTAAGGAATTTGAAAGTCCCACAAGTTTCAGGTTTGGGGATGATAATACTCTGAAGTCGCTGAAAAGAGTGGTGATCCCTTGCAATATTGCCGGAGTGAATCATTTCATTAGCACGGATGTTGTATCAAGTGAGATACCTTTGCTTCTGAGCAGACCGTCGATGAAGAAAGCACACATGAAACTGGATATGGAACAGGATAAGGCAACAGTTTTTGGAAAGACGATGGACTTACAATTTACACAGTCGGGACACTATTGTATTCCATTACTGGCAAATAATATTTCAAGTAGAGTGGTTAAGGATGTGTTAATGGCAGTTGAAAATGGGACTTTAGCTGATAAAAAGCTTGTGGTATTAAAATTGCATAGGCAATTTGCACATCCATCTCCTCGGAGGCTGAAAAATGTATTGAAGGATGCAGGGGTAAGGGATGACGACTAATCTAAACTGATAGAACAGGTTAGTGACCGCTGTGAAGTTTGTAGGAAGTACAGAAGGACAGCAGCATGACCGATAGTAACCCTACCTTTGGCCAGGGATTGTAACGACATTGTGGCCATGGACCTTAAGATCTGGGATAAAGCAAATAATATATTTATTTTGCATTTTGTAGATTTAGCAACCAGATTTAGTCAATCAACGATTGTACCAAATCATGGAAAAATGGATAGGGACAGGAATGGGTCCATAGGCAAAATTCCTTACGGAGAATTTGCTGATGATGAGCTTAGGGATATGTGTGAAAATGTGAATATCAGAGTTATGAATACGGCTGCAGGAAGCCATTTAATAATGGTGTCTGTGAAATAAATCATGTTGTCATCGATGACATGCTTCGGAAGATTTTGGCAGATCGACCAAATTGCAGGCTAAATTCAGCTTTAGCATGGGCGGTACATGCAAAGAATTCATTGCAGATGGTTGGGGGCTATAGTCCTTATCAATTAGTGTTTGGTAGAAATCCTAAAATTCGGTCCATTTTGGATGACCAGCCTCCAGCTTGGGAGGGGACTACAATTAGCTCTGGTTTTGCTGAACATTTAAATGCATTACATAGCAGTGGAAAAGCTTTTTTGGAAGCAGAAGTCTCTGAAAGAATTCGCAGAGCTTTAAGACATAACGTACGGCCATCAGATGCCATTTTTCAGCAAGGAGACATGGTACACTATAAGAGAGACAATTCGAATGAACGGAAAGGCCCAGGAAAGATCATAGGCATAGATGGCAAAACAATTATTTTGCAACATGATAATCAAACTGTTAGGGTCCATTCATCAAGGATAATGGGTACAGATTACAAATTTTCAAATTTAGACAGAGCAGATAGACATGACGAGGAACCAGAGTCATCTGGTACGCATGTGTTACGGAACTATGAGGACCAGTTAACTGATATAGACAGAGGAACACAACACTTCTGATGAATTAGAACAGGCCATTTTTCCAAAAGGGCAACTGCCAAAAGTTGGTACAAAAGTGACATACTTGCCTGAAGGGTCTAGTCAATGGAAGGATGCAACTGTTATTTGTAGAGCAGGGAAGGCCACTGGAAAGTATAAACATTGGTTGAATGTACAGCATTCAGGGGAAGGAGTCAAGACAATGGATTGGGAAAACGAAGTTCAAAAAGGAAGGCACAGAAACGCAGTGCCAGTTCAGGTAGTACATCAGATAGTGAACAGGTCTGCAGGAAAAGGTCGAGAACTATTGAAAGGACATCCCACAGCAGAAGGGAAAGATTAAGCAGTAGCAGTACAGAACGATATACCAGGCGGGAGAGGGGACGTAGTTTATCAAGATCTCGGAACATGAGTAAGACTACGAATACTAATAGGAGTAGAAGCCCACATGCACGTGAGATTTTGGTGGCTTCAAATAAATTAGATGAAAAAGTTATCAAAGAAGCTAAACAGCCATTTCTTCAGGTGAAGGATAGGGCAGGGAAGTTGGTGGTGGCCCCAGTGCTGATTAACAAGGTTTTTGAGGAGTTTTATGAGAGGTTGTACAAGTCAGAGCCACTCGGAGGAGACCGTGAGATGCAGGAATTTCTCGATGGGTTGGAGTACCCGAGGCTAGGGGAGGGGGACAGGGCTACATTAGAAGGAGCAATAGTGGAGCAGGAGATAAAGGATGCGATTGGGAGGATGCAGTCGGGGAAGGTGGCAGGGCCGGATGGGTTTCCGGTGGAATATTATAAAAAATTTAAGGATAGGTTGGCACCCCTGACGGTGGGGATGTTTGAGGAGGCGATAGGGAAGGGAGTGTTGCCGCAAACCTTGGGGCAGGCATCGATTTTCCTGTTACTAAAAAAAGATAAGGATCCGACGGAGTGTGGGTCGTATCGGCCCATATCACTTCTGAATGTGGACGTAAAAGTGTTGGCGAAGGTACTGGTGGGTAGGCTGGAGGAGTGCCTTCCGAAGGTAATAGGGGAGGATCAGACGGGGTTCGTGAAAGGGAGGCAGCTGTTTTCGAACATTAGGAGGGTTTTGAACGTTGTTATGGCACCGGCGGAAAGAAAGGAAACAGAGGTAGTTGTGGCATTTGACGCCGAGAAGGCGTTTGATCGGGTAGAATGGGGGTACCTGATGGCAGTGCTGGAGCGTTTTGGGATTGGACCAAGGTTTGTGAACTGGGTAAAGCTATTATATAAGGAACCGAAGGCGAGTGTCCTCACAAATAATATCAGTTCGAGATATTTCTCTCTCCACCGTGGGATTAGACAGGGATGTCCTATGTCTCCCCCTGCTGTTCGCACTTGCGATTGAGCCGTTGGCCATCGCATTGAGAAGTTCGGGAGCATGGAAAGGAATAGTGCGGGGGGGGGGATAGAGCATAGGGTGTCCTTATATGCCGACGACTTGCTGCTGTATGTGTCGGAGCCGAGTGCGTCGATCGGAGGAATATTGGAGCTACTGCGGGTATTTGGGTCTTTCTCGGGGTACAAGTTGAACCTGGACAAGAGTGAGTGTCTCTTTGTGGTGTCTCGGCCGGGGGTGGGGCAGGGGTGGGGGGGCTGCCATTCCGTAGAGCAGGGACTCATTTTAGGTATCTGGGGGTGCAGGTTGCCCGGGAATGGGGAGGCTTCGTAGGTACAACATCACTAGTTTTGTGGGGAGAGTGAAAGCCGATCTGGCAAGGTGGGACGGCCTTCCTCTGTCACTGGCAGGTCGGGTACAGGCGGTTAAAATGAATGTGTTGCCGCGATTCCTACCGATTTTCCCGCCAAAGACTTTTTTCAGGGAGATTGAGGGAAGGATTACCTCATTCATATGGGGAGGGAAGGTGGCCAGAGTGAGAAAGGTGCTGCTACAGAGGGGAAGGCAGGCAGGGGGTTTGGGTCTCCCGAACTTGTTGTACTACTACTGGGCGGCGAATGTGGAGAAAGTACGGAGCTGGGTCAGAGGGGTGGATTCTCAGTGGGTCAGAATGGAGGAGAGTTTGTGCAGGGGGTCGGGGCTGAACGCACTTGCAACAGCGCCGCTCCCGATAGCTCCGGGGAAATATTCAGGGAGTCCGGTAATAATAGCTTCATTGAAAATCTGGAGGCAGTTTCGCCAACACTTCGGGTTGGGTTTAGGGTCAAGGGAAATGCCGATTCGGGGGAACCACAGATTTGAGCCAGGGAGGTGAGATGGAAGTTTTCAGAAATGGGAAGAGAAGGGGATTAAGACGCTAAAAGATTTGTTTCTTCGGGGTCGGTTTGCAGGATTGAGGGAGCTGGAAGCGAAGTATGGGCTAGAGCAGGGAAAAGGGTTCAGGTACATGCAGGTTCGGGATTTTGCCAGGAAGGAGATACAGAGCTTCCCAGAGGAACCGGCCTCCACAATGCTGGAGGAGGTGTTGACGACAAGGGGACTGGAGAAGGGTGCAGTGTCAGCGGTGTACGGAGCTATTCTGGAAGAGGATAAGGCACCACTGGAAGGGATCAAAGCAAAATGGGAGGAAGAGCTGGGAGAGGTTATAGAGGAGGGGGTCTGGTGTGAGGTGCTCCGGAGAGTGAATGCCTCCACCTCGTGCGAGGTTGGGGCTGATGCAGCTGAAGGTGGTATATAGAGCGCACCTCACGAGGACGAGGATGAGCCGATTTTTTGAAGTAGAGGATGTGTGTGAGCGTTGTGGGGGGGGGGGGCCTGCGAATCATGTTCATATGTTTTGGTCCTGTCCAAAGCCAGGGGAGTACTGGAAGGAGGTGTTTCGGGTAATTTCCAAGGTGGTGCGTGTGAAACTGGACCCCGGTCCCCAGGAGGCCATATTCGGGGTGTCGGACCAGCCAGGGTTGGAACCGGGAGCGGAGGCAGATATCATAGCCTTCGCCTCGTTGATCGCCCGAAGGCGGATCCTGCTGGGATGGAGAGCAGCCTCTCCACCCAGTGCCCTGGCGTGGAGGGGGGACCTGTTGGAATACTTGACCCTTGAGAAGGTTAAGTTCGAACTGAGGGGAAGCTCGGAGGGGTTCTACAAGTCATGGGCACTATTTATTATGCACTTTCAAGAACTGGATAACATCGAACATTAGTTGGGGGGGGGGGCTGTGTAGATTAAGGGTGACTATGGGTAATCCCTGATTCCTTTTTGTCATTTGTTTATGTAAACATGTGGGCTGAGGTTTGGGGTTTGGTGGGCGGATGGGATCGTTGTTATTATGGGGATTGACATATCTTGCTGATTATTGTTTATTGTTGATGGGTGTAAATGTGGGAGAAAATGTGAAAAAAGAGGAGAATAAAAATATATATATATTTTTTAAAAGAAGCTAAACCGCAAGAATTGCATAGTTGGAGTGAATTTGGGGTATACACGGAAGTACCGGGTAGGGGACAAACAGCTCTATCCCACAGATGGATTTGCACGGAAAAGGTTCTTCCGGATGGAACTTATAAGGCAAAGGCCAGGCTTGTGGCAAGGGGATTTGAAGAAAACCTAGAAGATCAGGATTTAAGGGTAGATTCACCTACAGCAAGAAAGGTTATTTTAAAGATCTTGGCTCTATTAGCCACAAAGGCATGGGAATGCAAATCTATAGATATAAATGCTGCCTTTTTGCAGGGGCATCAGCTCCAGAGAGACATTTTTCTCCGTCCTCCTAAAGAAGCAGCTAACACAGAAGGGGTACTCTGGAAGTTGAACAAATGTGTATATGGATTAAATGATGCATCTAGAGTCTGGTATTTTTCGGTAAGGTCAATTTTGTTAAAGTTAGGCTGTTGCCAGTTGAAAGCAGATCCTGCAATGTTTTACTGGCACTATAAAGGAAATCTTTCTGGCATTTTTATGATGCATGTTGATGATTTTTTGTGGGGTGGGACTAGTGATTTTGAAGCTATTGTAACCTCTGGTTTGAGGATAGAATTCAGGGTTGGAAGTCAGGCTTCCGGTGCAGTTAAATATATTGGACTGGAAATTGGACAGACTAAGTTAGCGGCAACTTTACGTCAGCAATCTTATTTGGAAAGTATCAGCCCAATAACAATTAGTCGTTGCCGAGTTTCACAAAAAGACGCATTGGTTTCAAAGATAGAAAAAGAGCAACTGCGAAGTTTAATTGGGCAACTGAACTGGTTAGGTAGACAGACTAGACCGGACGTGAGTTTTGATGTCTTAGAGTTGAGTACAAAAATGAATGATCCCAAAGTGGAAGACATAATAAGAGCAAATAAAGTGTTGGCCAAACTAAAAATGCAGGAGTGTGTTTTGAAGTTCCCGGTTTTAGGTGACCTTAAGCACTTAGGTGACCTTAGGTGAATTATAGTTTATAGTGATGCATCCTACGCAAATTTATGTGATGGGGTTTCAAGTGCAGGACGTTTTATAATTTTCCTTTTGGGGAACAATGGTAAATCATAGAATCATAGAATTTACAGTGCAGAAGGAGGCCACTCGGCCCATCAAGTCTGCTACCGGCTCTTGGAAAGAGCACCCTACCCAAGGTCAACACCTCCACCCTATCCCCATAACCCAGTAACCCCACCCAACACTAAGGTCAATTTTGGACACTAAGGGCAATTTATCATGGCCAATCCACCTAACCTGCACATCTTTGGACTGTGGGAGGAAACCGGAGCACCCGGAGGAAACCCACACACACACGGGGAGGATGTGCAGACTCCGCACAGACAGTGACCCAAGCCGGAATCGAACCTGGGACCCTGGAGCTGTGAAGCAATTGTGCTATCCACAATGCTACCATGCTGCCCTAAGAGGGGAAATAACAGAGGGGAAATGTTGCCCGCTTGTGTGGGAAACAAAGAAAATAAGGACAGTGGTAAAAAGCACGTTGGCTGCTGAGACATTAAGCCTTGTAGAGGCGGTGGATATGGCCTTTTATATAAGTCAGATATTGACAGGAATTTTGGGATTAGGGGATTTGGGTAATATACCTATTGACTGTCACATTGACAATAAATCCCTGTGGGAAAATGTGCACTCTACAAAAAGTGTCAATGAAAAGAGGTTACGGATAGACATCGCAAGTCTGAAGCAGATGTTGGACAGAGGGGAAATAACAAAAATTAAATGGGTCGACAGTAGCTATCAACTGTCAGACTGTTTTACAAAAAGGGGCGAGTTCACAGAAACGTTTGGATATTGTTAATGAAGAGCGCTTGTTTCTGTGACTTTTGTTTTTCTTTCTCGTCCAAACAAAAAAAACTGGAAAAAAGTGGGGGGGGGGGGGGGAGATCATGAGTGTGTTTTTGAGTTTCTTGAAATTCTGTTTTCACCTCGTTATTTTTTTTTCTCCAAGGAAGGGGAGACTGTTAAGTAATGGGTTAAGAGACATTGCAAATAGTTGTCTCATTTCTGTTAAGTATCCATTAATTGACACTGATATGTAAAGGGGCTTCTGGCAGGTGATGTGTAGTTAGAATTTTGTGCAAAGTCTGTTGGAATGAAATAAATGTGTGTTGGTGAAAAAGGAACAGAACTTTAGATTCTTCATATCACAGCAACTAAAATGTCTAACAGACAATGTCACCATCTGCGACCACGATCAGCAGGACCATGACGCCAACCTTGCCAAATTTCTCCGCACCGCCACTCTCCTCAACCTCACTTACAACCAGGAGAAGTGTGTGTTCAGCACGAACAGCTTAGCCATCCTCGGCTATGTGGTCCAGAACGGAGTTCAGGGGCCCGATCCCGACCGCATGCGCCCCCTCATGGAGCTCCCACTGCCCCAAGGCCCTCAAACGTTGCCTGGGGCTCTTTTCTTACTTTGCCCAGTGGGTCCCAAATTATGCGGACAAGGCCCACTCATCCAATCCACTCTTTTTCCTCTAATGGCCGGGGTTCACCAGGCCTTCAACCGTATTAAGGCCGACATCGCCAAGGCCGCGATGCACGCAGTCGACGAGACGCCCCCCTTCCAAGTCGAGAGCGCTGCATCAGACGTTGCTCTGGCCGCCACCCTCAACCAGGCAGGCAGGCCCGTGGCATTCTTTTCACGAACCTTCATGCCTCTGAAATTCGGCTCTCCTCTGTCGAAAAAGAGGCCCAAGCCATCGTTGAAGCTGTGCGGCATTGGAGGCATTACCTGGCCGGCAGGAGATTCACTCTCCTCACTGACCAATGGTCGGTCGCTTTCATGTTTAACAACACACAGCGGGGCAAGTTCAAAAACGATAAGATCTTGAGGTGGAGGATCGAACTCTCCACCTACAACTACGAGATTTTGTATCGCCCCGGTAAGCTCAACGAGCCCCCCGATGCCCTATCCCGAGGTACATGTGCCAGCACACAGGTGGACCGACTCTGGACTCTGCACGACAACCTTTGTCACCCGGGAGTCACACGTTTGTACCACTTCATCAAGGCCCCCAATCTGCCCTACTCCGTCGAGGAAGTCAGGGCAATCACCAGAGGTCTGTGCAGAGGTCTGTGCCAGGTCTGTGCGGAGTGCAAACCGTACTTCTACCAACCAGACCGTGCGCGCCTGGTGAAGGCCTCCCGCCCCTTTGAACGCCTCAGCGTGGACTTCAAAGGGCCCCTCACCTCCACCGACCGTAACACGTACTTCCTCAGTGTGGTCGATGAGTACTCCAGATTCCCCTTCACCATCCCATGCCCTGATATGTGCGACCTACTCCGCCATGGCCGCCACCGGAAGTCCTTTTGTTGAACTTCACCCCACACTCCAGATCTCTGGGCACCCGGTGGGGAGAAGGGCGAGGAAGGCAGAGGACCTCTTTGTGAGCCTGCTCCTGGGCCTGGAGAAGTGTGCTTTTGAAAGGTCCAGGCAGCGGGCGACCGAGGTGGTCGTCTGACCAGACTGTTTGCCCCTCTTCCGCAACTACAGTCACGGGCAGGTGTCCTTCGAAAAGGGGCATGCGGTGTCAATGGGCACGCTTGAGGCCTTCCGTGCTCAATGTACACCGCAGGAGTTGGGATGTTTCATCAACCCTTTATTTGCACTCTCATTTGATGTTTTTAAGTTTCCGTTGATCTTTCTTGCGTTCGGTCAGTGCCCCTAACAGGAGTGGCCCCTTTTTGCTTTGCCCCTCAATTTGTTTCCTTTCTTTTATTTGGTTGACCTCAAAAGAATGGCCAAACCTGAACCTCTTTGGACTGTGGGAGGAAACCAGAGCACCCAGAGGAAACCCATGCAGACACAGGGAGAAAGTGCAAACTCCACAGTCACCCAAGGTTGCAATTGAACCCGGGGTCCCTGTTGCTGTGAAGCAGCGGTGCTAACCACTATGTCGCCCAGCATATCACAAATGTAATTCCTTCCGTTCTGTCCTCTGATGCATGATCAATTACACAAAGATGAGAGTTGAATGCAACTGAGGCTTTATTACACTAACATGTGTGGCCTCCTACAGCAGCTGGTGAAATGGCTGCTGTATGGGGAGCACACATATTTATACTCTGCCTACTGGGCGGAGCCAGCAGGCAGGGAACTACCCCCATACCTGTAGTACAGGGCCTTACGATAAATCACCTAATATATACATCAGTGGTGACGACCACATTCACCCCCTGTTAAAATTGAGTCCGGCGGGGATGGTGGAGAACTATATACAAGTACAGATGTGAGAGGTAGGTTCTTTACTCCGAGAGTAGTAAGGGTGTGGAATGCCCTGCCTGCAACAGTAGTGGACTCGCCAACACTAAGGGCATTCAAATGGTCATTGGATAGACATATGGACGATAAGGGAATAGTGTAGATGGGCTTTAGAGTGGTTTCTCAGGTCGGCGCAATATCGAGGGCCGAAGGGCCTGTACTGTGCTGTAATGTTCTATGTTCTATGTTCTATGTACATGTTTTAACTACAGAGAAAAAATGGAGTCCCGATCAAGTTACAGATTCAGTCAGTCCAGAGTCTTGATCTGCCTTTGGGAGCGCCGCAGTGGTGGTGGCGATTCCGGTGTCGGTCTGGTCCTCGGTGACTCCGGGAGCATGCCGAAATCCTCGTCATCCTCGGGCGTGGGCAGGGGGAGGACGGACTGTCCTGGGGCGGGGGCTGCGGTGGGGTGCGCCGGGGAAGGGGAGGGTGGCGATGGGTCGGAGGGGTGTGCATGTGTGGAACCAGCTGGTGCCAGGTCCCTGATCAGACCCACATGTTTTGGGTCTGTCCGAAGCTGGAGGATTTGGCAGGGGTTCGCTGACGTGATGTCTGAGGTGCTGAGGGTGAAGGTGGTCCCGAGTCCAGAAGTGGCAATTTCTAGATTGTCGGAAGACCCGGTAGTCCAGGAGGTGAGAGAGGGTAACATTTTGGCCTTTGCCTCTTTGGTAGCCCGGAGATGGATCTTGTTGGGATGGACTTAGGGCACCGAACCCGGGGGTGTGGGTGAGTGATCTCGCGGAATTCCATAGGTTGGAAAAAATCAAGTTCACCTTGAGAGGGACTGTGGAGGGGTTTGCCTGGAGATGGAAACCATTCAGTGACTTCTTCCAGGATAGTTAAGTCAGCAGGGGGAGGGTAACAGCAGGGAGGGTGGGGTGTGGGGGTGTCGGTTATTTATTTGTTGTGTGATTTTATGTTTGTTCTCTTTTTGGTTTTGGTTGCGTTTGCTTTATATATATATATATATATATAAATGCCTTAATAAAAACATTTTTAAAAAATCTTTCCGAGTGGAATTCCTAGAATTGGGCACAATAATTCAGTTGAGAACGAATTACAGATTTATTTATTTAAAAAAAAAAATATTTTTATTCTCCTTTTCACATTTTCTCCCTAATTTGCACCAAACAATAAACAATAAGCAGTAACGAATATAATGTCTATCCCCATATCAACAACAACAATCCCATCAAACCCCAAACAACTGCCCGCATATTAACATAAACAAATAACAAAAAGGAATCCGGAATCACCCATAGTCACCATTAACACATATAGTCCCCCTCCCCTCAACCCTCCCACCCACCCCACTAATGTTCGACATTATCCAATTCTTGAAAGTGCTTAATGAATAACCCCCATGAATTGTAGAACCCCTCCATCCTTCCCTTCAGTTCAAACTTAACCTTTTCAAGAGTCAAGAATTCCAACAGGTCCCCCCGCCACGCCAGGGCACAGGGTGGAAAGGCTGCTCTCTATCCCAACAGGATCCGCCTTCGGGCGATCAATGAGGCAAAGGCTACTGCATCTGCCTCCGCACCCGTTTCCAAGCCCGGCTGGTCCAACACCCTGAATATGGCTTCCCGAGGGTCCGGGTCCAGTTTCACATGCAGCACTTTAGAGACTACCCTAAAAACCTCCTTGCAGTAATCCTCCAGCTTTGGACAGGACCAAAACATATGAACGTGATTTGGAGGCCCCAGCCGCCTGCCCGCCTGCAACGTTCACACACATCTTCTATCCCCTCAAAGAGCCAGCTCATCCTCGCGAACCACAGATTTATAAAACCACTTTGTCAACCTGCCCCACATCACCATCAATAATCTGTGCACTTCCAAAAGATCTCTCTGTTCCTGCAACCCATGAGATTTGTGTCTTTATTTGATATTGATATCGCCCCTCCTCCTCCCTAACCAACCACCCCACTCCAAATTGCCCTGCACTCATTTCACCTGCTGGGTGTCGCTCATTACACCAGCCTGACTTTTGTCCTCAACTCAATCACACTCCTCCGTGCAGTTCAGTTACCAGTCATCTGCAAACTTGAGGAGCTTGCAATTTTTCCACGCAAAAAAGGCATTCAGAGGACCAATATACTGGTTGGGTTGGGGTGTGTGTGTGGGGGGGGGGGGTTCAGTCCTGCAGCCTCCAGACTGGCAGAGACAGGTCTGCCGGGGTTGGATGTAGCTGTTGTTGCTTGTTTTTAATCTTCTCTGATCTTTTCAGTTATTAGCACGACAAATGTATCATGTTTGAACCATTTTCAGAGTTGCGTTGTAGTTTAGACCGTGCGTGTTATCTAAGAAATCCTTAATAAAATATTAGTTGGAAAGAAGGGGTGATGGTGGTGTAGTGGTATTGTCACTGGACTAGTAAACCAGAGAGCCAGGTGATGGAGTAGTTACATGGACCATGATAGTTCGGGTTTATGCTTGGGGGGAGATGGATATGTTATTGTGGGTTTTCTGTGTTTGTTGGATACCTTTGTTTAAAATGTCAAAATTATAAATGCCTTTATAAAATATTTTCACTAAAAAACCAGAGCAATGCTCTGGGGACCCAGGTTCAAATCCCACCACTGCAGATGGTGAAATTTTAATTCAATGAAAATCTAAAATTAAAAGTCAAATGTTGACCATGAAACCTTTGTCGATTGTCATTCAAAACCCAGCTGGTGCACTAATGTCCTTGCCTGGTCTGGCCACACTTAATGTGGTCGACTCTCAACTGCCCCCGAGGGGTGGGCAATAAATGCTTTGATGGTATGTATCGGCTTGGGTCACTGTCTGTGCGGAGTCTGCACGTTCTCCCCGTGTCTGCGTGGGTTTCCTCCGGGTGCTCCGGTTTCCTCCCACAGTCCAAAGATGTGCGGGTTAGGTGGATTGGCCATGCTAAATTGCCCTTAGTGTCCAAAATTGCCCTTAGTGTTGGGTGGGGTTACTAGGTTATGGGGATAGGGTGGCGGTGTTGACCTTGGGTAGGGTGCTCTTTCCAAGAGCCTGGTGCAGACTCGATGGGCCGAATGGCCTTCTTCTGCGCTGTAAATTCTATTTTAAAAAAAATCCCCTCCACCTGCTCTCGAATACAATGTGACGCGCGCGCGGGTCGCCGCATTCCACTCGGCCGCGCGCCCTCACGTGACCGCCCCTATGAGAGGGGAGCGGGCACGCGCTGAGCTGCTCGCTCGCTGACAGCCGGCGGGGAGAGGGGGAAGGACGAGGCTTGCGGGCAGAGAGAGAGAGAGAGAGAGAGAGATATCTGTCTCTCAGTTAATAGCAGCAAAACTCTCTCAGTGACGAAACTAACCCGGACACGGGGCAGAAAGTTTAAATTAAAAAAAAAAAATAACAACAAAAACCCCCCCGAAAAGACTGCCTGCCTAGTACTCCACCATGATGTCCCAAATGAGAAGCACCAGGACGAGCCAGGTGCAAAGCCACACCGTGAGCCAGGTGCAAAGCCACACCGTGAGCCAGGTAGAAGACACGGTGCATTATAATCACCACAACTATGAGAGCGAGCTGGAGGAGTACATGATGCAGGAGGAAGACTGGGACAGAGACCTCCTCCTGGACCCTGCCTGGGAGAAGCAGCAGAGAAAGGTCGGTGTTTTGAATTTTCCATTTTGTAAAAACAAAGCGAAGTGACAGGCAAGTGCCAAGCGCCTGTCCACTCTGTTGAAGTCAGAGAACCAAGTTATTTGCCAACTCCACGCATGTGGAAATCCAAGTCCAGGTGAGCAAAGTGAATGAGAGTCGATTCCAGTTCGCATCGTGTGCACCTCCGATAAAAAGCATGATTATGATAACTTAAAAGGGATTGGAATAGATGCAAACATTCCTTGGCAAACTATTTGCGTACCCATGGCCAGTGACTTATTTCAGAAGTAAGCTATTTATTTGTCTCAGTTTTGTGATAAAATTCAGAAAGTCAACAAGAGTTAAACTGTCGATTAAGGTCAGTCTTTAGATTTGTACTGTATTCAGCAATTCCAATAGGATGGATGCAAACAACAATATAGAATGAATCTTGACACCAGCAAGTTCACATTGTTACTCCAGTGTCCTGCATGGTTTGGGATGTGCCATGGGAGTTTTTAAACAGCTGATGACGTCTCTAGGATTAGAATGGGTATGACCGCTAATAATAACTACAGTCCACTGAGTATTATCATTCCTCCTAATCCACAGTATTTAACCAGAATTATTTGCAGCAGTTGCTCTCTCCCGTTCAGTTAATATTAAACTCGTGCCAAGAACTTTCATTTGCTTTTTACTTTACTTAGTTAAAAATTACAGGATTGGTTTCGGTGGACTACAATGTCTCCATGTCCCACAGCGCACTGGATTTAAAATCTCCTAACTCCAAATTTACACATCCCTCCTCGGCTCCACCCCAGCTTGTCTCTGCAATCTTCTACATTCCTACACCCCAGTCTGAAACCTGACATTCTGCTGCTGGACATCCCTCAACAGTGGCAGAACCTGAGGTATTTTCTCCACTTCCTGGATTCATTCCCTAACCCCTCTTTTTTTTTTTTTGTTGCTTCTGATGCAGGATGAACAAAGCAACATTTGAGACCGGGAAAGTATTAGACTCCCTTCAAATGCTTAATAAATCACTTCATATATCTGGGAATTGTTTTTGGCAAGCAGTACATGAACCCTAAAAATGACACTAACATGGGACATTTTTGCTTTGGTTCTGTAGCTTGGGCTATTGAGTCACAGAAATATAATGATACAGGACCGTTATGAATGCCTGACTGTAATGGAGCATTGCTTTATTTTGTGTCCTTTTAAAACACATGGAGCATTTGTGCAGGTTGTGTCGAAGGAGAAGCGAAATCCTGCAGATGCTTGAAGTCTGAAACACGAGCACAAAAGTGCTGGGAATATTCAATTGATTGGACAGCCATCTGTGGAGACAGAAACATTTAACGTGTAACAGTTAACATTTCAGGTCGATGATCTTCATCAGAATATCAGGAAGGTCATCGACCTGAAATGTTAATTTACACGTTAAATGTCCACAGATGCTGCTGAGTTTTCGAGCATTTTGTTTTTATTTTTGTTGAGGAATGTACACCCTGAACAGTTTTCCTGTATTTGCTCTTCCAGATGATCCAATTGGCGTAGGAACATGGAAATTGTCCCCATTAGTCATTGCATGCAGGGTGTAGAACTTTATTTATTTTTGTGCGTGTTAAAGCTGCTCCTGTGGTAATTATAACAGTTTATTTGGTTCAATTTATTGAAGAAAAATAATCAAGGATTTGTACTGTTGACTTCTCCCTTTCCTGGTCAGCATTGCTTCCATTAGGTATGTTAAAGATGTCAAGCTGGTTTCAGCTGAAGGGTGTACTTCATTTGTATCAGCATCACATGAGAAGGTATATACACCAAGCCACATTTTCCTCTTCATCCCACTCTGATATCTAGGTCCTGCTGGAAAGAATCCTTCAGCCCGCCACTTCTGTGTTGGTTCCTCAATAAAGCTATCCGAATAGTCTCACTGCCCTGTTCTTTCACCATTGTCCAAATATATTCCCTTGTTCAAGTACATATCTGATATACTTTTGAAGTTACTATTGAATCTTCTGCCACCTCCGTTTTATCATATGCATTCCATAATCATGATTCTTAGGTGTGCTTCCTAAAAAAATGCATCTCCTCATCTCGCCGCCTTTACCCAATTACCTTAAATCTGTGTCCTCTGGTTGCTCACTTTTTTGCTTCCAGAAATAGTCTCCCCCTTTATTTTGTTGAAACCTTTCATAATTAGCCTTGTTAGGTTGATGCCTGGCTCCACCCCTGCATTCGTTTCAAGTAATAGTCAGGAAAATAAGGCAATTTGCCTGCATGAGGGAGGAAAAAGTGGATAACAAATCATTGTAGGCTTTTCCCTGCAGTCAACTGTAGCACTATTTGTAGAGGTCTCTTAGGTTGGAGGCAGTGTACAGGGACCTAAAAAAAGAGATTTACAAAATAACATAAATCACAGATGCAGTCTCAGATCTGTGCCAGTTTCAAGTTCCTATCAGGCTCTGTGCTGCTCGCTGGAGATAAATGACCTTGCACCAGTTGTCGTTTGCACACTGAGGTTTTGGAGAGGAGCAGGGGAATTAATGACTCATTAGTAATGAATAACGGGGCATTTTAAAAAGGTTTCATTGGTTATAACACCGTGAAATGGAAAAATATTATGTGGTGGAAGGACTTATTTTCACAATGCCACAGAACTTGAGGTAGCGTTTTATGCATACTCCTTGTGGCACATTTTACTGAAAAATAGAAACACTTTTAGAATTAAGATTCATTCTATATGAATTGTTAGATTCCAGCTCACATTCTGAATTGACGGTAACCCATATTTACGATGAAAGGGGAAATGCTCTTGTATGTCCCTCTTTATACTTTAGTATAATATAGCATAGGCTTTACAAATTTGTATCCCAAAGAACATAGCAAGAATTTTCAGACATTGAGATCAGTGAGCCCTCACAGGATTTTCTGTCCATTGATTTTTTAAAAAGTGATTTATATACGTGGCAAATTGGTTTGTCCAGATTGTCAACATGCTTGCGTCACCTGTGGTGGAGGTAGGCTGCATGTAGGTTTTCTGCTGCCAACTCATTTGCCAGATGGTAGCATTGAGCCAAGTGACTCTCAGATTCCTGGTTGCCTTTGTGAGTGGCTGGCTGCCTTGGCCCTCAACAGGGAGCTGAGCAGAGTTTTGTTGATGGCACAAGATGCAGCCAGACCTCTGTTCTAAAAGGCTGTCTGTCCCACTTTTCAGAGTTACAGGAGACCACTGCTAACTGTTATTGCTGCCATTCTAAACGAGGAAAATGGAACACCAGTGTAGAAAGAGAACTCCAGGATCACAGATATAGCACTGGAGGCCCTAGTGATGAAGGTTGACAGACGGAGACATGCCATTGTTCCTTTGAGAGCCAAAAAGCCCTCAGAAAGGACTGGGAGCTTGTGGCTAGGAAAGTCAACTTCCAGCATCTGGATCAAAGGATCTGGCCACAGTGGCACAAGAATGCTGATGATCTCAACATGGAGATTGAGGCCGCTGAATGCATCCCCACCACACCTCCAGCCTCTTGTGCTGCCCTATGCACCATACGCCCATCACTCACCCAGCAGTACTCACTGGAACTCTGCACTCAATCCTGACACCGAGCTACTCTAACATACACTACCATTGCTGTCAGCTTCACAACCACCCTTCACTGCTTCCACGCACTGCCAGCTACAAACATTGCCAACATTCTTCTCACTTTTTTGTGCAAGACTACAGAAGGGAAAGGAACAAAACCCTGGTGGACAAGGATACCTGCATCTCCTGAACTCTGTGGAACTGATGCCACTCTGCATCATGAAAATATCTGTAACTGAGTCCATGATATCTGGCATTGCTGAGAACATTAAGAATGCTGGTATTTTCTTGCCTTACGTTTCTTCTTGAACCCCCACTCACCATCATCGGTTATCTGCCATGATGAGCAAGCTGCTGATGATGTGGTCATGGACCCCTTGCGTTCGACCCCACTCCTTCCCTCAAGCCAATCTTCCCCTTCTGATTTTCTGTTCAAAGACACCTAAGAACTGCTGCCTGCTCAGCTTCAGCAGCTCCAGGAAGGGGAGAGAGAACAACAGCATAGCACTGGTAAATGATCACTGAATCAGACACTCGCAACCACCAGTTTAGATATTGACGCTGCATGTACCTTAAAGACTAGTATGGAGATGGAAGCTGCAAGTAGTGAGTCACCAGTGGACTGTTGCCGTGCCAGGAGTAAAGGATGGTTTGCATGCCTGCTCACTGGAAGATAAGGTCACAGACATGTGTTGCTGCAGGGGACTCCGATAAAGGACCTTGATGAGGTGACATTACAAGAGTGTTGATGGGCATGCACATTAAGCTGCTGGGTGCATTGGCTGGCTTTCAGAAATACGCCAGTTTGTGGAAATGCTCCAGAGTGATTTTTGGAGGCCTAGTGAGTTCCAGTGTGCTTTGCTGCATTTTCACAGGAAAGGCAAAGGTGACCTATCCACCCACAAGATGCAATGGGCATGGGTGTGATACCCAGACAGTCGCTCTCGTTCCCCAGAATGTGGAGAATTTAAACATGTAGTCGCTTCGGCAAGCAGCCACTTCTGAACACCGACAGTGAGCCTGGAAGAGCGGACTGTGGGCTGGGGAGAAGGGATTAGGAAAAGAAGAGACCAGCAGAACTGTACAATCAAGAATAGCATGCAAGTTGTGATTGGGCAAGAACCAGGGGAGAATAAGGCAAACGACCATCCATCAGAATGACAGCTTTTAGCCAAGCTTTCTAGTCGTGTATGAGAATCTATAAAGTAGATTTGACAGTTCTGTATTATTTACGGATAGTTGCCTGCTGATTATCACTCAATTCTGTTGGAATCATTATTCAAAGAGCAGAGATGTGATAAGTCCACTGCACTGAATATCTTATCCGCTGATTCTTGCTTAAAGGGGAAATAAACTTCCCTTGAGCTTTTTCTCTTTGCTTGCTAATGCAGAAATCCAATCAACCCTAATTCGACACATGGCTATTCATAGGGATAGGAACAGGAGTGGGCCTGCTGGGTGCATTGGCTGATTCTCCATGATTCTGTTCTCCATTCAGTGACATTGTGAATGATCTATAGCCGACTTCCGGTGGTGGACATGAAGTGAGTGGTCGCACACAGACAGCTCCAGCTTGTCCAAGGAACTGGAGGAGACCTATGGCGCAGAAGCAATTGGGAAGATGGCAGAGGGGAAGGGTTGTCGCAAGTTGGAAAACACCAGATGGAGCAGTTGATGGCGTTTATTGGAGAGAAATTCTGTCAGTAGCGAATGAAGATGCCGGAAGATAAGTCGAAGACCATTGAGGGAGCGGTAGCACCCCTGAAAGGCTCGATGGACAGAGTTGAGAAGTGCCTGGAGGCACGGGGCTCGCAGATCCAGAGATGGAGAAGGTGATGTCCGACCACCGTGATTGGGTGGTGGCACTGGAGGCGGAAGTGGGCTTCCTTGGGGATCTTTGCTAGTCGCTATGGGCAAAGCTAGAGGAGCAGGGGAACAGATCCAGAAGGCAGAACCTGCGTATTGTTGGCTTGCCAGAGGGTGTGGAAGGCAAGAGTGCCACGAGATATGTCTCCAGGATTCTGGCAGTGCTGGACAATGCCCCGAAGGTGGACAGGGCGCACAGGTCCTTAAGGCAGAAGCCGAGAGTGGGGGAACCACCATGGGCGGTGATTGTGAGGGTCCATAAGTGTGTGAAGGAGAAGATTCTGCAGTAGGCCAGGGAGAAGCGGAATTGCGAATGGGAAGGCAACAGGGTCAGGGTCCGAATGTATCAGGACATTGGAGCAGAGCTGGCGAAAAAGCTCGCTGGGCTCAACAAGGCCAAAGCAGTTATGTACTGAAGGCAGATCCGGTTTGGGAGATTGTACCCAGCGAAACTGTAGTGACTTTTGAAGGCCGAGATTACTATTTTGAAAACCCAGAGGAGGCCAATGACTTCATTAGAGACCATAAACTGGGAGAGAACTGAACGTCAATGGGGGAACGGAGGTTCTGGAATGAGAGATTGGAAGATGCGGGTATTGTGGGAGCTGGAGGATTTTTTCTTCTCGGGTGGGGTGATTTTGTTAAGGGGCAATGCATTTGTAAGGGGGCAACTGCCCCCCCCTCCCCATCTTTTTCATTTTTCGAGGGGGTGACCTGTGGTTTTGGATCGGTCTTTGTTTGTGTGGGGCAGCCGTTTGCACAGACATAGAACATAGAAAATACAGCACAGAACAGGCCCTTCGGCCCACGATGTTGTGCCGAACCTTTGTCCTAGATTAATCATAGATTATCATGGACTCGATTTAGGCCAAAATCAAAGGAGGCAGGATTGGAAGGGGAAGATGGCGGAGAGTAGAGGGGAATGAAGGCGCAAGCTTCTGGTAAGGTTTGTAATGTGGAATGTAGAGGGGAGTGAACGGGCCGGGGAAGAGATCTCTGGTCTTCGCACACTTGAGGAGCTTGAAGGCAGGGTCTTTCTGGGTGAAGGATCCGGGTGAAAGATCAGGTTAGGTTGAGAAAAGGATGCGTGGGTCAGGTATTTCACTCGGGGTTTGATTCAAAGTCGCGGGAGGTGGCCATCCTGCCTAGCAAAAGGACAGATAATCAGCTGGGCATTGGAGGGGATGCCGGTGGTGCGAGAGAACTTTTACAGGCTGTCTTGGGATGACGTGGGGTTTGTGAAGGGGTTACTGGGAACGATTCCGGACCTGGACACTCATCAGTTCATTATGGTTAATTGTGTGCTGAAACCAAGGGTGGACAGGTCTCGCCCTGAGTCAATGGGAAGTTTTGAGGATGGTGAAGGAGCTGGGAGGGTTTATGGAAAGGATGAGAATAGTGGATCCGTGGAGGTTTAAGAAGCTGGGGGAGAGGGAGCATTCCTTCTCGCACCCCTACGTCGTGAGCCGAGCGGTGTTGGTGGAGATGGTGGGGGCAGATAATGCAGGAACCGTGATCTCCGACCATGTGCCGCACGTGCTGGAGGTTTGACTTGGTTCGAGGCAGGAGCAGAGGCTGGGATAGAGATTAGATTCGGGGCTTTTCGCAGACACTGGGTTCTGTGAGAAGGTGGGGTCCGCGCCTTGTGGAGTTGAATCGAAATGGGGACGTATTGGCGGCCACATTTTGGGAGGTATTGAAGTGGGTGGTTTGAGTAGGAGGTGATCTCATTCAAGGCGCACCAGGAGCGAGGAGTATGGACGATTGTTGTACGAGATAGTCGAGGCCAACAGGAAATATTTGAGGGCCCCCACCAGGCAGGGGTTTCCGGAGAGAAAGAAGTTACAGGGGCAGTTCGATAGGTTGACTAAGGGGAAGGCAATGGGGCAGCTATGGAGGGCGAGGAGGGCTGTATTAATTTGGAGAGAAGGCGAGCTGTATTCTAGCCCATCAGTTACGGAGACAGGCCACGTCTAGGGAAATTCTGAGGGTACAGACAGGGAAGGAGGAGGTAGTGTCGGAGTCCGGAAGATTAACGAGGCGTTCCGGGAGTACTGTGAGAAGTTACATAGGGCCGATCTGGGTGGTGAGGAAGGAGATGTGGGACGTTTTTTGGATGAGCTGGAATTCCTAAGGCTGTATGGGGGGAGGAGGCAGGTGCTGGAAGAGCCACTAAGGCGGAGAGAGGTGATGGGATAGTATAAAAGGGATGAAGTCGGGGAAGTCCCCTGGCCGGACGGTTACTCGGCAAAGTTCTAAAAGGAGTTTGCACCACATTTATTGGGGATATTTAGGGGGGAGCTGCCAGAAGACTGACCCAGGCATCGATCATGCAAATCCCAGCTTGGAGGGAGAGGTTCCCTAATGCCTGCATGACCCACATTCTGCAGGGGAGCGGGGGGGGGGGGGGGGGGGGGGAGAGCGTTATTTTCTGTAAAAGATTAAATAGTCCCTGTCCCAACCACTCTTTGCACAAAGGATAAAATATGATACAGAGCTGGAAAGAAAGAGGGTACTGCAATCAAAAGGTATTACATTTATGCAAATTGAAGGGCACTGTAAAACCCTATGTAAATGGAAGTGTCTCTCATTATATTTTATCAGCCTCCATTAAAAAAGAGTGCATTCAGTATACCCTGTAATACACATTGTCGATATGGTCATACATAGCATGACTTCCATTACACTCCTGTTTATGCACTTGAGTGGGAAATGAAAGATACCTCACTTGTGCAGCAATGGTTAGCTTTTTGAGGTTGGGACTTGAGACATGTCGTTGGTGCAGAGCAGAGGGAATACTGCCATTGTTTGTGTTGTATTTAAACTGGAAGTGACTGGGAACTTTAACATTGCAGCAGCAGTTCTAAGGGAACAGTGCTTTGTCAGACACCTGACACTGAGCATCTCCATCCAGCGTTGTTCTCAACAAGTAGTGGGTAGAAACAGAAATCGGTAACTGTTCTTCAGACCTGTATGGGGGGGAAAAAATAGCTCTTCATTGCCCCTAAAAATAAAAGGTAAATTGGATGGTTTATATTTCCAAATGCAGCTGATGACAAGACATATTTGTTCGTTGACTCAATTGTCATGGGCGTCTGAAATCGGAACTAATTCCAGCCCCCGGGAATAACATGGTGAAAATATTGTAGAATTGTGTACTGCCAGCTCGGGATTTGGAAAATGTGCCTCAAAGCTTTGTAAGTAAAGCAAACTAGAAATACCGATTATACGTGTCACCTATCGCTTTGTTATGTGGATGACCCCATCATAGAAGCACTATGCTATTTTTCAACTGGGAGAAAGAATGTGCTACTGGTTTCCTTGAAGTGCGGCTGTTGGCATTGTTGGCAGACTGCCTCTTGAATCTACACACAACCTTGACATTAATAGCCAGAGTTGCCTGATCATTTTAGGAACAATAATCATGGCTTGCTTTAAAGATATGTGTTGACATTGATGCCCCTGACAAATCTATGAAGTATGGATGGGCCAATTCCCTTTAACACTCCACAGTGTCGTTCTATTCCATGGAAATTCCATTGCCACATATTATCAGCACATTTCATTAACTATGGTGGTACCTTGGATGCTAGATACACTCTGGTGGCCCAGAACAATTGTGGCCCCTGACGCACTTCATTTCTGGCTACTGGAAATTGCAGTCATGCAGATGCCAGGCTTAGGACAGCACAAGGCCTAGAGTCGAATTGGCTCCAAGTGCAACACCCCTTCCCACTGAAATACTTGGGTCTGCATTTTCCTCTACCATCCTAAGCAAAAATAGTTTGGAATGGTGGCAAAATAGTTAGGCAGATTCTGTGACAAGACTACAGCTGCACTTCTAACCAAACTTCAGTTTGGCCCACCGGGATGGCTGCCCCTTTCCTGTCTGCTGTATGTAAATGCAGTGAGGAGGCGAGGCCTGCCAAGCTGCCAGGCCTCAGCAGTGTCTCCCGATACCAACAGAAGAGTGACAATATTTCTGACCTAACTGTGGTATTAAGCTGCATGAAAGGAAAGGGCCTAGTCATGGCCTACTGTCCCTTCACTTTAAGTACTGTCAACTTTTTATGTCCTCTCTTGGCTGAAAACTAAATAGAAATTCTCTCCTCTGCTTGGGGGTCTTCTACCTTTTCAATGGTAAACTTCACTAGAATTATGCCATTTTGCAAACTGCTTGGTACAGGGAGCTACAGAAGAGCCTATGCTGCATGCCTATTTTATATATTTAGCGAATGCAACATGGAACATCCCGCATGAGACTTGCAGGATAGGAATGATTATCTTGTGGTGTACCACAAGGTTCTGTTTTGGGGCCACTGCTGTTTGTCATTTTTATAAATGACCTGGAGGAGGGCGTAGAAGGATGGGTGAGTAAATTTGCAGATGACACTAAAGCCGGTGGAGTTGTGGACAGTGCGGAAGGATGTTACAAGTTACAGAGGGACATAGATAAGCAGCAGCGCTGGGCTGAGAGGTGGCAAATGGAGTTTAATGCAGAAAAGTGTGAGGTGATTCATTTTGGAAGGAACAACAGGAAGACAGAGTACTGGGCTAATGGTAAGATTCTTGGCAGTATGGATGAGCAGAGAGATCTCTGTGTCCATGTACATAGACCCCTGAAAGTTGCCATCCAGGTTGAGAGGGTTGTTAAGAAGGCGTACAGTGTGTTAGCTTTTATTGGTAGAGGGATTGAGTTTAGGAGCCATGAGGTCATGTTGCAGCTGTACAAAACTCTGGTGCGGCCGCATTTGGAGTATTGCGTGCAATTCTGGTCGCCGCATTACAGGAAGGATGTGGAAGCATTGGAAAGGGTGCAGAGGAGATTTACCAGAATGTTGCCTGGTATGGAGGGAAGATCTTATGAGGAAAGGCTGAGGGACTTGAGGCTGTTTTTGTTAGAGAGAAGAAGGTTAAGAGGTGACTTAATTGAGGCATACAAGATGATCAGAGGATTGGATAGGGTGGACAGTGAGAGGCTTTTTCCTCGGATGGTGATGTCTAGCACGAGGGGACATACCTTTAAATTGAGGGGAGATAGATATAAGACAGATGTCAGAGGTAGGTTCTTTACTCCGAGAGTAGTAAGGGCGTGGAATGCCCTGCCTGCAGCAGTAATGGACCCGCCAACACTAAGGACATTCAAATGGTCATTGGATAGACAAATGGACAATAAGGGAATAGTGTAGATGGGCTTTAGAGTGCTTTCACAGGTCGGCGCAACATCGAGGGCTGAAGGGCCTGTACTGCGCTGTTATGTTTTATCTCCCCAGTGGCCCTCATTGCGCACGAGCTCTCCCGCTGATGGGTGGGGAAACTCTGATAACCTTTGTATAAAAGGTCGACCAGTAATGCCCGGACAAGTGGCATGAGTTGGCTCGGACCAGAGAAGGAACCCGGTGGGGGTCTACTGGGTAGTGTAAATATCGTTAGTATGAAGTTCTCTATTTTACTCAGTTTGGACTCCCCATGTCCTTAATAAACTGGCGACAAGGAGTAAACTTTTTTTTTAAACAAACCATTTTATTGAGGTATTTTAGGGATATAGAAAAAATGACATTGCACAGTACAAACAAAAAAAGAAGTCAAGACACAAATTCCACATTAAACACAATGCAAACCACGGCTCTGTTTACGTACGGACCTGCCTCAATATCCCCCTACTCTACTCTACCCTAGCCCCCACACCCCCCCCCCCCCCCACCCCCCCCGCTGACGCTTACTCCTCTGCGAAGAAGTCAATAAATGGCTGCTACCTTTGGGCGAACCCTAGTAGCGAACCTCTCAAGGCGAACTTGACTTTCTCTAGGCCAAGAAAGCTCGCCATGTCCGATAGCCATACCTCAGCCCTTGGGGGCTTTGAGTCCCTCCATGCTAACCGTATTCGTCGCCGGGCTACCAGGGAAGCAAAGGCCAGAACATCGGCCTCCCTCTCTTCCTGGACTCCCGGGTCCCCCGAAACCCCAAAGATTACCACCTCCGGGCTCATTACCAATTTTCAACACCCGGGCCATGACATCTGCGAATCCCTGCCAATACACCCCGAGTTTAGGGCACGACCAGAACATGTGTACATGGTTAGCCGGCCCTCCGGCGCATCTAGCACACTTGTCCTCCAGCCCGAAGAATTTACTCATCCGGGCCGTCGTCATGTGGGCCCGGTGCACGACCTTAAACTGGATCATGCTGAGCCTGGCGCATGTTGCGGTCGTGTTTACTCTGCTCAGGGCTTCTGCCCAAATACAGTCCCCCAGCCCCCCCCCCCCTCCGAGCTCCGCCTCCCACTTAAGCTTCAGGTCCTCGGTCTGCGTATCCTCAGCTCTCATTAGCTACTTGTAGATGTCTGAAACTCTACCCTCTCCCCTAGAAACTACCCTGTCCTGCTTCCCCTTCGGCGGGAGACGTGGGAAGGACGGCACCGGTCTGCGTACAAAATCCTTCACCTGCAAGTATCTAAAGTCGTTTCCTCTCGTCAGCCCAAACTTCTCTTCCAGCACACTCCTGCTCGGAAAGCTCCCTTCCAGGAACAGATCCCCCATCCTCACAATCCCTGCCCTCCTCCACAGTCGATGTTCCCCGGGGCAAATCGGTGGTTGCCGCAGATTGGGGTCCACGCCGATGCTCTTACCTCCCCTACATGCCTCCTCCACTGGCCCCAGATCCGAAGAGCCGCCACCACTATCGGGCTGGTGGAGTACCGTGCCGGCGAAAGCGGCAGAGGCGCCGTGACCAGGGCTGCTAAGCTAGTGCCCCTGCACGATGCAGCCTCCATCCGCTCCCAAACCGACCCCGCACCCACCATCCATTTCCTTATCATCGCTATGTTAGCCGCCCAGTAATAATTGCTGAAGTTCGGCAACGCCAGCCCCCCTTCTCCTCTTCCTTTCGAGCATCACCCTCTTCACCCGCGGGGACTTCCCTGCCCATACAAATCCCAGAATATTTTTATTCAGCCTCTTAAAGAAGGACCGCGGGATAAAGATGGGGAGACACTGAAAAACAAACCAGAACCGCGGGAGAATCATCATCTTAACAGTCTGCACCCTCCCCGCCAATGACAGCGGGAGTGCATCCCACCTCCGGACCTCCTCCCTCACTCGTTCCACCAGTCGGGACAGGTTGAGCTTATGCAACCTGCCCAGTCCCGTGCCACCTGAATCGCCAAATATCGGAAACTCTTCCCCACTAGCCTGAACGGCAACCCCTTCAGCCTACTCTCCTGTCCCCTCGCCTGAATTACAAACAACTCGCTCTTAGCCATGTTCAGTTTGTATCCGGAGAACCGGCAAAATTCCCTCAGGGTTGTCATAATACCGTCCATCCCCACCATTGGGTCCAATACATATAACAGCAGATCATCCACGTATAGCGAGACTCTATGTTCTACTCTACCCCGGACCAGCCCTTTCCAGCCCCTAGAAGCTCTCAGTGCAATTGCCAGCGGCTCTATGGCCAGCGCAAACAGCAGTGGGGAGAGAGGGCAGCCCTGTCTTGTCCCACGGTGCAGTCTACAGTAGTCTGTTGTCGTCCTGTTCATCCTTACACTCGTCTCCGGGGCCTGATACAATAGCCTAACCCAGTCGATGAACCTCCCCAGAATGAGCGAGATGGTGGCCTGCGACATCGCGGGGGTAAAATCCCTCTGTTTCTTGCCTCGTTAAAGACATTTCGTTAAAGACCTCACACTTAACCACTTACATCTTGCCATCCAGAAAAAGACCTATTTATCCCGACTCTGTCTTCTGTCCATCAGCCAAGCTTCTATCCAAGCTAATAAATGACCCTTAATCCCACGTAATTTAACCTTGTGAATTAATCTTCAGTGCAGCACCTTATCAAACACCTTCCAGATGTCCAGATATACTACATCCTACAGGATCCCCATTATCCACTTTGCTTGTTACATCTTCGAAGAACTCCAGCAAATTAGTCAAACGTGATTTCCCCTTCATAAAACCATGTCGACTCTGATGAATAGCATTTTGACTTTCCAAATGTCCTAATATTACTTCCTTCATAATTGATTCTAACAATTTCCTGGATTGCTTCCAATCAGACCTGAGAGAGGGAAAGTCTGTTCAATATTACACTGTAGCTGGAAGAGATTGCAATAAAAATATATCAAACTTAAGCACAAGAATTAGATGACCAGGTGCAGGGGGTGGGGTAGGGGAGAGGAGTGTTTTTCCATTGAGACAAAAATGTATGGGATATTTTTTTTAAAGGGTTAAGATGGAGGAGAAAGGTCACAGAATAAAGATGTTGAACTCATTGAGTCCAGAGGGCTGCAACGTACCTCATCGGAAGATGAGATGCTGCTCCTCCAGCTTGCGCTTGGCTTCACTGGAGCTTTGCAACAGGCCAAGGATGGGCATGTGTGCATGAGAGCTAGGTGCTGGGTTAAAATGGCATACAACAGGATGATTGGGTCATGCTTGTGAACTTAGCAAAGGTGTTCTGCAAAGCTGTGACCCAGTCTGCGTATAGTCTCCCTAATATAGAGGAGACCGCATTGGGAACAGTGAATACAGTAGACCAAATTGAAGAAAGTACAAGTGAAATAGACCATAACCTGAAAGGAGTATTTTTGGCCTTTAAAGGGGAGGAGGGAAGAGGTTAAAGGGGCAGGTATAGTGGTCTCCTCTACACTGGGTAGACTAAATTATACTACAGCCTTCTCTGCTTCAGTGGAAATATTCTCAGTATCAAATGCCTGTCCTGATAATGATCGTATCCTATCACTTGTATTATTTTTGCAAAGTTAGTGTTTGCTCTTTAAATGGTTTTAAAGTCCTTTGCACAATGGGACACCCAAAACACTACATAGTATTGCTGTCAGGAAACCGAGGTAGTTTTAATGAATCTATGTTTTTATTGTTGGATATTAGAAATAAGGTATAGATTTAAGTGAGTTTAATTTTGTGCTTCTGTGTAAGAAAAGGTTAAAACACTAGTTAGATTCAGATTAAACAAAGGTGTTTGCATGCATGAAAGTTTTGGTTTCATTTTAAACTGTGCCTGTATTGCGCTTAAGAGTTTACAATGTGAAAAACAAACAAGTGTAAAGAAAGAATAGGCAGTTGCTTAGCAACCAGGGGTCACCTTTAGGTTAGGAGGGATTTTTGAGTTTAGTATTAATTGGACCTAAGGCAGTTGGGGCTAGGTAGTGGGAGAGAGAAGGCAGCTCTCATAGCTCTGCCAGAAGTAGAACAATGGAGTAATGGGCAAGAAAACAAGTCCTAGAAACAAAAGAACAATGAGTTCTAGAAACGAGAGAATGAAAAGAGAAGTTCCAGAAAGATTGAAGTCAAAGGTACCAAAGGGAACTGTAATTTGAACGGGGTACTGTTCAGTGAAATTGAAGACAGAGCTAAAAAGTGCAGACCTATAAGACCATAAGATGTAAGAGCAGAAGTAGGTCATTCAGCCCATCAAATCTGTCCACCATTCAATGAGACCAAGACCGATCTGATAGTGATAATCCTCAAATCCCCTTTCCCACCATATCCCCTTGACTCCCTTACTGATTAAAAATTTGTCCATCTCAGCCTTGAACATACTTAATGACCCAGCCTCTACCACCCTTTGCGGTAAAAAAATTCCACAGATTCACTACCCTCCGAGAGAAATAAGTTCTCCTCATCTGTCTTAAATGGGAAACCCCTGACTCTGAGATTATGCCCTCTGGTCCTGGACTCTCCCATAAGGTAAAACAATCTCTCCGCATCAGACCTAGGGAAGTTGGCTGGAGAGAAGCCAGATATCTGAAGCAATCTTCAGGTTGGTGACCTTGTACAGCCTGTGAAGCAATATTGTTCTATTGGTGGTTGGGTACCTGAGAGACTGTGTCAAAGCATGAATGCACATGGCACTTCAATGCAGAGGAATATTAAAAAGAGAGTTAGAAATCCTGGAAGTGAATCCTTGTTGAAAACAGCTGAGTGAAAACAATGTTTGGAAGAAATTCTAAGGTGGGTCTTTTAGAGAGTGTCATTTTGGAAACATTTGTGTGATAATCATCTGGGGAAGATTTGAAGAAAAATACACAATAATTCGATTGGGTGGCATCTGCAACTTGGTTTCAGAGTGGGGTGTGTCTGACCACAGGTAGCTTGTTGGTTTACAGAGATTGTGGGCGGGATTCTCTCAGCCCACCCCAGGTCGGAGAGTCGCTGGACCGGGTGCGAATCGAGCGGCGCTGCCCGACGCTGGTCCCTCGATGCTCCGGTGAGCGGAGAATTGGCGCCGGTGCAGTCAGCACGGCGTTGGTCGGGGGCCGCTCTACGTGCCCCCCCCCCCCCCCCCCCAGCAATTCTCCGCCCGGGATGGGCTCAGTGGCCGCAAAGAAATCCGAGTCCTGCCGGCGCCGTCCATGTGAGGTCTTACCCGGCGGGTCCTCGGCGCGCATCCTTTCGGTGGTGGGCGGGGAGAGGGGGGGGTCCGACCCCGAGGGGGGCCTCTGCTGTGGCCTGGCCCGCGATCGGGGCCTACCGATTGACGGGCCGGCCTCTCTGGCTGGGGGCCTCTTTAGTTCCACGCCAGCCCCTGTAGCCCTACGCCATGTTGCGTCGGGGCCGGCGCGGAGAAGGAAGCCACAGCGCAATCGCGCCGGTCGCAGTGCGCATGCGCGCACTCGCGCCGGCCGCGGTGCGCATGCGCGCACTCGCGCCGCAATCGGGCCGGCCGCGGCGCGCAATCGGGCCGGCCGCGGCGCGCATGCGCGCAATCGGGCCGGCCGCGGCGCGCAATCGGGCCGGCCGCGGCGCGCATGCGTGCATTCGTGCCGGTCACAGCTCGTGACGCCGTTTACGTCGGCGTCAACACATTGCCTCAGGACCAGAGAATCCCGCCCTGTGTATTTACTGAGAACGTTAAGGCAAAATATATATTTTGTGACCTGTTATCCGTAAAACCTGTGTACATTTGTGAAGATAAGTGGGAGTTGAGGGGTATTGCATTAGAGTCAAACTTTTCAGATATCATAAATGTTTTTTTTTAGTTTAAAAACTAATTAGCAGCCCTGTGCCTCTATTCATTCACATTTTCTTAAATAAAGTAAATGTTATCTTTTTTTGAGCCAGGGTTCCATTCTAGGCCCTTCCTGTCCAGTAGTAGCATCAACTGGATCGTTAAATTGGCCTTGTTTTATAAAGAATCGTCTTCATTCTTATAGTCTATGCCTGTTTATGAAATGTGTGATCATTTATCTTAACAGTCATTCTACTAAATATGTTTTTAACAAAAAAAACTTTGCCCTTGATTATCCGATCCATCTCCAAATAACCTGCTCGCCCACTCCTGCAATTTCTCAATTTTATTTAAATTTAGCATACCCAATTCTTTTTTCCAATTGAGGGGCAATTTAGCTTGCCCAATTCACCTACCCTCCACCTACCCTTTTTGACTTGTGGGGGTGAGACCCACGCAAACACTGGGAGAATGTGCAAACTCCACACAGACGGGGGGCCGGGATCCAACTCGGGTCCTCGGCGCCGTGAAGCAGCAGTGCTAACCACTGCACCACCATGCTGACCCCACTTCTCAAATATTAGTGCAACTAAATATTGTAACATCTGGACATTTATAGCAATCAGACTTGAGTGCCATTGAAGCAAATTATTTTTCGGATCCCATTATTCTTTATAATTCTGCAAGTAATTCATTCAATTTGTATAGATATCTTGGGCGGGATTTACCGACAAACCCGCTGCGTGTTTTTCGACAGCATAGGCGGCCCACCAGCGGGATTTACCCGCCCCGCTGTCGTCCACGGGGTTTCTCGGTGACTGCACCCCTCGTCGCCGGGAACCCTGTGCTTCAGCGTGGGACCGGGATACCCCTCCGGCCTGAACAGTCTGCAGATCGTACCCATGTTCTTTTAAAAAGAACCATTTTGACCCTCTCAATATAGTACTGTTGGTTGTTGAACTGCCAAACAGCTGCCGGGCATATATTTTCTTTTTGATAGGATATTTATTCTTAGGAGCATTAAAGTAAAGCCTTTTTAAACTAAATTAGCAAATGAATTGGGTCATAAGTAGATAATTTACTGCAGTTACTATAATAACACAGCTGTGCTCAGAGGGGTGATGTAGAACAAATCTCCAGGTTGACAGGTTATTGTTTTTTATTGCTATTCATTTTCTTTATTATTGAAGTGTGTTACTATTCTGTATTATTCTGCATCTTGAACTTCATAGGAAAAGCCCTGGGATGACGGTGATGTCCATTGTTGCGACCAGACCTTATAATAGCAATAAATATCACTTTATTTGCTCCTCCGTTTGCAATGTTAAAAGTGGATCCGATATTATAAGATAGGATTTCCTTTAGGCTCTTTTGTCCGGCTTGGAAGGAGTCCTGGGCGGGAGTCTCTCAGCCCTGGGCCTGGCCGGAGAATCCCTGCGACCGGGCCATGCCGGCACGTGACTGGGCCATGCTGTTGGCGCGGTGCCGGTCGCGGGCCGCTCTATGCGGCCGGCCCGCCGATTCTCGGGCCGGGGTGGGCCGAGCAGCCGTCGTGAAAACGCTGAGTCCCGCCGGCGCCGCTCTAACCTGCTCTCAGCCGGCGGGAACTCCGCGTGGAAGGGTGGGATGGCGGCCTGTGGGGGGAGGGGGTCTCCGACCCTGGGGGGGGGGGGGCCATCGATGTGGCCTGGCCCACTGATCGGCGGGCCGACCTTCTGGCTGGGGGACACATTTCCTACCTGCTGGCCCCTGTAGCCCGGCGCCATGTTGCGTCGGGGCCGGCGAGTTGAAGGAGGCCACACGCATGTGCGCATCCCGCGGTGCCCAGTTCGCGCCGGGATCGGCAGCTGGAGTGGCGTGAACCGCTCCAGCGCAGTGCTGGCCCCCTGTAGGGGCCAGAATTAGTCCTGGGAGCGGCCCGTTCATGCCGTCGTAAAATGCGACGGCGTGGACACTCTGCCGCGGGATTAGAGAATCCCGCCCCCTGTGTCCAGAGTAAAGATGAGCACTTGATACACACGGCGCACAATGCTACGGACCATGGGTGCTAGAAAATGGGATTAGAATAGATAGGTGCTTGATGGTCAGCCCAGACGAAAGGCCGAAGTACCTCTTTTTGTGCTTTCTGACTCTATGACTTTAAACACCCTAGCAGATAGGCTTATGACTGGTCTCTGATGGGGCCTCTGGCCTCATTTTGTATTAATGAGAGAGCTGTGCCTGCCACACATCTGAGAAAATGAATATCAGGCCACTTCCCTCACTGGCACCTGAGACAAATCAAGTTACTAAAGGATCAACAACAGCAGCAATTTATAATTATCTAGCATCATTAAATGTCAAATAATGATACATCCTAAAGCGCTTTACGGGAGCATTACAAAAGTAAACTATGCCACCAAGGCACATAAGGAGATACTATTAGGTCAGCTGACCAAAAGCTTGGTCAAAGAGGTAGGTTTTAAGATGTGTTATAATGGTGGAAAGCAGGGTAGAGAGGTGTAGAGGATAGAGGGGGAATTCCAGAGCCTAGGGCCTAGACAGCTTAAGCCATGACCACCAGGCACCATTATTTTTTTTAAATAAATTTAAGAGTACCCAGTTCACTTTTTCCAATTAAGGGACAATTTAGCGTGGCCAATTGGCTTACCCTGCACATCTTTGGGTTGTGGGGGCGAAACCCACGCAAACACGGGGAGAATGTGCAAACTCCACACGGACAGTGACCCAGAGCCGGGATTGAACCTGGGACCTTGGCTCCGTGAGGCAGCAGTGCTAACCACTGTGCCACCGTGCTGCCCGGCCTAGGCGCCATTATAATTGGGAATGCACAAGAGGCAGTTTTAGTTCAGAACAGGTACCTCGGAGGGTTCTGTGGTTGGAGGAAATGATAGAGTTAGGGATGGGCAAGGTCACGAGGGAGTTTGAAAACTTAGATGAGAATTTTTAAATCTTGGCGTTGCTTAAATGGGAGCCAATGCTGGTCAATGAGCATAGGGGAATGGGACTTCCTGTGAGCCAAGGCACAAGCGGAAGAGATTTTGATGACCCCAAGTTTCAGAGGGTAGAAAATGGAAGATCAGGCAAGAGTGCATTGTAATAGTCGGGTCTCGAGGTACTGAGAGAAAGGATGAGAGTTTCAGCAGGAGAGGAGCTGAGCCAAGGCAGTCATACATGTTACGGCAGTGAAAATGGGTAACCTTGGTGATGGCATGGATATGAGGTCGGAAGCTCATCTTGGAATCAAATCCAAGGTTCCATTCAGACTAATCACAAACTTGCTGGGGAGAGGTGTACGAGTTAGGTTCTGAGAAAAATGGGCGGGATTTTCTGAACGCAGAATGTTTACCAGCAGTGGAGGCGGCTTCCCATTGGCCGCCGGGGAGATCTTGCCGTCCTGCCGATGTCTACCCATCACGCCGCTGGGCAACCCGCCACAGAGGGTCACCTTCGGCAGGACCAGAAGATCCCTGTGGTGGGAAGGGCCAGAAAATCCTGCCCAAAGAGTTCAACCTTCCAGAATTTAATTGGAGGACATTTCTGTTAATCCAGTGCTGTATGTTTTGTAATCGGGAGCTCTTCGGCTCCACAACAATGTTTAGTTCTTTGTGATCACCCTTACGAGGACCCTGGGGGATCGCTGATTGATCTCCCAATGGGCTTCGTAGAATACAAGTCCCTGTGATGAGCGGGCAGATGCCTGCCTAGCTGGGGCTCGTTAGCAGGACCTTTAAATGGAGCTTCGTGGATCCAGATTAAAGTAAACCAGTTTGGCCTTTCACTCACGCCTCTTGGAATTATTACATTTTCATTTATTTTTAAGTACCTCTTGGTGCCATTCTGTGTAGGCCACTGGTGCCACCTTAAAAACTGCAGCAGGCCTGCACCTATTTCAGCCTGCAGTAGCCAGATTTCCAGAGAGGGGATTAAAACAGGCGTTAGGCCTCTCACTCTTGTATGAGGGATCTTCTGCCAGGCGTATCTATATTCTGCATCCTTTGGGTACCTGAAATTTCTACCTCTATCAGCACAATCTTCTTGTTCTGTGTTCTTTAGGCAGGTGCAGATGGAAGCTGCAGGCTGCTTCCCAACACTTGATTTGTGCCTGCAGAGGAAGATGGACTAGTGAATAATAAAGGAGTCAAAAGTTATTGGGGTTAAGCAAAAGGTGGAATTGAGGCCACAATCCGATCAGCCATGATCTCATTCAATGGCAGAGAAGGCCTGAGGGGCTGAATGGATTGCCCATTTAAACCAAACCAAAGTGACTATGACTTGGTGGAATGATGGGTGGTAAGGGTCGTACTTCTACAAGTGTCCCACTGCCTGTCCCTGCTCAGCAGAGGGGATGGAAATTGACACACGTGAGCTTTAGTAAGCCTCCTCAAGTCAATCAACAATCTCTCTTCATGCATTTTACTTCTCAGATACTGATAGAGACACCGATGTACTCCAGTACCACAATTCTCAAGCCAAGGTCTTGAGGTGTTGATGACATTGATCCCATTGCTGTGCATCTTGGTCCTCCCTTAGCTTCTCCCATTTAACATTCATGGCGTCATTCAAGATATACACACACAACTATAAAGGTTTACACCTTGGCCAAACCTCGCAGCTGATGCATTGACAGTACCTTGAAATTTAGATCGGCAGCCACCATTGAAGTTGCAAGTAAATTCTACTCCATCAATAAACGTTTATGCAGCAGATTTGAATCTCCTATGATACAGTGTGAAGTAGAGAGCTTGCAATGGATTACGGATAATGTGATGAGAAACAAGATACCAGCTGTCCGTTTGCTCAATGCAAACCACAGCGGCTTCCTAGCTCTGCTATGCTCATTCCTTGAATGACTATGCTTCCCTTTGTTACAACAAAGGTGAAACTCAAGGACTTTACACTCTGCCCAACCCCCAACTTGATGATACAGTGCCGCTCGTAACCAGCATTATGCTGATTTGTTCAGGATTTTAAGCATTTCTTTCATTATCCAACATTTCCCCCCCCCCCCCCCCATGCCTTTCCTGTGTTAGCTGCTCCTGTTTGCCAAACCATGTGCCACCAAGGGTTGTCATCTGTTGCCGAAGTTACAAAAATTCTACAACAGGACAAGGTTATGGCTCAATTCAATGGCCTGGATTTTGATGCCAGCAGCTGCAGAGACTGCGCTTGCCACTGACTTCAGGTCTACCGATCTGAATGTGATCTAGATTTCCCCTTTCCAGATGTCAATATGAATCTGGCACAAAGTCTAGGGGGTCTCCAGGGCCCAGCAACTGTGATGTCACCAAACACGGTAAATAGCTAATCACGTTGAAGTGTTCTCATGTTCTCACAGAGCAAACCAGGAAGTAAGTGCACTGAAGTTTTCACTTTTAATTGAAAAGTTTGAAGAGAGCAAATTAAATGATTGGTTTCGGTTGAAAGCCAGTAGACCAAGCTCCCGGGATCTTCCCATAATCTCACGAGGCATTGCGATGTGAATCCTGCCCACAATGGGCGAGATCACTTTTTAGCAAATCTACAGATTAGAGCGAGGCAATAAGCCACTAATGTGCAGATTCCTGAGGTATCTGAGGCTTTGGGATTCAACCCCTTCGCCTCTGAGACCTTGGGCAAGCACCATTCAGCACTGGTCCCCACAAACAGGGACCAGATGGATTGGCACTTGTGGGGGTCTCCCAGGGGATTGGAATCCCCAGCTGCATGCCTCTTGGGCAAGGTGGTGCCCTGACACTGCTGGTGCCACCTGGTAGCCTGACCGTGCCAGCCTGAAAAGCATGGAATCACTGACTGTAAGCTCTGGATCTCTGTGGGCACTGCCAGGGTGCCAAGCTGGCATTTCTTTGCGCGCGCATGATGGGGAGGGGGGGGGGGGGTGTTGGGAGTGGGGTGGGGCTCGGGACCCTCTCATATTGCCTTTGGACTGGGGGGGGGGAAGATTGAGGATTGTTTTGGCGGCCTCGGAGATCTCTCTACGATGGGGAGTTCCGGCGAGTTTTGTACAGTGGGAGCTTTGTGCGGCCTCGGCCACGTGTTCCCCGTTCAGGCCCCTTATTCAATCCGAGTCGTGTTGAATAGCCATTGCCGCTCAATATGCTTGCTAGGGGACTTTTGGGAGAATTGTGCCCTATATGGTGACCCCATGTATAAGAGCATTACTTTTCTGACCCCAAAAATCATTGACGTATAAGTCAAACCCCCCTCATTTCAGCCACAACATGCTATACTTGCATTAGCAGTCAGCCTCAAATTTTCACCTCTCAAATGGATGTTTTGCTGACCGTTATCTTATAACTGGGTGCTAGGAATCAAGTAGGTGATATGGGCTGTGTTGCGAAGATGCATGGAACTTTCACACGCTACCATTTGCGCCGATGGCAATGGCATTTCAAAATAGTGACCAACCACAATAGCGGTTCGCTTTTATACTTGTGCCTAAGTCAAACCCTGTTGCTTGAGAGATTTCTCAAGCCCTCAAAAACACTGACTGACTTGTACGCCAACATCTGTGGTATAAAATTAGTTTTCAGGACCACTGAGGCCTTGGAGAAGTAATTATGAACTTAGTTTGCTAACAACACCTCAATTATACCTCCTATAAAAAGTTGCATCCCTTTCGAGGGATTTTACAGTCAGACGAATAGTGTAAAAGGGCAGGTTTTTGTCAATTGAATGATTTCTATTTGATTGCGGCCTGAAGGGAAGTATGGAATCACTGACAATCAGCTCTGGATCTCCATTTCGAACAACCCGTTTGTACTCCCCCAAGAGTTACTTTCAGTTTCAGAAGAGTAATGATGACCATGCCCCCATCAATACCACAGCAAAATCCAGGCTCGATTTTATTATACTGATGAAAATTAATTGGAAACCTTAATGTAACCAGCCTATTCAGCTGTATAACAAGACACGGAAGTAAGTGGGTAACCTTAATCTTATTTTAAAAGTTCAGAACTTGTTGTATCCTAGAAATTTCATCCAACCCACTGGAAAAACTAGAGCTGTCCAGTCTGTTAATACTAGGCCCACTCACTAATTTCCACTCCAGCTGGTGGGAGGAAAAGATAGAATAGATATTCCAGAGGCAGGCTTGCAGCCTCTGGGCGGCATGGTAGCTCAGTGGTTACCACTGTTGCTTCACAGTGCCAGAGACCCAAGTTCGATTCCCGCTTGGGTCTCTGTCTGTGCGGAGTCTGCACGTTCTCTCCGTGTCTGTGTTTGTTTCCTCCGGGTGCTCCGGTTTCCTTCCACAAGTCCTGAAAGACGTGCTTGTTAGGTGAATTGAACTTTCTGAATAACAGGCGCTTGAGAGTGGCGATTAGGGGATTTTCGCAGTAACTTCATTGCAGTATTAATATAAGCCTACGTGTGACACAAAGAAAGATTATTATAATTATGGTGTGTTGTATCTGCTGTTGTGTGTGTGGTGGTATGTATTTGGGGTATTACGGTACCCAGTGATGCTGAGAGGCTATTGGTGGACAGACACTGGGTCCTGATTGGATCTGCCGCCTACTGGCTCCACCCAGTAAGGCGGAGTATAAGAACTCGGGTTCTCCCAGCAGCCGCATTCTGTAACCAAGCTGTTGGGGAACAAGTCTGCGTAATAAAGCCATCGATTGACTTCATCTCATCTCGCCTCGTGAGTGATTGATTGTGCTACAGTGTGTTCCAGTTCACTCGGGGAGTTTTGAGTTGCTGTGGCAATATACATGTTGTAGTCTGCATAAATGGATCGTGATGATCGAGGCTCCAACATTCTTCCCACCACATGGCTGACCAGGAATTTCTCCCTGCAGGTGGCATGCGTAGGAAGGATTTGCAAGCAGATACTCAACCTGCTTGACCATGTTATGACTGCCCCTTCCTTGGTCATCAAGTCCTGGGGTGGGATTCAAATCCACTCTCCAGGCTCAGAGACAGGGGGGGCGGGGCGGGGGGGGGGGGGGGGGGAACGACACTATCCATTGCCCCACAAGACCTCCCTGTGGAAGAGTGGTCTGGGTCAGTTCAACATCAGATTTTCCCAACAGACATATGCAGTCCAGAACTTCCATGCTCCTCCCACCCCTACGTGACAATCTGTCTGTGACGAGCCACTCCAATGGAAACCTTCACATACCACTCCCTGTGGAATGTTTTGCTGCTTCGTTGGACTCGGCCTGTCTAGCCACCTTCCTCAAATAGCACCACTGGAAGCTTTTGTGTAATCCTTAGAACTCCGAAAAGAATCATTTTGCTTTTTAAAAAAAAAAACTGTCGCCCACTACAAATCTAAAATCTAGAATTTGAAATCTGCGGGGTGAAAGTTGGACCCCCCCCCCCTCCCCCCGTTGCGCATATTTTGCAAACTGCACCCCCCACCCCTCTCACTGAGATGCAGCAGACAGTCACAGAGGCGAAGCACAGCATCTGGTGCACTCTCCCTGTCAACAGTGGGGCTCAGCCATTGCGGTTAGGGGCTTAAAATGAGCAATCCAGTCACCCGCTGCAAACAGACTTAATGAAGAATGTTCAAGGGCTGTGCAGAAAGCAGCCAGCGCTGTTGCTTTCTCCAGTCTATGTAGTGCCACCGGAAGAATGTTCTCCCTCAAAGTGACATTCCGTCTGGGACCAAGAGCAACAGAGGTGCGAGTACACGTGAAATGCAAGTTATTGTGACACATATTCTACACTGTAATATATGATAAACACACAGTTTTGAGTAAATGGTACTTTTGTTATTTTATTATTTTCTCCCTTCCTCTCTTCACAGTTCCAAACTGTGACCAATAAAATGGACAAGCACATTATTCTCAACTTCACTCAAAAAGAACTAAGCAAATTACATTTATAAAGCACCTTTTATGACTGCCAGGACATTTGCAGCCAATAAAGATCTTTTTGAAGTGTAGTTCCTTTTGTAATGCAGGGAAATGCAATAGCATTCTGTTCTGAACATCGCACGAAGGGTGATGTGATGGCGTCCAGGTAATCTGCTTCTAAATGTTGGTTTAGGAATGTTTTCTGTGCTGAAGTCTATGTAAAAATAAATAATTTTTATTAGTGTCACAAGTAGGCTTATAGGGCAGCCCGGTAGCATAGTGGTTAGCACAGTTGCTATACAGCTCCAGGGTCCCAGGTTCGATTCCCGGCTTGGGTCACTGTCTGTGCGGGGTCTCCACATTCTCCCCGTGTGTGCGTGGGTTTCCTCCGGGCGCTCCGGTTTCCTCCCACAGTCCAAAGATGTGCGGGTTAGGTGGATTGGCCATGCTAAATTGTCCTTCGTGTCCTAAAAAGGTTAATTGGGGTTACTGGGTTATGGGGATAGGGTGGAGGTGTGGGCTTGGGTAGGGTGCTCTTTCCAAGGGCCGGTGCAGACTCAAATGGGCCGAATGGCCTCCTTCAGCACTGTAAATTCTATGATATTAACACTACAATGAAGTACTGTGAAAATCCCCTAGTCGCCACATTCTGGCGCCTGTTTGGGTACAGAGAGGGAGAATTCAGAATGGCCAATTAACCTAACAGCATGTCTTTCGGGACTTATGGGAGGAGACCGGGAAACCCGGAGGAAACCCACGCAGACACCGGGAAAGCGTGCAGACTCCGCACAGACAGTGACCCAAGTCTGGAATTGAACCTGGGACCCTGGCGCTGTGAAGCAATAGTGCTAACCACTGTGCTACCATGCCACCCACATGGGTTTGAACCAACATCATTGTGACTCGGAGGCAGGAGAGCTCTGCCTGAGGGGCAACCGACATCGACTGTGGTCTGGGGTGACCTGGAGCGAGTTTTCTCTATGCCTTTCAGGACAAGCTACGAGATTTTGGATGTAAACCCAGGTATTACAAATACTTCCATGCTTGGTGTCCAGCAGGCTCCCCAAGGATCCTTGTACACTCTGTTGGGAGGTGACAGCATATGAAAGAGATGCCACATGATGTTAGCTAAGTAACTTGTAAGCGGCAGATATCACCTGCATACATAGACAATATATATTCTCCTTTTAGACATATTCACTGAGTCGGAGTTGACATTTGCATAATCACTATGTAGATTCAATGATCTCGGTATCAGTGTCACTGGAACCCTACTATCTGCAAGTCCCCCATCTAGTCACATGCCATCTATTGTCTATTCTTCATCATTGCTGGAATATCCTGGAACATGGTTGCAGGAGTACCATCTGATTCAAGGAGAAGGCTCACTTACAACATTCTCTAGGCACCTTAGCTAGTGCAATAAATACATAATTCGTAGCCCAAAAACAAGTGAAAAAAATGTACAGGGGGAGGAAGCTATTCTTTTCTTTTTGCTAACCCCTGTCAACACCAGCAAATGTTTTTTAGGCTTGGCCTATTCTGTCACCCACTCACTTCCCATTACTTTCCTTGATGTGGCTTTTCCCTGAGACAATTCCTATTCTTTTGCAATACATCTCGACACCAGAGTATAGCATTCCTACTCTTACACAAATATGGGAACAGATTGTGATATAATAGGACACAGCAAGTTTGACAAATGTCAAGTGCAAGGTCTAACAACTGGTGGCAATTTGATCCGCACGCATGTCAGCATTTGTTGATTGTCAGCATTCTGGCTGACAAACTTCAAATGTTCTGAAGTGAAATACCCTGTGCTGTGATGCATTTTGCAGTGACTAAAATATCACAATACCTATGTTACTGACAGGCTGCCAGATTCTCATCATTACTGGGCACAGCGCACTCCACTAAAATAATCTGTGAATCAACTGAATTTTTAAAATGCCTACAGAACCAAATTGATTTTTTTTCCCCCTTAAATTGCCAGCAGTGACTTTGGTGTCTGATCTGTCTGTAGGTAATGGCAGAAATATTATCAGCAAGTTGAAAGTGGAGAGTCCAATTTTACTGAATGGATTGTGAAATCATGTCGATGGTAATTGGAATAATTTACTTATGTCACAAGGAACAATGACATTAATGTTTACAAAAAATAACTTTTTATTGTAAATATGAATTATGTCCAATAAGTTTTTAATATATATCATCCACTTCTTCATCATCATCCAATTAGACTATTTAGAGTCTAACCTATTTGTCTATTGAACCTTACAGCCTACTTAATGCACAACTTAAAGAATCTAATAAAAATGTTCCATCTGGCACTTCTTAGTCTGGTATTTGAATATTATGTCATGATGAACAATTAGCCTGGTCAAACAAATAGAATTAAAATTTATGCCACGGCAAAATAATAAAGAATCACAAATAATCAGTTGGTATTATTGGAATAGATTCAAGTACTTATCATTCACAGAACAGTAGGGATGAAAGGGTACAAGAGGAGAGGCGGAGCGTTAGATGGGATAGTTTAAAAAAACATTTGTTCAAATCTTCAATGTTTTAACATTTTTACAAAGAATAAACGGCAGCACCCCCCCCCCCCCGGGTGAAACTGCCACCCTTAAACGACAACCAGATGCCCATAGTGTAAGATGAACAAACCCCATCTCTTGTGGAACCCCTCATCTGTCCGTCAAATTACACCTTCTCCAACTATAGGAACTACACATTCGATCCCCCAGCCACGCTGAGGCACAGGGGATAAGCTGATCTCCACCCCAACAGGACCCACCTGCGAGCGATCAAGAAGGCTAAGATATCTGCCCTTGTACCCGTCTGCAACTCCGGCAGGTCTGACACCCAGAACTTGACCTCCAGAGGACCAGGCTCTAAATCAATGTGTAGGATCTCTGACATGGTGCTAAAAACGACCCACAAAATTTCTCCAATTTCGGACAGGACCAGAACATATGAACATGATTAGCTGGGCCGCTCCTGCACGTTCCCAGCTATCCTCTAGCCCCTCAACAGCTAGCTCATCCTTACCTTCATTACGTGCGCTCTATGCACCATTTTTAATTGACTCAATGCCAGCCTCACACACTAGGTTGAGGCATTAACCCTCCGCAGCACCTCGCACCATAATACCACCTCCAATGCCATCCCCAGCTCGTCCCGCTTGGCCTTAAACTCTTCCATGGACACCTTATCCTCCTCCATGACACCACCCTCCCAATCCCATCACCGACAGCACCTCCTCCAGGAGCGAAGAGGATGGTGCCAAAAATTCAGGAAGACCACACACCGATGTATCTGAAGCCCTCCTCACGCTGGAACCCAAATTTCGCCACCAACACCTCCAAGCTTGTGAACCACCACTTCAAAAACAAATCATTCATCTCCTTCAACCCCCCCCCCCCCCCTCCCCGCTCCTCCTCCCATCCTCAGAACCTCTAATCCATCCTCCCTGGCTCAAATTCATGATTTCCTCTTATCGCCATCCCCCTCCAGCCTGCCCTCAACTTGAAGTGCTGCCAGAATTGCCTTCATATCTTCAGCGTGACCACCGCCACCGGACTCCCCGAATGCTTCCCTGGGCAGAAGGTAGCAGCGCCATTGCCAGCGGCCATAACCCCAACCCCTTCCAAGAACCCACCTCCATCCGCGCCCATAAGGCCTCCATCTCTCTACTACAGTCCCACACCTTCTCTGTATTCATCGTCCAGTAATAGTATAGCAAATGTCATAAAAGACCAAAGAGAAAATGCTGGAAACTCTCAGTAGGTCTGGTAGCATCTGTAGGGAGAGAAAAGAGCTAATGTTTCGAGTCCAGATGACCTTTTGTCAAAGTGTCAAGAGAGTGTCTCTTTAAGAAAGGTTTTTGGCTTATCACATGGCTTCAGTGATGTAATTGTGTGGGTGGAGCTGGGCTGTGGCTCTGTGAGCTGTTTTTGGTTTCGCTTTCACATTTGGTTGCTGTGGACTCAGACAGTGAACAGAAGTGTTTTGGGCTGTCTCTCTATTTATTTGTTCCAAGAAAAAAAACATTAGTTATAGCTACCTGCTTTAGCAACTTAAAAAATAGTGTTTGCTTTCCGGAAGGGTTTAAATATGCTGATGAAACGGCTTGCCAATGACGAGGGGAGACTATCCCACTGCAAGAAGTCCATCTTCACCCTCCCAACCAAGCTCGTAAAATTGAGCTCATGAAACCGTGCCCAATCCTGCGCCACCTGCACCCCCAGATACCTAAAATGTGTTGTTGCCCCACTCCAATCTCTGAGCATGGAGAAGACACCACAAAATACTCGCTTTTCCCTAATTCAATTTGTACCCCGAAAATGCCCCAAATCTCCTTAGCAACCGCATTATATGCCACACCCACGAGCTCGGATCCGAGATGTACTACAGCAGATTGTCCGTGTACAGTGACACCTTGTGTTCCACCCACCTCCCTCACTATCCCTTTCCATAAGTCCAAACCCCTGAACTTAATGGCGACGGGCTTTATTGCCAGCGCGAACAGATGCGGGGGGGGGGAACATGGGGCATCCCTTCCTCATTCCCTAAAATAGTGGAAAGTGTACCAAATTCGTATTGTTCATTCTCCCTCACGTTGTTGGATCCTTGAACAGCAATTTCACCCATGCCACAAACTTGGGCCCAATTCCAAATTTCTCCAACACTGCAAACAGGTAGCTCCACTTCACCCCATCAAACGCCTTCTCTGCATCTAATGCCACCACCACCTCCAACCTCTCTTCCTTCTGCCAGAGGAAGCACCACATTCAGCAGCCGCCGCACATTCAATGACAGCTGCCTGCCCTTAACGAACCCCATCTGATGCTCCACAACCACCTTCAGGAGGCACTCCTGCAACCTCAATGGGAACACCGTCACCAATATCTTAGCATCCAGGTTCAGTAGAGAAATGGGCCTGTACAACCCACACTCTACCGGATCCTTATCGTTTTTAAGTAAGAGTGAGACGGATCCCTGGCTAGATGGGATAATTATCAATAAAGAAGTAATAATGCAAAAAATAGTGAAACTGGAAATGGGAGTAGCACTGTGTCTAATGGCATGTTTTCATGAGGGAAGTCAGAGTGGAAATAGCGAAGCTTCTAATCACAAACTTTCAAATATCCTTAGGTATGTCTAAAGAATGGTGGGTTTCCTGTGTAATATCTCTTGTTCAAAAACAAAAGAAGAGATAAATCAGGTCGCTATAGATCAGTCAGCCTAAGATGAGTTGTGATCATCTTCAGAAAGCGATAATCCAGGATACTCGTGCTCATTCAGAAAGACGTCAGACAATTAAGAAGAACAAGTATAATTTATAAAAAGCAATACAGTTCTTTGAGAAAATAGTAGATTGTATTGATAAAGGAAATGTGGGGTGGGATTCTCCGACCTTCCGTGCCGAAATCGTGCACTGCGCGGGGGCGGAGAATAACCCAAAATAGGCTCCCGCGCCGGCACGCGATTCTCCGGCGACTGGAGAATTGCCGGCAGTCGCGCACGCGCGATCGACACGGCCCCGGTCGGGAGCCGTTGAACGCGTCCCCCGCGGCTATCCTCTGCGCTCGATGGGCCGAGTGCCCGCTGAGTCCCGCCGGAGCGGTTCACGTTTGGTCCCACCCGGCGGGACCTCGGCGTTCTGGCTGCGGGGGCCATCCTGGTTGGGGGGCGGAGGGATCCGACTCCGGGGGGGGCCTCCACGGTGGCCAGGCCTGCAATCGGTGGCTACCGATCGGCAGGCGCGCTCATTCTGGGGGGGGGGGGGGGCGCCTATGTTCCTCCGCGCCGGGCCTCTGTAGGGTGCTGCCATGTTGCGTGGGGGCTGGCATGAAGACGGCCGCCGTGCGCATGCGCAGCTGCGCGGTCTGTACAGCAGTGCCCCCCGGCAGCCGGAGCTGCTGGCCCCCTTGAGGACGGAGAATTACCCCAGACATTCTAGGAAAAAGTCTGGAGTGATTCCCGCCCGTTTTCCGGCAGGTGTGGGGTCTTAGTCCCCAGAAGGGAGAATCCTGTCCTTGATGTATGAATTTTGAAAAAACATTTTTTCAGATGCCGCATAAGAGGCTCGTTGATGAGGTTACAGTGCGTAATACTAAAAGAGCGAGCACAAAGTGCAACTAGCAGAGGTCTACTCGCAGGTTGCAAATCGTGAGCCCCTGGAAGTCGACCTTAGCTATGCTGAGCTTCGCAAAATCCGGCTCAAAAGAAGGAATTGTGCTTGAAATTGGTCATCATTTCTGGACCACTCTTTAACCCTTTTACAAAACAACTGTAGCGAAACAAAGGGGGTGGAACTGATCACCTGCTGTCATTTTTAGGATATTGACTCCTGTTCCCAATAGGTTAACCTGCAGGGGAATCCACACTGGCTTTCGTGAGTGGGCCTACATTTATTGCAATCAGCCCTGATGGTGCCATCAGGACCTGGTCTGCATATTTAAAAAAGGACCCCAGCGTCTCGTTCGCATACTCTGTTAAACTCAGAACTCATGGAAAACCAGCATGACCATGGCAGATAAGTCTCACTGGCAATTGTTAACTGCTAATCTAGTTACCACCAATCAAGTTGAAAATTGATACTTTTGTGTTGGAAAGCCTGTTGAGATTGTTGACAAAGGATCAAGATCTGACGTGTAGGGCAGGTTTGCTTAGTTGATAAAGCATGGTTCTTAATATCACCAACAGCATGAGTTCAATTCTGCACTGGCTGGTGTAGTTCTTCGGTACTGCCTCTTCTACTGGCCCAACTGTGATATCATGGCATCACCAAGCCAGGATTAGTGACCCTCGGAAAATGCAGACACTACATCAAGAGGGAGAGAGAGGTTTGATATGGAACAGTAACAAAGGCAGGAGAAGGTTGATTAGATTGCACGGCATGGTAGCACAGTGGTGAGCACTGTTGTTTCACAATGCCAGGTTCAATTCCTGGCTTGGGTCACTGTGTGGAGTCTGCACGTTCTCCCTGTGCCGGTGTGGGTTTCCTCCCACAAGTCCCGAAACCATGCTATTTGGTGACTTGGGCATTCTGAATTCTCCCTCTGTGTACCAGAACAGGTGCCGGAATATGGCGACTAGGGGCTTTTCATAGTAACATCATTGCAGTGTTAATGTAAGCCTACTTGTGACAATAAATATTATTATTATGTTCTGGGTGAAACAGAGGTCCATTCAATCTCTCTAACCTAATTTGCCATTCATTTATATCGTGGCTGATCTGTGGAATGTGAATGGCCCCTGAGGAGAACTTTGGAAGAGCCACATTTGGCGCCAACTAAGGCAGGCATGGATTTTATGGTGGGTTGAGGTAAGATCTGAGGTGAGAGATGTTGTAGGGATAGAAATAGCTGTTGGCATCGGAAATATAAATGACTTGGGATTTTGAGTTCAGTTCAGGATCGAGCAGAACCTGTCTTTGAGTACAGTTTGTACAAGCAGCAGGCAAGAGAAATAGAATAGTCGAGGGAAATTTTGGCAGAAGTGGAACTCAATTTGGTCTTGCTGAAAGTCCCTGGTGTATGAGGAGCAGTGTGAGGGCTCAGAGTAGTTGTGACATTGAACCTGGTGGCAGAGAAGTAAAGCTGGGTTCCATTCAGCTTTTATTTAAGTCTGCTGAAGTGAACCATTTTTCAGCTTTTTGCTTTTGGGAATTGCGTACGTGATTTGCGATTTACTTGGAGGTTGTTCTTTGAGGTGTTTTGACTTTACGACAGTTTTGAGTTAGAATAATAAACTTTTCTAATATCAAATACTACAACACATCGCAAATCCCATAAACATTCATTCAAACAAATTCCCTTTTTATTCCTTGGACCACAATATAACTACTTTTGCAAATTGATCTGCAAATTCGTTGCACTCACTTTTTGTGTGAAAATCTGCACTGCAGTTTAAAAAAAGAACTTTGACATCCTGGGGTCCTCATCTTAGAACTATGACAAAAGCTTTGACCTTGGATCTGAAATAAATATAGTTCAGAGCAATGCTAAGAACAACACTTGCCAAATGCAATACAGTTAGACTGTGGTATCACATGGGCTGGTGCTTACTGTATTATTGTTTTGGAATGCAGTGGCATTTCCAAGCATCTATAGAAGTGAATGATAAAATGTGGAACAAACATAACACCATAAATAGCAGTAGCTCTAGCAGATGACCATTAGTCACCATTAGGCCCGTTTAGCACATTTACTCAACTTTAGAACACAGCCTAGATTTTTGAATCCAAGTGAAGCCGAAACAAGGATAGATGAAACCAGTACAAAGCTGATCAGAAGTTGCCAATTGTGCACAGTTTTCTGTGGTCAGTTTATTTATGGCTTTGTCCTTGGTGAAGTGGTGGGGGCCTGAAAATGTTGTTCCATGTAAAGTTTTAAAGGGTTCCAGATGGTTTAAAGATAAGTCGCTGCATAGAGGCCTTAATATCCTCAGCTTTCAGAAAAGCTCAAATGTCATTTTAACTTGTTGGAAGCCTTTGCCAAGGTTGACGGAAAAGAGAGGAATGAAATACCATGGGGAGAAAAATGAAAACCCATATGGAGGTTTGAAATAGACCTGGCAGTAAGTGACAACTAGTCCATCAATCAACGTTTGCTTGATGGCGGTGAAAAAGAGATGATGCTCTGTGATGTGGTAGTGAGAGGGATGGCCGTTTTTGCCATTCAAGGGCACAATTTCCATTGGTTAACATGGTTACAATGCTAAGTGGTGATGAACAGAACTAACTTTGGCCTTTTACACACTTCTTTATTTATAGAGACACGCATTGCACATATCCACCTCCAAAAACAACTAATAGTTTTGGGTCTGTTATTTATAGGAGCACAAGTGAATCGCCCGCAAATGACCGCAAACTAAATATAATTAAACAAACAAACACTGATGCATGTCATCCTGGGGGTTACCATCGACCAAAAAATAGCCATGTAAACATGGTGGCTAAAAGAGCAGGTCAGAGGCTAGGTATCCTGCAGCAAGTAACTCGCTTCCTGATTTCCCCAAAGCCTGTCCGCCACCTACAAGGCTTAAGTCAGGAGTGTCCACATGCCTGGGTGAATGCAGCTCGAACAACATTCAAAGCTTGTCAGATTCAAGACAAAGCAGACCACTTGATTGGTACACATCCAAATTTACACCAGGTCCAGGCCAGAATATGCATCCAGTTGAAGTGGTGTGTGGTAGTAGAGGTATTACGGTACCTGGTAATGATGGAGCACCATTGGTAGAAATTGTATGCTTCCTATTGGTCAAGCTGTATGGTAGCTCCGCCCTGCTAGGCGGGGTACAAGAGCCTGTGCTGCCCCAGCAGCCTTCATTCTGTACCTGAGCTGCTGGGGGAAACATCTAGCTTCGTAAAGCCTTCAGTTGGACTACAACCTCGCTTTAGTGGTCATTGATCGTGCAACAATTTAATAAGCTATATTTAAAAGGATGGAGCTCCGAATCAAGCCGGAGTGTCTGCAACTCAGCCCCCACGCGGCAAACTCAACTGCAATCTTCAAGCACTGGCTGGCGTGTTTTAAAGGATATCTCGGGACGGCCGAAAACACACCCACGGGAGAACAGAAATGGCAAGTCCTGCACTCGAGGGTGAGCTCAGAAATTTACACCCTCATCGAGGAAGCGGAAGACTTCGATGCGGCAATAGAGCTGCTAAAAAGACATTATATTCGCCTGGTAAACCAGGTCTACGCCCGACATCTGCTAGCGACGAGGCGACAAATCCCTGGTGAATCGCTGGAAGAATTCTACCAGGCACTCCTGGTGTTGGGGAGAAACTGCAGCTGCCCGCACGTTTCGGCGAGCGAACACACTGAACTCTTGGTCTGGGACGCTTTCGTGGCAGGTATGCTGTCCTCCTAAATCCGCCAGCGAATGCTGGAAAAAGACACTCTAGGTCTCAATGAGGCACGGGCCCTTGCAGGCTCCCTGGATGTTCCAGACCGGGCGGCAGCCCCCTGGGCAACGTGGAACCCTCCGCAGCCATCCCCGAGACGTTCCCCCATCCCCCCACAGGCTTGTGCTGCAAGGCGGCCTGGCAACCACGAGGTGCCCCGCTGCTACTTTTGCGGGCAGGCCAAGCACCCCAGCCAGCGCTGCCCGCCCGCGCATCCACCTGCAAGGGATGCGGTTAAAAAGGGCCATTTCGTGGTGGTATGCCAGGCCCGTGCGGTTGCCATGGTCTCCGGTGGCGAATGCGGACCGCCACCACAAACCTCTCCACGGTCCCCATGCGGCCAGCGGGCGCCGCCATCTTCCTACTCCGGGGCCACATGCGGCCCCTGGGCGCCGCCATCTTGTCCCGCAGACGCCACCTTAGATGGATGGGTGCCGCCATTTTGTGCACCCTCAGCCATGTGCGACAAATGGGAGCCGCCAACTTGGATGGACCCCCAGGACCCCAGCTCGGCTGACCACGCACTGCCCGAAGAGAACACTCAACTGCTGCGATTAGCCTCGGTGACTCTGGATCAGTCCCGGCCTCGAACACTCTCAACTGCTACAACAACTGTATTTATTAACTGGCACGAGACGTCCTTTTGGGCAGCACGGTAGCATTGTGGATAGCACAATTGCTTCACAGCTTCAGGGGAGCAGGTTCGATTCCGGCTTGGGTCACTGTCTGTGCGGAGTCTGCACATCCTCCCCATGTGTGCGTGGGTTTCCTCCGGGTGCTCCGGTTTCCTCCCACAGTCCAAAGATGTGCAGGTTAGGTGGATTGGCCATGATAAATTGCCCATAGTGTCCAAAATTGCCCTTAGTGTTGGGTGGGGTTACTGGGTTATGGGGATCGGGTGGAGGTGTTGACCTTGGGTAGGGAGCTCTTTCCAAGAGCTGGTGCAGTCTCGATGGGCCGAATGGCCTCCTTCTGCACTGTAAATTCTATGTTAATCTATGTCCTGCCTAATCGACTCTGGGAGCACGGAGAGCTTCATACACCCCGACACGGTAAGGCGCTGTTCTCTCCTCGTCCACCCCGTTAATCAAAAAATCTCCCTGGCCTCCGGTTGCCACTCAATAGAGCTAACGGGGTTTTGTGTAGCAAACCTCACAGACCAGGGAAGGGAGTTCAAAAATTACCGGCTCTACGTCCTTCCCCACCTCTGCGCGGCCACACTCCAAGGTTTAGACTTCCTGTGTAATCTCCAAAGTCTAACTTTCAAATTCAGCGGCCCTATACCCCCCCTCACTGTCTGCAGCCTCGCGACCCTTAAGGTTGACCCTTCTTCCCTGTTTGCGAACCTCACCCCAGATTGCAAACCCGTCGCCACCAGGAGCAGACGGTACAGTGCCCAGGACCGGACCTTTATTAGGTAAGAGGTCCAAAGGCTACTGAGGGAAGGAGTCATTGAAGCTATCAACAGTCCCTGGAGAGCTGAAGTAGTGATGGTAAAGATCGGGGAGAAGCATAGGATGGTCATTGACTATAGTCAGACCATCAACAGGTTTACGCAGCTCGACGCGTACCCTCTCCCCCCGCATATCCGACCTGGTAAACAGGATCGCGCATTACAAGGTCTTCTCCGTGGTGGATCTCAAGTCCGCCTACCAGCAGCTCCCCATCCGCACTGGTGACCGCAAATACACTGCCTTCGAGGCAGATGGGCGGCTCTATTACTTCTTAAGGGTTCCCTTCGGTGTCACCAACGGGGTCTCGGTCTTCCAACGCGAGATGGACTGAATGGTTGACTGGTACGGTTTACGGGCAACATTCCCGTATCTCGATAATGTCACTATTTGTGGCCACGACCAGCAGGACCACGACATCAACTTCCGAAAATTCCTCCAGACCGCAAAGATCCTTAACCTTACATACAACAAGGATAAATGCGTGTTCAGCACTGACCGCCAAGCCATCCTCGGCTACGTAGTGCGAAATGGAGTTGTAGGCCCCGACCCGGAATGCATGCGCCCCCTTATGGAGTTCCCCCTCCCTCACTGCTCCAAGGCCCTGAAACGCTGCCTGGGGTTTTTCAGTTACTACGCCAAGTGGGTCCCCAACTATGCGGACCAGGCCCGTCCCCTGATCCAATCCACAGCTTTTCCCCTGTCGATAGAGGCCCGCCAGGCCTTCAGCCGCATCAAAACGGACATTGCAAAGGCCATGATGCACGACATCGACGAGTCCCTCGTCCCCTTCCAGGTCGAGAGCGACACGTCTGACGTAGCTCTGGCGGCCACCCTCAACCAAGCGGGCAGACCAGTGACCTTCTTCTCACGTACCCTCCATGCTTCCGAAATCCACGACTCCTCAGTCGAAAAGGAGGCCCAGGCCATTGTAGAAGCGGTGCGACATTGGAGGCATTACCTGGCCGGCAGGAGATTCACTCTCCTCACTGAACAACGGTCGGTTGCTTTCATGTTCGATAATGCACAGCGGGGCAAGATAAAAAACTATAATCAAACTCTCCACCTACAACTACGAGATCTTGTATCGTCCTGTGATGCACGATCAGTTGCACAAAGACTAAAGTTGGGTACAACTGTGACTTTATTACAGTCAGATGCGTGGCCTCCTGCTGCAGCTGGCGAAATGGCAGGGCACTGGAGGTCATGCATATTTATACAGTTCTCCGTGGGCGGAGCTACCGGCGAACCTGTAGTGCAGGTCCTACCTTACATCTCCTATTACAGTGGTTCACCACATTCACCCCCTGTTAAAAATGAGTCCAGCAGGGGTGATATGGAACAATATACAATTGGTCCAATTACATACAGTGGTAGGGAAAGAAAAGTCCATGTCAACGGTCCGGAGTCCGTCAAAGGTTCAGCTGGTCCGGTGCTTTGGTGCTTCGTTGCGAGCAGTGTAACGGTGGCGGTGAAGTCGGTGCTGGCAGTGGTGGAGAGGGCACTGATGGCGGTGGTGGCAGTGCTGATGCTGGCCAGTCATCGGGGAACTCCGGGATCGTGCAGAAGCCCTCTTCGTCCTCTTGTGCGGAAAAGGGGAGGGGGAGGGGTGCGCTCTGGTGGGGTCAATATTGGCGGTGCGGTGGGAGATGGGGGGGGGGGGCGCATTGGTGGGGGGGGGGGGGTTCTGGTGGGGTCAATATTGGCGGTGCGGTGGGAGGGGGGGGTGTTGGGGTGGAACCTGACGATGCCAGGCACCTGAGTGAGACAGTATCTTGGCGGCCGTCGGGGAACTCAACGTAGGCATATTGAGGGATGGCGTGGAGCAGGTGAACCCTGTCCACCAAGGGGTCCGCCTTGTGGAGTCGGACGTGCCTACAGAGAAGGACTGGTCCTGGACCAGCGAGCCAACTCTGGAGCGACACCCCGGATGTGGACCTCCTGGGGAAGGTAAAAACACGTTCATGGGGTGTGTTATTAGTGGCGGTGCACAATAGTGACCAGATGGAGTGTAGAACGGCAGGGAGGATCTCCTGCCAGCGAGAGGCTGGGAGGTTCCTGGACCGTAGGGCCAGCTGGACGGTCCTCCAAACCGTCCCATTCTCCCGTTCTACTTGCCCGTTTCCCCAGGGGTTGTAGCTGGTCGTCCTGCTGGAGGCTATACCCCTGCTGAGCAGGAACTGACGCAGCTCATCGCTCATGAATGAGGATCCCCTTTCACTGTAGATGTGGGCGGGGAAACCGAACAGAGCGAAGGTGGTGCTGAGGGCCTTGATGACAGTGGCAGACATCATATCGGGACATGGGATGGCGAAGGGGAATCTGGAGTACTCATCGACCACACTGAGAATGTACGTGTTACGTTCGGTGGAGGGGAGGGGGCATTTGAAATCCACGCTGAGGCGTTCAAAGGGGTGGAAGCCTTCACCAGGCATGCACGGTCCAGCCGGTAGAAGTGCGGCTTGCACTCCGCACAGACCTGGCAGTCCCTGGTGACTGTCTTTACTTCCTCGATGGAGTAGGGCAGATTGCGAGCTTTGACCAGATGGTACCATCGAGTGACCCCCGGGTGACAAAGACTGTCGTGTAGGGCCTGGAGTTGGTCCACTTGTGTGCTGGCACATGTACCTCGGGAGAGGGTGTCTGGGGGCTCATTGAGTTTACCGGGGCGATACAAGATCTCGTAATTATTGGTGGAGAGCTCGATTCTCCACCGCAAGATTTTATCATTTTTGATCTTGCCCCGCTGTGTGTTATTAAACATGGAAGGCTACCGACCGTTGTTCCGTAAGGAGAGTGAATCTCTTACCGACCAGGTAATGCCTCCAATGCCGCACAGCTTCAACGATAGGTTGGGCCTCCGTTTTGACGGATGAGTGTCGAATTTCAGAGGCATGAAGGGTGCGGGAAAAGAATGCCACAGGTCTGCCTGCCTGGTTTAGAGTGGCGGCAAGGGCGACGTCTGATACGTCGCTTTCTACTTGGAAAGGCAGTGACTCGTTCACTGCATCCCGGCCTTGGCGATGTCTGCTCTGATACGGGCGAAAGCGTGTTGTGCCTCGGCCACAAGGGGGAATTGGGTGGACGGGCCTTGTCCGCATAGTTTGGGACCAATGAGCGGAGTAGGAAAAGAACCCCAGGCAGCGTTTGAGGGCCTAGGGGCAGTGGGGGAGGGGAAGTTCCATGAGGGGGCGCATGGGGTCGGGCCCGAGAAGTTCGTTTTGGATGATCTAGCCGAGAATGGCTAACCAGGTCGTGCTGAACACACATTTCTCTTTGTTGTAGGTCAGGTTGAGAAGAGTGGCAGTGTGGAGGAATTTATCGAGGTTGGCATCGTGGTCCTGCTGGTCATGGCCGCAGATGGTGACATTATCTAAGTATGGAAAGGTGGCCCACAAACCGTACTGGTCGACCATTCGGTCCATCTCTCTTTGGAAGACCGAGACCCCATTTGTGACACCGAAAGGGACCCTAAGGAAGTGTTAGAGGCGACCGCCCGCCTCGAAGGCAGTGTATGGCCGGTCTGACTTCCGGATGGGGAGCTGGTGGTAGGCTGATTGCAGGTCAATTGTTGAGAAGACCCGGTACTGCGCAATCTGATTGACCATATCAGATATGCGTGGGAGGGGGTACGCGTCGAGCTGCGTGTACCGATTGATGGTCTGGCTGTAGTCCACGACCATCCTGTGTTTCTCCCCAGTTTTAACCACTACCACTTGGGCTCTCCAGGGCCTGTTGCTGGCCTCGATAATACCCTCCTTAAGCAGCCGCTGGACTTCGGACCTGATGAAGGTCTTGTCCTGGGTGCTGTACCGTCTGCTCCTAGTGGCAACGGGCTTGCAATCCGCAATTAGATTGGCAAAAAGGGAGGGGGGATCGACCTTCAGGGTCGCGAGGCCGCAAATGGTAAGGGGGTTAAGGGCCCGCCGAATCTGAGGGTGAGGCTCTGGAGGTTGCACTGGAAGTCCAGGCCCAACAGGAGTGCAGTGCAGAGATTAGGAAGGACATAGAGGTGGAAGTTACTAAATTCTACGCCCTGGACCGTGAGGGTGACTGTACAAAAACCTTGGATCGGGACGGAGTGAGATCCGGATGCTCGGGAGATCCTTTGATTGGCAGGGTGGACCGCGAGGGAGCAGCGTCTTACCATATCTGGGTGAACAAAGCTTTCGGTGCTCCTGGAGTCCAGTGGGCACGAGGTCGCGTGGCCGTTGATATTCACCGTCGTCGACGCGGTGGCCAGGATGTGCGGGTGAGATTGGTCCAGCGTCATTGAAGCGAGCTGCGGGTAGTCATCGAATGCTTCGGATGGCGGGATGTCCGGAGACCCTGTGGGGGACAAGATGGCGGCACCCATGGTGCCACATTGCGGGGTCGTGACAAGATGGCGGCACCCATGGGGCGCGTGGCCGAAGGGGGACAAGATGGCGGCGCCCATTGGTCGCACATGGACCCGGGAGGAGAAGATGGCGGCTCCCATTGTGCGTCTGGCGTGGGGGAGGGGGCGATAGCTGGCGCGATCGCAGCGACTGTGCGGGCCTTGCACACAGCCGCGAAGTGGCCCTTTTTACTGCAGGCTTTACAAACGGCAGTGCGGGCCGGGCAGTGTTGGCGAGGGTGCTTATGCTGACCGCAGAAGTAGCAGCGGGGACCCCCGGGGTGCGCGGATCGGCGTGCGGCGCAGGCCCATTGGGAAGGCAAGGCCCCGGCTGAGGGGGTCGTCAGCGGGGTCCAGGAGGGGTAGGATGGAGTAGAAGGGTAGGCAGCGCGATGGGAGAGGTACGATTGTACGTTACGGGATGCGACCGTCATGGAGAGCACCAAGGTTTTCGTCTCCGCCACTTCGAGCATGGCCCCTTCCAGTAATCGATCTCGGATGCGGTCCGACGTAATCCCCGTCACAAAGGCATCGCGCATGAAGAGATTCACGTATTCGGCGGCTGTAACGGCCTGATAGTCACAGTCCCGGACAAGTGGAATAAGGGCCCGCCAGAAGTCTTCGATGGACTCAGCTGGTAGTTGCGAGCGGGTGGCGAGTACATGCCTGGCGAAGAGCGTGTTCGCCTTCTGCGCGCAGTGTTCCTAAGGAGCTCCATTGCTTTTGTGTAATTCATGGCGTCTTGGATCAACGGGAATACGCTGGAGCTCAGTCTGGAGCCCAGGACGTTTATCTTCTGAGCCTCCGTTGGCTCGGGGTCCGCAGCCTTGATGTAAGCCTCAAAACATGCTAGCCAGTGAGTAAAGTCTTTTCTGGCGTCGGGCGAGTGCGGATCCAGCTGCAGCAAGAGGCCACGCATCTGACTGTAATAAATTGATGCACGATCAATTGCACAAAGACTAAAGTTGGGTACAATGGTGGCTTTATTACAGTCAGATGCATGGCCTCCTGCTGCAGCTGACGAAATGGCAGGGCACTGGAGGCCATGCATATTTATACAGTCATCTGTTGGCGGAGCCAGCCGGCAGGAGCTACCGGCGAACCTGTAGTGCAGGTCCTACCTTACATCTCCTATTACAGTGGTTCACCACATCCCGGGAAGCTAAACGGGCCTCCTGAAGCCCTGTCCCGCCATGTGCCACCGCACAAGTGGACCGCCTCCGAGCCCTCTACGAGGACCTCTGCCACCCGGGGGTCACTCGCTTTTTCCATTTTATCAAGACCCGCAACCTGCCCTACTCCATCGAGGAGGTCAGGACAACCACCAGGGACTGCCAAATCTGTGCAAAGTGCAAACCGCACTTCTACCGGCCAGAGAGAGCGCACCTGATAAAGGCTTCCCGTCCCTTTGAATGCCTCAGCATGGACATCCCCTCCACCGACCCGCAACACATACTTCCTGTACGTGATTGATGAGCACTACCGGTTCCCTTTTGCCATCCCCTGCCCCGACATGACCGCAACCACCGTCATCAAGGCCCTCCATAGCATCTTTGCACTGTTCGGGTTGCCCGCCTACATACATAGTGATAGGGGGTCCTCCTTTATGAGCGACAAACTGCGTCAATTCCTGCTCAGCAAGGGCATCGCCTCGAGCAGGACGACCAGTTACAAACCCCGGGGTAATAGACAGGTAGAGAGGGAGAACGGAACGGTCTGGAAGACCGTCCTTCTGGCCCTACGGTCCAGGAATCTCCCAGTCTCCCGCTGGCAGGAAGTCCTCCCGGATGCCCTCCACTCCATCTGGTCACTGCTTTGTACCACAACCACCCAGACACCTCATGAACGTCTCCTTGTCTTCCCCAGGAAGTCCTCCTCTGGAACCTCGCTCCAGACCTGGCTGGCAGCCACCGGACCCATCCTGGCACAAGTCGGACCTGTTGGTCGAGAGGGTCTATCTTCTCCACGCTAACCCCCAGTACGCCTATGTGGCGTACCCCGACTGCCAACAAGATACGGTCTCCCTACGAGACCTGGCGCCCGCCAGAGCCCCACGCATACCCCAGCCACCAGTCCCACCCTCCCCTCCACCAGGGCACCTTACAGGAAGATCGGTCCTTCCGCCGGCCCCGTCTAGACCCCCCCCAACCCCGCAGGCGCTCCCTTCCCAGGTCAACCGTTTTCCCCACCAGGGGTGTCAAAGCTGCCACAGATCAAGGCCACGCTCCCGGAGTCACAGACGCCCGAGCCTCCACCGGAGTCACCACCGAAGCTCCGACGATCACCGAGGACGACCAGGGCCCCCGATCGACTGCTTCATTTTAAATTGTAAATTTAAATCATAAATTTTAAATAGTTACAAAACGCTGTATGGAGGTATTACGGTACCTCCAAAACTAATTCTACCACGTTGCCATGTTTGCAGTATCAGGCCACACCCCTGCCGGACTCTTTTTTTAACAGTGGGTGAATGTGGTAGTAGAGGTATTACGGTAACTGGTAATATCATAGAATTTACAGTGCGGAAGGAGGCCACTCGGCCCATCGAGTCTGCACCGGCTCTTGGTAAGAGCACCCTCCCCAAGCCCACACCTCCATCCTGTCTTCACAACCCAGTTACCCCACCCAACACTAAGGGCAATTTTGGGCACTAAGGGCAATTTAGCATGGCCAATCCACCTAACCTGCACATCTTTGGACTGTGGGAGGAAACCGGAGCACCCGGAGGAAACCCATGCACACACTGGGAGAACGTGCAGACTCCGCACAGACAGTGAACCAAGCCGGAATCGAACCTGGGACCCTGGAGCTGTGAAGCAATTGTGCTTGCTACCATGCTGCCCAATGATGGAGCACCATTGATAGAAATTGTATGCTTCCTATTGGTCAAGCTGTATGGTAGCTCCTCCCTGCTAGGCGGGGTATAAGAGCCCATGCCGCCCCAGCAGCCTTCAATCTGTACCTGAGCTGTTGGGGGAAACATCTAGCTTATTAAAGCCTTCAGTTGGACTACGACCTCGCTTTAGTGGTCATTGATCGTGCATCATGGTGCTTGCACCTTGTGATGTGGGCGACCATGGTTGGGTTTTCCATTTTCCCTGCCACGTGTTGCTCGGCGGCACGCTGTATACTGGCAGCGGAAATCTTTACCCTTGCCACTTGTCAATGGGATTTCCCATTGAAGCCACGCCACATTGCCAGGCAACCCATAATAATAATAATATTTATTATTGTCACAAGTGGGCTTCCATTAATACTGCAATGAAGTTACTGTGAAAAGCCCCTAGTTGCCACACTCCGGCGCCTGGTCGGGTACACTGAGGGAGAATTCAGAATGTCCAATTCACCCAACCTGCACATCTTCGGGACTTGTGGGAGGAATCCGGAGTACCCAGAGGAAACACACGCAGACACTGGGAGAACGTGCAGACCCGCACAGACAGTGACCCAAGCAGGAATCGAACCCAGGACCCTGGTGCTGTGAAGCCACAGTGCTAACCACTGTGCTACCGTGCCGCCTTAGGTCTGCTGCCTCTGGGGGAAAAGGGAATCCCAACGGCTGTAGAATTCCAGCCCATATCTGGCGTGACCGGTGGTACTGTCCAGGCCTCCCGGAAATGCAATGTAAGAAGCTAATATATCGGGACCCCAGGCTAATCCTTCGGCTTGCATTTATCAAAATTGTTTCCAGATTTTGTTTCTTTATCTTGTGCAAAATGCTAAAATATCAGTGAAAAAATGAACCCAACATTAACACAAATAACCTTTTTTTAAGTAAACTTACAATAGGGTTTTTCTCAAATAAGAACATCTCCAGGAATGAAATGAAATGAAAATCGCTTATTGTCACAAGTAGGCTTCAAATGAAGTTACTGTGAAAAGCCCCTAGTCGCCACATTCCGGCGCCTGTTCGGGGAGGCTGGTATGGGAGTTGAACTGTGCTGCTGGCCTGCCTTGGTCTGCTTTAAAAGCCAGCTCTTTAGCCCTGTGCTAAACCAGCTTCAGTGGTTCATGATACTTCGTGCAAGGAGATTTGTGTGGTGAGTCAATATATTTGCACCAGAACTCTTCAAAGTGAGTGAAGAAGGAGCATTGTTAGGTGAATTGGAGGTGGTTATTGATGTGTTGGGTAAGCTGGGTCTGCGAGGACTGCGTTTACTGGATGTAGCAGAGGGAGAGACAGGCTTCCAACACTTGAGGAAATGCAACTCTTTTTTATTAAATAAGACCATCTCCAGGAATGTTGAGTTGATTGGAGACCTGAGGCTAACCTGACCAGACTATCTTACTACCACATGGTGGATGTTCTAGTTGCTCACAGGCTCTGACTGTCTCAGAGGCTGCATCCCCAGAGAGCGGGGAAACCTGTTCACCCCTGTGTCCTGTCTGGTGATTGGCTGCTGTGTTCTGTATGTTCATTGGTCATCCTTTGTGTCAATCACTGTCTGTCTGTGCACCATCATATACTTGTGTATATTATGACAGTTTTCCTCTTGGCAGGTAGAGAAGTTTTTTTTTAAATTGAAAGCGAAACAGAGAATAAAGCAAACAAACAGTGTACATATGGAAATTTCTGAAGGTTTGTTATTGCTTCACGCAATGTTTAATTTTTCATGTCTGATTGTCAGTTACTGTATATATGCGGACGCTTTGGCTTAACCTTAGTGTCGGAACTGTATGTAGAACTTGTACTAATTGAATATGAATATCTCCATGGAAGTGCGATAACAGCAACTTGTCAACTAAAGCAATAAAAGTATATATTTACCTATTATTTATACAATGTTTACAGCATATCGAACTACCAGCAATCACTAATGCTTGCATTGCTGTAAAATTATTTATTCTGAACCAGCATCCAACAGTAAGGCTTTGTTTTTAATAACTGATATTTGAACATCGAATGAAAAATAATTTCACAAATAGACTTCGGTAACTCATAAATCTTTGAAGCTTTTTATGTTCTGACTTTAATAATATATATGTATTAATATATAGTGATTTTGTTTATTGTCATTGTTTGGGCCCTCTATTGTATTCCGCTGTTTAGTATTTCTATCTAACCTTTCTTCAAAACCTCTGAATACATTAAAGTTAATTTTCATTGCAAGGGAGTCCATGGTTTGTCCTATTGTTTTGGGCGCCATACTCTGATTTCATTAATTTTCTAAGAAAATGAATTATGTTCCAGCTGACCCTTTGTAATCCCATGTCCCCTGCCAATCGTACATGGTGACTGAGGAGGTCACATTCTGGTTTTATTACAAGATTGTTATCAGGGGTGTGGCCGGTTGGGTAAGGAGATGAGTTTTGAACTCCCCCATTGCTCCACAAATAAGGATTAGTCTATTTTTATCTCTGGCTTTATTTAAATTAACCTGGATGAATTCCGCAGGGCGCCCCCTCCTAATTTTTGCTGGAAAATCAGAGCCCAGCGAACATTTGCTGACACCAAGGTATATTCTGTGATTCCATTAATTTTCTGAGAAAGTGGATGCTTTTCCCGTTAATCTGGATATCTTGCTTTTGTGGACTTTTGGGAGGACTGTCCGTGTTGTAGGCTTTTCCTGTTGGGCCCAGACATGCGCTCCTGAACCTACAAGGAAAGTTAAAATAAAATTTGCTTGTTTAGGCCTCTTCTGGCTCAGGCTGCTCTTCCTCCTGCACTGCCACCGAGATCGTATTAATAGCTTTATGCTCGGGTCATCCACTTACAATTGCAGCCCGGTTCGACATGCACATATAAAGAAGAAACCTGGAGGCTTTGCATGAGTGCCCTTGCCACCTGCTCAGTTTGTCAAGATATGCAGACATGCACATAATGAGAGACAGGCAGCTAATGAACACCGAGAACAGGACATAACCAATCAGCAGGCAGAACACTTGAGGGTGGTTTCCCACTATAAAAGGCACAAGGCACTCGCACTCCATCTCTTTCCACTAGGAACATCTACAGAGTAAGTCCGGTGTATATATCAGGTAACGCGTACAGCACGTGGCTAAGAGCTAGTCTGGTTCATTCAGACAGAGAGATCACACTTAGGTTAGCAGAGAGTCGAACTCACAGAGAACTGTGCTAACTGTATGACTGGTTCAATAAATCAAATTGAACTAACTTCAAGGTCTGGAGTCTATTTCAGTCCTAGCTGCATCCAGTTGCAGCCCGTGTTATCTCAGTGTGCTTAACGCGACACAGTTGAGCAAATTAAAATCTTGAACGGTGTGCTCCCAGCTGTTGGGGGGTGGATAAATAACCTGGGTGATTTTGTTACCTCCCATCTATTCAGTTTCTGCCAAGCAAGTTTGGTTAAAATTACACTCTTGATATTTTGCTTTTGTGAATTCCTTTTCCCCCTTGTCATTTTCTTCTGGAAAGAGAATAAACACAGAAGGGGAGAAATGTATTTACATAGCACTATGCGGACATAAGAAATAGGAGCAGCGGTCAGCACTTCGAACTTGCTCCACAATTCAATGAGATCATAGTTGAACTTCCACCTCAACACCATCTTCCTGCTATATCCCCATATCTCTTGATTTTTTAAAAATGTGGAAATCTGCTGATCTCTGCCTTGCGCATACTCAACGACTACCTCCGTTGTCCTCTGGAGCAGTTAATTCCAAAGATTTATCATTCTCTTGAGTGAAGAAATCCCTTCTCATCCCAGTCTTGAATGCTGTGCCTTATTTGACCAGGGCCACACAAAATCAAGGCATGTTTGCGTGGCGCCGCTAAAAGCAATGCTCTGCAAATTAATTTCTCCCTAGAATATCCTTGTACAAGTTTGTAGATCTTGTTGATAAAATGAAAACAAAACACTGTGCATGATGGCAATCTGAAATAAAAAAACAAAATGCTGGAAAATCTCAGCAGGTCTGGCAGCGATTGTGGAGAGAAAAGTAGAGCTAACGTTTCAAATTTAATATGGCTCTTCTTCGGAGCTGCCTCTCTTCAATTCCAAACTTGAAACATTGACACTGTATCCCTCTCCACAGATGCTGCCAAACCTGCTGAGGTTTTCCAGCACTTTTTGTACATCTTGTTGATCTCTATCAACTTTGATCTCTTGTAGTTTAGAGTCAATTCCCAAGTCTTGCTGCTTAGATGCAACAGTGATGGTTAACCGTTATGCTCATTCTGTCACTCCCAGTTCAATTCCAGTGACACTCTTGAATGACCAAAGCTGTTAAATGATTTATATCATTAACTTACTATTAGCTTGACAAATTGGGCCTTAAGCTTTTTTAAAAAACAGCTTGAGGTTCAGCCGTTAAATTGTGTCTGGAATTCTAATGAGAAAGATTTTTAAAGATACTTATGGGGATTCTTTTTTAATAATCTTTATTGTCACAAAGGGCAGCACGGTGGCATTGTGGATAGCACAATTGCTTCACAGCTCCAGGGTCCCAGGTTCGATTCCGGCTTGGGTCACTGTCTGTGCGGAAGTCTGCACATCCTCCCCGTGTGTGTGTGGGTTTCCTCCGGGTGCTCCAGTTTCCTCCCACAGTCCAAAGATGTGCAGGTTAGGTGGATTGGCCATGATAAATTGCCCTTGGTGTCCAAAATTGCCCTTAGTGTTGGGTGGGGTTACTGGGTTATGGGGATAGGGTGGAGGTGTCGACCGTGGGTGGGGTGCTCTTTCCAAGAGTCGGTGCAGACTCGATGGGCCGAATGGCCTCCTTCTGCACTGTAAATTCTATGAAAAAATAGGCTTACATTAACACAGCAATGAAGTTACTGTGAAAAGCCCTAGTCACCACATTCCGGCGCCTGATCGGATACACTGAGGGAGAATTCAGAATTCTCAGGTAGTACGGGAATTGAACCCGCGCTGCTGGCCTTGTTCTGCATTACAAACCAGCTGTCTAGCCCGCTGAGTTAAACCAGCCCTTATTTGTGATGTATGTTGGATTTGATTCTCTCTTCCCTGTCCGTCCCCCAGTATTGCTGGTACCAGTTTTACTCTTTTCATTTTCAGGGTTTCACATCTGCAAATGAATGTTTTTTTTTCTAAATTCCACATTTTTGTCTCTTTTCTCTCCCTTTCTCTCTTGCCTAATTACTTTGTCATTGTTTCAATTTTTTTTTTAATACCTTCAAATGTAATTCCAGCACAGTTAATTAAAGTGCAAATTTTGACTGCAAGTCTTTGCATTCATTTAACTGCACATTGTTGGTAGATTTGTCAAGGATATCTGATTTTGAGGTAAAGATATAGGGCTTTAAACTTGCTGAATTAGTTTTGGCTTTAATGCAGATTACCTGTTAATGAATTAGCACTTGAAAAGGGAACGCATGCTTCATAATTGTTCGGTGCTGTTTTCATAGAATTTACAGTGCATAAGGAGGCCTTTCGGCCCATCGAGTCTGCACAGGCCCTTGAAAAGAGCACCATACTTAAGCCCACACCTCCATCCTATCCCGGTAACCCACCTAACCTTTTTGGACACTGAGGGCAATTTAGCTTGGTCAATCCACCCAACCTGCACATCTTTGGACTATGGGAGGAAACCAGAGCACCCGGAGGAAACCCACGCAGACAAGGGGAGAAGGTGCAAACTCCCCACAGACAGTGACCCAAGCCGGGGACCCTGGAACTGTGAAGCAACAGTGCTAACCACTGTGCTATCGTGCTGCTTTGTATTGATTTTAGCTTAAAATTATGTTCTATCACAAGGGAACGTCAGATCATCATAGCTATTTTGCTTTGGGACACATTTCAGATAGTTTGTGTAGTGGAAATTTGTCCACTTTTATTGCATACTTTGAAAGTTCACATGTTAGGCGTTTCTTTAGAGGTGAAGGATTATGCACTGTGGTTCGGATGCAATATTTCAGTGATCCTATTTTTGGCTTTGCAAACAAATGATGTGAGTTCAAATCCCACCATTGCACAGGCCCTATAAAGCAAGTCTATTTTCTTGGGGCATCACTGGGCTGCTGGTGTGGTTACAACTGGACCCAGGTGGAACCCATGTGGAATTTTGGGGATATCTGTCCATAATTAATGGTGTTGTTAATAATCCAATCTTTTCTGTACTACTTTGTCATGCACGATGTAGATATTAATAGACTATTAAACTTGGAAAGTTGTCACTAAAACTCCAAAACCAAAATATAAAATTAGCAAGCTGCAAATGGGGGATCAGAAGGAATCTTCCTGCCTCCTTTCTTCTGGTGTATAAACTGGTTTTATAATACATAAAACTTCCATCAGTGTTCCCAGCTCATGTGAAAATGTGTCCGATGTCAAATTCTACTCCGTTTACCACGCATTTACAGCTGGCTGTTCTGATCCCATGCTTCTGGAGCCAACATGCAGAGGGAGAGAAGGACGCATTAGCGAGTGCAAGTTAAATAAAGACACCGTTTTGAAAAAAAGTGAAAGAACACTTCTTTTAATTTTTTGTCCTTGGGCAATGCCAAGGGAAAATAAACTACACAATCCCCAAACACCATATATTGTGGAAATATTTTACATTATAATTCATGAAGATGTTTTACATCTGAAATGAATTGGTAACAGGTGGTAGATGCCCAGCTTTCATCATTAACTTTCATCAGAGATTAAAACTGACGTCAGTTCCACAATACCAGCTGCACTTCAGAGTCTCTGTACTTGAAAGACAATCATCATTGCTTATTCAAAAATGAGCAAACAAAATAAATTAGCAGATTCTTCAAGCAGCTATTGGATAGGTACATGGATTACGGTAAAATGATATAGTGTAGATTTATTTGTTCTTAAGGGCAGCACGATAGCATTGTGGATAGCACAATTGCTTCACAGCTCCAGGGTCCCAGGTTCGATTCCGGCTTGGGTCACTGTCTGTGCGGAGTCTGCACATCCTCCCCGTGTGTGCGTGGGTTTCCTCCGGGTGCTCCGGTTTCCTCCCACAGTCCAAAGATGTGCAGGTTAGGTGAATTGGCCATGATAAATTGCCCTTAGTGTCCAAAATTGCCCTTTAGTGTTGGGTGGAGGTGTTGACTTTGGGTAGGGTGCTCTTTCCAAGAGCCGGTGCAGACTCAATGGGACGAATGGCCTCCTTCTGCACTGTAAATTCAATGATATGATTAATCTAGGACAAAGATTCGGCACAACATCGTGGGCCGAAGGGCCTGTTCTGTGCTGTATTTTTCTATGTTCTATGTTCTATATAGTGATAGAGCGAGGCGGGAAGGATGCACATTTGCGGGGGTGGGTTGGTGGAGGTGTGGTGGCCACCACTGTTGTATAGTATATACTGCATACGAGGGTATTACGGTAAGGCCCCGACAGGTACGGGGGTAGATCCCTGCCTGCTGGCTCCGCCCAATAGGCGGAGTATAAATGTGTGGGCTCTCCGAGCAGCAGCTGCGGGAGGCTCCACATCTCTGCGTAATAAAGCCTTGATTACTCTTGTCTCGTCGTAGTTGATAGTGCATCAATTTATTACAGAGATTTTATAACGATGGATCTCCACATCAAGCCTGATCGCCTGCAGCTGCACCCTCAAGCAGACAACGCCAAGTCGGCCTTCGCACATCGGCTAGCTTGCTTTGAAGCAGACATTGGATCTGTGACTGAACCACCCCCAGAGGCACAGAAGCTCCAGATCCTCTACACACGGCTGAACTCCGATATTTTTCCCCTCATCCGGGATGCGCCGACCTACACTGAGGGCCATGGCGCTACTGAAGGAGAACTACACTCAGCAGACTAACAAAATCTACACCAGGCACCACCTGTCCATGCGGCATCAACTCCCCGGTGAGTCTGTGGAAGATTTCTGGCGTACCCTCCACGTCCTGGTGAGAGACTTCGATTGCCAGGCCGTTTCGGCCGCTGAACATTCTGACCTGCGACTTAGAGACGCGTTCGTTACGGGCATAGGGTTGGCCTACATCCGCCAGCTCCTCTTAGAAGGTTTTACCCTCGACCTCGCGGCGACCAAGAAACTAGCGCTCTCGCTCACAGTCGCCTCACGCAATATACAGGCGTATGCCCCCGACCGCACGGCCCACCCCTCCTGCGCATCGTGGACCCCGCCAGTGAACACCCCACCGTGGACCCCATAAGCGGCCAACCTCAGGCCTGCGCCGCGCGGCAGCCAACCAACCCCGGGGGACCCAAGTGCTACTTCTGCGGACAGTCAAAACACCCCCGGCAGCGCTGCCCGGCATGGAGCGCGCTCTGCAAAGCCTGCGGGAAGAGAGGACGTTTCGCTGCTGTGTGCCAGGCCTGCTCGATCGCCGCTATTGTCCCTGCACCCCCCACGTGCGGCCCATGGGCGTCGCCGTCTTGCTCCCCTCACAGCACGTGCGGCCCGTGGGCGCCACCATCGTGCTCTCATCACAACACGTGCGGCCTGTGAGTGCCGCCATCTTGCTCGCATTACAACACGTGCGGCCAGTGAGCACCGCCATCTTACCTGCCTCAGGACATGTGCGGCCCGTGGGCGCCGCCATCTTCCACGCCTCAGGACCCCTGCTCGCCGGGCACCTCATCGGGCCGTTCATCGCCTGCAACCGCTGCCGACCAGCCCCGATTGCACAACCTCGCGACCGCGTCGACGAAGGTGAAGGTCGACGGGCACAAGATATCCTGCCTTCTGGACTCAGGGAGCACTGAGAGCTTCATCCACCCCGATACGGTAAGGCGCTGCTCCCTCACGGTACACCCCATCAACCAGAGAATCTCCCTTGCCTCCGGATCCCACTCCGTGGCGATCCGGGGTACTGCACCGCCACGATCACCATCCAGGGCATAGAGTTCAGCGGCTTCCGGCTCTACGTCCTCCCCAACCTCTGCACTGCCTTGCTACTCGGCCTGAACTTCCAGAGCCTAACCCTGAAATTTGACGGGCCTCTACCACCCCTTACTGTCTGCGGTCACACGACCCTTAAGGTCGACCCACCTTCCCTGTTTGCGAACCTCACCTCTGATTGCAAACCCGTCGCCACCAGGAGCAGACGGTACAGCGCCCAGGACAGGACCTTCATCAGGTCGGAGGTCCAGCGGCTGCTGCGGGAAGGCATTATCGAGGCCAGCAACAGCCCCTGGAGAGCCCAAGTGGTAGTGGTGAAAACTGGAGAGAAAAACAGGATGGCCGTTGACTACAGTCAGACCATCAATCGGTACACGCAGCTCGACACGTACCCCCTCCCACATATATCTGATATGGTCAATCAGATTGCACAGTACCGGGTCTTCTCGACAGTGGACCTGAAATCTGCCTACCACCAGCTCCCCATTCGCAAGGCGGACCGCCAGTACACTGCGTTTGAAGCGGACGGCCGCCTTTACCACTTCCTTAGGGTTCCCTTCGTTGTCACTAACGGGGTCTCGGTCTTTCAACGGGAGATGGACTGAATGGTTGACCGGTACGGACTGCGGGCCACTTTCCCGTAGCTGGATAATGTCACCATCTGCGGCCACGACCAGCAGGACCACAACGCTAACCTTTCCAAATTCCTCCACACCGCCAAACTCCTCAACCTAACCTACAACAAGGAGAAGTGCGTGTTCAGCACAAACCGATTAGCCATCCTCGGCCATGTGGTTCAGAACGGAGTTCTAGGGCCCTCAAACGATGCCTGGGGTTCTTCTCGTACTACGCCCAGTGGGTCCCTAATTATGCGGAAAAGGCCCGCCCATTCATCTACTCCACCGTTTTCCCACTGACGGCAGAGGCTCACCAGGCCTTCAACCGTATCAAGGCCGACATCACCAAGGCCGCGATGTACACGGTCGACGAGACGCTCCCTTTCCAAGTCGAGAGCGATGCATCAGATGTCACTCTGGCCGCCACCCTCAACCAGGCAGGAAGGCCCGTAGCATTCTTTTCCCGCACCCTCCATGCCTCCGAAGTTCGGCACTCCCCTGTCGAAAAGGAGGCCCAAGCTATCACTGAAACTGTGCAGCATTGGAGGCATTACCTGACCTGCAGGAGATTCGCTCTCCTCACTGACCAACAGTCGGTGGCCTTCATGTTTAACAACACACAGCGGGGTAAGATCAAAAATGATAAGATCTTGAGGTGGAGGATTGAGCTCTCCACCTACAATTACGATATTTTGTATCGCCCCGGTAAGCTCAACGAGCCCCCCCGAAGCCCTATCCTGAGGTACATGTGCCAGCGCACAAGTGGACCGACTCCGGACCCTACACGACGATCTCTGTCACCCAGGGGTCACCCGGTTTTATCATTTCATATAGGCCTGCAATCTGCCCTACTCCATCGAGGAAGTCAGGGCTGTCACCAGAGACTGCCAGGTCTGCGCGGAGTGTAAACCACACTTCTACCGGCCAGACTGTGCACGCCTGGTGAAGGCCTCCCGCCCCTTTGAACGCCGCAACGTAGACTTCAAAGGGCCCCTCCCCATCTGCCACCGTCATCAAAGCCCTCAACACCATCTTTGCTCAGTTCGGATTCCCCGCCTACGTCCACAGCGACCGGGGATCCTCATTTATGAGCGATGAGCTGCGCCAGCACCTGCTCAACAAGGGCATTGCCTCGAGCAGGACGACCAGCTACAACCCCCGGGGAAACGGGCAGGTGGAGGGGGAGAATGTGACGGTCTGGAAGGCTGTCCAGCTGGCCCCACGGTCCAGAAATCTCCCGGCCTCCCGCTGGCAGGAGGTCCTCCCCGACGCCCTCCACTCCATTCGGTCGCACCTGTGCACTGCGACTAACGAAACACCCCATGAACATCTCTTTGCCTTCCCCAGGAAGTCCACCTCAGGGGTTTCGCTCCCAACATAGCTGGCAGCTCCAAGACCCGTTCTCCTCCGCAAGCACATGCGGCTCCACAAGGCAGACCCGTTGGTTGAGAGGGTACAGCTACTCCACGCGAACCCGCAGTACGCCTATGTAGCGTATCCCGACGGCCGCCAAGACACAGTCTCCTTCAGGGACCTGACACCAGCTGGGTCCCCACACCCTCGCTGCTGCCCCGGCGCTACCCTCCCTCCCCCCAGCGCACCCCACCACAGCCCCTGGTCCAGGACGATCCGTCCTCCCCTTGGTCCTACCCGGAGATGAAGATGAGGTTGACACGCTCCCAGAGTCACCGACGACAGAACCGATGCCTGAATCACCACCAGAACTGCGGCGCTCGCAACGACGAATCAAGGCCCCCAATCGTCTAAATTTATAAACTCTTTCTAAAACTTTAAACAACCTGTATGTAAATAGTTTTCCACCCCCCCCCCGCTGGACTCTTTTTATAACGGGGTGAATGTGGTGGACACCACTGTTGTATTGTATATTATGCATACGAGGGTATTACGGTAAGGCCCCTGTTCTACAGGTACTGGGATAGATCCCTGCCTGCTGGCTCCGCCCAGTAGGCGGAGTATAAATGTGTGGGCTCGCCGAGCTGCAGCCATTTCGGCAGCAGCTGCGGGAGGCTCCACATTTCTTGTAATAAAGCCTCGATTACACTCCACTCTCGTCTCGTCGTAATTGATAGTGCATCAGGTGTCAAACCTGAAATTTTCCAGCCACCAAGCTATCTTGCAAGACCTCAATTGAGCTGTTTGAGCAGCCAATGAAGTGTCTTTCTGCCTCTGTCGTTGATGAGGTGCAGCCCCGGCTCCCGCTGACTGCAAAGCGGGGTCACGCCAACTCACCCCCTCACCACCATCGCCCCTGACCCTCCCCAATGTCTTTCTGCGCTGAGGAGTTCTGACGAGTGGAGCTCCTCAGTGCAGGAAATGGGATGAAGTGCACCCTTGGCAGGGCGTCCCCTGCTGAGGCCCCGAATTTCAACAGAGTCCTGATAGATAGAGTGGTCTTTCCCAGCACTGCGTGCTCATCCTGGGACTGTTTCAATTTGCATTTATGTAGCACCTTTCATGACCTCAGGATGTTCCCAAAGCGCTTTACAACCGAGTAAGTACTTTTGAAGTGTAGTCACTGCCGTAAGGTAGGAAACGCAGCAGTCAATATGTGCACACAGGCTCCCACAAATAATGATCAATTTGCCTCTTTCAGTCATGTTGGTTGGGGATTAATGTTGGCTCACAAAGGTCGGCCCGCGTGAGTCGCGAAGGTTGGCCGGTTGGTAAAAATGGGTCCCCGGAAAAAAAGTTTGAAAAACACTGTTCGAAATTCAATGTAATTATATACAAATGAGCACTTAATTGTTTAATTAATAATCCATTGTTAAATCATTTTCGGTACAATTAATGTTTTAATGTACTTTTTGATCATCTAGGAGATAATCTCAAGAACAATGATGCAATTTGGGAAGCATATAAAAAGATTAGTGAGGAATAGTAAGGAATGCGAGGAATGAGCTGGCTGTTTTAAAAATGTAAAGAATGTTTTGTTACTCATGAGTGGTTTGACTTCTAGAGAATAATTTCTAATGTTCGTTGAAATTCTGTGACGGTTGAAACATAATAGCATTTCATATCTCTTACAAAGCGCCAAATTTATTGAAGCAGTATTTATCATGACTTTACATTTGAGCTAGTTCGAAAGATAATAACTTCACAGGTATGTGGAGCTGCTTTTTGCTCTGTTACACCCGGTGAACAGCCCTTTCTCGGGCACAGTCAGGTCACTATACATCGGGCCTCTGCCTCCAGTGTGTTGCCCAGGAACTTTCCTGGACTCCCGTCAAGGATGTAACTGTATCTGCTCCTCCAGTGACCACAAATCCATTATTGACGTGCTGATGATGTGTGAGAGGAGATGTTCTGTCACAACTGCCTTGCGTGTCTGAATGAGTCAAGTGTGGCGTCCAACTGGATTACTGTCCCCACCCCCCCCCAAAAAGAAAGCTGCTGATGGGACCTGCACCCCGCGGGACCCACTCCAACTGACGTACATTTTGGAATTAGTACAGCATTGCAGGTGGCCCTACCTCTGACCTTGAGGTGTGCTTGGGTCAAACCAATGTCTGACCATTTTGGTGTTCTGTGATTGTGCTCCAATGATCTACACACACAATGTTACTTTGTAAGTACATTTTGTGGAAGCAAATTGTGAAAGGGTGTTCGTGTATTTGGTTGAGAGCTGGGAAACCACCCGACATTTATCTCCAGTCGAATAGAAAGAGAGAGGTGATATGATTTGAATGTCTGCAACACCATTAACATAAAATGTCTGACCAAAGCTTTAAGAAATACTGGACCTTGATTGTCTTTAATTAGAAATAACTCCCAGCTTGTAAGGTTCCGAAGACGGGGAATGAGGGATTTGGAGATGAAGAGACTGAAAAGTGAGAGTGTGAAGGCTGGAAAGTAATCGCTGTTACTGCCTTGTTCATCACACCCCTTAAAGATAAAACTGCTTTGAGTGAATTAACCTCACTTATTTTAAGCTCTGATCAACACATCTTGTTGACCACTGGGTGACCTGCTTCAGCTTGTTGCACAAAGTGGGTTCTATCTCTCAAACATTTTCTGGGTGAGTCAGTGCATCACTTTTTCCCCCATCATTAATACTGTGCATGACAGGTGAATGAATCCAGCTCAAAAGGTTCCAAATATTGTTCCTCATGTCAGTTAAACAAACAATCTTTTAGGTGGAGGAAGGGCGGAGAGAGGGACTGGGGGCCCCGATTGGGGTGGAAGAGCTAGTTAAGGGATTGGGGAGTATGCAGGCGGGCAAGGCCCTGGGGCCGGATGGGTTCCCTGTAGAGTTCTGTAGGAAATTCTCGGAGGTGTTGGGCCCGCTGTTGTTGAGAACTTTTAACGAGGCTAAGGAAAAGGGTATCCTTTCCCCGAAGGCATTTGTGAAAACAAACAATCTTTTTGTTTTGAATCACCATTTAAACTGAGGGGGCGCAATCCAACGGCCACGTGCGCCTGAAAAGCAGCTCACCACGGCGCAGTGTGGCAGATAGAAGCCGAGAAGCTGGGAAACCCCCCTCCCTGGATCGACCTGGCTTGCAACGCCTCGTGAGATCTAACGCAATCTCGCGAAACGTTACGATGTAAATCCCGCCCATTGTGGGCAGGTCCACTTTTTAGCAAATCGAAGCCCGGAGATCTCTGGCGAGTGCGGTGGGACCAGACCAAACAGCACTCATCGGGGTCTCCCAGGAGATCAGAGGCTCTCAGGTGCATGCCCTTTGGGCAGCATGGCACCTTGGCACTGCTAGTGCCACCTGGCACTCTGGAAGTGCCAGCCTGATCTGGCAGTGCCACGTGGGTGCCAGCCTGGCATTGCCAAGGTGTCCAAGTGACCCTGCCAGCTGGCACTGCCAATGTGCTGTGTAATGATATGTATATAGTCAGGATAGTGAAGGGTTAATAATTACATCTATGTAAATGTATAAATTAAACATTAGAAGGCATTACTAATTCTCTGTATTTAAGACAGGCTCTCAGGAACATCTGGGATAAGTTGAGAAGCGAAGCATGCTGAGAAGCACAAGGAGAAGCTTGGAGCAAATTGAATGTTAATTAGAGATCGATAGCATGAGGTTAGATCATAGTGTAGTTGGTGACTAGATATATCATTAAATACGGTAAGACAGATTCGATATTATTTATTTATCATATGTAGCTCAATAGAGTGTGCGGACTTGCATTTAATTAGTGTAATAATAAATTAGTTTTGTTTCAATCTTTTGTTTGGTATATTCTTTGTCAACACTGCATTGGGTCATTCTGGAAGAAAAGACAAAGAGTACAACACATTACCAATCATGGTAATATAACATGCTACCAGGAGTACAAACATAACACCAAGCTGGCATTTTTGTGCATTGGCGGTCAGGCTGGCGGCGCCCTCTGCAGCTGTTTGGAGGGGTGGGGTGCGGGGACCCTCCTAGAGTGCATTAGGGCTCTGGGGGTGGGGAGGGGGTGTCGGAGATCTGGATGCCATTTTTAAAAAAGCTCCTGAGAACAGGATTTCCAGCCCATGTTAGGGAAGGCCCACTGCTGCCATGTCTGATTGGCACTTATTCAGCGGGACTTCCCAAAAGTAGGTGACATGGGCCTCTCACCAGATCTCCAGCCAGGAGGCAAAACTCCTGTTGCCTCCATTAAAAATGCGCCATATGTTTCTCTCTGTCCCATCGTCCCATTTTGTGGATCCACTGGGTTAAGTTAAATCACCTGCATTTCAGCTGTTTTATGTTATGTTATCGCAGCAGCTGAGACAATCCAAATAGGGAAGTGTCTTCTTTAGGAACTATTTCATAGAGCTTGAGGCTGTGTGAAGTAGCATGTAAATAAACACTGTGAAATTAAACTGGAGACGTCAATGCTTGGGTGATGTCTTGGAGAGTGCCCTGTACACTCAAAATCATATCCAGGCTGGAATAAGAGCCTTATTAGAGAAGAAAAAAATTAACACCCTGAGTGGGCTACATTTTGTGTGTTTCCAGCAGAGGGGTAGGGGGCCACTCAACCCCAGGCTCATTCCCCATAATCCCATAAATTCTATGATTGTTTTGAAACAAAAGACCAGTCAGAGACTAATGAATATTTTTTGGATTTCAGACTTTTACGGCTTGGTGCAATTCACATTTGCGGAAAGCTGGTACGCAAATTGAAAACATCGAAGATGACTTCCGAAATGGCCTTAAGCTTATGCTTCTTTTGGAAGTCATTTCAGGTGAGTTGAGTCAAGCACTTGTTTTCAAAAAGGACAAAAGGGGCCAGCTAGCCTTTTTGATGTGGCTTGATTAAAAAGTGAACTCTCTCTCATGTGGTGCCAGATGATATAAATCAGAGGATTGAAGGTTCTGTCATTGATCGTTCATCTTGACCAAGTGGACCGCAGCGTTATTATAATCAATCTCCATTTCCTTAGGCTAGGGAGGCAAATAACCAGCCAAGTTTCCAGTTCTTCGACCCTTTAGAATGACTCCCACTGAACATCCAATCAAATCAGTTTTATCCTTGATGCCTTCTGCAGTTAAACAGCCATGGTCTCTTGAAGGAGATCCGAAATATTGCTGCAGTTCAAAGACAGCAAAACGTGGTGACTTCAGTAGAGGCGTGGACGGGAGAAATAGTCCTCCTTTTGTGCTGGAACAATTCCCCCCCCCCCCCCCCCTGCACCCCCCAAGCAGCACTCCCTATCCTTTGTGTTGACAGCAATAATTGTCTTGTGTCTGCTCTCCCATTAGATGAAGTTGTGCAGTTCTTTCTACTTCAGGTCTGATTGTTTGTAGTTGAGGCTTCACTGTACTTTGTGCCAGCACCTCTTCTTTGAGTTGATTGAGCCAGATTCTTGGAGCTATTTTTCCTTGTCATTTTCTTAATGTTTCAATCAAACTGTAGCTAACTATGTTCAGTTTTTGCACCTGGCTACATATTATATAGTCCAACCATGGCCGGGATTCTCCCGGAATCGGCGGGGTGGCCCGTACTGGTGCCAAAGAGCGGCGTGAACCACTCCGGCATCGGGCCGTCCCGAAGGTGCAATTCCTCCGCACTTCCGGGGGCTAGGCCAGCGCTGGAGGGGTTGGCGTCACGGCAACCGGCGTCGAAGAGACTCCGCTGGCCGGCGCGAGTTGGCGCATGCGCAGAACCGTTGGCGTGTTTCCAGCGCATGCATAGGGGGGTTTCTTCTCCACGCCGGCCATGGCGGAGCCCTACAGAGGCCGGCACGGAGGGAAAGAGTGCCCCCACGGCACAGGTCCGCCCGCAGATCGGTGGGCCCCGATCGTGGGCCAGGCCACCGTGAGGGGCCCCCCCGGGCCGGATCCCCCCGCGCACCCCCGAGTACCCCGCTAACCGCCCTCCAAGCCAGGTCCCGCCGGTATGAACCTTGTCAATTTCACGCTGGCGGGACTGGCCGGAAATGGGGGGGCCGCTCGAACCATTGGGGCCCGGAGAATGCCGGGGGGGGGGGGGGCGCTGCCAACAGCCCCCGCCCGAAAACCGCTGCCGGAGAATTCGGCAGCCTGCGTCGGAGCAGCGGGGTGGGATTCACGCCGCCCCCCACACTGATTCTCCGACATCCCGCCCAATATCTTTGAAATTCATAGACATTTACAGCACAGAAGGCGGCCATTCGGCCCATCCTGTCCACACCGGCCAACAAAGATCTGACTTCACTAGTCCCATTTCCCAGCGCTTGACCCTTGACCCTGGAGGTTATGGCAGCACACGTGAATAATTAAATATTTTTCAAATGTTAAAAGCGTTTCTGACTCGACCACCCTTTCAGATAGTGAGTTCCAAACTCCCACCACCCTCTGGGTGCAAAGGTTTCTCCGCAATTCCCCTCTTGGCCTTCTACATCTTATCTTAGTTATATGCCCTTTAGTTATTGTCTCCTCTATTAATGGAAAAAGTGCTTTCCTATCCACCCTGCCTCTGCCCCTCATAATTTTAATTTGATGCACCTCTATCAAACTTCACTGCTCCAAAGAAAGCAGCCCCAGCCTATCCACCCTCTCCTCATAGCTCAGAACCTCCAGCCCAGGCAGCACCCTGGTAAATCATTTCTACAGTGCAGGGGGCTGCACGGTGGCGCAATGGTTAGCACTGCTGCCTACGGAGCTGAGGACCTGGGTTCGATCCTGGCCCTGGGTCACTGTCTGTGTGAAGTTTGCACATTCTCCCTGTGTCTGCGTGCAAAGATGTGCAGGGTTGGCCATTCTAAATTGCTCAATTGGGAAAAAAAATTTGATACTCTAAATTTTAAAAAGTATATATTTCTGCAGTGCAATCATATCCTTCCCATACTATGGTGACCAGACTTTAGATCATCCTCTCCGTTGTATTCCTTCCACAGAACAATCTTCACACATCTGCCATCATTCATGTTTCCATACAAAATTCTGAATTTTGTTTTGTTCAGTGATTTGATTCACTGAACGTTTTGTGTAATCCAGTTTTCTTTAAAGTTTCGCTCCTGAGCTTTAACAAGCGACACCTTACTAGCACCATCTTCATTCACTTTCTGAATACGGTGTCCCATTTCACCAATGAAGGAATTGTGCGAATAGGAGAAACAGGAAAAAGAGAGAGGTTCATGTGCTCACGAGTTAACATTTTTAAATACTTTTCTTTTTCTCTCCAGGTGAACGACTCCCAAAGCCAGACCAAGGCAAGATGCGTTTCCATAAAATTGCAAATGTTAACAAAGCATTGGATTATATTTCCAGCAAAGGAGTGAAGCTTGTATCAATTGGTGCTGAAGGTAATTTAATTGGAAAGATTTATGCATGGCAAAAAGTAACACTAGAGGCTTGAATGATAAATGAAGCAGCCGTGAGGCTGCTCAGATAAAAGGCCCAGGAAATTTGTCTTCAATCATTGGTCCACAAAATAACTACCTTTTTCTGGCAGGTACAAGGCATCCCTCCCCCGCACCACCCTCACCTACCCAACCGTGGGATTGAGTCGCCTCCCTTCCTAGACCAATGTCTACCAGCTGGTTCAGTGTCAAATCTGCCCTTACTGACGCCAAGCCAGTTTGGTGCCCACATCTTGCCGACAGCATCGCAATAACACCCAAAGCCAATTTTGTTCAGACTTCACACTGACTGGGACCAGCCGCTGTGCCAATACTTCACCATCTTCTCACTTGTTTTTGGGTGCAATTCAAATTTGTCGAACAATGCCTGTGTTGAACGTGCCGCACTCAGATCATGTGCACAAGCCAGCTATGTGACCTTTCATGTTGCCGGACTGTCTGGACCTGTTGAGTTTGTCATCAAAGTATATTTATTCCATACTTATAGAACATAGAACAGAGAACAATACAGCGCAGTACAGGCCCTTCGGCCCACGATGTTGCACCGAAACAAAAGTCATCTAACCTACACTATACCATTATCATCCATATGTTTATCCAATAAACTTGTCCTTTTATTCTGATTGCTGGGGTGTTATACAGTGACAGTTGAGATACTTCACAGTCTTGACATTCAAACTCGACGATGAACAATTGTGACGAGCATTCTGAGTCTGAATGAAGACCAACAGTTGTTTAGTGGGACATTTAAAAAAAATTTTAAAACATTTTTTAAGGGGGAATTTAGTGTGGCCAATCGCCTACCCTGCACCTCTTTTTGGGTTATGGGGGTGAGATCCACGCAGACATGAGGAGAATGTGCAAACTCCACACACAGTGACCAGGGGCCAGGATCGAAACTGGGTCCTCGGCTCTGTGAGGCAGCAGTGCTAACCACTGCCGCCCTAGTAGGACTTTTTTTGACGTACAGGTTTATTGCTCTCACACGGCTGCTTGACTGTCGTACTTTAATTTTCTCTATTGTAGAAATAGTAGATGGGAATTTGAAGATGACTTTGGGTATGATTTGGACCATCATCCTCCGTTTTGCAATCCATGACATATCTGTGGAAGGTAAGTGAAGTAAGCTTCTAATTGCAATCCAGTGGGGCTGGTTTAGCACACTGGGCTAAATCGCTGGCTTTTAAAGCAGACCAAGCAGGCCAGCAGCACGGTTCAATTCCCGTACCAGCCTCCCCGAACAGGCGGCGGAATATGGCGACTAGGGGCTTTTCACAATAACTTCGTTGAAGCCTACTTGTGACAATAAGCGATTTTCATTTTCAGTGCAACCCATTCAAGGTTTCCTGGGGAACCTGTTGTGGTGCTGGAAACATTAGCAGATATAGATTTGTATCTATCAGATTTCAAAGTTCTTGTGGGATTCCCAGAGGTTGAATATCTTCTTGGGCGGTGGGGTCAAATGAGCAGCACCCCATCAACGATACGTTGTTGGCATAACTGAACATCAGGTGCTACATATATAACTGGCGGCTGATGCAATACTGCCAGTTTTGCGCCACTACTAGAGACAAATTCCACCCCCCACCCCACTCCAAAGATCCCCACAATAATTGCATGTGCCCTTCAGCTATATCTGTTTTTAATGTGGTGTGTAGAAGTTCCCTTGGTTGTGCTCTAGTTCTAACCTTGAGGCTTCATGGGGATTCACAAGAGCTTTCAACTTTGCTGAGGGTGTAAGTGTGGTGAAGGTGGATTGTCCACCCATTGTACATTCTGCCCAATATTTGTTTTCCACTGACTTCATGAGCATAACGACAGTCAATTTATTGTCCTCCACTAAACAAGTCTTAGGATGCATATTTTACCATATAAATTTGAATTTGCATCCCAAAGACATTTTGTCAAAAGGAATTGGACAGGGAAGCAGATGCCAAGTCTCGAAGGGAGCACCATAACATTTTTAAAAATACTTTCTAATCATCTTATTGAATGTCCATTTTTCCCTGATAATGAGTACATGTGAAAAGGCTGATTTTTTTTTTCTCACAGAAACATCCGCCAAGGAAGGCTTGCTGCTTTGGTGCCAGAGAAAGACTGCTCCCTATAAGAATGTAAATGTGCAGAACTTCCATACAAGGCAAGTTAAGGCTTAAATGTAGAAATAATTTGCAAGAGAAATAAGTGTTAAGTTTAATGTAGTGCGTGCCAGAAACGTGCACGTTGAATTGTGCGCTGCTATTCAGGCACTTAACTGGACTGCGGCATGCTTTCCCTACGATCAAGGATCCTGGGTCGGAAGTCCTGACCCACCCAAGATTTGGCAGCTAATTAGAGGTGGAGAGGCAGTAATTACTGTCAGTACGAGACCCCTGCGAGACCACAGATCATCATTGGATCCACCGCAGGCTTAATCAGGGTAGAGGTGGGAAGGTGGGAGTTTCCCAGCCACCACCCTTTCCCACCTGATTAAACGCACCCACACACAACTCGCCATGGGAAAGGGCAATAAAATCCACTCATAGTGCTGGATTTAAGTTTGAAAATTTGAGTTTGGAGGGGGCTATTTAGCACAGGACTAAATCGCTGGCTTTGAAAGCAGACCAAGGCAGGCCAGCAGCACGGTTCGATTCCCGTACCAGCCTCCCCGAACAGGCGCCGGAATGTGGCGACTAGGGGCTTTTCACAGTAACTTCATTTGAAGCCTACTTGTGACAATAAGCGGTTTTCATTTCATTTCATTTCATCGGAGTCAGGCCTTTGTTTGAATCTGAAATGTAGTGGGGTCCATGTCAATTGCATCATAATGGGGATTGCCTGTTTCCCTTCTCGCACCTAGGGGTGCACAAGACGGACTTTCATCTGTTCCCGTGGCAAGGTTTTTTTCCTGGAACAGGTTGCTAGCCTGCCGCCAGAGACTTGCTTGTAGCTTGAGGAGGGGCCACTCTGCATCAAGCAGGCTGACCAGGAGTCTCACCCACTCTTACTGCCAGCCATTGGCATGTGTTGGAAGGATTTTGCCAGTTAATGCTCAGCCTGTTTGGTAACATTTTGGACGCACCTTCCTTGGCCCTAAAGTCCCAGTGTGGGACTCGAACCAGGAGCTTCCGGTTCAGAGGTAGTGACCTCCTGTCATATCGGCGATGAATTATCTCCTGCTGCAAACATCAACAATGATTCAGCCTTTTCCTTTTGCCTCACATGCAAACAGCATCTTCTAATTCAGTGGTTCTCCCAAACCTTTTTGGTTGAAGGACCCCTTTTCAAATGGACCCCCATCGAAGTCATAATACTATAGAATACTCATAATACCTGCGCAGATTTGTTATTTGCCACCCTTTCTTTCATTTTAAGTAAATATTTTTTTAAAAACCCATCTTCAAAATGGCTGAACTCGCCTATCACTCACCAACAGCCACCATAACTGCATAACTGAAAGATCTTTCTCCTGCACTTAGTGCTCCTTTGCGTATGCTTCCTTCTAGATGTGAGACTGCCGGTATGCGAGTTAGCCTCATTTTGCTCCCTCTCCCCCATGAGACCATAAGACATAGGAGATGAATTAGGCCACTCAGCCCATCGAGTCAGCTCCGAGGAAAAGAGGTTAAGCCCAATTGTTGGAAGGAGATTGTTGTACATATACTTCTAATTAGGGGCTAATATTCACACAATCAGTTTGTTGATGAATGTAATTTTTCTAATCATAGAAATATAATTTAAATACAGTAAGCCTAACTCCCTTTATCCTAACATGCATTAATAGATTTGAAAAAAATCTTGTAAAAGCTGGTGGTCTTTTTAACTTTTCTGTACCCATTTTGAAAGTTGCTTTTCTTACTTTGACATGTTGGGAATTGCCTCTGCAATATGGATCAGAACCAATAAACAGGCAAGACCGTATTTGACCTTCTGAAAAAGGAGAAGTTACGTGGACTGATCGTCCTCAGAATTAATGAAATAACCATCTTGGTGTTTTTTTAAATTCATTCATGGGATGTGGGCGTCATTGGCGAGGGCAGCATTTATTGCCCATCCCTAATTGTTCAATCTTATTTATCTCCCAATTTGAGGTTTAATAGTTTCACAGCAGAAACAAAATGTTTGTATATTTTTTTAAATGGATATTAATTTTAATTTGTTTTGAAAGTGTAATTAAGAATTAATGAATATATTCTCATTATTTCAGTGAGCTAATAGGGAAGTAATAAGGATGGTTTAACATATTTAAAAAGGTTAGCACATCTGTGTATCCTGGTGCTCATCCACTTTGGTGAGGAAATTCTCTTTGTAGGGTGAAACAAGAGTTTGATTGAAACAAGGTGCTATAATTTACATTAAAATTTTTGTTTACTCCTCTCATTGTAAAGCTGGAAAGATGGCCTTGCACTCTGCGCGCTCATCCACAGACATCGACCTGACCTTATTGACTACTCCAAGCTACAAAAGGTAATTTGTCTGATTGACAGCATGCTGATGTGCAGCATGTGCTCCTTGCTTTTGTTGCATGGCTCTGCAGGAAGAGGTGGCCTGCATTAACTAAGTTGGATGGCTCTGAACACTACACGTAGCCAGCTCAACCTGATTTCCAAGGTTTCTTAAAAAATAAGACTTGAGTGCTCTGCGTATTTGCTTGATTGTAAACTATATTTATGTCCCCACATCCCATTGTATTAATCCATTGGCATTGATGATAATATCACTGTTTGAAATGTGACAACAAACACCTGCCACTGCCACTTCTGCAGATTTTCCCAATGTAATATTCCTGCTGGTGGTATCTGCCGTTACTTCCTGGTGTTTTGTGATTCTCCCCTTCCTACTTCCTCCTGCATAATATCACAATAAGTGGTGCACATTGTAGTTAGTGGTCTTTGCAGTCAGTTGGCAGGTTGCTTGGGTCAGCTAACCATGGGCGTCCGTGCAGTGGGCAGATGTAATGGGAAAGAAGGTTCAAACTGAATTAGAATTGCATACACAAGCAAGCAAAAATTCTGGAAGTGTATAGCATCTGTAAAGAGAAGAAGCAGGTTTCGACAGTGTTGGTTCTGACAAAGGGTTGTTTCCAAAACAAGAAACCTGTTTTTTTCCTTTTATGATGCCAGCAGACCCTTAGCATTATTCAGCATCTTCCATTTATGTTTTGTATTTCCAGAATTTGCAGGTTCTTTTTTTTTTGTCATTTTATACAACAGGATACATACGGTTTATAATCTGTAATGGTTTTAAAATTAACATTTGGAGACATTTATCTTCATTGATTCCCTACAATTCAGAAGGAGGCCATTCTGCACCAACCCTCTGAAAGAACATCCTACCTAGGCCCACTCCCCTACCCTATCCCCATAACCCTACCTACCTAACAGATCTTTGGATACTCAGGGGCAATTTTAGCATGGCCAATCCACCTAATCTGAACATCTTTGTACTGATGCATTTTCTGTAATATGTACCCTTATGCTTTGGAAGTGCTTGGTAGTAAATTAGTATGGACATAGAACAGGAAGTTCTTAATGGCGTCTGCATCTCCCAGCCTGTCCACTTTGAGAACTCGTGCAGGGATATTAGGAAAACCAAACCTGGTCAAAATAATTCTATATACCAAACTCTCTGCTCTTTGAGAGCATATCCGAGTTTGGTAAATAGGCTACTTAAAAGTGGCCCGATGAGTTTATCGTCACCAATTAGCAGAACTATTTTACTCCTCAATCTGTCTTGTTTATTGCTCCAACCATTTACCAGTAGAAGGGGTCTCAAGTAGATCATCAGTTCCTGTGTTAGAAGGGCATTTCAGGGCCACACTTGAATTTGCACACATTTTTGCCTTAAAAGGCCTCAGTATAATTAAATCAGAAAGGACCTTTAGGCTATAATCAAAATTGCTGCCTTTTTGTAGAGCCCAGGGGTACAGTAAGCAGAGCAACCATGCACTACTGGACAATACAAGTCCAGATTGGGACACTGAGATATGCTTGCAAACATTTACTTCACATCCCGACCACACAAATAACCTGTTTACTACAATTTGGAATGAATCTACAGTCAACCATGTGTACAAGTTAAGTTGGAAGGTAGATGTCATTGTCATAGTTAACAAAACTGACGCACTTCTGTCTATTTTTCATACTATCTTGCTGATCAATTGTCTCTAATTATTTTCATTTATCACATCAGACATGTTACTATCCTATTTCTTCTCTCTCAATGCATGGTTTTTGATCTACCCTGCTGCCTCATTGTGGCTGGTTCGGTGTTGCCTATGCATGTAGCTGGAAAAATGGATGAGCATTTAATGCCTTCATTCACAGACACAGACCTGATCTGATTGAGTATGACATGCTGCAAGAGGTATTTAACATACACCTGCCTTATTGTAAAAACATTCTTTAGTGTTGTTGCATGTTGCAAAAGCAGTCTACTGGGAAAGCTACTGGGGTAGGTTTTAACTTCGGGCAATAGTGTAAAGTTGGTGATTGTGAATCAGCTACCTGTTTTGCACCTTCTGCTTTAACTTGCCATTGATGTCCGTGGCGAATAAACTACTACCCCATCACACCTCTGTTTTAGCATTTATGACGTATGTGAGCTATATCCAATCACAAATAGAATGCTTCATTGCTTGGTGGTACTCTTGTGGTTTATAGTTGGCTGAATAAGACTGCTGACAGAAGCAGCCAGTAAGAGGATTGTACAGGTAATGCTGCACATGTACCCAGAGTTCATTCATTCTCCATTATGGTTAATTTCTGCACTTGTTTCTGGTGCTCCGTTGAAATAGCCTTTTGTTAACTTGAGAGGGAGAATAGTCTACTGCAAGAAATCATGGTTTCTGTTGAATCTCTTTGAGAATATCATACAGAAAAGAAAATTCAAGTTTACACCTTGGGTATATAACTGTACACAGTCTCAGATGTTTTTTACAACAGCGACCTCTTGTTCTCAATAACATATTCGCCTATCAGCAAAATTACATGATGCCTAGCTTAAGCAAGCTGTGACTGTCCATACAGTTTCTTATATCGGCAGCATTATTTAATTGGTCACTAACCAAAGCTGACGGTTGTGGTTTGCAAATGTTGCACTTGGCTAGAATTGCAATTTTTTGATCCACTTGCCAATCGAGTGGCCAAGTAATTTGTTGCCGAAGTTCAAATTGTTGAGTAACAAGATTGTCTTCCACATATAGGACGATGCCCTTTACAACCTGAACCTTGCCTTGGAGGTTGCAGAAAAAGAACTGGATATTCCTAAGATGCTGGATGCAGAAGGTAATATGTATTTCAGTACGGAAATCCTGAAATTCCCAATGTAACTGGAAATCAGAATGACAATCTAAACATTGGAGTAGAGATTGGACCTCATTGTGCCTGATTTCTCTTTGGGAAATTGGTCATCAATGAGTGGAGCGGGTGGTGGACCTGATCCATTTACGAGTCTTCAACGGCCAATTTGAGCCATCAGCAAAAGATACTTTTTAAAAAAAATCTCAAAACGTTGCTGTGGAGCCAGGAGGAGCAAGAGTACTCGTTTGACTCTGCGATACTTGCAAACAGCCTCTTAACCCTCCACATCCAAACTTGCACACTTTCAGTTGCCATTCCAACTTCCGCTCACTGATCTTTCTTTAAGATTGGTGCTACCAGTAGATTGAGAGAAACTGGACAGGCCTCTCTGTTTCAGAAACTTAAGTGCTCCCACCAGCGAAAAATCAGAACTATGTCCCGCTGGCGTGAGGAGGGTTGCCGAGATGATATTCTCACATCTTTACGATGCAGAATTACGCAGCGCGGTAGAACAGTGGATAGCATTGTGGCTTCACAGCGCCAGGGTCCCTGGTTAGATTCCCCTCTGGGTCACTGCCTGTGTGGAGTCTGCACGTTTTCCCTGTGTCTGCGTGGGTTTCCTCTGGGTGCTCCGGTTTCCTCCCACAGTCCAAAGACGTGCAGGTTGGGTGGATTGACCATGCTAAATTGCGCTTGGTGTCCAAAAAGGTTAGGAGGGATTATTGGGTTATGAGGATAGGGTGGAAGTGAGGGTTTAAGTGGGTCAGTGCAGACCCGATGGGCCGAATGGCCTCCTTCTGCACTGTATGTTCTATATCTGCAAACACCCCGGTTTCCTGCACTTACTGGTCTTGGGCTGCCATTTTGAATGAATGTCCCGATTCCAGCAGCCATTGACAAACCCACCTCCCCCCAGCCCACCTCCCCCCAAAATGCAAATGTTGACTCCCCCACCCCCCAACCCCTCATCAAGGAGGCGCATCTATCCCCACTGCAACCAACCCCCCCCCCCCACTCTGGAAATAGGTCACTCCCCCATACCACGCATGCATGAGGGTGATCCGAGACCCACACAACCTCTCTCTCAAACATCCCCCGCATTTAGGCCCCCCCCTTCGGGTCCCACCTTCTGGCATGGGCAACAGTGCACTGCCCCCTGGCACCATGGCACTGAAACCCTGGCAGTGGCACCCAAACCTGACACGCAGGACCCCGAGGGGGGTCAAGGAGGTTAACTCATTGCTCAGGTGCCCCTATGCCACTGTCAAGCTTCAGTGGAAGGGTCCCCCAAGGTCCTGGGAGTTGGGTGAGTTCGGACTGTGGATGAGGGGTTGACACCGCTCCTCCTATGAGATAGGGTCCCATGTCTGGACTGTACCTTCCAGCACTTGGTAACCTGAAGATCACGATTGACGTGGTCACCTCGAGCAGCCTTCTGTTCAGAATCATCATCCTTGTCTCACTTGTTCTAACTTTGAAGTGGCCTTCTCATCTGAACTGCTCTCCCTGACAGCTGATGAACAAATGAACAGATCAGACAATTCATTGAAATTCAGCCAGGAGTACTCTCCCTTTCCTCCCATCCGCTCCCTCAACCCTATACATTTAAAACTGCTGCTTTTTGAAGTGTCTGAGCCTTTCTTGAAAACCCTTAATACTTGAAAAGCCTTGAAATCCCCTGAGATCCTTTGAAATGCTCAGAGCTCATTCAATTTCACAGTGCTGGATCTTTCACTAGCCTTTGATTGACAGCTTAATGGTTTAAACACAGCAGGCTGGAGGTTATTTTATTTATCTTTCCCTTCACACTTGAATGCATCTGAAATACCATCAATTGATCATAATCGCAATGTTTACATAAGCATTCTTGTTCTGATTGACAGCTGCTGACCACTTCGACAATGCTAAGTGCTTTCTGCGGTTGTAAAAGAGGCAGTGAAAACACTTTTTTTTTTAAAAAAACACTGGCCCCAAAAATCCACAGAGGAGCAATATTTGTGGTCTTCCTGCTCCTTTAATGCTGGAATATGGGATGATAAAAGGGAATGTTGCAGGCTGCTTGATAAATGGATCCAAATTATTTGTATTCTTTCTTGCAATAATGTCCCTTGCCCTAAAACCCTGTGCAAAAGCTGGTGGTGACCCCCGTGTTACACAGTCCTCGTCTGCCTTATCATAATGGATAATGATTTGTTGTTGGAGAAGTGCATGCCTGTTGTTGAGCTGATGTACTTAACTGAGGCAGTAGACAAACAAATACCAGCATCCTCGTAGCAGCTTGTCGTGCTGTGAAGCATTCTCCTTCTCACTGGTGAGTATACAACTATCCAGTGAGCAATGGCTGGTACAGAACCATGCACGAATCAGCTGGATGTGAATTATCTGCTTTTGTTCATTGTGCGCTTGAAATTAAACGAATGACCACTTGATTTACCCGGGCCCCTCTTGTCCAAAATAAGTTACAGTTGACTAGTCTTATTGGTAAAAAGTAACAATTTTCTTTCTAAACAGTCATTGTAGATGCAGCAAGACCCGACAAAAGGGCTGTTATTACTTGTGTCTTGTTACTACCATGCGTTTGCAGGTGCACGGAAGGCGAGGTCAAAACCTATGGGCCCCAGACCTTTGTTAAACTTCAACCTTCTGATTTTCAGCTTCTACATCTCCCATTCTGTCCGATGATGGGATGCTCATGTGACTTTTCATGTTCCTTAATTTGTTTCAATCACCTTTTCTCTTTTCAATGGCTTTAGATCCTGTTGTCTTTTTGCCGTCTGATCAATAAGTTTTTTTTTCAAGTGTTACTGCAGTTGTCAGCATTAAGCTGTTATCTCCATCGACAAACATTCTTCCAATTCCTTCTGATCTAATGTACATTAGAGGCATCTTAACCTAATTGATGGGCCGGTTGACACCAGCATTCACTCACTCGCAACTCGCTCACTCACATGCACTTACACATGAATTCCCTGCACCAAGGAGGTTTCTGAATGAAAGAAGCATTTGATGTAACAATGGTGATTTCCTCTTAAGAGGCCTCTAATAAAATTAGGGCTAAATTTTACTCTATTCATTAATTTTAGCAGCGTTGTAAGAAGGGACAATGTAAGTGGGGGAAATGGTACTGGAGAAAATTAGGAAACAAAGAAAGCTATAGTCCTGTATTCCTTCCAATGGCGAACATGGATTGCTGCATTCCACCTTGTTGATCCCATCCGTGTCCTTGTGCTTTCCCTCCTCATTAGATATTGTGAACACACCCAAACCTGATCAGAGGGCTATCATGACGTACGTTTCGTGTTTCTATCATGCTTTTGCTGGAGCAGAGCAGGTACTCAGAATGTTGTGTTGGCTGCGGTGAATTTGGTGCCTGCAAAGTGCTTATTTGTATGTATATATGAGTTGTGTTTCATAACCAAAGAATGACCTTATTCCCCAGACCTTGATGTTAGTACACTTTCATGCGGACACATTGTTAATAACATGTTTTTGTGCAATAAGAGACGGGTGTAGACAGAGTTAGTGCAGCCAGGCCAAAAATTATAATCACTTGTAAAGTGCTTGTAAAATTTCTGCATTCGAACAATTTGGATCAACAGCAAACTTCATAGTGCAGTTGTCATGAATTGCCAGTAAACAGGTGAACTACATGGTTTAATATTCATTGGGCAGAACAGGAAGCGGGTCCCAATTTAGATCCAGTTGTGCTGAATTAAGTGATTGCCGTCATGATCGTATGAGGACTAGAAATGTTCTCAATTAACTTGGATTAGGGGAGCAAAACCTGATGCTGCCTGGCATATGCCAAGTGGGCGAGAACAGTATCAGTCTCGGCTCTGATGCCCTCCGTGGCCAAACAGCACTTATTGTCTTGAGTTCTTATGTGAAGAATGGGCAGTTGGTTGATGTACTGGACGCTCCGATGCTCTTTCGAGCGTGAAATTTGAGCAAGAAGGATGAATGGTGAGAACATAGGACAGGAAGAAATTGAGTCTGTAATACAGCAGTTCACATTGTATGTTTGCTCATGTGCCAAATTTTCCAATCTGCGTTCCTGTTGTGTGATACTTTGTACTTGGAGCTCAATCTCACAATTCCAGGGCTCTTTTGAGTTTGCATTCTGCTTTAATATTTACTCGGCACTCAATTGATAACTAGTCAATTTCCCTTTACTTCCAAAATTTCTTAGATTTGGGAGCAGTCCCTTTAGATTGGAATTGGCAAATGTAACACTTTTCAAGAAATGAGGGGAAGAAAAAACAGGAAACTATAGGCCAGTTAGTCTAACATTGGTCATTGGGAAAATGCTGAAATCTATTATAAAGGAAATCTTAACAATGCATTTTGAAAAGCTTAGGGTGATTAGAACAAATCAACATGGTTTAACTGAAGGGAAATCCATTTGACAAATGTATTAGAATGCTTTGAAGATGTAACTAAAAGGGTAGATAAGGGGGACCAGTGCATGTACTATACTTAAATTTGCAAAAGGCTTTCGATAAGGTATTACAGGAAATGTTAATAGGCAAGGTAAGGGGTCATGGAGTTGGGAGTAATATATTAGCGTGGATAATTAATTTACCAAAATTCACTAGACTCTGGGGTGGTCCTGGCGGATTGGAAATTAGCAAACATGACACCACTGTTTAAAAAAGGAGGAAGGCAGAAAGTGGGTAATTATAGGCCAGTTAGCTTAACTTCAGTAGTAGGGAAGAACTATCATCAAGGGAGAAATAGCGAGGCATCTGGGTGGAAATTGTCCCATTGGACAGATGCAGCATGGGTTCATAAAGGGCAGGTCGTGCCTAACTAACTTAGTGGAATTTTTTGAGGACATTAACAGTGCGATAGACAACGGGGGGCCAATGGATGTGGTATATCTGGATTTCCAGAAAGGTTTTGACAAGGTGCCACACAAAACGTTGCTGCATGAGATAATGATGCATGGCATTAAGGGTAAAGTAGTAGCATGGATAGAGGATTGGTTAATTAATAGAAAGCAAAGAGTGGGGATTAATGTGTGTTTCTCTGGTTGGCTAGTGGTGTCCCTCAGGGATCAGTGTTGGGCCCACAATTGTTCACAATTTACATAAATGTTTTGGAGTTGGGGACCAAGTGCAATGTGTCCAAGTTTGCAGATGACACTAAGATGAGTGGTAAAGCAAAAAGTGCAGAGGATACTGGAAGAGGGATTTGGATAGTTTAAGTGAATGGACTAGGGTCTGGCAGATGGAATACAATGTTGACAAATGTGAGGTTATCCATTTTGGTAGGAATAACAGCAAAAGGGATTATTACTTAAATGATAAAATATTAAAACTTGCTGCTGTGCAGAGGGACACGGGTGTCGTAGTGCATGAGTTGCAAAAAGTTGGTTTACAGGTGATTAAGAAGTCAAATGGAGTTTTGTCCTTCATTGCTAGAGGGATGGGGTTTAAGACGAGGGAGGCTATACTGCAACTGTATAAGGTGTTAGTGATGCCACATCTGGAATATTGTGTTCACTTTTGGACTCCTTACTTTAGAAAGGACGTATTGGCGGTGGAGGGGGTGCAGAGGAGATTCACGAGGTTAATCCCAGAGTTGAGGGGGTTGGATTACGAGGAGGGGTTGAGTAGACTGGGACTGTACTCTTTGGAATTTAGAAGGGTGCGCGGGGGCGGGGGGTGGGGGGGGGGGTTCTTATAGAAACATATAAAATTATGAAGGGAATAGATGGGATAGATTCGGGGAGGTATTTTCCACTGGCGGGTGAAAACAGAACTAGGGGGCATAGCCTCAAAATAAGGGGAAGTAGATTTAGGACTGAGTTTAGGAGGAACTTCGTCACCCAAAGGGTTGTGAATCTATGGAATTCCCTGCCCTGTGAAGCTGTTGAGGCTCCTTCATTAAATGTTTTCAAGATAAAGATAGATAGTTTTTGGAGAATAAAGGGATTAAAGGTTATGGTGTTCGGGCCGGAAAGTGGAGCTGTGTCCACAAAAGATCAGCCATGATCTCATTGAATGGCGGAGCAGGCTCAAAGGGCCAGATGGCCTACTCCTTCTTGTTCTTATGGATAGAGGATTGGTTAACCAATAGAAAGCAGAGAGTGGGCATAAATGTGGGATTTTCAAGTTGGCAAGGTGTCACTAATAGAATGCTGTAAGAAAAGATAACATGGTGGCACAGTGGTTAACACTGCTGCCTCACAGCGCCAAGGACCCAAGTTCAATTCCAGCCTTGGGAGACTGTCTGTGTGGACATTTGTACATCCTCCCCATGTCTGCGTGGATTTCTTCCAGGTGCTCTGGTTTCCTCCCACAGTCCAAAGGTGGATTAGGTGGATTGACCATGCTAAATTGCCCCTTGGTATCCAGGGATGTGCAGGTTAAGTTATGAGGTTACAGGGATAGGGTGGGGTGGACGGGTGTGTGGACAAAGGTAGGGTGCTCTTTCAGGGTTCGGTGCACACCCGATATGCCAAATGGCTTTCTTCTGCACTGTAAGGATTCTATGAATCATTGCTGGTGTTGCAGCTATTTAGAATCTACGTGAGTGACTTAGACGAAGAGACTGAGTAATATATCTAAGTTTGCTGATGATAGAAAGCTAGTTGGAAAGGTAAGCTGTGGGGAGGACACCGAGAGGCTGCAAATATATTTTTGATTCCATTTGATCTATGGAAGCTTTGGGATAAATGTATTTTTGTTTGAGCAATAAATTAATGTTCTGTTCACTTTAGGAATTTTGTTTGTGATTTGCCATTTCCCATAACAAAGTGTAGACTGTGGGGAAGTTTGAACTCCGCGTTAAAGAAGGAATATAATGTGGGCAAGTGTGAAGTTATTCACTTTTCTCGTAAGACTAAAGAAGCAGAATTTTTTCAAAAGGTGTGAAATGTGTAAATATTAATGCTCAAGAGACTTGGGTGAGCTCGGGCAAGGAAGACAGAACGTTGGCATGAAGGTACAGCAAACAATGAAGGTGAATGGCATGGAGGCCTTTATTGCCAGGGGATTAGAGTACAGCAATAAAAATGTTTTGCTGCAATAGTACAGGGTTTTGGTGAGACAAAGCTGGAATTATAGGTTGGATTTTCTGGCCGTTTACCCAGGCAGGAATTTATGGTCCTGCAAATGGCTCACCCCCAACCATGAGTTTCGCGGTGGTGTTTATTTCTTGGTATAAAATGGATTATTTACGAAATATGTTCTACACTCGTTCCCTGGTCCCTAATAGAGGGGAAAAAGTGTGAGCCGAAGGAAGGGATAGAGGTAGGGAGGAAGAAGGAGATGATGATGAGGAAAAGGAGACAGGAGGATAGAGAAATGAGGATTGGGATAGGTAGAGAGGGCAAGACGCGATGAGAGGAATGGAGGGGGGGGAATGAGAGATCAGAAGGAGGGATTTCCAATGGCTAAAACAGTGCTCAGTAGGGGAAGACTAAGGTGAAGACCAAACAAATCACTTGGCTCTCCACCCCATTATGCCTCGATCCACCCCCCCCCCCCCCCCCCCCCCCCCCACACACACACTTTCCCTTTCCACAGAAGTCAAAAGTGATGTCAGTTTTGGTTTTGAGAAGGCTGTAAGGCTGTATGCGAAAGCAGGGACTGTCACCCCTCCCCATTCCTACACCTCCCATGGTAAGTCGCTCGTGTAGTGAGATAGGATATGTGCCCAATTGGAGGCAGGTTGTTCCCCAACTTCTGACCCCTTTTCTCCAGGGTCAGTATATCCACCGAAAAGCTGTGGTAGTTTTAAACTTGTGTTAGAGAAGAACAACCTTCGCCATTACATAAGTTAGACATCAAGACCTACCTCATACCGGAAAAGCATGCACACTTATACCTTACTAAACATTTTTCTTGATAATAACAGATTACTAATAACATTTAGCATTGCCAGGGCTTTTCAGTTATTGATTAACATTTTAATGATGATTTACATTATTTTCACTTTTTATATTCTAACGTGGTACAAACATATTTTTTGGTTGCATTTGTGGAAGCTTTGGAATAAATGTATTTTTGTGTGATCGAAAATTCATGTTTTGCTCACTTTTGTAATCCTGTCGGTGGTTTGCCGTTTCCCGTGGCGAGCACTCATTGGTTCAACTAAGCTACTCACTTCCCAATACTGAATTGCCTTCATGGGCAAGAATGTGCTCCAATTGCATTTTGCTGTTACGTTTTGTGCCAACGTATTTTTGTCTCAGGTGTGGCTTGTTTTTCACTATAGGCCGAGATGGCAGCAAACCGGATTTGCAAGATTCTGGCAGTGAATCAGGATAACGAAAAAGCAATGGGAGAGTATGAGAGGCTGGCCAGTGAGGTAAGCTAAGAGATGCTCCAATGAGACTAAATGAAATTTTCCTTTTTTCCTATATCACTATTCAGTGGAGTTCAGATTGATGGATTGCCAACTGAATCTGACACTTTGCAGAGGAAGAATAGTGAACTTTATAATCAAAGCCTTAAATGTACTTTTTGTATGTGGGGGGAGAGAGAGGCTGGATGCAACTTTGACCCTAGAGACAAATTGGTTGCTGATCTGAGCTGCACCTCTGTTAAGAGGCAACAAAACTAGGAGGAGACAACCAAACAACTTTTGCCTGGCTCCATGTTTCGCTACAGTCCCGGTGGCTGGTCAGACCCACATTGGTGTACATCTGAGACTCTTGGCTCTCCACCCCATTACACCACCAGCCCATTACACCACCACCACCCCCCCAACCCCCGCCCCGACTTTATACCTTTCCAGCTGCTGATGTTGTAATGGTAGTGTTTGTACGTTCTCCCCGTATATGCATGGGTTTCCTCCGGGTGCTCCGGTTTCCTCCCACAGTCAAAAGATGTGTAGGTTAGGTGGATTGGCCATGCTAATTTGCTCAATCGTGTCCAAAGGTATGTAGGTTAGGTGGGTTTACGGGGATGGGGAGGGGAGGGGGAGTGGGCCTAGGTAGGGTGTCTATTGATTGCTTCATTATTTTAAAATAAACACTCTTTCATTCATAAAGTCCGATCAACAACATTTACATTCCTTCAAGTGCTTAATTCCATATAAAATGAGCATTTATATTCATAACCCCTCATCAAAGACATGGGGCGGGATTCTCTCATCCTGTGGCAGAGTGTCCACGCCATCGCGTTTTACGACGGCGTGAACGGGCCGCTCCCAGGACTAATTCTGGCCACTAAAGGGGGCCAGCACGGCACTGGAGCTGTTCACGTTGCTCCAGCTGCCGATCCCGGCGCGAACAGGGCGCCGCCGGATCCGCGCATGTGCAGTGGCACCGGCGCCAACATGCGCATGCGTTATGGCTTCCGTCAACGCATGGCCCCAACACAACATGGCGCAGGACTACAGGGGCCGGCGTATAGGAAATGAGTCCTGCAGCCAGAGAGGCTGGCTCGCCGATTGGTGGGCCCAATTGTAGGCCAGGCCGCATCGGAGGTCCCACCCCAGGGCCGGAGGTCCCCCCCCGACCCTTCTACGAGTTCCCGCCGGCTGAGAGCAGGTGTGGACGGCACCGGCGGGACTCAGCGTTTTCACGACGGCCGCAGAATGAAGAGAGAAAAAACTGCCAAGCTACAGTAGAAGGGTGGGAAATTGGGCTAACTGAGTGGCTCTTGCAGAAAGGCAGCATGGACATGATGGGCCAAATGGGCTCCTGCTATGCTGGAACCACTCTACAGTCCTATAAGTCCCCATAACGTCTTACAATGCCTATGACCAGGAATAACAGTATACGATCCAGTATGTACCGATATCATGGCTGTTCTCTTTTGTAGGCAGAATTGTAGAAGGGGAAAAATATACTTTGTAACTATGATTTTAGTTTTCCAGATTGTAGTGTGGACTGGAACAGTTAGGTTTAAAAAGTTTAATGATTTATCAAGTTGCTCTGCCTGCTTGCTTGCACATCTGTAGGTATAGTTTCCTATAGTTGCTATTCGGTGGGAACAGAAGAGTCTATGTGAGTATAAAATTGAAAATTTCCTGTTGTACTTTGGTGAACATTGGAAATAAATCCTTGGTGTTGCAAATGGGGTGACTGAGGGCAAAGGTATAAGTTTGGACAAAAGTGCTTGAATATGCATGATGACTTTGGTGTGTGAACTTGAATTTCTGTCTCTGTCAGCTGCTGCAATGGATTCAGAGGACCATCCCCTGGTTGGAAAACTTATCCCCCGAGAAGACCATGCAAGCCATGCAACAGAAATTGGAGGATTTCCGAGACTACCGTCGTTTGCACAAACCTCCCAAAACCCAAGAGAAGTGTCAGTTAGAAATCAACTTCAACACTTTGCAGACCAAACTGAGGATCAGCAACAGGCCAGCCTTCATGCCCTCTGAAGGAAAAATGGTTTCAGTAAGTTTACTAAAATTCTTGTGGTAAATGTTTATCTTTGGTAAGCTGATACCATAGAATTTCAATTTGCCTGCCAGGGGTAAAATTAACTTCACTTATAAGCTGCCCTTTATAGAACAACCCAATTTTCAGTGATAGCCGATGTCAACATCATCACAGATATGTGAAATTGGTGAAAACCTGGAGCCAGACAGTATTGGTAGCTGACCTCATTTGCACAGTGGGGGTCAAAGTAATGCTCTGTTCGTTGCTGAAGTTAGTTTTTTTTTTCCAGCGTGTGCAGTATTCACTTATCCAGTGTAGCGCACAAAGACTCCGCGAGACGAATAGAGTGAAGTCGATGAGGCTTTATTAAGCGTGTCTGTTCCCCCGCAGCTCGATAGTAAACTGGCCTGCGGGGGAAGACTCCGGCTTCTTATACTCCGCCTTCAGGGCGGAGCTAGAGGTCAACGGCCAACCAGGACCCGGGATCTGTCAGCCAATGACATTAGGGCTTCCAGTCCCACATGACCCCCAATACATACTACCACATCCAGGTAATAGCTTCTGCTGGGATTAAATGGAGCTCTGTGAGACCTCCGCTGAGTTTTGTTGGCTGAAGTCTTCAAAGATGTGAGTCATTGATTGGGGCGCACCACAGCTGCAGTGCAGGTTCCCTGCAAGGCCCCACTTGTGCTGATTTGTTGCACAAAGACCAGTGCAGAAACGGTTGAGGAGTGCCCAATGTTGGTGTGGCAGGTTGAAGCCGGGTGGGCGGGCTGTGGGACTTGGGATGAGGAAGTGGTTTTTAATGGTGGCGTCTTGGTTCCTTTCCTGTTATCATAGGACCTCTGATGTTATCCCTTGACATGGTGGTCTTAGCCATATAGGCTGGCATGATAGGAGGCAAGCACCAGGTGGATTGGTAAGGTCCTTGTGTAGCGGCAGGCTTGGGTTGATGTAAACCGTCTTCAGGAGCTTTTTTTGCTGCAATCTGCTGCCTTATATGAGCAGGATGTTGCACAGGCTTGGGTTCCAGGGGAGTTGATTGATCTGCATTGCTGTGTTGAGCTGAGTATCTACAAGACTGGCTGGCATGGTGGCACACTGGTTAGCACAGTGCCAGGGACAAGGGTTCGATTCCGGCCATGGGTGACTGGAGTCTGCACGCCTGCGTCTGCGTGGGTTTCCTCTGGGTGCTCTGGTTTCCTTCCATAGTCCAAAGATGCGCAGGTTAGGTGGGGTTACAGGGATAAAGTGGGGAAGTGGGCCTAGGGAGAATGCCTTTGGGATCAAAATCGGAAGGCACTGGAACACAAAGAGAAACCTCGGAAGGACCGTCATTTTTACCGACTGCACCCTACCCGCTAGTGAGAGTGGCAGCATATCCTATCTTTTAAAATCATCCTCCATCTGCTCCACCAACCGCATCAAATTGAGCTTGTGCAGGGCCCCCCAGCTCCCAGCCACCTGGATCCCCAAGTACCGAAAGCTCCTTTCCGCCCTCTTCAGCGGTAGCTCGTCTATCCCCCTTCCCTGGTCCCCTGAATGCACCACAAAGAGTTCACTCTTCCCTACGTTGAGTTTATACCCCGAAAAGTCCCCAAACTCCCGAAGGATCCGCATGACCTCTGCCATCCCCTCCACTGGATCCGCAACACACAACTGGTCATGGGCATAGAACGACACCCGGTGTCCCCCCACCCCCCACCCCCCCTCTATTTCCTGGACTCCCTCTGTGTCATGGCCAGCAGCTCAATTGCCACAAGGGGGATAAGGGGCACCCCTGCCTCGTCCCCCCGGTACAGCCAAAAGTACTCCGACCTCCGCCGGTTCGTAGCCACACTCGCCACCGGAGCTCTATATAGCAGCCTGACCCAACTGATGAACCCCTCCCCCTGCAACACTTCCCAAAGATACTCATACTCCACTCGTTCAAAGGCCTTCTCCGCATCCATAGCTGCCACTACCTCCGCTTCCCCCTCCACCGAGGGCATCATAATCACATTGAGGAGCCTCTGCACATTTGTATTTAGCTGCCTACCCTTCACAAATCCCGTCTGGTCCTCATGAATCACCCCCGGGACACAGTCCTCAATTCTCGTATCCAGCACCTTTGCCAGCAACTTAGCGTCAACATTGAGGAGTGAGATCAGTCTATACGACCCACATTGCAATGGATCCTTGTCCCGCTTCAGGATCAGAAAGAAATCAGCGCCCTGGACATTGTCGGGGGCAAGGTCCCCCCCTCCCTCGCCTTATTAAAAGTCCTCACTAGCAACGGGCCCAGCAGGTACACGTATTTGCTGTAGAATTCAACCGGGAACCCATCCGGCCCCGGGGCCTCCTCCGCCTGCATGCTCCCCAATCCTTTAACCAGCTCAGGGCAGCACGGTGGTGCAGTGGGTTAGCCCTGCAGCCTCACGGCGCCGAGGTCCCAGGTTCGATCCCGGCTCTGGGTCACTGTCTGTGTGGAGTTTGCACATTCTCCCTGTGTTTGCGTGGGTTTCACCCCCACAACCCAAAAGATGTGCAGCGTAGGTGGATTGGTCACGCTAAATTGCCCCTTAATTGAAAAAAAAAATGAATTGGGTATGCTAAATTTATTTTAAAAAATAAAAATAAAAAAATAAAATAAAATTTTTAAAAATCCTTTAACCAGCTCCTCCAGCCCAATCGGCGCCCCCAAACCAGCCACCTCCTCCTCTTCCACCCTCTGGAACCTCAGTTGATCTAGGAATCGTCGCATCCCCTCCTCCCCGCTGGGGGCTCAGACCTGTACAGATCCCCATAGAAGTCCTTAAATACCTCGTTTATTCTCACCGCACTCTGCACCATATTCCCCCCGCTACCCTTAACTCCACCTATCTCCCTCGCTGCCTCCCTCTGACGAAGCTGGTGTGCCAGCATCCGACTCGCCTTCTCCCCATACTCATACACCGCCCCCTGCGCTTTCCTCCACTGTGCCTCTGCTTTCCCCGTGGTCTACAGGTCGAATTCTGTCTGGAGGTTCTGTCGCTCCCCAAGTAGCCCCTCCTCGGGGGCCTCTGCATAACTCCTGTCCACCCTTAAAATCTCCCCCACCAACCTCTCCCTCTCCCTCCTCTCTCTCTTCTCCCTGTGGGCCCTAATGGAGATTAGCTCTCCCCTGACCACCGCCTTCAACGCCTCCCAGACTACCCCCACCTGCACCTCCCCGTTGTCGTTGGCCTCCAAGTATCTTTCAATGCACCCGCCCGCACACCCCCTCATCCGCCAATAGTCCTACATCGAGGCGCCACAGCGGGCGCTGGTCACCCCCCCCCCCCCCCCCCCCCCCCCCCCCCCCCCCCCCCCCCCGCCCATTATCAAGCTTCCTACCTCCAGATCCGGAATCCGAACCAGCATGCGTTTCATAAATCTGGCATCATCCCAATTAGGGGCATATACATTCACCAGTACCACCCGCACCCCCTGCAACCTACGACTCACCATCACACATCGACCTCCATTATCCGCTACAATATTCAGTGCCTCGAACGACACCCGCTTCCCCATCAGTATTGCAACCCCTCTGTTCTTCGCATCCAGCCCTGAATGGAATACCTGTCCTACCCATCCCTTTCTCAGCCTAACCTGATCTGCCACCTTCAGATGTGTCTCCTGGAGCATAACCACGTCTGCCTTCAGTCCCTTTAAGTGCGCGAACACCCGGGCCCTCTTGACCGGCCTGTTCAGGCCCCTCACAGGCCCCTCACATTCCAAGTTATCAGCCGGATCGGGGGGCTACCCCCCCCCCTCCCCCAACTAGCCATCTCCTTTTCTAGGCCAGCCACTTGCCCGCGACTCCCACACCCTCCAGTCCCCCAGACGGCGGACCCCCGCCCCAACTACCTCTCTTACTTCCAGCTCCCCTTTGGCCAATGCAACCCAGTTTCCCCCCCCCCCCGTTAGATCCTCATCTAGCCATTTTGCTCCCCCCATGACACTCCCGTAAGTCAGCTGACTCCTGCTGACCCCGGCCTCTACCGCCATTCCATCGACCCCTCTGTGAGAATCCCCCCACCCCATGGCAGTCAGTGTGTGCTCCTCTCCAGCACCGTCCTGCCCCGCCCCCATCATTCCCTAACGCGGGAAAAAGACCATGCTTTCCTGAGATGGCCCCGCCCCCTCTGGCGCAGATCCTTTTTGTGGCCTTACCCCAACTCCCCATCCCCGGGCCTCCACCCCCCCTCTTCCTCCACAGGGCCCTGCCCCTCCAACACCGACGCCCACACTCTTCCACAGTCCCCACATCAAATCCATTCACCCATCCCCACCCAGCACCAAAACAAAAAGAACATTCCCCAAACACAGTAAACATCCCCCCCACGACAAACCCTTAGTTTGAGTCCAACTTTTCAGTCTGGATAAAGTTCCATGCCTCATCAGGCGTTTCAAAATAGTGGTGCCGATCTTGGAACGTGACCCACAATCGCACTGGCTGCAACACCCCGAACTTCACCCTCTTCCGATGGAGCACCGCCTTAGCCCGGTTAAAACCAGCCATCTTCTTAGCCACCTCCGCACTCCAGTCCTGATAAATTTGGATCTCCGTGTTCTCCCACCTGCTGCTCCGTTCTTTTTTGGCCCATCTCAGGACACACTCTCTGTCCATTAAAGCGGTGGAACCTCACCACTACAGCCCTTTGCGGCTCTATGCCTTTGGGTCTCCTTGCCAGGACCCGATGAGCCCATCCATCTCCAGGGGCCTCTGGAAAGCTCCTGCGCCCATCAATGAATTGAGCATCGGCTCATATATGCCCCGGCATCGGGCCCTTCCACTCCTTCAGGGAGACCCAGAATCCGAAGATTCTTCCTCCTCGACCTATTCTTCAGGTCCTCAAATTTTTCCGCCCACCTCTTGTACAGCGCCTCATGCGCCTCCACCTTCACCGCCAGGCCCACGATCTCGTCCTCGTTCTCCGAGGCTTTTTGCCGCACCTCCCGGATTGCCGCCCCTTGGGCCTTCTGGTTCTCCACAAGCTTCTCAATCGCCGCCTTCATTGGCGCCAGCATTTCTGTCCTCAGCTCCTCAAAGCAGCGTTTAAGAAACTGCTGCTGCTCCTGCGACCACTGCGCCCACGCTGCTTGGTCTCCACCCACCGCCATCTTGCTTTTCCTCTCGCACTTTCCGCTGCACCAGGATCACTTTTTTAACCGCTCCACTCCTGGTCCAATCCATATAGTGTCGGGGGAACCTTGCTGTCACCTTCCCACACTGGAAGCCGTCGAACAATTGCCGTTGGGGACCCTCTGAAGAGCCCAAAAGTCCGTTCCTGGCGGGAGCTGCCGAATGTGCGGCCTACCTAGGCATAGCCGCAACCAGAAATCCTCGAAGCTATTTTCAAATAACATGGTTAGGGCAAAGGCCTGGTTGCATGTGCTTCACCCCCTTGTTGAAAACCAGATTGTTCACCTTTCAAAATGTTGTTGACCTCCTGGCTTGATCGACTGTATTTAATTAAAGTTAATGTCGCTCCATCACAATCAGATTCAGAAAATCCACCCAATTAATACCCCTTTGATACAGTCAAGTATTTGTAAAGAGGGCACAGCAAAAGGATATTAGTCAGAATTCTATAAAAATAGGGTTTGTTTTCTGAAGTGTTATCTGGAAGGCCCCATCTCCAAAAAGGTTGGGTGACACCATAGTGGTGAACATTGTGCCTGACCTGTTAGAACAAGCAGGATCAATGCATTGCATATTTTCTTTTAATCAGATCTACATTATTTTGGGATATAAATAACATTCTACAAATTATAATATATTTAATCGTGTTTCTTTGGGGAATATTCCTAGAAATTATACTGAAATCTCTGCAATAACCAGCCTCTAGTTAAATCGAATGAAATAGTTACCTTCATGCTGTAAATTATTCGTTTATGTATGTAAAATAACAAATGGAAATGAATAAATGTTAAATATATATATAAAAATTCTCTTCTCTCCCTTTGGGGGAAATCTGCCAGAATTTGGCAAAATGTCAGGCTCAGACTGAAAACTGGCGTGTAGCTCTCCTGTTGCACAGACCAGTTTTCTCTAAAGATATTTAGTCTCTCTCTCTCTCTCCCACTCATACACACACTCACTCAGTCAGTCACTCTCACTCACTCATACAGTCACTCACTCATACAGTCACACGGTCACATACACCCGCCTCAACATTCATCGCCAACATTACACCCCCAACCAACATCGCAGAAGTATAACTGACACTTCCCCAGCACTCCCTCTCTCGGGGGATATACTTACCTCTGCGCCCCAGGAGGAATCCCCTCAACTGTCTTGCGTCTGGCCAAACCTGTTGTAAACACGGTGTGCTATGAATATTTAGTGGGGAGGGATCATGTGGTGGGGGGCCGACAAATAAGATGCAAATTGACCTAAAACTATTAAAATTTCGTGACTTCGCCCGCAAGAGGTGGAGAAAATCGGGAAACATGATCTCTCTGGCGAAAATCACTTTTCCTGATTCTCACAGGATTTCCTGCCGATCGCGCAGATGGCAAGTGCGGGTTCAAAATCGCCCCCTTTCTCTTTCCTCACTTCCCTGTACAATTGCAATTATTTTCTACGATGAGGCAAAGCCGCCAAAGCTCACAATTTTATTAACAATTTATTGATTTTTGCACTGTTTCCTGAGTTGTGAAAGAGGAAGGCAATTCCGCTCTTGGGTGTGAATCACAGGGAGTAAAATGGTACAAAATCAGTAAAACGCTAATAAAACTGAGAGCATTAACAATACTGAAGAGGTGATGGTAAGAGTTGAAAAGATGAAGGTGAAAAGATTTACGAAGATACTGAACTTCCCAGCATAGAGGATTGGCAGATCTGGATGGGAAGAGAGAGTCCTGGAAGTCCTCTTGTGTTCATCTGATCCATTCAGGGTTGTCTTATCTTCTGCCTGGGAATGAATTTTGTGATCGCAGTCGACTTTGATGCAGAGGGACACATAAGAGGAAATTCGAAAAAGATCCCAATTCTTTTTTATCCAGGACATTGCAGGTGCTTGGCAGCGCCTTGAGCATGCAGAGAAGGGATACGAAGAATGGCTCCTGAATGAACTAAGGAGATTGGAGCGTTTGGATCATCTAGCTGAGAAATTCAGACAGAAAGCTTTGATTTATGAAGTGTGGTCTCATGGTAAGGCACCAGCTGACAATGAGTGTATTTATGTATTTCCATGTTATTAGATTTTATGTTGGTCCCAGCAGCATTGCTGATTGGTCCATGCTAAACATGGGTACTAGAATTTTAAGTTTGTTTTCTGAAAGATGGTTTCTTGATCAGCAGTCCTATCCAGATAGACAGTTCATGAAAAAAGATTACAAGGCCATACTGCTCTCCATTTCCATCCTGTGTCCCATTCATTCCACAGTCTGTCAGTGCATCCAAACACTGGTGCATGTCCAGCTGCTCCAACATTGTGTAACAGAAAGAGTTACTTCCACTTCTATTGCACCATTTTTTTTTAAGCATACCTTCACACACATGTTTTTCCCTTTTGGGGAATTGTTGGGAAGTGGTTGAAGGATTCCCAAGCTGATTATCAGCTCATTGAACCGCATTATGAACGCTCCTTCCATGACCAACACGTCCTGGCGTTGGATATGATACCAGAGCTTCTGGCCCAGAGGTAGTGACGCCAAAACCCTCCGGATGCACCAATTGCTTTACAGCTGTTGAAGTATTTTTGAAGTGTAGCTGTTATTGTAATGTAGGGAAATGCAGCAGGCAATTTGTGCGCAGCAAGGTCTCACAACCATTAATGAGATGCTGTTGGTTGAGGCCAGGAGAGAACTGCCCTGCTCATCTTTAGAAAGTGTTGCAGGATCTTTTTGTCCATGTTGGCAGCTGTGCTGTGCCGGTAGTGACTTTCCCCACACCCAGCCCACCCCAGCTCAACTCAACTTTCCCATTTTAAGCAGTGCTTTGAACCAAGTCAGTTGCTACTCCCACACCGACACTGGCTGGTGGCTATAGCGTGATCAATGCAACATGAGATACACCAGTGTGTGTATACATATAATCCTGGAACGATTTACGATGTGCTAATAATGAGCAGTGGTTGAAATACCAGTAACTGTAAAAGTAAATGAAATGCAATAAATCTCTTGGTGCAAATGAGACTAAGGAACAACACGATAGAACATACATAGAACATACAGTGCAGAAAGAGGCCATTTGGCCCATCGAGTCTGCACCGACCCACTTAAGCCCTCACTTCCACCCTATCCCCGTAACCCATTAACCCCATCTAACCTTTTTGGTCACTAAGGGCAATTTAGCATGGCCAATCCACCTAACCTGCACGTCTTTGGACTGTGGGAGGAATCCGGAGCACCCGGAAGAAACCCACGCAGACACAGGGAGAACGTGCAGACTCCGCTCAGACAGTGACCCAGCGGGGAATCGAACCTGGGACCCTGGCGCTGTGAAGCCACAGTGCTATACACTTGTGCTACCGTGCTGCCCACTGGAGAAATGATTTAGGTGTACAATAAGGTAGACCAAAAAAAGCTGCTCCCATTTGCTGTTGGCACAAGGACCGGGGGATACAGATTTATAGTTTTAGGCAAAAGGAAGAACAGGAGTGTGAGGAAGAACATTTTTACACAGTAATGACCCAGAACTCACTGTTTACAAGTGGCGGAAGCAGAGACAATGAATGATTTCAAAAGAAAATTGGACGGGAACTTGAAGGAAATAAACTTCCAGGGCTATGGAGATCAAGCAAGGGAATGGGACTGATTAGATTGAGTTACAGAGAGCCGCGTGGGCTCGATGGGCTGAATGGTCTGTGCTTTTATTAAAAAAAAACACAACTTCAAAACAGCATTATTTTAATTTGTGTTCAAAGAACTTTGAATTGTAAGTTCGAAATGCTGCGGGGAAACGTTTGCCTGGCTAATGAAGGTTTTTGGTTTCCCCAGGGAAAGATTACATGTTGAAGCAAAAAGATTATGAATCTGCCTCTTTGACTGAAGTGCGGGCTTTACTGAGAAAGCACGAGGCGTTTGAGAGTGACTTGGCTGCACACCAGGACCGAGTGGAGCAAATTGCTGCCATCGCACAGGAGTTGAAGTATGTTCCATTTCCAGGCTGACAGCTGGTGACATTCCACTGATAACCAGCTTCCAAATAATCGCATACTGTGCGGGAATTCCAAAGGATAACATCAAACAGTTGTAGCTATTAAAAAAAAAATATAGAAATGTTTGGGTTTTTATTGCCATTGTTTCAGGATGAGGATTCTCCTCCAAATAAAACATTTAGGAAAATAAGCAAATTCCTCAAAGAAACTATTACGGCAACAATGTCATCTTGCTTGCAAGTAGTTTTTTTTTCTGGCCACTCCCAACGTAAAAAACCTTTTTCAAAAATAAGTGATTGAAAATGACATTGATAGAAGCCAAGGTAATGAAGTCTGGGAAGGATGAACTCCACACACGTTACTCAAATGTGGGGTGTTGCCCTCTGTTCTTCCACGGCCAATATACATCGTTCCATGAAATACAATCGGTTGTTCCATCCACAGCTATAGGAAAGTGAGAGGATTGAAGTGTATCAACAGTAAAAGGACAGTGGGTATTAGCCACTGTATACATTGTCGCATTAATGGCGCTGTAAGTGGTTGAATTCCATTCGCTGTATTGATGCTTTGATCTCAAATTCCTGGTACCGGAAGATCGGAGGAACAGCTGTAACTCCGTCTCCAGTACTGCTGTAAGTGAGACAGCAGTATAACCTGAAGCATTCTTCTGAGAGATGTAGTGTGTGCCTTGACTAGACTTGGAGAATGATATTGTAACTACTTATATGTTAAACCGGATCCAAAATGTTTTTTCACCTCAACGTTTTCAGAGGATAATTAACTTTTTCAAAAAATAAATGAATTTGGCAAGCTATTTTGGAGGGAGACTGAACAGCCCCTTACTGACATTTATTTTGTGCTTTGTTCTGTTTGCAAAATGCTCTCTGGTTACAATAGTTCCTCCTTTAGAAATAGCCAAAAAGATAACAAGAGTAAAATGCAAATTAGCTCCATGTGTTGAGGTAAATTGGCACAAGTTTATTTCCGTTAGTGTAAATTTGATTAATCTTACTGAGACCATGGGAATATTTCTTAACTTTTGTGGTCCTTTGAGACCAGAGGTAGAGCACTCAATGAGTTGAAATTTAAAATGAAAAGAATACTTTGATTTTATATAGCCCAGTTGCTCTGGTGGTGAAATGTGCAGTGCAGGCTGACATTAGCTCTTGTCCCCAACCGATCTTTAAATTCCTTCACTAAATAGCATGCTGCACCTCTCAGGTTGGTTTTTAGTGGGTTCTTTGCTCTACAAAACCTGTATCTGCCTAATAACAGAAGGCATCACAGTGGCACAGTGATTAGCACTGCTGTCTCACCGATCCAGGTTCAATTCCGACCTCGGGTGACTGTGTGGAGTTTCTTCCGATTTCTTCCCACAGTCCAAAGATGTGCAACTTAGGTGGATTGGCTATGCTCAATTGCCCCTTGGTGTCCAACGGGGATATGGCGGGGCACTGTGCCTAGATAGGGCGCCCTTTCGAAGGGTCGCTGCAGACTCGATGGACTGAATGACTTCCTTCTGCACTGTAGGGATTCTATGATTGTTGTCCTCTTTTCAGGGTGAATTGAACATCAATTTCTTGCCTCTAAATTTGGTGTGGTCAACGAACATGCAGAGTCATGGACATGGAACAGATCCCATGCCCTATCTAAATCGATATGTTGGGAAAACTGAATTCATAAACTCTTTTCCCGAGTCACCGACTCAACCCCACTCCTTGACAACCGTAAGAGGCTAAACCAGACTGCTCACAACCTTGGTATCATATCATTCGTAACCTCAATACCATGAGATGAGGCTTCACATCTCCGGGTCATCACTAAGGCTGACTATTTCCACCTCTGTAACATTTCCCAATTCCTTGCCTCGGCTCTTCTGCTACTGACATCCTCATCCATGCCTTTTGTTACCTCTAGACTTGAATCCCAATGCAGTCCTGGCCAGTTTCCCATATTCTATCCTCCATACATTTATGATCATCCAAAACTCTGCCCATGACCTTATTTGCACTAAGTCCCATTCACCCATCATCCCTGTGCTCGCGCCTATACATTGGCTCACGGTTAAGCAATGCCTCAGTTTTAAGATTTACAACCTTGTTTTCAAATCCGTTCATAGTCTCAACCCTACATAACTCTGCAAGTCCTCCAACCCTCCAAAGGTGCCTGCGCTCCTCCAATTCAAGCCTCTTGACTCTCCTTGATCTTATAACTCCGCAAGTCCTCCAACCCTCCAAAGCTGCCTGCGCTCCTCCAATCCAGGCCTCTTGACTCTCCTTGATCTTGATTTCTCCACAATAGCAGCTGTGCCTTCAGAGATTTCGGTCCAAAACTCTGGAATTCGCTCACTAATCCCATCTATCTCTGTAACTCCCTTTCCTCCTTTAAGATAATCCTTAAAACCTAGGGCGGCATAAAGGCGCAGTGGTTAGCTCTACTGCCTCTCGACGCTGAGGACCCGGGTTCAATCCAAGCCCCGGGTCACTGTCCATGTGGAGTTGGCACATTTTCCCCTTGTCTGCATGGGTCACACCCTCACAACCCAAAAAGATTAGGTTAGGGTTAGGTGAATTGGCCACACTAAGTAGCCCCTTAATTGAAAAAAAAAAGAACTGGGTATTCTAAATTTATTTTTAAAAAGATGATCCTTAAAACCTACTTCTTTTACCAAACCTTTGGCCATCGGCTTAAATATCATCTTCTGGTAGCTTGGTGTTAAACTTTGTATGATGTATCTGTAAAGCATCTTGGGATGTTTTACCACAATAAAGGGGACGACAGGGACAGTAGCATAGTGGTAATGTTACTGGACTAATAATCTAAACACACGATCAAATCCTCCCTTGGCAGCTGGGGCATTTTAATTCAACTATGAAGAGAGGCTGACTAGGCTGGGGTTATTTTCCTTAGAGGAGAGAGGTCTGAGGGGGAACCTGATTGAGGTGTACAAAATTATGAGAGACATAGGATAGATAGGAAGAAACATTTCCCCTTCATATAGGAGTGAATAGATTTAATGGAAGGGCCATGAGATTTAGAGAGTTTTTGAGGAAAAACCTTTTTGGAACTCACTGCCTGAAAGGATGTAGAGGCAGGAACTCTCCAACATTTAAGAAGCATTTAGATGAATACTTGAAACTCCTTTGAACACAAGGCTATGGACCAAGTGCTGGATAATGCGATTAGAACAGATTGCAGATTGATGGCTAGCGCAGACAAATTGGGCCGAAGTTACTCTTTCTGTACTATAAAACTTTATAAAATTTTTTAAATTTACTTGTTCCCAAGATGTGGGCGTCAGTGGCTAGGCTAGCACTTATTTCCCATCTCTAATTAACCTTGAGAGAGTAATGATGACCCACCTTCTTGAACCACTTGCAGTCAATGAGTTGTAGCGTAGAGTTCAAGAAGGCAGCTCACCACCATCCTCTCAAAGGCAATTAGGGATGGACAATAAATGCTTGCCTAGCCAACGATGGCCACATCCCATGAACAAATAGTACTTTTTTTAAACTGGGGAGAAGTGCTATTCTTGTTAATGATCATCATGAACCTACTGGATTGTTGTAAAAACTCATCTGGTTCACTAATGTCTTTTGGGCAAGGAAATCTGCTGTCCTTGCGTGTTGTACCTAACCCGCCACTCCAGGCCCACAGCAATGTGATTGACTCTTAACTACCCTCCGAAATGGCCTAGCAAGCCATTCAGGTGCAGGTAGCTCACCAACACCTGCAGAAGGACAATTGAGAGTGGACAATGAATGTTGGCCTTGCCTGCAAGGCTCACATTCCAAGAATGAATAGACATCACTTGTTTGTGGAAAAACTTCATCAAGAATCTTGAAGCTATATAAAATGATAAAAATCCTGGATAATCCCTGCATAATTGTACATAACCACAGGGGCTGCAGTGATTCAAAAAGGCTTTTTGGAGGGAAATTAAGAATGAGTAATAAATGCTGGCCTTGCCAGTGATGCCCACATCTCATCAATTAGTGTAAAGAATTGTGATCGCCATGGTGCAAACGTTTCTTTTTGCAAAAATAGACTTTCAGCCTGAAGGGGTTCGATACAATACCCAGCCCCTCCGTTCACTATGGCTGAAAGGTCTTGGGCAGCGACCTTACCCCATTGCGCCTCTGTGGCTTCCCGAAGATTTAATGCATCCCTCAGCACATAGTCCTGTGCTCTGGAGTGTGCCAATCTGCAACACTCAGTCGGGGACAACTCTTTGCATCGGCTGACCAATATTTTTGGGCAGACTGAGTTGATGATTCCCCCAGCAACAGCTGATGGTTGTCTCGGTGTGCATCCCTGAAAACAGTCCGGAGAGCACAGAGTCCTGCGTGATGGAGCTGCTTGAGATGAACCTCGACAAAAACCACCTCCTCTCTTTTCATACCACATTTGACAAGGAGGTGGATAATGGTCTCTTACCCACCACAGCCACCTCAAGGGCAGCGTGCAGATGAGGTGAGACTCTGGGCGTACGGGAAGCATCGGACGGCAAGGGCCTTACTCACCACCAGCCAAGCTAGGCTTTGGTGCTTGTTTGAAAGTTCTGGTGCCATTCTGCCAAATGACCTTGACTGCTCGGGAAGCCATCTGACAGCGTTGCGCAGGTCAAAGAGACACAGCCTGAGTGAGTAAGTCACATCCAGAGTGGGAATTTGAAACTTGGTAATTTGGTGCAGTGAGGTAACCAGGAAAGTTTCAGGAGCCGTTCGGAGGAGGAGGAGCAGTCTCTGTGTGAGTATAAAAACCTACTTTAACCCGGGGATCGCGGCCTAGTTTCGGGAGCCGTTCGGAGGAGGAGGAGCAGTCTCTGTGTGAGTATAAAAACCTAACGGTAACTTCCTGTTTTCCACTTTTTCTTTTCAAAAGTGACGTCAGAGGGAAGCTGTGATCTGATTGGTTGATAGCAAAGCTGCCCCAAATTTAAAAAAAAAAACACAGCTAAACTCGTGAACTTAAATGAAACTAATTAATTAATTAGAGATGGCTGGTCAGGTGATGTGCTTGAGCTGCTTGATGTGGGAGCTGGGAGATCCCATTGCGAGCTGCAGCGACCACATCTGCAGTAAGTGTTGGCTGCTCGAAGAGCTCCGGCTCAGAGTTGATGAGCTGGAGCCTGAGCTTCAAACACTGAGGCACATCCGGGAGGGGGAGACTTACCTGGACACTGTGTTTCAGGAGGCAGTCACACCTGTCAGAGTGAGTAGTTTAAATCCTTCCAGTGGTCAGGGACAGCAGGGTGTGACTGCAAGTCAGGCAGGTAAAGGGAACCAGCAGTCAGGAACTTGGGAGCCTCAGCCCTTCACCCTGTCAACAGGTACAAGGCACTTGCTCCCTGTGTGGATGGCGAACAGGGCTGCAGGAAGGATGAGTCAGCTGACCAAGGCACCATGGTTCAGCAGGCCATTCAAGGGGAGGGAGTAAATAGGCAAGTTGTAGTTGTAGGGGATTCTATTATCAGGGGGATAGATAGTATCCTTTGTGAGCAGGATAAAGAGTCCCGCATGGTATGTTGCCTGCCCGGTGCTAGGGTGCGGGACATCTCTGACCGGCTTGAAAGGATACGGGAGAGGGAGGGGGAGGATCCAGTTTCATAGATTTCATAGAATTTACAGTGCAGAAGGAGGCCATTCGGCCCATCGAGTCTGCACCGGCTCTTGGAAAGAGCACCCTACCCAAGCCCACACCACCCTATCCCCATAACCCAGTAACCCCACCCAACACTAAGGGCAATTTTGGACACTAAGGGCAATTTAGCATGGCCAATCCACCTAACCCGCACATCTTTGGACAGTTGTTATGGTCCATGTCGGTACCAACAACATAGGCAAGTCTAGGAAAGAGGACCCGTTTAGAGATTATAAAGAGCTAGATTCAAATTATAAAAAAAACAGGTCCTCAAGGGTCATAATCTCCGGATTACTGCCCGAGCCACGTGCAAATTGGCATAGGGAGGCAAGAATAAGGGAAGTTAACACGTGGCTGAAAGAGTGGTGTGGGAAAGAGGGGTTCCTTTTCATGGGACACTGGCATCAGTTTTGGGACAGGGGGACCTATACCGTTGGGATGGTCTCCACCTGAACCGAGCTGGGACCAGTGTTCTGGCGAAAAGAGTAAATAGGGTGGTCAATAGGACTTTAAACTAGAGATTTGGGGGGGGGGGAAGGGAAAGTCAGGGAACCAAGAGGTGAAGTAATCAGTGGGAAGCGTAGCTGCTTAGGAATACAAAAAAGCATGAAAAGACAGAACTCAGGAGAGGTTACGATAGTCCCCATCCCACAAAATATGGCACAGTGTATGGAAAGGTTCAGTAAACCAAGGTCCACCACACTAAGAAAACAAAAAGGGACGGTCAATAGAGAATTAAAGGTGCTATATTTAAATGCGCGCAGTGTACGGAACAAGGTAGATGAGCTTGTGGCCCAGATTGTGACTGGCAGATATAATGTGGTAGGCATCACAGAGACGTGGTTGCAGGGGGTTTAGGACTGGCATTTAAACATCCAGGGATTCACAACCTATCGAAAAGACAGAGAGGTGGGCAGAGGGGGCGGGGTTGCCTTGTTAATTAGGAATGAAATTAAATCAATAGCACGAAACGACATAGTGTCAGATGATGTGGAGTCTGTGCGGGTAGAGTTGAGGAACCACAAAGGCAAAAAAAACATAATGGGAGTTATGTACAGGCCTCCTAACAGTGGTCAGGACCAGGGGCACAAAATGCACCACGAAATAGAAAGTGCATGTCAGAAAGGCAAGGTCACAGTGATCATGGGGGACCTCAATATGCAGGTGGACTGGGTAAATAATGTTGCCAGTGGACCCAAAGAAAGGGAATTCATTGAATGTTTACAGGAGGGCTTTTTGGAACAGCTTGTGTTGGAGCCCACGAGGGAACAGGCCATTCTGGACTTAGTGTTATGTAATGAGCCAGACTTGATTAAAGATCTTAAAGTAAGGGAACACTTAGGAGGCAGTGATCATAATATGGTAGAATTCAGTCTGCAATTTGAAAGAAAGACGGTAGAATCAAATGTAAAGGTGTTACAGTTAAATAAAGGTAACTACAGGGGCATGAGGGAGGAACTGACGAAAATCGACTGGGAGCAGAGCCTAGTGGGAAAGACAGTAGAACAGCAATTACAGGAGTTTCTGGGAGTAATTGAGGACACAGTACAGAGGTTCATCCCAAAGAAAAGAAAGGTTATCAGAGGGGGAATTAGGCAGTCATGGCTGACAGAGGAAGTTAGGGAATGCATCAAAGTAAAAGAGAAAGCCTATAATGTGGCAAAGAGTAGTGGGAACCCAGAAGATTGGGAAGGCTACAAAAACAAACCGAGGATAACAAAGAGAGAAAGAAGGAAAGAGAGGATCAAATATGAAGGTAGGCTAGCCAGTAACATTAGGAATGATAGCAATAGTTTCCTTAAATACATTGAAAACAAACAGGAGACAAAAGTAGACATTGTGCCGCTCCAAAATGATGCTGGTAATCTAGTGATGGGAGACAAGGAAATAGCTGAGGAACTAAATAAGTACTTTGCGTCAGTCTTCACAGTAGAAGACATAAGTAATATCCCAACAATTCAGGAGAGTCAAGGAGCAGAGTTGAATATGGTAGCCATCACGAAGGAGAAAGTGCTAGAGAAACTAAGAGGTCTAAAAATTTATAAATCTCCGGGACCAGATGGGCTACATCCTAGAGCTCTAAAGGAGATAGCTGAAGAAATAGTGGAGGCGTTAGTTATAAGAACAAAGAAATGTACAGCACAGGAACAGGCCCTTCGGCCCTCCAAGCCCGTGCCGACCATGCTGCCCGACTAAACTATAATCTTCTACACTTCCTGGGTCCGTATCCCTCTATTCCCATCCTATTCATGTATTTGTCAAGATGCCCCTTAAATGTCACTATCGTCCCTGCTTCCACCACCTCCTCCGGTAGCGAGTTCCAGGCACCCACTACCCTCTGTGTAAAAAAAACTTGCCTCGTACATCTACTCTAAACCTTGCCCCTCTCACCTTAAACCTATGCCCCCTAATAATTGACCCCTCTACCCTGGGGAAAAGCCTCTGACTATCCACTCTGTCTATGCCCCTCATAATTTTGTAGACCTCTATCAGGTCGCCCCTCAACCTCCGCCGTTCCAGTGAGAACAAACCAAGTTTATTCAATCGCTCCTCAAAGCTAATGCCCTCCATACCAGGCAACATTCTGGTAAATCTCTTCTGCACCCTCTCTAAAGCCTCCACATCCTTCTGGTAGTGTGGCGACCAGAATTGAACACTAACTCCAAGTGTGGCCTAACTAAGGTTCTATACAGCTGCAACATGACTTGCCAATTCTTATACTCAATGCCCCGGCCAATGAAGGCAAGCATGCCCTATGTCTTCTTGACTACCTTCTCCACCTGTGTTGCCCCTTTCAGTGACCTGTGGACCTGTACACCTAGATCTCTCTGACTTTCAATACTCTTGAGGGTTCTACCATTCACTGTATATTCCCTACCTTCATTAGACCTTCCAAAATGCATGACCTCACATTTGTCCGGATTAAACTCCATCTGCCATCTCTTTCAGAGTTATGATCTTTCAAAAGTCACTGGAGTCAGGGAAAGTCCCAGAGGATTGGAAAATCGCTGTTGTAACCCCCCTGTTCAAAAAAGGAACAAGAAAAAAGATGGAAAATTATAGGCCAATTAGCCTAACCTCAGTTGTTGGCAAGATTCTAGAATCCATCGTTAAGAATGAGATTTCTAAATTCTTGGAAGTGCAGGGTCGGATTAGGAGAAGTCAGCATGGATTTAGTAAGGGGCGGTCGTGCCTGACAAACCTGTTAGGAGTTCTTTAAAGTGATATCAAATAAGTTATACCAAGGAGAGCTAATGGATGTTATCTATCTTGACTTCCAAAAGGCCTTTGATAATCTTAGAATTTACAGTGCAGAAGGAGGCCATTCGGCCCATCGAGTCTGCACCGGCTCTTGGAAAGAGCACCCTACCCAAGGTCAACACCTCCACCCTATCCCCATAACCCAGTGACCCCACCCAACATTAAGGGAAATTGTGGTCACTAAGGGCAATTTATCATGGCCAATCCACCTAACCTGCACATCTTTGGACTTGGAGGAAACCGGAGCACCGGAGGAAACACACGCAGACACTGGGAGGATGTGCAGACTCTGCACAGACAGTGACCCAAGCCGGAATCGAACCTGGGTCCCTGGAGCTGTGAAGCAATTGTGCTATCCACAATGCTACCATGCTGCCCCAAACCTCGTTTGCCTCACAGTGCCTCACGGGAGACTGCTGAGTAAAATAAGGCCCCATGGTATTCGAGGCAAGGTATTAACATGGATTGACGATTGGCTGTCAGGCAGAAGGCAGAGAGTTGGGATAAAAGGTTCTTTTTCGGAATGGCAACCGGTGACGAGTGGTGTCCCGTAGGGTTGTGTTGGGGCCACAGCTGTTCTCTTTATATATTAACGATCTAGATGACTGGACTGGGGGCATTCTGGCTAAGTTTGCCGATGATACAAAGATAGGTGGAGGGGCAGGTAGTATTGAGGAGGTGGGGAGGCTGCAGAAAGATTTGGACTGTTTAAGAGAGTGGTCCAAGAAATGGCTGATGAAATTCAACGTGGGCAAGTGCGAGGTCTTGCACTTTGGAAAAAAGAATAGAGGCATGGACTATTTTCTAAACGGTGACAAAATTCATAATGCTGAAGTGCAAAGGGACTTGGGAGTCCTAGTCTAGGATTCTCTAAAGGTAAACTTGCAGGTTGAGTCCGTAATTAAGAAAGCAAATGCAATGTTGTCATTTATCTCGAGGCTTGGAATATAAAAGCAGGGATGTACTTCTGAGGCTTTATAAAGCACTAGTTAGGCCCCATTTAGAATACTGTGAGCAATTTTGGGCCCCACACCTCCGGAAGGACATACTGGCACTGGAGCGGGTCCAGCGGAGATTCACACGGATGATCCCAGGAATGGTAGGCCTAACATACGATGAACGTCTGAGGATCCTGGGATTATATTCATTGGAGTTTAGGAGGTTGAGGGGAGATCTAATAGAAACTTACAAGATAATTAATGGCTTAGATAGGGTGGACGTAGGGAAGTTGTTTCCATTAGCAGGGGAACTAGGACCCGGGGGCACAGCCTTAGAATAAAAGGGAGTCACTTTCGAACAGAGATGAGGAGAAATTTCTTCAGCCAGAGAGTGGTGGGTCTGTGGAATTCATTGCCACAGAGGGCGGTGGAAGCCGGGACGTTGAGTGTCTTTAAGACAGAAGTTGATAAATTCTTGATTTCTCGAGGAATTAAGGGCTATGGAGAGAGAGCGGGTAAATGGAGTTGAAATCAGCCATGATTGAATGGTGTAGTGGACTCGATGGGCCGAATGGCCTTACTTCCGCTCCTATGTCTTATGGTCTTATGATCCACCATCTTTCCCGAAGGGCCTCTGCGACATTGCGTGCATGATGGACTTGTGGTCAAAAGAGTTTCCCTGCATGAATTTTTCCACTAAGGACAGGTGGTACGGCACAGTCCAACTACTTGGGAGTGTTGGCCTGACCCATCCTTTGTAACACTGGTGTCAATTAGAATCTCAGCAAATAATGAGACTTGGCATTTGCGCACTGAGGATCTTTGCGCAGCTTAATGCGGCCACACACACAGGTGACCATCAGGATTAGGGTGATTTGCACATGTTTTCCCCCCTCATTGTCTTGACGTTTGTACATTGTGACCCTTTGAACATGGTCCATTTTGACCCCAAGAAGCGGACAATTGCTTGGGTGATCACCACAACGCAGGAATGAGGAATAGGCCAGAGGTATGCCAGGTACAGCGACACCGAGAGTGAGACTCTCACCTGATAACCAGGTTCTTATCTGCAATGGAGAGGTAGCGCGCTCCCAGATACCCACATATTACTAACCCATGGCCATGATTCAAACGTTGTATCAGACCTTTATATTGCATGCCTAGTTAGTTAGGAAATATCACTTGCACCAAATTTAGACTAAAAGTCTTACTCTTGGTTGTCAAGCTAGCTGTTATTGAATGCAGGTTTATCCATTTTCCTCAACATGGCACGATGGCAATGATTAGCACTGCTGCTTCACAGCACCAGGGGTCCTGGTTCGATGCCGGCCTTAGGTCACCGCCTGTGTGGAGTTTGCATGTTCTCCCTGTGTCTGCGTGGGTTTCTTCTGGATGCTCCAGTTTCCTCCCACTGTCCAAAGATGTGCAGGTTACTAAGTCAATTGGCCATAATCAAAGCGTGGGGTTATGGGGAAAGGGTGGGGTAATGGGCTTAGGTAGAGTGCTCTTTCGGAGGGTCGGTGCAGACTCAACGGGCAGATTTAAAAATGTTTTTTAAAAATTATTTTTTTACGGTATGTCGGTTTCGCTGGCTCGGCCAGCATTTGTTGCCCATCCCTAATGGCCCTGGAGAAGGTGGTGGTGAGCTGCCTTCTTGAACCGTTTCAGTCCATGTGGTGTTGATACACCACCTGTGATATTAAGGATGGAGTTCCAGGATTTTGACCCAGCAGCAGTGAAGGAATGGTGATATATTTCCAAGTCAGGATGGTGAGTGACTTGGAGGGGAACCTCCAGTGGTGGTGTTCCCATGTATCTACTGCCTCTGCCTGTGTCCTTCTAGATGCTAGTGATCGTTGGTTTGGAAGGTGCTGTATAAGGAGCCTTGGTGAGTTCCTGCAGTGTATCTTGTAGATGGTGAACACTGCTGCTACTGTGCAATATGGTGGAGGGAGTAAATGCTTGTGGAAATGGTGCCAATTGAGCGGGCTGCTTTGTCCTGGATGGTATTGAGCTTCTTGAGCGTTGGAGCTGCATTCATCCAGGCAAGTGGAGAGTATTCCATCACACTCCTGACATGTGCCTTACAGGTGGCGGACAGGCTTTGGGGAATCAGCAGGTGAGTTACTCACCGGAGGGCTCCAAGCCTCTGACCTACTCTTGTAGCCACAGCATTTATATGGTTAGTCCAGTTCAGTTTGTGGCCAATGGTAACCCCAAGGATGTTGATAGTGGGAGATTCAGTGATGGTAATACCATTGAATGTCAAGAGGCGATGGTTTGACTTCCCCTTATTGGAAATGGTCATTGCCTGGCACTTGTGTGGCCTCCTGCACTGTTTGGATTCTATGGATACTATGGACATTTTGGGGCATTTTTACGGTAAGGCCCCTGTACTACAGGTACGGGGGTAGATCCCTGCCTGCTGGCTCCGCTCAGTAAGCGGAGTATAAATGTGTGTGCTCTCCGAACTGCAGCCATCTCGGCAGCTGCTGCAGGAGGCCACACATCTCTGTGTAATAAAACCTCAATTACTCTCTCCTCTCGTCTCGTCGTGATTGATAGTGCATCAATTTATTACACTGAGTTTTTCAGAGATGGACCTCCGCATCAAGCCGGATCACCTGCAGCTGCATCCTCAAGCAGACAATGCCAAAACAGACTTTGAACATTGGCTAGTCTGTTTTGAAGCATACATCGGGTCTGCGCCAGACCCAATCCCAGAAGCACAGAAGCTCCAGATTCTGTACATGTGGCTGAGCTCCAACGTTTTTTCCCTCGTCCAGGATGCGCCATCCTACGCAGAAGCCATGGCGCTACTGAAGGAAAATTACGCTCAGCGGACCAAAAAAATCTACGCCAGGCATCTCCTATCCACGCGGCACCAACTTCCCGGTGAGTCTGTGGAAGATTTCTGGCATGCCCTGCTCGTCCTAGTGAGAGACTGTGACTGCCAGGCCATTTCGGCCACTGAACACTCGAACCTACTGATGAGAGACGCGTTCGTTACGGGCATAGGGTCTGACTACATCTGCCAGCGCCTCTTAGAAGGGGTCACGCTTGACGTCGCGGCGACCAAAAAACTAGCGCTCTCGGTTACGGTCGCATCACGCAACGTTCAGGTCTAATGCCCCCGACTGCACGGCCCACCCCCCTTGTGCATCGTGGAGCCCGCCGACGGCCACCCCATCATGGACCCCATCAGCCACAGATTGACCAGTCTCGACCGCATAACCTTGCGACCACTTCGACAAAGGTGAAGGTCGACGGGCACGAGATCTCCTGCCTTCTGGACTCCGGGAGCACTGAGAGCTTCATCCACCCCGATGTGGTAAGGCGCTGCTCCCTCACGATACACCCCGCTAACCAGAGAATCTCCCTGGCCTCCGGATCCCACTCCGTGGCGATCCGGGGGTACTGCATCGCCACCCTCCCCATCCAGGGCGTGGAGGTCAGTGGCTTCCACCTCTACGTTCTCCCCAACCTCTGCGCTGCCTTGCTACTCAGCCTGGACTTCCAGTGCAACCACCAGAGCCTAACCCTGAAATTTGGCGGGCCCTTACCACCCCTTGCCGTTTGCGGCCTCGCGACCCTATAGGTCGACCCGCCTTCCCTTTTTGCAAACCTAACTCCGGATTGCAAACCCGTCGCCACCAGGAGCAGACGGTACAGCGCCCAGGACAGGACCTTCATCAGGTCTGAGGTCCAGGGCTGCTGCAGGAAGGGATCATCGAGGCCAGCAACAGACCCTGGAGAGCCCAGGTGGTAGTGGTGAAAACCGGGGAGAAAAACAGGATGGTCGTTGACTACAGTCAGACCATCAACCGGTACACGCAGCTCGACACGTACCCCCTCCCACGCATATCTGATATGGTCAATCAGATTGCACAATACCGGGTCTTCTCGACAATGGACCTGAAATCTGCCTACCACCAGCTCCCCATCCGTAAGGCGGACCGCCCATACACTGCATTCGAAGCAGACGGCCGCCTTTACCACTTTCTTAGGGTTCCCTTCGGCGTCGCCAATGGGGTCTCGGTCTTCCAACGGGAGATGGACCGAATGGTTGACTGGTACGGATTGCGGGCCACTTTCCCGTACCTGGACAACGTCACTATCTGCTGTCACGACCAGCAGGATCACGACGCTAACCTTTCCAAATTTCTCCACACCGCCACTCTCCTCAACCTCATGTATAACTAGGACTGTGTTCATTACGAACCGATTAGCCATCCTCGGCTATGTGGTTCAGAATGGAGTTCTGGGGCCCGACCCCGATCGCATGCGCCCCATCATGGAACTCCCACTGCCCCAAGGTCCTCAAACGATGCCTGGAGTTCTTTTCGTATTACGCCCAGTGGGTCCCAAACTATGCAGACAAAGCCCGCCCACTCATTCAATCCGCCGTTTTCCCACTGACGGCCGAGGCTCACCAGGCCTTCGACCCTATCAAGGCCGATATCGCTAAGGCCGCGATGCACATGGTCGCCGAGACGCTCCCTGATGCACAATCAATTGCACAAAGACTAAAGTTGGGTACAACTGTGGTTTTATTACAGTCAGATGCGAGGCCTCCTGCTGCAGCTGGCGAAATGGCAGGGCACTGGAGGTCATGCATATTTATACAGTTCTCCCTGGGCGGAGCCAGCCGGCAGAAGCTACCGGAGAACCTGTAGTGCAGGTCCTACCTTACATCTCCTATTACAATGGATCACCACACTCCCCTTCCAAGTCGAGAGCGATGCATCAGACGTCGCTCTGGCCGCCACCCTCAACCAGCCAGGAAGGCCCGTGGCATTCTTTTCCCGCACCCTCCATGCCTCTGAAATTCGGCACTCCTCCGTCGAAAAGGAGGCCCAAGCCATCGTTGAAGCTGTGCGGCATTGGAGGCATTACCTGGCCGGCAGGAGATTCACTCTCCTCCCAGACCAACGGTCGGTTGCCTTAATGTTTAATAACACACAGCGGGGCAAGATCAAAAACGTTAAAATCTTCAGGTGGAGGATCGAGCTCTCCACCTACAACTACGAGATTTTGTATCGCCCCGGTAAGCTCAACGAGCCCAACGATGCCCTATCCCGAGGCACATGTGCCAGCGCACAAATGGACCGACTCCGGACCCTGCACGACAACCTCTGTCACCCAGGAGTCACCGTTTTTACCACTTCATTAAGGCCCGTAATCTGCCCTATTCCATCGAGGAAGTCAGGGCTATCACCAGAGACTGCCAGGTCTGAGCGGAGTGTAAACTGCACTTCTAACGGCCAGACCGTGCGCACCTGGTGAAGGCCTCCCGACCCTTTGAACGCCTCAGCGTGGACTTCAAAGGATCCCTTCCCTCCACCGACCGCAACACGTACTTCCTCAGTGTGGTAGATGAATATTCCCAATTTCCCCTTTGCCGCCCCATGCACCGACATGACGTCTGCCACCGTCATCCAAGCCCTCAATACCATCTTCGTTCTGTTCGGCTTCCCCGCCTACTTCCACAGCGACCGGGGATCCTCATTTATGAGCAATGAGCTGCGCCAGTTCCTGCTCAACAGGAGCATTGTCTCGAGCAGGAGGACCTGGGGAAACGGGCAGGTGGAGCGGGAGAATGGGACAGTCTGGAGAGCCAGACCAGCTGGCCCTGCAGTACAGAAATCTCCCGGCCTCCCGCTGGCAGGAGGTCCTCCCCGACGCACTTCACTCCATTCGGTTGCTCCTGTGCACCGCGACTAACGAAACCACGCATGAATGTCTCTTTGCCTTCCCTAGGACGTCCACGTCCGGGGTTTCGCTCCCAACGTGGCTGGCAGCTCTGGGACCTGTTCTCCTCCGTAGACACGTGCGACTTCACAAGACGGACCCGTTGGTTGAGGGTACAGCTACTCCATGCCAACCCGCAGTATGTTTACGTAGTGTACCCTGACGGCCGCCAACACACAGTCTCCCTCCGGGACCTGGCACCAGCTGGGTCCCCACAGCACCCCCCCCCCCCTTCCCCCGGCGCCACCCTCCCCTCCCCCAGCGCACCCCACCACAGCCCCCGCTTCAGGACAATCCGTGCTCCCTTTGCTCCCACCCGGGGATGAAGAGGATTTCGACAAGCTCCCGGAGTCACCGAAGACCAAGCCGACGCCTGAGTCGCCACCAGCACTGCAACGCTCTCAACGACAGATCAAGACACCGGACCGCCTAAGTTTGTAATGTTCTCTGTGATTTTTAAAAGCAACTTGTCTGTATATAGTTCTCCACCACCCCCACTAGACTCATTTTTAACAGGGGGTGAATGTGGTAGTCACCACTGATATATATATATATATATATATATATGGGTTTTACGGTAAGGCCCCTGTACTACAGGTACGGGGGTAGATCCCTGCCTGCTGGCTCCGCCCAGTAGGTGGGGTATAATTATGTGTGCTCTCCGTACAGCAGCCATTTCATCAGTTGCTGTAGGAGGCCACACATCTGAGTGATAAAGCCTCGATTACATTCTACTCTCGTCTCGTGATTGGTGGTGCATCACTCACCGAAAGGGGCTGAGGGTGACTGCTGTTTATCTTATACCGCCCTCTGCAGGTTCCCCTCCAAATCACACACCATCCTGACTTGGAACTAGATCACTGTTCCTTCACTGACACCGGATCAAAATCCTGGAACTCCCTTCCAAACACCACGGCAGGTCTACCTACACCTGATGAACTGCAGTATTTCAAGAAAATGGCTCACAGCCACCTTCTCCAGGGCAGTTAGGGATGGGCAACAGATGCTGGTCTTGCCAGCGATGACGCACACCCCATGAAAGAAGTTTTTTAAAAACCTTTTGGCCACGTGATTCCTATTTGAGGTATTCAAGCAGGCAAACTAATAACGAGGGATTTAAAGATTGAAGTTGTTGCAAAGCCTGTGGATCTAATGCTTGATGTTCCTTTGGATGATGAAGTCTAGAATGCTTCAATTTGTCAGTGTAACGGACCCTTTGGCATTATGTTTGATACAAGAGTAATCTTGTGTTGAGAAAAAAATAAAAAGCTAGTGATATGTACCACAAAAAACAAAGAGCACCAAGTGTGGCATTAAAGATTAAACTTAACAGCCCAAAGAAAATTATAAAATGCTTCAAAGTATAAAATTTAGCAAAACGAGCAGGCAATGACGACACAAAGTTTTAATTTTGTTGATAAGATATTGATAGCTATTACTGCCGAGCTATTACTTCCACACTATCAGTGACATGACTTTCCCGAGTTATTGTTATTCTACGCCTTTTCGAGGGAGGACAAAATAACGAAAGTAACTGTTCTCTCAGAGGCAAATCTCCAAGCATGCTGGTGCTCCTCAAGCAGAGGCATGTCTACTGGATGGTGTACAGATGTATTCTCAAGGATAATAATATAATAATCGCTTATTGTCACAAGTAGGCTTCAATGAAGTTACTGTGAAAAGCCCCTAGTCGCCACATTCCGGCGCCTGTTCGGGGAGGCCGGTATGGGAATTGAACCCGCGCTGCTGGCTTTGTTCTGCATTACAAGCCAGCTGTTTAGCCCACTGTGCTGAACCAGCCTGGGGCGGGAGCCAGAAGACTCATATGATGCCCAAAGCTCCTCATCAAGGATGCTTGCTAGCATGACATAAAGGGCCTAAAAGTAGATTTTCACACGTGGGAGACAGTAGCCAACAGCAAAGGGAAGTGGCTACATTACCTGCGGATCACTGTGCACCAATGTGACAATCTGTGGTCCAGTAGCTTGACAACCAGTATCATTGCTGAAAGCAGCACCCGAACAACATCTAATAACCACTTCATAAGCAGCACATGGGGGAGGTAACGAACCTAGTGGCGTGGTGTAATGACAACAATCTCTCCCTCAAAGTCAGCAAAACTGAAAGAGCTGGTCATTGACTTCATAAGCGAAGTATTGTACACACCCCTGACTACATCAATGGTGCCGAGGTGGGGATGGTTGACAGCTTCAAATTCTTAGGTGTGCACGTCACCAACAATCTGTCCTGGTCCACTCATGTTGACACTACAACCAAGAAAACACAGCAGTGCCTAAAGTTCCTCAGGAAACTAAGTGTAACAAAAAGGGTTTCCTTTACTCCACAACAGGCTGGTATTGGGTGTCACAGATAACTGTGGGTGTCTCTCTCCTGCAGGTGTGAAAAACCACGACCCGGAACTGTCGCACTGGGACAGCTTCACAAGAGAGAGGGGGCAAGTCTCACTGTTTATACCTAACCAGTGAGGTTGTCCTTATGCCACACCAGTTACCCTGACTGCCACCTACGCGTGTGTGAGTCTCTCTGCTGTGATGGTGAAATGTCACCCGGAAGCGCCCCACTAGCGCAACTTCACAAGAGAGAGAGAAAAAGGGACCACTGTTTATTCCTGACCAGTAGCCTCTCTTGAGTGAGCGTGTTTGAAGCGCTCAGATTCCCTTTTCCGGTCCTTGACTACGGGATTATGTCCTGGCAATTATTGTGACTTGACCAGAGCGGACAGTGAAAGGAAGGTGAGAACCACAAGAATAGTAGTTTTAAAATAATTGATTTATTCAAGAGAAATTAAGTCTTCTGCAACTCAGATTAACCCACACACACAAACGCCGATTATGAAATACTATGTGTAAAACAAGAGACTAAACGGCACTTCGAAAATTCTTACAGTTTACACAGATTTACTTCAGCGACGCAAACACAGATACATTCACTCACCCACCCCAAACCTCAACAAGCTATACTAATTGGGAGTTTTCTGTGAGCTGGAGGAATATACTCATCGCTCCAGGGACAGGATAGTTTAAAAAAAAAACGTTAATACGGATTTCTTTAGATCTTCTTCCAAACCAGCTGGTCCTTGCGGCTGTTGCTCCTTCAGTTCTCGTGGTCTCTTTTCAGCCAGGTGAAGCGTGTGTCAGGCAAGAGAGTAGAGTTTCTTTCAGGAGAGTAGAGTTCTTGCAGGGTACAAGAGTTCCTCAGACTTGCCTTTTTTAAGGGCAAAAACCCTGAATGGGTCAAAAACTGACCCTCCCACCGGTGAGTTCCAGGACAAAGGAAGCCTTTCTGATTCTTGACAGAATGGAAGAGATCAGGTTCCCCAATCACAAGGTGTCATAATGTAATTTGATTTTAATCAGTGCCCTTACAAAAAGCTTGCAAAGTCTCTGGTTTCTGCTGGTCTCTTGACAATGGTCGCTTTAGACAACTTTAATCGTTATCTCATTAAGGTATGGTGCTTCCGTCTGGCCAGGACAAAAGCATTTCAACTGCCCTTGGTCTCTTGACAATGGTCGCTGGAGATAACTTTAATTGTTATCCCATTGAGGTATTTTGAGTCTTTCTGGCCGGGGCCGCAAGTGATTTGCATTTCAACTGCCCCGTGTCTCTGAATGAGATTGGGCTGTTTCATGACTCCATGGCCTCTTTGGGTGTGGGCCGAGATTTCTGGCATGGGTGCGGTTGCTGTATGTGGCGCCAAGAGCGAGGGTGAGGACGAATGATATGAGCTCACAAAGCTTTGGCTTACGCAGGGGTACGAGGCTGGGGTGCCCGTTGTCGCCGCTGCTGTTTGCGCTGGCCATAGAGCCATTGGCGATGGTTCTCAGGGGGTCGGCAGAGTGACAGGGGATAATGAGGGGACAGAGGGAGCATCGGTGTCGCTCTATGCCAATGACCTCTTGCTGTATGTTTCGGATCCGTTGGAGAGTATGGGAAGGATTATGAGCCTGTTGGGGAGGTTTGGAGGGTTCTCGGGATACAAGCTGAATGTAGGGAAAAGCGAGGTATTCCTGGTGAATGAGCTGGCAGAGTGGGCTAATTTAGGGGGGATGCCATTTACGGTAGCAAGGGATAGGTTTAGGTACTTGGGATTCAGATTGCGAGGGAATGGACGGGGCTCCATAAGTGGAACTTAACGAAGCTGGTGGAGGAGGCCAGGGAGGATCTTGAGAGATGGGATACACTGCACTTAACGTTGGCAGGGCGGGTCCAAGTGGTGAAAATGAATATTCTGCCCAGGTTCTTGTTTATCTTTCAGACTCTCCCGATCTTTATGCCAAAGGCCTTTTGTCGGAAAGTGCACACTATCATCTCTGACTTTGTATGGGCGGGGAAGGTGCTGAGGGTGGGAAGGACCCTGCTACGGAGGCAGAGGCAGCAGGGAGGGGTAGGCGTTGCCAAACATGCTTCATTATTATTCGGTGGCGAATGTGGACAAGATGCGGCGGTGGTGGGAAGGAGAAGGGGTCGAGTGGGTTAGGATGGAGGAGGAATCTTGTAAGGGGATGGATAGTGTGCACAGGAGGTGGAGGGAAGTGGGGCTGGTCAAGGTGAGGGATTTGTATTTGGAGGAAGGGTTCGGCAGTCTGGAGGAGCTAAGGGAGAGGGTAGAGCTGCCGAGGGGTAGTGAGTTCAGATATCTACAGGTTAGGGACTTTGCACGAAAGGTCTGGAAGGGGTTCCCTAGATTGCCGGGATACACCCTGCTGGAACGACTGCCGCTTCCGGATGTGGAAGGGGAGGGAAGAATTGGGGATATATACAAGTGGCTGGTGGAGCAGGGAGGCGAGTGGGTGGTGAAGATCAAGGAGAAATGGGAAGCGGAGTTGAGAATGGAGATCAATGAGATAGTAGCAGCTATGGACGCGGAAAAGGCCTTTGACCGAGTAGAGTGGGAGTACCTCTGGGAGGTGCTGCGTAGGTTTGGGTTCGGGGGAAGGTTTATCAGTTGGGTTAAGCTCCTTTACAGAAATCCGGTGGCGAGTGTAGTGACGAACCGGCGGAGGTCGGAGTACTTTCGGCTGTACCGAGGAACGAGGCAGGGGTGCCCCCTGTTCCCCCTGTTGTTTGCATTGGCGATCAAACCCTTGGCCATGTCATTGAGGGAGTCTAATAAATGGAGGGGGGTTGTCCGAGGGGGAGAAGAGCATCGGGTGTCGCTATATGCAGATGACCTGTTGTTGTACGTGGCGGATCCAATGGAGGGGATGGTGGAGGTCATGCAGACTTTAAGGGAGTTTGGGGAGTTTTTGGGCTATAAGCTCAATGTAGGAAAGAGTGAGCTCTTTGTATTACAGGCAGGGGACCAAGAAAGAGGGATAGGCGAGCTACCGCTGAGGAGGGCGGCGGGGAGTTTTCGGTATCTGGGGATCCAGATAGCCAGGAGTTGGGGGGCCCTACATAAACTGAATCTGACGAGGGTGGTGGAGCAAATGGAGGAGGACTTCAAAAGATGGGACATGTTACCGCTCTCGCTGGCGGGTAGAGTGGAGTCGGTCAAAATGGTGGTCCTTCCGACGTTTCTGTTTGTGTTTCAGTGCCTTCCCATCGTGATCACCAAGGGCTTTTTTAAGAGAGTAGGTAGGAGTATTATGGGGTTTGTGTGGGCGAATAAGACCCCGAGGGTAAGGAGAGGGTTCCTGGAACGCAGTAGGGACCGAGGAGGGTTGGCGCTGCCAAACCTAGGGAGCTACTACTGGGCAGCAAATGTGGCGATTGGAAAAAAAAAGAAAAAGAAGAAAAAAAAAAGGGAATGGAGATCAATTCGGGAGTATGGAGTGAGGCACTGTGAAGGGTAAACGGGGACCTCCTCTTGTGCAAGGATGAGCCTGATACAGTTTAAGTTGGTGCACAGGGTGCATATGACTTGGGCCAGAATGAGTGGGTTCTTTCAGGGGGCAGCAGATGAGTGTGAGAGGTGTGGGCGGGGGCCAGCGAATCATGCGCACATGTTTTGGGGTTGTGAAAAATTGGGAAG